>NC_045728.1:17515781-18203434 GCF_009834535.1 Camelus ferus
TCCTTTGTGAGGCTTTATTTATAAGTCTGTGTTCCCTTCAAATGATCTATATGAGCAGCTTTGGATTGTGCACCTGGAATGGTACTTCCTGGTCCTACTCAAGAGTAGAGTATTGTAGAATCATAGAATCAGTATTGCAAAATCACAAAGGGATAAGTTTTCCAAGAAGACATAACAATCTTTAATGTGTACACCTAACAGGATATCAACATGCTTGAGGTAAAAACTGATAGAACTGCAAAGAAAAATAGACAAATATACAGTTGAAGACATCAACACCCCTCTATCAGTAAATGACATATACAGAAGTCATAAAATCAATAAGGATATAATTGAAATGAATAGCACCATCAATCAACTGGATCTAATTGGCATTTATAGATTAGTTCATTCAACAACAGTAGAAAACACATTCTTCTTAAGTTCATCTGAAACATTCACCTAGACAGACCAAAATCTGAGCCACAAAAACACACCTTAACAAATTTAAAAGAATGAAAATCACAAAGTATGCTTTCAGATCATGGTAAAATTAAACTATACATCAATAACCAAAAAATAGCTGGCAAACTCCAAAATACCAGAGATTAGACAACACACATCTAAATAATACATGAGTCAAAGAAAGAAATCTTGGACAAGTTAGAAAATACATAGAACTAAATGAAAATGCAACTTTTCAAAGTTTGTAGGATGCAGGAAAAGCAGGATGTAGAGGGAAATGGGTAGCACTGAATATGTGTATCAGAAAAGAGGAAAGTCTCAAAACAACAACTAACTTTTCATTTTAGGAAACAAGGAAAAGGACAAATTAAATCGAAAGTAGGCAGAAGAAGAGAAATAATAAAAATCAGAGCAGAAACTAACAAAATGAGAACATAACTCAATAAACCGAACACTATTTCTTTGAAAACATAATAAAATTGATAAGTTTCTAGCTGAGTTAAATAAGAAAGGAGGAGAGAAGCACTAAATACTAATTAGACACAAAATAAGGATCATCACTATTGATCCCATGGACATTAAAATGATAGTAAGGGGACATTATGAACAACTTTTTGCCCGCAAATTTGATAACTGAGATGAAATTCACCAATTACTTGAAAGAATCTCTGTGTTTTAATGGTTGTGTTTATTCATTCATAGTTAGTATAATTATTTATATAGTTTCATTATTTCTGCTCTCTTACTTTGTGTTTTCTATTTATCAAAGTGCTTCTTTTTTTCTTCTTCATCTTCTATTGAGGTAATCTAATTTTTTTCTTTTAAGTCCACTTCTTCCCCAACTTGGAGGCTACACATTTCATTTCTAGTGTTTAAATGGTTTACCCTTAAAGAGACTAGCAGAGACGGCTAGTTATCCTTTATTATCCACTTTCCACTTCTTTTTTAGTAATAGAAAGGCTGAGTTTAGTGGAGATGTGGCTGCCTCGAATCCACACTTCTCAGCTTCCCATGCAGCTACATGTGGCTATAAGTGACCATGGGATTTAGTATCCCGGAGGTCATGATGATCAAAACAATAGCATTTTGGGTGGAGTGGTGGAGGTGGAAGCCTGATTTGCCTGAGCTCCAGAGAAAGTGAGAGATGAACAATTAGAACAGAAATTAGAATTTCAGGAAATTAAAAAAAATAATTTACTGAGGTGAAATTTGTATAAAATTAACTATTTTAGAGTGAGCAATTCAATGGCACTTGGTACATTCACAATACTGTGCAAACACCACTTCTAGCTAGTTCAAAAATATTTCCATCCCCTCAGAATAAAACCCCACACCCATTAAGCTATTTATCCTTATTTCCCACTCCCCCTGGTCCCCGGAGCAAACACCAATCTACTTCTGTCTCTATAGATTTACGTCTTCTGGATTCTTCACATAAATGGAATTGAATAGTTTGCCTGTTTGTTTGTAAAGGGAACACAGAAATGAGGCAACAGCAGAGATGGATATGGGACCACATGACTAAAAGTTAAGCCTCATAGTCTTTCCATTCTCTGGTTTGGAGTTGAAATCTCGGCCCTTCCCACAGTGATTTGCAGGAATCTCTCTCCTGTGGCCACTTAAAGTGTCATCTTGGCAGCATTCTATATAAACAGTCCCAGCCCTCTTCTAGAGGCTGCCTCCAAGGGGGATGGGGTGGATGAGAGGGAAGGCTCTCTGCTCTTTCTGGTTCCCAGCGGTCCTCATTTAGACAGTCATTGAGAATATCCTTGCAATGCCTTTAAGGCTCTTTTAACTGCCCTTTATAGTCCAGAAATGAATGACAGACCAGTAAAGATTTGAAAGCTTCAAAACCTTAACCTGCTCCTGTCTCAGCGACACAGTGGGAGAGCAATCAGGGTGAGCTCATGGGCGGTACTGGGCATCCTCACCTGGAGGACCTGAGATCTTCCAAGGCCATGCCTGGATTTGGTTCTTCACTGGCAAGCAGTGGTCATATATTAATTCCGGCCACAATTTATTGGGCACATTTCCCAGCTCGTGTTATGCTGTGTGTCCTTTATGCTCCTTCTCATACGTCTTCACGACCACTTCGTGAGGGAGGTGCTAGTGTACCCATTTTACAGATGAGCAGGCATTTCACAGCAGCAGAGTAACCAGCTCGAGATGATGTGGGGATAGACAGAGCTGTAAAGCCTGGTTTAGCCGCTACCCTTGGTTGCCAGAGTTTTAGCTGAACTTCGAAAGCATCTAAGAGTTGATGGTCCCAGAAGAGCTTGGCAAGAGAACGCTGAAAATCCATTTTGAAGAATCCACTTGTATTTTGTCTTCTTCTACTCAGATCAACTTGCCTGATTCAGTGCTTCCCTGTATTTTATGCATTTTGCTTTGCAGTTGGAATTGGTTGGATGTTACCTTTGGCACTGAGCCAATGCTTTTTCATTCTTCTCACATTTGCATCCAGCCATCTGAGGATTGCCTTCTGTCCCTGTTCACTCCCAACATCTCATTCGGCTGTCATGGCCCATCCATTACAATCGACTTACTCCTTCCTCAGTTGACATTTCATCAGCCTCATTTCTCACTTCCTACCCTTGGGATGAATGTTCAAGTGCAGCTTTTCACACCCTCACTCACACATGCTCTCTCTCCTACTACTTCTTAAGGCTGGTGAGCACAGCTCGGGTGTCATTGTGGGCCCCGCAGCCTAAGGCTACTTCTGCAGCCCGTGGTGCATCTGGCCACAGGGCTGTGTCTTCCTGAGGGACATGTCCAAGAAGGCTGGGCAGATGGTGGCCATGCTTACCTTTTATGGGCATTGGAGGCAAACCCAGGAATTCCAAGCAGTGTTTAGTTTGTGGTATTGGTGGTGAAGGAGGTTTTGTCCTGTTTTGGCAAACTTCAAGGCAGGGACAAAACAAGATGGGAGACTCTCAACCACAAAGAAGTGTGTCACAAAGTACAGAAGAAGAGCACCAGGAGATTTAAAAACTTGTGTCTGTAACGTATGCGGTTATACAAGATATCATAGGAGGGAGCTGGGAGAAGGGTATATGGGAAATCTTTTCACTATTTCTGCAACTTTTTGTGAGCCAAACTATTCCAATATAGAAGGTAATAATAATAACTTAAACACTTTAGAAGTCTGTGTTTATTTTTGCATCTGTCTCCATATCCATGTCCACATCTATACCAAATTTACTACTGATTTACAGTTGAGACTTGGGGGGAGCCAGTTTGGTTATGCTACTAAGTCCTCTGTGGCTTTGAATTACTCACATGTCACACTCTATGTAAAAATATGTACATATATATATTTTTAAACAGCTTTTTGAGATATAATTCACATGCCATACAATTCACTTATTTTAAGCCTACAACTCAGTGGCTTGCAGCATATTTGCAAGAATTGTATAACCATCACCCCAAAAAGATATCCTGACTCATTCATAGTCACTCTCTTTCCTTCCCCACAGACCTTCGCCAAGCCCTAGACACCTACTGACCTTTCTGTGTCTATGGATTTGCCTAGTTTATATATATCATATCAGTAGTGTCATACAATACGTGATCTGTTGTGAGGGGCTTCTATCACTTAGTATACTGTTTTCAGGGTTCTTCCATGTTGTATCAGTACTTCATTCCTTTTCATTGCTGAGTAATATTCCATCATATGGCTGTATCTCATTTTATTTATCCATTCGTTAAGTGATGGGCATTTGGGTTGTTTTCACTTTTCAGCTATTATGAAAAATGCTTCTGTGAATATTCATACATGTGTTTTTGGGTGGCATAAGTTCTCATTCCTCTTGAGAAAATACCCAGGTGCAAAATCACTGGATCATATGGTGACTCTGTGTTTAACATTTTGAAGATCTGCCAAATAGTCTGCGAAAGTGGCTGCACCACATGCCATTCCCACCAGCAGTATAAGAGAGCACCAATTTCCCCACATCTTCATGATGCTTGCTGCTGTCTTTTTGATTATAGCCGTCCTAGTGGGGATGAAGTGGTATCTCACTGTGGTTAATATTTAATTTTCCCTGACCACTAATGACATTGAGCATGTTTTCACATGCTTATTGGCCATTTGGCTGTCTTCATTGGAATCATATCTATTTGCATGTTTTGTCCATTTTTAAATTGGGTTAGTTATCTTTTTATCTGTGAGTTGTAAGAGTTCTTGATATGATCTAGACAGAAGTCCTTTATCAGATACATGATTTACAGATATTTTCTCTCATTCTGTGGGCTGTCTTCTCACTCTCTTGGTGTTATCATTTGCAGACACATCTGAAGTCTCAAAATCCTCATGGGTATATGTGGCAAAATACACTGATGGAGACTCAGCCCTGAGTTTTTTTTTTAACGTATTATGGGTAGAAGATGAAAGCCGTCAGAAGTTGTCTGTCTTGCTGAAGAATAGACTCAATACTTCTTGGATAAGCCTTTTGGTGGGTTTTTTTTTTTTTTTTTTTGCCCTAACAGCAACAATTAAATAGGCCCTTTAGCTGCACGTTATAAACCAAGTCCTGACTCACTGCACTTACTTGACAGTTTTCTTAATGCTGAGGCTTTAAACAGAGAATTCTTTTAGTTAATGTAAACTCCTGTGTATGTTTTAGTCAAAGCAATGTCTTTGCAGCTTTGCTTTTGTTTATTTGGTAGTGGCGAGGGTGGGGAAAAATGTTTCTTGGCACTGTTTGCACTGTGCCTGTCCTGTGGCTCTTTCTGACAGAGATGGATGGTGTTTGTGTATTTGTCTTAGTGTTGAGCATGGGAGATGCACACAGAGAAAAGAAACCACGGGGCTGTTTTCACAAGAGTCTTTCTGCTATTCTGGGTGCACCCTGCATGGCTTTGGGCTCCAGGTGCCAAAATGTGGCACTGAATTGGACAGAGAAGGATTCTCCCTTCTCTGTGGCCTGGGGAATGGTGGCACTGATGGCACTGGGGTGGCACATTGGAACAGACATTGGTGTTTACACAAAGGCCCCATCAGTATTAGTCAGAGTGACGTTTCTTCAACATGTTGAGATCAGCAGTCCAAGAGGAGGCAGAGCAGGAGAGAAAGGGAAAATGCAGACCTGCTGATTGTAGATACAAAGTTGCATTCCATCCCAGGAACAACTGGGCTTCACTGGAAGGGGGAGGAGTGTGAAGTTTAACAGTCAAGTCGAGCCATTGTGATCTGTGCCTTCTGTGCTCACGTGCCTGCAGCTGTATCCACCTTTATAACAAAGGAGTGGGGTCAGGAGTCACTGACCGGCAGCCTGGGGGCCAAATATGATCACTCTGGGGACGTAGCTGGTTTGAGCCACACGACTTTGAATTAGATCTGAACTGAAATGCTTATGAGGCACATACATTCTCTCTTTATTTTGCCAAGACCCTACCACTCCCTGTTGTTTCATACCACCTGACTCACGTATTCATGTTACCCATCTAACCGCTGTGGATATTTACATTACTGAGCCCTTGATTAGAGTCTCTGAAGTGACTTCCTATTTCTGACATTCTGTGATTCAGAATGATCTTGCTAAGAGGGCTTTGAATACCCCTGCCCAGCTTGTGGACCTACAGGCTCAACCAGTGGTCCCCTGAACTGGAGTGGCAGTACTCACTGTGGCCAATGATCAACCATGATCATTGTGGGTAACTGCTGTTTTACTACCTTTTCCTGCCATTTTAATAATGAACTGATGGATCAAGAGGTGATACACTTTCCAGAAAAAGCCAGGAAACTTATCCTTTAGAAGACTGGTACACCAAGCAAGGATCAGCCCATTCCCTAACATCCCACACTGCTTCCAAAGCCAGTTTTTAACTTACACCATCATTTTAAATCCATATCAGTTTCTCTCTTTCAGAAGTTTCTCTTTGCCAGCTTCATCTCTGACAAATGTGTCCTTGGTGATTGATTGTATTTCAAATATCAGTGAGCAGGTGGCAAAGACATCTTTTGAGTCAAAGATGTTTTCCAAGTCTCTTAGAATTTCACCCCACAGGAACTGTCTATTCTATTTATCAGAAGGTCAACCCTGAGAATTAAGGGGGAATCATTTAGAGAGAAAAAAATTTCTTCTAGCATTTTTATTTCTAGCATTCTAACGACAATATTATCAAATTACAAGTGAGTGCTGTTGTATACATTTTGAAATTATTTCATTCAAACATCTCTTACGACTCTAACTCCTAAGAGATAGTAGGGCAGACAGATTTTACACAGAAGGAAGCTGAAACCCAGAGAAATTAAGAACCTGTTGAAAGACACAGAGTAATTGAATGATTGAAATATAAAACGTCATGAGTCCTCACACATAATACGTTTGAATAATTTTTTTGAAAAGTGAATTTACCCTACACTCTTTCTCATAAACAATATTTATATAAGATTCTTAATTCCTAGTTTTGTGCTTTCCCCCCTTCTGTTTGTCCTCTTGATTTGAATGTCTCCAACTGGGGCGGCAATTGTGATCAGGAGAAAGCTGAATGGAGGATATACAAGACAGTCCACGTGCAATCTTATGGAAAAATTACTAAAGGGTTGTCCTCAGAGGAAAGTTTATGTGTGGTGGTGTTGAGAACCACTGGCACATTAAAAAGCATAATAAAATCAGTGTAGTGCAGAAAGAGAAGACAGTCTACTGTGAACTTGATCTAATAGAATCAAATCAAATAATATCCATAGTCACACAAACAGGATATAAGATCTGCAATCTCTGATCAAGACATTCCAGTGCAGATAAACCCTGGCCCAAGGGGCTGGTCATGGTTTGCATTAGCAACACTACACTCTGCGGGAAAGAACATATTTAAGGAGCGCATTGTCTGAAAGCATGTGAAGTTCAAAGCCAAGAGTAAGAAAAACAATTAGAAACAGACAGCTTGACCAGAGAAAAGTGAAGATGGTTTCCATAAGCAACAGGGCTCCCCCAAAGAAAGAAATATAGCTTTTGGGAAATCTTCAGGGGAAACCAGTTTTCCTAGGAAGGAGAGAATGCAGTATTTGCATAAGCATTGTAGGTAAGCATCTTGGAAGAATCCCAGAACTCTTAAGGTTTTGTACATCACACAAGGGTTTGTCCCTCCTGAAAATATCTACCTAAGAGAACAGGCAGGAGGAAGTAGCTCTGGATACTTGAGCTTGTGGTGCTGTCAGGAAGCTCAGTTATTAAGTTTAAATGAGCCCCTAAGCAACACTGAAAACTTTGATTCTGTGTAAATATTGACTGTTTGCAATCATGAGAGAGTGAATTCTAAGAAGTTGTGCAATAATAAATTGTCAGTCACTGGCAGTCACTAAGAGCTGTGATTATGGGATAAAGCTCTCAATCACAAGAAACAAATGGCTGGAAGAAAAAACAGGATTCTCATTAGTCCCTTTTCTAATTTATTTTCTTCTGCAGCAGCTCACCAGCTGAGAATCACTGAGTTAGACCATTGCATACAAGGGGTGTTAACAGGGCGTTTCTTTTTCTGGACCCATGTTTTGATTTTTTGGTCATTCGTTCAAATCTAGGTTTTCTCCTGTACTTTTTGCACTTCATCTAGATATGCTGGGAGGACTGGCAGGATGGGCCTGCCCAAGGTCTGTTTACATGGGAGGCAGAACTCGCTCTAAGGAAAACGAGAACCAAGCAGCAAGGGCTTAGCTCAAGGACACGCTTGGCAAGTCAGAGAGGGAAGAGCAGTTCTAAATTCAAGTTTTGTTGCTCAGTTGTCCCTGGGCCCAACAGTTATGGGTTTATATCTAAGGCCTAGGCTTAGGGAGCTGCAATCAAAAGTCAACAACAACTTAAAAAGTTGGTTTGCTAAAATCTCCATGGGCTACTGAGAGCCCAGGGTGTCAGCGATCAGTGCCAGCAGAAATAGGAGTCAGCACCCTAATCGCTGACATTAGTGTCCCTGATGTGGTGTGAGTGTGTTGTGGGGAGGGGACAGTTAGCTGACACAGTGGGGAGGTTGATGAGAATCAGATCTCTCTTCTGGCATCAGCAATAGCATCTTGTATGGTCAGGGATGGAGCATCAGGGCCTTTGGCACAGAGACCAGCCCTGCAGAGCTGGTGGCCAAGGCAGAGGCCCTGACAGGGATGACATAACCATCAGCATAGCCACCCTTTTGTCATTGACAGCAATGGAAGTCATCACCGCTGTGGTCCAGGGCAGAAAGGAAACAGGGGAAAGGGCGGGGGTGTGCACATACCAGCCAGAACCCCAGCTTGTGCCTTCCTGGAGCTGTGTGGAAATAATCTCAAGGGCTCAGCTTTCTTAAAGATTGAGAGTGAACATACCCTAAGACAGCCTGTTGCTGTGGGTTGAGGGAACACAGACGATGCATCAGAGGAGGAGAGAGCCTGTACCTCCTGAGTTCTGTGCCTCATTTTAGGGGCAAGATTAATGGACGGGTGCCTCTCCTTGACTAAATCCTGCCCCTAAAATGGTTTGACTTTGTTTGCAGGCATTCATTTTTCAAATCATTTGGCAAGGAGAAGGGCCTGGGAGCTCTCTTGGATTCAGGTGGTGAACAATTCCTCCCTTCTGCTGACTGGAGGAGCTTACTGAGAGCAGAGGTCCCAGCTTAGTCATCTTTCTAGTCTTGGGCCCTGGCACCACCCCAGGCATGTTGCTGGCACTTAATGAGTCCTGTTAAACTGAAAGTTGCTTCTAAGGTTATATGCTTGGAGATGGTTTCACCAAATTGTGTTTGCATATTTCTTGTTTTTTCTCCTTTTTCTATGTCAGTTTAAAAAAAAAAAATTGTGTTCAGTCCCAATGTGTATTTTTCTCATTATAACATGAAGAGATGAACATTTTGATCCCCAAGGCTTCTCTGGTTTTTAGAAAGTTTAGGCTGAGGAAGATCAGGTTCCTAAGTATATAGGTATTCCAGATTGGTAGAACCTCACTGCATAAACTGGGCCACTGAATGAAGCAAACATTTTTTTTTTTTGAAGTGTACTTGACATACAATATTATATTAGCTTCAGGTGAACAACAGAGTGATTCAACATATATATACATTATGAACTGACCATCATGATAAGTCTAGTAACCAACTGTCCCAATACAATGTTACTGCAGTATAATTGACTGTATTCCCCTCTGCTGTACATTACATCCTCATGACTTATTTATTTTATAATTGGAAGTTTGTGTCTTAATCTCTTTTACATATTTTACCCACTCCTCCACTCCCTTGCTTTTGGCAACCGTCAGTTTGTTCTCTGTATCTATGAGTCTCTTTCTGTTTTATTTGTTTGTTTTTCATTTTGTTTTTTAGCTTACACATATAAGTGAAATCATACAGTAATTGTCTTTGTCTCACTTATTTCACTAATACCCTCTAGGTCCATCTGTGTTGTCATAAACTGCAAGATTTTATTATTTTTTATGGCCAAGTAATACTCCATTGCATATATGTACCACATCTTTACCTATTCATCTGTTGGTGGGCACTTAGGTTGCTTTCATATACTGTCTATTGAAAATAATGCTATAATGAACATAGAAGTGCATACATCTTTCTAATTTAGTGTTTTTATTTTCTTTGGATAAATACCCAGAAAAAGAATTGCTGAATTGTTGGTAGATCTATTTTGAATTTTTTGAGAAACCTCCATACTGTGTTCCATAGTGGTTACACCAATTTACATTCCCACCAACATCACCATCAGTGCCCTTTTCTTCACATCCTCACCTTCACAGTAAGTATCCTTCACATACTTACTTGTTGTCTTTTTGACAATAGCCATTCTGACGGGTGTGGGTTGATATCTCATTGTGATTTTGGTTTACATTTCCCTGACGATTACTGAAGTCGAGCATCTTTTCATTTGAGCAGCATTGTGGTATAATCTTCCTGGTCACCAGAGTCAGGCTCTTGAGAGATGTCACCTGTGTGGGATGCATGTGCCCTTCTGCTGTGGTTTAGCCATGATTGCTGCAGGTGCACTGGTTGCTGGGGTTGGCCCCCTGGCTGGGGGGCTATGAGGCCAGGCTGCAAGTTCTGTGGATGCCCTGGTGGGTGGGGCTGGCTCCTGGCCCTGCTGGCTGAGAGGTCCAGCTTCTGATGTGCAGGGCTGGTCCCCTCAGAACAGGAGCTGCTTTGAAGGGGCACTGGTGCCAGCCAAGGTCGCCTGCCCAAACTTTTTTTTTTTTTTTTGATTTGTCATTTAGAGTTGGGAGTCTCTGGTACCCATTGAAATGGGCAGGAGGAATTAACTTCATTAATCAGTTAAGTTCTTCATCAATAGTCCTTCTAATTGCTATCTTGATTTAAAACTTAAAACAGCTTAATAACTGAAAACAGTTCTGCTGAACTGAGTTAAGCACAATGAAGAACTTTTATGGACAGGATCACAGAAAACATCATTTTTCTGAGTCCTCCATCTCCTGATGGACGTAGGGCCTGAGCAGACAAATAACTAAGGGGAGGAGTAAGCAAACTGTCTACGCCCGGAAGACCCACCCTGGATGTTGGACCATCATGAAGGAAGTAGTGATATCATGGGAAAACCCCTGGAGCGGAACTTGGCGTACTAGTTCCAGCAACCCTGAGAATGTCACTTAACTTGCCAAAGTATTGGTTTCTCCATCTTCAGTGGAATTGGAGTGGGTGAATCCTGTGATCCTGTAGAGTTCCAAGCAGCTGCTCCCTTAATTGGTGCTCTTCGAGGTTCGAAGAATTAGTGCACTTTGGATTATTGATTATTTACTGTGGTATTTAGCCTTATTTTGACATGTGGGTAGCCTCTAGCATGTGTTCTCAAGCTGAAAATCAGGATGCATCAGAAAAGGGATAAAGATGGGGAGGACCTCTATTAAGAAGAATCTGTTTGTGGTCAGTATAATTAGGAAGCTTAAAAAAACAGACAAATTCTTTCATACGCATTTCATATCTATATGTGAAAATTATTGAGACAGTTTAAAGAAAAGCATGCATGTATATGTTTATATGTGTGTGTGTATATATAAGTACACATATGATATATATATATCCACGTGTAAATCTAAGTGGATTATATTTAGATGAAAGAAAGAATTATTCATCCATTCTATAAATATTTACTGAGCATTAGCAAAATACCAGATGTTGTACAAGTCTTGGGTTATAAAATAAACAAAGTTCACAGAGATTCTAAGATACGAGGGAGAAAGAGATTCTCCTTTCAGTAACATTTATAAAGTACCACTATAGTTGTTACTAATTACTGGTAATTATTATAAGTGTAAGGACTGGAAAAATAAAGAAAAGTTTGATTTGGTTAATGAGTCAGCAGGTAAGTCGTTTGCTGAATATAAAGAGGAGAGAATGAGATGGATGCTTAAGAAAAGTAGTGAGAGTTGGATGCAGTCATTTACAGAAGAGGAGAGAAAAGTGACTGCATTACAGAGAATGATTGTGAGGTGGTGCTGAGAGGAGTACTGGAGCTTATGTATTTAGAGCAAGATATTCTTTAAGTCTATTGGAAGCAGAGAAGTAAAGTGGCAAGAATGTTTCAGGAGAATTAATTAATATGATCACAAATGTCAGGAAACCCAAGCCAACCTGGCTTAAACAGTAGATGCAGCAGCTAAAGAACTGAAAATACAAACGTCAGACTGTCTGCAATAAAATTTGCGACAGGGGATCAGACGGTGTCAATAGGATTGGATGTTTCTCAGCTCTGCTTCCTCTGGGTTATCTCCCTTCTAAAACAGACCCCACCCTAACTCCAGCAGAAACTCCTCATTATTCCTGATCTCTCAGACAAAAGCCCTGGCATCCACTCTGATTGGGTCTGATAGGCTTGAGTCCTGTACCTATTCCTGAATCTATCACTGGGACCAGAGTGAATGAAGTGCACTAATTGGCTGGAGTCCTGGTAAAATGTTCTACTTGTGGCATCATGGACCAAGTGGTGGCAGGGGTGGCTCCCCAGGTGACAGTTGGGGAACCGTCATTTGGGGAAAGGTTAATAGATACGAGGCAGCAAATACAACATGTGTCTTTTCGCTGAGATTTTTCAATGTAAGCATACTTGAAGGAAAGATCCAGAGGTGAGAGCTTCAAAGGAAAGCATGAATAGATGATCAAAGACTGATGGGCTATGGGTCTGTGTTGGACAGGAAACAAAGTGGGAGAAAGTGGAGACATACCAAGACGGGAAATCCTGATGAGGCTGAGGAAAATTTGAATTAAGGGAGTAAGGACTATGTGGCCACTGGAGGTCAAACCTTTAGGAGAGTCAATTCCAATCCAGAATGTGGCTATGGAGTGTTTAGCTTGGGTTTGTCCTAGAGATCAGTGTCTGAAACAAGAGCTTGTGTTCAGATGTTTTATTTTTGGCTTATCTTATTGAATCCTAGGGAACAGGAGTGAGAGACTAGGGAGAGCAAACAGAGAAGCTGGGATATGAATGCAAACAAATTAGTTATTACTGTGGTACCTGATCTGCTGGGTCTTTTGAGGAGTATACACAGTGTATCCTATATAAATTATCCAGTAGCTACTACTCTCATTTGTCAAGTGTTGCCTCTTGAGTTGTTAACTCCCCTGTTGTGTTTCCTCACAACAGTTTATGGGTTGTGCATGAAAGGAGCCAATAGTGTTTCCTCCAGCATCCTTTAATGAAGCCCATGGTATGCATCTGAGGGGAGGCATTGCCCGTGCAAAGTGGGTCACAGCCTGCCTGGAACCGACTGTCACACTTGTGTCTAGAATCAAAGGTAAAGAGGCCAAGAGCAGGTTAAGATAGTGAACAAATGGCCACCGATCAAAGTCTATGCTTTACACCATTCGCCATTCAGATCTTTTATGCCTTCCCGTTGAGCCGCATCTGTTGGCGGCTAGTCACAGTCTCTAAAATACCGCATGTGTGAGTGGAGTGCATTCCCCGCCAGCACAACGGGTTCCAATGCTGGGTGTAGTAGTTCCTTCGATGCCCATCTTCACCCTCACTAAGCACTTCAGTTGGTGGAGTTTGGTTACCAGGTGGGACAACTCAGACCTTTATCCCCACAATGTCTAAGTCCTTAAGCTACCTTGCCACTTTTGACTTTGGGGTGCTACACTTATCTATTTACCACTATCACTGGGCATGGACCACTGGTCGTGGATTTGCCATAAAGAACCTCTGCCTCTTGAGTTCCCTTCCCCATTGCAAAGCAGAACCCTAGCTTATCGGGGGAATCATGGTTGATTATCCTCACAAATACTATTTCCTTTTCCCAATGGTCCACCAGCATGAGGAATCCGAAGAAAGCAGTTGGAAGTCATAACTTGGGATCCTTCCCACCTCCACTTCAACTCAGAGAATTCAAGTGTGTGGGTGTGGGAAGCAATCACCCTATGTGGGTCTCTGGGAGTAACGATGAAGGGGGGCCAATCTTATATTCACTCCTTGATTTCAGACCATATGCATTGTACATTCAAGCTGTCAGGTACCCGGCACCATATGTCAACTGGTGGTTCAATATATATATATTGCATCTTGAGGGGTAGCATCCAAACCCTGCAAGGATTTATCCTGGAGTCAGTGCCTCATGTAAGCCATGATTCCAGGTCATGCTGAATTCAGGTGATGAGGGTTTGTGGTAAAACCAGAGTATTCTGCAATCAGGCACCCACTGTTACAACATTTGCTAAAAATATGGTCCCTTGGTCTGAAGCAGTGTTGTACAAGATCCCACACTGGTAAATCAGACAACCTATTAATTCCCTGGGTGTGGTGCTAGCAGAGATGTTGAGGGGAGCAGTGTGAACCTGCACCCAGAGTAGTATGATCAGTTCCATATGGATGAACGAATGCCCCTCCAGGGTCAAAGTGCTATGATACAATCAACCTGCCGCCAGTGGCTGGTTTCATCACGGGATGATTGTGGAGGGTGGGGGTAGTCTTGGCTGCTGGCAGTTTGGGCACTCAGCATGGCAGTAGCCGGATCAGCCTTGGTAAGAGGGAGTCTGTGTTGTCAGGCATAGCCTCCACTCATAAATGCCTATTTTTCAATCACTGGGGTGGCTGATATTCAGAGAATAAGCATCTGATTTTTGAGCACCTCCTCTCTGGTGGACATTAAGGTGAGGCAACCACAAAATCTACGTGCTTTGTGCTCATTCCCATGGGTCCATTCACAAGCCTCCTATCTTTCAATCTCACTCCTTCCGGACTCTAATCAACTAAAGAAGTCATTCACCATGTTCATCTCAACTTCAACCCATTTCTCCCTCCACACAAAGTAAATGACCAACTTTACTGCTTGAAATCTACCCATTGATAGGATTTCCCTTTGCTACTGCCCATGAAAGTCACCCCTCAGTGCACCAGCAGTCCACTTGGGGAATCTCACCAACATAAGAAGCTCACTCATGTACTAATCAGACCCAATATGTTTCCCCCTTGGTCAGTTGGTCATAGGGACCTTCCTGTGAGGACACAGGAAGATGCCCAGGCCTAACCCTGACTTTACCATTCCCATCGTGTGATGCACTACTACTGTGTTCACTCAACCTTATGACATTGCGAATCTGATCAAACCCAGATCATGATGAATGGCCCCAAACGCACTAGGGCCTCGTGGCCTGGCAGAATCTGCTAGCTCTCTGACACGGAAGGATGGCCCTGCTCCAGAACTCTGCGGTTCCGTGATTCTCCACTGGGGTGTGCCAGGGACTCCAACAGCATCCTCGTGCAACACAGTATCCTTAGGGTCTGCTGGTTCATGGGTTCAAATCATCAGTATACAACTCAACAAATTTGTATGAGCAAAAACTCCCGTGAGACCAGCACCAAGAACAAGGAATAAAACATCAGCTGACACTAAATTTTAAGAGGACTTTTGTCAGGTAGCTTCTTACAATGTGGAAAATAATAGAAAAGCAATCATATGTTGGAGAAATCACAGAAACTCTCTTTATGTGGCTGTCATTTACACTGACTGATTGGACACCAAGAGTGCAGTGCTGCATTCTGAAGTCATTTTGCGGTGAGTAAATGAATACAGCACAACTCTTACCTTTATGGTGCTCACTGTCTAATAGGGGAGACAGGTATTAATCATTAATCATTATGCAACTGAATATACATTGCATGCAAATACAAATTGCATGCAAAAGAGTACATTGTTTCTTCTCCCTCAGGTTCCCAGCCTTCTGTCAGTTTGATCCCATCTTCTCAGCCCGACCCCTTAGGGATATGATTGCAGACTAGTTCCATGCCTCTGGCTCATTTGGTCTTGGCCGCCAGCCTTGATCTTCATGGTATATGGACTTCTGCTTTTTTATACAGACTCTGGCTAACCTCCCACCTCTGGCCCCCGAGCCTTGTAAAACCTTGGGAAGAAACTGCCAGCTCCAATTTAGGTCCCCACCTCCAGCCACTGGGCTCCTACTGGGGGAGTGCAGGATGTGGGGACACTGAGTGGCTGTCCTGAGCAGGAGTGACCTCACTGTCGAGTTCCAGCATTCAGAGTTCAGCAGAGCAGCTGCTGCAGTGGCCTTTCAGGCTGATCCTGCTGTCTGGCTCTGAGCAGTCCTCCTGGAAGCCTGGTCTCAAGGCTGCATGTCCAGCCTCTTTTGAAATTCTGGCAATTACCAAAAATCTAAAAGAAATCCCTTTTCTGCTTAAAATAGAACACAGAACCCTAGGCATGGTAGGGACCCTTGGAGAGGCCAAATCATGGAAGGCTGGAATCAGAAGGAATCCTTAGATGCCAGATGGACTAAGTTCCCAACACCCAACTAGTTTTCCTGATCCATTCTAGCTCCTCTGACTCATTTTCCACAGAAAGATATCTAAAGCAGTTACATCAGATTATATAACTCGGTTTTTTAAAATTCTGTTTAAAATCCTAGAATAAAATCCAGACTCCTTAGCACAGCTACGAAAGCTCATCCACCCTTTGATTGTTTCCACAGCTCTTACCACTCTCCCCAGAGTGGTCATCCTTCCTGGCATCCGAACAAGCCAAATACAGTCCTGCCTTGTAGCCTTTACCCTTGCTCTTCCTTATAACTGCAGTCTTTCTCCCCAGATCCTTGCACGACTGACCTCTCATCATTTGAACATCAGCTCTTCAGAGGGATACAATCCTAAGAAGTCCCCATGTTACTTGCTGGCTCATGACTCTCATTTTCCTTATTGCCCTTTTATAATGGTTTGTTTACTCGTGTACAGTCTCTCCCTATGAGAGCAGCGACCTCACCCACCTTGTTTACTGCTGTATTCCCAGTGCCTAGTAGTAACTGGAATGGATGCATGAGCGGCTAGGGAAACAGTTGTGGGGGACTTATGATGTGTATCTGGGAAATTGTATAGAAGGAGTGGGAAATAGAGCCACTCAGCTGAGAGGATAACCCACAGGACTCTGCACACAGTCATGCATGCACAAAGACAATGGATCAAAAGAAGTGTATTCACAGTGCAGAGGACATACTTTATATATTATTATGACACTCTTCTGGAAGATAAGGGCTCAATGTCTTGCTCTAAAAGATTAAGGATGTTCTGAACAATCTTCTATCAAATGGAAAGAAAGTCTCTTCAGGAAGGGATACTTGCTTCTAATTTGTACAAAGGCACCATGTGGGCTGGCAGTGACCCCAACATGAGAGGAAGGTTCAGAAGGTTGAGAAGAGATTGGCCAACTTGCTCACCAAGGGAGAAGCTAGGCTGGTGCAGCCGAGCAATGCCAGTCTTGAAAGCCAGACAAAGGAGTCTTGCCTTTGTGTGTCAGTAATTAGGAGCCAATGTAGAGTTTGCTTCTGGTGGTTTTGAGAGTTCTGCTGCCCTTCACAGGTGCCTGGGAAGAAGTCCAGAAGGTTCTAAATGAGCCACTGGGAGTCTGCATGCACAGCTGTAGACTTCTGCTTTCTCCCGTGGTGCTGTTGGGCAGGAAGGGATGGGAAATAATGCACTGGGCCTGACACCTGGAAAACAATCAAGAAATAATCGCAAAATGAACATACGAGGCAAAAACCTACACAAGCCATGGAAAGTGTCTCCCGGGATGTAGTATAGGTGACAGTGTCAGCACAGTCATGGGGGCAGGTTGGCAGGAGCTACAGAGAAGACATGCTGGTCCCTGGGAGAATTATGACCCCCACCATCTCCTCAGTCAGCATGGCCCCAGGAGACAAAGCTCAACTGGGAGTGAGATTCCACAAGGCCAAGTAGGTGGGGGTTTTTTTGTTTGTTTGTTTTTGTTTTGTTTTGTTTTGTTTGTTTTGATTTAAGTTTTGTACAGATGAAATCTCCTGAGGTGGGCGCAGCTCTTAGAGAGAAAGAAAGCCAAGAATTACGGGTGAAAATGCCTCTGGGTAGAATCAACTCTCCATCTTCTTTTTTCTCTGTTCCTTGGCTGCATTTATGAATACAAATCACGTATTTTTAGAACTGTTCTTCATTAAAATTGTTGGGAGCTGGAAACAGGAGAGCAGGCAGGAGCTGACATCACCGCTGAAAGCTCTCACTACTTTGCTTCACCAGAAAGTCCAGAACAGGGACTGAGGACCTGACCAAGCTGGACATGGTCAAGCCAGTGGGGTGCAGGACTCAAGTTTCCATCCGGACTCCCTCTCCTTCTCTCCTTCCTTCCTCTTTCCTTTCCTTTCCCACCTGTCTTTTTCCATCCTCTTCCCCTCTTTCATCTTTCCCCTTTTTCTTTCCTTCATCCACTTCAAGTTCTTCCAAAATACCACCATTCTTGAAGATATCACAGCAATGCTGAAGCCAAAGAAATGAATGAGAAATCTCTTTCTGGAGGAATAGACACTTTAGCCTTTCCTTGCATTTCTTTCAGGGATTTGGCTAAAACTCAGGTTTAGGAGTAAAATGACTTGCTTTGGGTTTCAAGGCTGCCAGAGCTCAAATATTGCGGTGCTCCTCTTTGGTCTGCAGAGAGATGGGCAGTGAGGGCGTCAGGTGAGTTTGAGCAGGACCTGCCTATCTGCACCTTGCAGGTAACTAGCTAGATGAGGCTGACAGGTGCGACTCCTGGGGTCCCTTCCATGGGGTACGTTTTAGGAAGAACAGCTGGCTGCTCACTGAAGATGGTGAGTATCTGTGAAAAGGAGGCACCGCTTATAATCACCAGGAGTGTTATTTGTAGCCTTTCTGCTTCATTCAAGAGAAAGAAGGTGATGGGCAATTCAACATTGTAACAAGGTGCACATGGTTTCTTAGCCCTGCGTTTTCAGACACAAGATGTCAGGCAGAGGGAGGCTTCCCTAATGGAAGCTATTTTAAGATAAGATTTCTGAGATGTTTATCAAAACTGCTAAAGTCACTGTGATCACTTCTTTGTAGAAAAGTACTCAGAAATTATGTCTTCATTGCTAAAGAGAATAGAAAAGTAAAGGGTTAAATTCAGAAGTTGAGGACAGCAGATCAAGTTTCCATAAACAGTTAGTTACTATTAAGTTGAGTGACTTTGGGCAATTAGTTAAGTAATTTATCTAAGTCTCATCCTTCTTACCATCAGATGGGTTTTATAACTTTACCTACCCTACCCACTTCACAAGGGTGTTATAAGGATTCATTGAAATAGGAATGAAAAAGTCCTTTAAACAATGAAAATTACTGCTCAACTGGCTCTGGGTGTGATAAGCTGAGTATCTCAGAGTTCTGACATGTGAAGATGCTCTGACACTTAGCTCAGGTGCCGGTGCCCCACCTGAGAGTCTTCTTCCTTGTCTCTGCGCTTGCTGGCTCTAGGTTGAGCCTTCTTCCTCTAAAATACTCTTCACTCAAGCTTGGTCCTTTAAATGAAAGTTCCTGCTGTTTCTCTCCATAGCAATCCGATCTGCACTAAACAAAGAAGCAGGGTCCGATGACTTTTAGCATCATCCTCTGCATGCTCCTTTGTTTCTAAGAAGCCTAATTCAAATGTCCTGTGGCCACACTAAGCCCATCTTCCTATGGCTGTCGTGTGATCTGTCCTGGCCTCCCTCACTGGGACCCTCCCATCTCCAAATCATCATTCCTGCCAAAAGCGTGGTCCCAACCTTTGCAAGTGACCATCTCCTTTTCAGTGGCTTTCTAGGCAAATTCTTCTGAAGTGTCTGTCCTCTGGTTGAAATTGGACACAGGTCTTTGTAGTCAATTCAAAAGCCCCAAAAGAAAGACTATTTGTAACATTTTAAATGGTCATCTGGCTTTGGACCAAAGTCCACCTTTCCCAGTTTAATCACTCATCTTTGTCAAGAGTTTTTTTCTGAATGACTTTTACGTTTCTAAAAACCAAACCTCTCATTCCCAACATGAATTTGCCATCGTTTTAAGGATGCAGAAATTATGCCACAGATATGAAAGGCAATTCCCAAAGAGGAGTCATTTTAATGGTTTGAATTATTTATCACTGAATTATGCCTTCAGCCTCTGGGGGTTTCCCTTTTGAAAGGGCAACCCTTATTTGGATTCAGGAATTCTAATATGTTTGAATTTTTAAAAATAACCAATTTTATAATCAGGGCTGTGGTCACCTGCAGCTCATTACCCACCTAAGGACTCTGGATTTTAACCTGTTTCCAAAAGTATGTAAATTGGCTTACAACAAACACACCTATAATAAAGCTTTTAAAATAGAAAATTCAAAACCATGAACAAGTGAACAAGTTGGGAGGGGATTAAATCCTCGTGAATCAGAGTTACTGTTTTTGAACATTACATTGAATTGCTCATGAGCCTAAGAGGGAAGAACATAGAAGACTAGAACCCAGTTTTTCCATCATTAAAAAGGGAACATTTCAGGTCTTTAAGGGAAGCAGGACAAGGCAGTTAACATTTGCTCAACATCCACTGAATAACTGCCAAGAGCCTTCCTGTGCACTGCTTTTGCCCCCACTCGCTGGGAGACACCAGGTAACTTACCTCCCACCTTGGCACCTGCAATCCTTTGTCTGGGAGCTGGGGAGGATGGTGAGCCCTCACCATGCATTTGTTGTGAGAATTGAGATGCTTATAAGGCTCTGGCAGGGTGCTTTGCGCATTGTAAACATCCAATAAACAGTACCTGCAATTCCTCTAACACCCCTCCCTGCAGTGCTACTCTCTCCATTTAAGAAAGAAAGCTACCCCGTTCATCAGAGTGTCACTAGTGTATGGAAAGGCCACGATTCCGATCAAGGTCTCCTTAATCAGAAAATCTTGGCCCTTCTGACTGTGCCTGTCAACTGTAAAAGGAATTTGCCAAATGAAAGTGATTTTATTTTATTTTTTAAAGAATATTGAATGACATAATGAGCCATATAGGGAAGCAGACTTTCTGGGGCTATTTCTTAGACTCTCAAAAATAGCCTTGAGATAAACACTAAGCCACAGCTCAAGGGAACCATTTGTGTGAAGCCAGGCTACGAAGTCCAGCTCTCCAGGGAGCTAACTTCGTGTACATAGAGAACAGGCCCCTCCACCTGTTCCCGCACCCCCAGCCCCAGCTGATCACAGGGATGTTTGATAATATCTGTGTTAGCGTCACGGGTCTGGACATGGCGAAAGGGGAGGTGGTTTCTGAACAGAACAGCTCATCCTCAGGAACCTTGGAGGGTTCATCTGTGAGGGTAAAAGCAGCGTTTTCTCCACCCCACAGCCGCCCATCCCCAGACTGCCTCTTTGTTTTGCTTCTGGTTTTCACATCCTTGGCAACAGCTCCCGCTAGGCATTCTGGGCCCCTCCGTCTGCCAGGATTCCAGGACATGCTTCTGGCAGGCCCCAGGAGACAGCGGCATCCTCTGGCCCGTCTCCTTGACCAGTTTACTCTGTCAACATTCTCTGCGGGAGCTGGCACGTGGCCAGCCGTGAGTCAGAATCTCCGCCTGCCCTGGCTCCTCCTCAGGCCTCGCCTCCTGGGGCAGCAGCAGGAGAACCGCAGCAAACCCAGGTGCCACCCAACTCCTGCTCCTTCCCATCTTCACTGGCTTCTGCTTCATGTTGTTTCTGGTCGGAATGTCTCTTGGTCTGACAGCTGGGTCTGTTGGTCCTAACCAAGGTCTTTCATTTCTTATTGAATTATAAGGACTTTGATTAAAGGAAATGTAATTGATTGAGCACATACATTCAAGCTGCTGTTGATTTCATAGCCTCTTCGGTTTGACCCTCACAGTAAAATCTAGGAAGTGTGTAAATCAAACCTCAGGGTGCATGGAAGCTCAGGGAAGAGAAATAACTTGCCAAAGTCATACTGCCTGTGAACGGGGAGATGGAGGACTTAAACCCAGGTCTGAGTGACTCCGAAACCAATGCTTTCTTTTAATTTACTAGCTTCTTCTGATGAGGTTTGTAGCTCCCTGGGCAGAAACAGAGCTTAGAAAATTTCTTAGTAGTCATTGTCTTTGTCTTGCTGGCTTTTAGATTTGGAAAAGGAAAATAGAATAGGAAATTTCCTATTTCCCAGGAAAGTAGTGATAAAGTCTCCCAGTGTCTGGATATCTTGCCTCAGTGATTAGTACAATCCACTGTCTGCACATGAACACAAACCTATTTCTTCTTTAATAATAATGAGTGATGAAAATGGGTCCAGATGCCCGAGAGATGTGCCGTCTCCTGTCTTGTTTGCCAAGACATGCCATTTCCATCGGCTTTTCTCAGCATGGATGCAGAGGGACTTCCGACTCCCTGTGTATGGGATTGTGATGCTGGAATCTTTTCTTTTTTTTAAGTCAAGGCCACTGTGGGGAGTTGAATTCTGAATTTAAGGAGATGAAGAGAGAAAATGCAATTCCCAGCTTGAAATTATTTTTTAAACCCCTCAGCAGGACGGATTTTCACTTTTGGCTGGTTTTGTCTTAGACACGTGCGGTAGGCAGGTCGCCTCAGAACCTGTCTTAAAACAACACTAGAGAGATGCTGACTTATCACCTTACTTTTTTTTTCTAAAAAAAAAAAAAAAACTTTAAAAAAATTGAATTATAGTCAGTTACAATGTGTCAGTTTCTGGTGTACAGCATAATGTTTCAGTCATACGTATATATACATATAATCATTTTCACAGACCTTATTTCTTACTTCCTCATCCACACCTACCTCTCTCTTCTCTCCTCTTGCGACCCTCAGCTCTCATGCCCGGAAGCACATTGGGAAGCAAGGCACAGTGACTCTGGAGGGACTGGTTCGGATCCCAGCCCTGCCAGTTACTGGCTGAGTGACTATGGAGAGGTCTCTTAAAAACCACCTTATAAACGAGACCTTTGTTTCCTCATTTAGAGGGTGGGCCTGACCAACACAGAACTTACAGCAGTGTTCAGAGACTCCATGCAGATAATGCAGATGAAAGACTTTGCTAACCGTAAGAATTTCACAATGTTGGGTACACTTTATTTTTTTAACTTTTGTTTATCTCAAGCTACCCCTGTCCCCATCTTCAAAGGCTTGCTGCCTCTACTTTCATATATCACTCGAATTTTCTTTCCCCAATAATAAGCCTATGAAGTTTAGAATTCCTTAGGTCACTTGAACTGGAGAGAGGTCAGGGGAAGAGACAATCCTCATACTTACATAATTTACTTACCTAATGTCTGTTTTCTCCAGTGGATGAAAACCTACCTGGAGCCAGGGGCACACAGTAGTCTCATTCTTGGCTGGCTAATCATACAGTGCCCAGGACATGGTTCAGACTTATAAATATTTGATGAATGAACGGAGGGACATACTTCCTAAATATCTCTAATCAGTCTCCTCCTGCTGCACGTTGTTCATTAAAAGTTGTGTATCGCCATTTTCAGATCTTCTTTGTATATGGTCATTGGGGCCAAGAGAAAGTGGGAACATGCCAATGGATTCTGCACTAACTGGTGGAATAACTTTGCTTTATGTGTTTAATTTTTATTATGTAAATAGTGCATACATGTAGAAAAATTATAAAACATGAATAAGCAAAAAGAAGAAAATGAAAGTCACTTGTCAGCCTACAACTATTAATATTTGGTGTCATATTCTTTCAAAACTCTGCCCTATCAATTTACAAAAATGTATTCTCTACATATTGTTTTATAACCTGATTTCTTAACAATATATTGTGAACCTATTTCAACATCAAGAAATGCAATCTGTAGCAAATTTTTTTAATGGTGGTATTGAATGCCATTATACAGAATAATTTATTTAACCAATTCCTTTTCAGAGGACATTTAGACTTTCTATTTATTTATTTTACTCTACTATGGACTTGTGTTGTGGGAAACTGCCTTATAATTAATCTGTGCACACTCATTGTTATTCTTTAGGATAAGTTCCTAGCAATGGAGTGAGTAGATCAAAAGACATGTTTGTTTCAAACTTTTAAAATACACATCGCCAAACTGCCCTCAAAGATGTTAGAAATGTATATTCTGCACTCTCTCTCAGTTTTCTCTTATTCTCAAATGTTCCACACATGTTCTGCATATTCTGGAATATAGTTCATGAACAAACTCAATACACTGATGTCTCTTTTCCCCACATCCTAACCTTTGTCCTCTCTGGAAAGAAGTCCCACCATCTCATTAACAAACAATACAATTCTCATCTTTTAGTATATCAGTTAAGAGAAATATTTAATATCCAAGTTGGGAAAATGAAATTCCTCCTCTTCATAGGAACTGGAAGAAAGCCTTCCATCAGGGCCAGGGGTAGTTACCTTACATGATTGACAATTTTCCTTTTAGGTTCAGCATGGAGGGACGTTTCACAGGCTTTGCAGGTAAATATTTCCTTTCAAAATGTAGCTATACCTCTGCTCAATATATGACTTTGCACTTGCTCTGTTAAATCACTTGCTTTATAGTATGTTGACTAATTCCCATAGCAATACCTCATAAGTGTATTTTATTATCTCACTTTTCTTATTAAGAAAATGAAATTTAGAATGTTTCATTCATTTCTCTATAAATAGCTATTGAGGACCTGCCATTGCATTCACCAACATGGGAGTTACTGGTGGTCTTAAAAAGAGTGCTTCTATTTACAACAGCCAAGACATGGAAGTAACCTAAATGCCCATGACAGATGACTGGATAAAGAAGTTGTGGTATATTTGTACAATGGAATACTAATCAGTCATAAAAAATAATAAAATAATGCCATTTGCAGCAACCTGGATGGACTTAGAGATTGTCATACTAAGTGAAGTAAGCCAGAAAGAGAAAGAAAAATACCATGTGATAATCACTTATATGTGGAATTTGAAAACAAGGACACAAATGAACTTATTTACAAAACAGAGACAGACTCATAGACATAGAAAACAAACATGGTTACCAGTGGGGAGAAGGGATAGGGAGGAATAAATTGGGAGTTTGGGATTTGCAGATACTAACTACTATATATAAAATAAATGAACAACAAGGTCCTACCGTTTAGCAAAGGGAACTATATTCAATCCCTTGTAAGAGCCTATTATGAAAAAGAATATGAAAAGGAATATATAGAGTTGTACAACTGAATCTGCATGCTGCACCTCAGAAATTAACATAACTTTGCAAACCAACTATAGTTCATTAAAAATTAATACACATAAGGACAAGTGCTTCCATTGGAGCAAAACCCTGATTGTTCCAGAAACAACAGAAAAAAATTATTTGGAGACAGTGACTGTGATAGAGACCACTGTTTTAAGGCGTTTTGTGTAAAGGTTAAGAGAAACGGGGATTATAGCTATAGAGGCAAGTGGGAGGCCAAAAGAGGGGGTTTTAGTGGGATAACAGCATGCTGGGATTTGCTTAGCTGAGAATAGAGTGATTTTATCCACAGGAACAGAAATGAGATATAGAAAGACAGGTGGATGTGGGAGTTTGGGATGGGTTTTTTCTTCTGATTGCTTCATTCTTCTCAGGAAAGTAGAAACCAGTAACAGAGAAAAGATGGTGGAGGAGGTCTGAGAGAGTAGGAAAAGCATGAGATGGTTAGGAAAGTAGGCCGTGAACGGACCGGGAAGTATGGGATGGCTGTCGGGCAGCACGAAGGGTTCAGGTGAAGAAGGTAATCATACATTTAATGAGGTTAATCAGTAAGATTAAGTGTTTTTCTCCAACCATATCCAACTGGATAGATGCAGGGGAGGAGTATAAAAAGAGATGGATAAAACTACTTTTGTGGTTTAGCCAAACGAGCATGCCAAAGTGAGAAGAGGGCAAGGGATGAGGAAATGAGGGACATACACAAGGGAATGATTACTAAACACCCATGGAATTTTAAGATGGATAATGAGTGACAAGAGGCCATGAAAGGGGTGATGGACTGTGAAACACTTGTAGATCAATGGACTGCTGGTCCTCATGGGGGTCAAAGTGTGGATGGAGTTGAAGTATTGATGGAGGCAGGGTATTCCGTGGTCAGAGTGGAAGCCTCGAAACTGGAAAATGGAAGTCAGTTATGTTCTCATGGTCACACCGTCTTATGTTGCAAATCTGAGATTCAAACCGTCTCTCTTCTCCCAGAGCCCACCCAGCATCTAAGCAGGACACCAAGGGCAGAGGGAGAGATGCGTCAGCTCCGAGAGACACCCTTGGCCTTTGTGGTATCATTCATGCAAATGAGAACCCATCGCTTTCTATGGGCAACTTTTTTTAGCCCCACACGGGACTGCCAGGCAACATTTCTCTTCCCTCTCTACTCCCCTTCCACTTCCTACAGAAATAGCAACTGCTTGAGACGGGCTTTTGCTGGTTGCATGGAGAACATATGTTTGCTGCTGACAGGAAACAGACAAGGCCAGCTAATGTGAAAGTGTGGGCTCCCTTAGGAGCTGGGGGTTTAAATATCCATTTCTGGTGTTTGTGCCTGCGTGGCTTTCTCCATGAAACTGATCCTTATCTTTCCAGCCCCATGTCTCCCTTGGGGGTGCTTGGTAAGGGCACCCACCCTCTTCAGATATTAACCATCCTTTAACAGCAAAACCGCGACAGGTCTCGTGTGGTGTCAGATGTGGGGCAGAGTAAATATGAAACAGACACGGAGGCATACTGAAATCCAGAGGCAGACTGACAGCAGCCCAGGGATGCTGAGACCACAGCCCAGTTTCCCCTATGAATGCTGACATGTGAAAGTTAACTCTAGATTTCCTGACTGTTGTCCGATCACAGCAGGGATTCATGTATTCTCTGAACAAACAGACACACACACACACACACACACAGAGTCACACACACACTCACCAGGAAGCCTGGGGAGTGTTTAGGTTTTTTACAAGCAGTGTGCTGGGGGCCGGTCTGAATTTTAAAAGTTGTGAAAGAAGTGTAATCTTTAGTCCTCAGAGATAACAATAATCATTTAGATAAGAACCATCAAAGCAGCAGTAGGGTTTGCTTCTATTGTGAATGTGGGATATTTTGGAGCTGGCTTTTCAAATGACCTCATACCTTGCAATATGCTCCTTCGTTCCCCTGGGCCCCTTGGGCACCCCAGAGGAAGGCCGGGTCTGGCCCGCAGTCTTTCCCAGGTCTCCTCAGTGAGAGATATTGCTTCCCTCTCCAGGACAGAGAGACACTTGGCTTCCATCCAAGAGGAATTCTATGCCTCACTTACTTCAGAGAAAAACATGACTCCACCAGAGATATGGGATTTATCTAGAAACAGAGTAGCAGAAGGAATAATGCTGGTGTATGTGTGTGTGCGCACATGTGTGTGTGTGCACGTGTGTGCGCTCCCACTGCTGCAAGTGTGCAGAGAGCAGGGAGCCAGGGTCTAGTGAGAGTGAGGTGTGATGGACAGTGATAATGAAAACAGAACACAGGGGAGTGGGGTTGAGGGGGAATTCTAGACACATCTAATACAGTCTTGTCATTGGTAAGGGGGAACATCGAGTTTATAGATGCAAAGTGATTTGCCCAAGTTTAAAAGACCTTCAGCTCCCTGGTGACATTTTATCTGTAGAAGCAATCCAGCCAAGGTAAGTCAAGGAGAAGATTGGCCCCAAGGGAAATGATAGTTTATGGTAGGAATCTGACAATCATAAACATTTATTGAAGAACTCACAGCCCTGAAACTATGTTTAGGGGCTTTATATACATATTTGTATCATTTAACCCTCTCAGTGACCACGTAGGGAAGGAATGAGAAAACTGAGGCTCTAAAATGGCCGTCATGTGACTCAGCACATCCTGCTAGAGGATAGAACTTGAGATTGGAACCCAGGTCTGTCTGGTCCCAGAGCCAAACCCCTACTCTCCATCTCCCTTGTTCATGGTCTTTCTGGTCTTTCCTTTTTTTTTTTTTTTTTTTTTAAGAATTATTCTGGGTCATAACCTTTTTTCCTCTCCACACTAGCCTGAGTCTTCTACTGCAATGACACATCCAGACCCAGCTTCAGATGGCACCTGATACACCAGAAACTTCCAATCTTACAATCTCTTCTCTACTCCAAAATTATGCATCTGTGTCCTCTCTCTCTCTCTCTCTCTCTCAGACACACACATACACAACTCTTTGAGTTAGAAGGAAATTTCAAAGACCCTGATCCAAAGCCTCAGTTATAAAAGATTCTCTCTACAATGTCTTGAGGAGTCCCACCTCCGTCTGAAAATCTGAATGACAGAAGGACTCTGAGGTAGCCGGTACCATATTTAAGTAGATCTGATGGCTAAAAAGTGATTCTTTGCAGGGGGTCCTCCTATGACAGCTGCTCATTAGTTTTGATTCTTTTTTCTAGTGTTGGGTTTCATATCCCTTCTACGTGACATTCCTCCCAATGCTACTTATCATTATACCTCTGTGCCCATCCTACAGCTGGCACATGATAGCATCTTACAAAATGCTTCTTGGATGAACCTCTAAGTGGTGGCTCCAAGGGGTATATTTGGGGATCTTCAACTCCTCCATAAGCTCCATCAATTCTCCTTTCCAAGTCACTCCAAGTAGGTTTTTTAACATGTGAGCTTGCTATGGAAATACAGCTTCAAAGCAAATTCCCTGAATTAACACCACCTCCATCTAGATTGTCATCCCAAAGACTCCCATATGCTAGAGCTGGCCCCATCCCTTTTCGGGGTGTTCCTTCCTCCCTGTCTGAGGTAATCCATTCCAATGCACTGAAGTGCTGCCCCTGGCACTTCACAGCTTTATGACATCTTGAGCCAATTTCTTAACATCACCAGAGTCTCATTTTCCTCATCTGTAAAAGGAAATAAGAATATCAACATTCTATGGTAATTTTGACAATTTGTTGTCATGTGCATGTGTAACATTCAATAAATGAGCAGTCTTAAGAAGTATGCATGATATAAAATATAGTTTCAGTGGTAATTCTGCATTGCTTTGCAAGGAACATGTTGTCATTGTAATAGGGACCTATGCAGCTCAGTGATCTCCTCGGGTAATGACTTTAACTGGGAACACTAGAATCATAATGGTAGTCAGTGGAAATGATGGCTTTGGTCGTGGTTCTTAGGGATAGCCCTTCTTTGATCTACACTGGGACTGACCACCCCTGGTGGGGATGGGAGAAGAACTTTCTATGAACCTCAGAGTCACAACCAGCGTGGTGTGCATAATGGGGAGCCTTCCCTTCACAGAGGCTACCAGCTTTATACCTTCCTGGGCAATGAGTGACACTCCCATTGGGAAGGCTTTCCCAATATATCCCGAGCAGCTTTATCAAAAGGAGACCCCTTCACATTGGGCTATACAGAAAGAAGAGCTTACCCAGGAAGCACCCTTTTCTTATATGTGTACAGCACCCTTATTCTAGAGGTTCTTAGAGCAAGCCAGCACTCCCTGAATCATGCAGCAGGTTGGAGGGAGAATTGTAGTTTGAAAAGGTTGTCTTGGCGATTCTGAAATGTTCTCTCACCACCCCCACTCACATAGTGGCAGTCTTGTCTTCTGCACCCACTTGAGAATCACTGCTTTAGCTGTTCTGTGTGGTCCCTTTCTAAATGTACACACTCTTCTTAAGTCATTATCCAAAATAATAATCAACAATGTCATCAATGTAGATTGACTTTTTAGGGTTCCTTCTGAGTAACTGATCTAAATCTTATTATTATGTCTATAAATAATTTTCTGTACTTTCTAGTTTAAATCCACTAAAATCACATTGGGAAGGATTCCCCAAAGAGAAAATCAATTTGGCAAAAACTTTCAAAGCAGAGAGTTAATACTCAACATTACGGTTACTCAGGGCTTAAAGTAGAATGAGGTCTAACCTCACTTGTCACTGTTAAGACTGTATTTCTTGACTCAGAAATACATGATGGACTTAACAAAATACCTTCTTAGACACAGAATATTCAAGGAATTAGCTCCTCCCCATCCCACTTTACCCATTTAGACATCTCATCATCTCTAGAATGTCCTCTTATCAGCCCCCACCCCACTTCTAATTCATGAACTGAGACCAATAGGGAGGGAAAGAAAGATGGCGAGTAGAAAAGGAGGGAGGGAGCGAGGGAGGAAGAAAGGACTAAAAAGATGGAGAGAATATAGAGTTGTCAAGCACTTAGTATCTGTTAATCAACAAAGAATGAGTCATAGGACTCAGCAAGCATCTTCTGTGAGAAGGCGGATTCTGCTCAAGTGCTGACAGTGTTGTCCCTGCCCTTTAGGAGATTATGGTCAGTTTCCACAGGGTCACTGAGAGCCACCAGCTGTGTCATTCCAGCAGGATTAGATCAACTAGTGATTGAAACTCCATGTAAATAATTACATAATTTATAATTTTGTGCTGTTCTAGTTCAAAGGCACTGTAAACACACCATGGTGCTTGAACACTGGGAGGATTCTCACCAAAAGAAACATCAATATAACTAAAGCATTCACATGCACAGGACTCATGTTTGAGTCACATCTAATTCTCATATAACTCACCATTGTTAGCAGTCAAACCATGAATGTGGTTTATTCACATCTGGATTCTGACCATGGGCTAACTATGGAAAGTGCTTACGTGTCCTGATTTGGAATAAAAAATATAAACAAGAATAAGGGGGCAAGTCCACGTAGACTTCAAAAGACACTCTATCCTTAGAACTCTCTTGCTTTGGGTCATTTGATTGAGCCAAATTTTGACCTAACAGAAAGTAAAGGCCAATTTGGGGAACATTTGGAGTACATTCAAAAGATGATTGGTTCCCAAGAGGAAGAGAAACTTTGTGTTGCTGGTCAGCAAATACCAAGTGTCCCATCTGTCCTGTGAGACAAAATCATCACTGTACCCATCACTTCTAGTTAGCCTCAGAAGCATGGCGTGGCTGCTGCTGCAGCCACCCTGCATGTATCCTCTTGGACCTTACATTTCAGTGCCTGTAGCACTAATTTCCAATTTTTGGCATCTGTCTCTCTCTATTTGCCTGAGGGTTTTCTCTGATCTCAAAACATGATCTGCCCATAGCAATGGAAAATTGGGAAGCTCTGAGGATTCACTGCTTCTGGAGGCAACCATCAACCAATAACTGGTGGGAACAGCTGCTCTCTGGTCTCTCGGTTGGGGTGGGTAACTTCCAGACACACAAAGGATTAAGCTTTTTACCACATCAGTTACTTAATGGATAATGAATTCTTTATTGGTTGCCTTTTCTTCAACTCACTTCCCCACTCTACTGCCAGTTTCCTGGGACCACCTCCCAAATAAATTACTCACACTTAAGTCCTTACCTCAAGGTTTACTTCTTTTTTTTTAAAGTATAATTGATTCACAATGTTGTGTTATTAGTTTCTGGTGTACAGCATATTGATTCATATATACATATATATTCTTTACCATAATAGGTTGTTTCAAAATATTGAATATAATTCCTTATGCTAATCAGTACACAAAATCTATGGGATGCAGGAAAACCAGTCCTCGGAGGGAAGTTCATAGCAACACAGGCCTTCCTCAAAAAATAAGAAAAATCTCAAATAAACAACCTAACCTACCACTTATAAGAATTTGAAAAAGAACAAACAAAACCTAAAGTCAGCAGAAGGAAAGAAATGATAAATATCAGGGAGGAAATAAACAAAACAGAGACTGAAAAAATAGAAAAAAAAATCAATCAAAACAAGAGCTGGTTTTCTGAAAGAGTAAACAAAATTGCAAAATGTCTGGCCAGGCTCACCAGGAAGAAAAGAGAGGGAACCCAATAAAATAAGAATTTAAAGAGGAGAAGTAACAACTAATACCACAGAAATACAAAAACCGTAAGAGAATACTGTGAACAATTGTACACCAATAAATTGGACAACCTAGAAGAAATGGACAAGTTTCTAGAAACATACAGTCCATAAAACTGAATCAAGAAGAAATAGATCATTTGAACAGACCAATCACTAGAAGTGAAATAGAATCTGTAATTTAAAAATTCCCTGCAAGCAAAAGTCCAGGACCAGATGTTTTCATTAGGGAATTCTACCAAACAAAGAAAGAAGAACTTATATGAATCCTTCTCAAACTCTTCCAAAAGACTGAAGAGGAAGGAACATTCCCAAACTCATTCTGTGAAGTCACCATCACCCTGATACCAAAACCAGACAAAGACACTACCAAAAAAGAAAATTATAGGCCAATATCCTTGATGAATATAAATGCAAAAGTTCTCAATAAAATATTAGCAAACTGAATCCAACAACACATAAAATAGATCATACACTATGATCAAGTTGGACTCATCCCAGAGGCACAAAAATGGTTCAAGATGTAAATCAATCAGTGCAACACATCATATCAAGAAAAGAAAAGACAAAGACCACATGATCATCTCAAGATCTACTTCTGAAGGAACCCAGACACGGGTCCTCTTTTCTCATCATGGTTTTTCTCACCTTGGTTGAACCAGAAGCTTAAATAATTGAAGTTCTCTTTATCCTTGATTATAAACTAGTTCTGAAAATCCAGACACCCACAGAGATAAGGCAAGTTACATAAACAGGAGAAATGTGCTGGGTAGAGATTATGCTAACCAGATGGTACATACCCCATCTCCAAAGGCCAGCTGCTATTAAGCCCCAGCCAATTGTTGGCATGTGGAAAAGTAGGCCCAATGTGGTCACATCAAGTTTTTCATGAGATTCCAGAAACCCATTTTTTTTTTGAGTGCAGAATCTCTTAATATGTAAATGTTGGCCACAAATTCAGATGCTTTCATAACATTGAACTAGCCAAATAAAACACATCTGTGAGCCACATTTGGCTCAGGGGCCACGAGTTTTCAATCACTATTATAGAAACACAGCCTTTAGCAGGAGATTCATAGCTAACATTTAACATAACAAGAGCTGCTGCTCTTAAAATGGATTTTCACAGCCATTGTCACATTTCTTCTAACAGGTCTTATTCTCACCCCATCCCTACATGGTTGTATCCAGCATCACACAGATATGCTCAAAGAACAAGAGACCCAAGTGGAAGGAGAAAGCTAATCTTGGACTTGGCATCTGATCATGGTCTGGCTTAATCCGACATTCTCAGAGCCAGCTGGAAAGGAAACCACCACCCAAATCCATCACGACGTGTGCTATCACAGTGAGCTCAAATTGGGTGGAAATGTTGTGAGTTTAATAAAATAGAACTGCTGAGATGTACATATATATCTGGATTTAGCAGATAGCTCTTTCAAGGGCATTGCGATGTCAAGTATGTTTGGCATATTCAATTCTCTTAGCACCCACGTTTGCACTGTTCTTAAGACAGGGGATGATTGAAAGCATATGTGCTAACAGGAATAATGCATAATGTGTGAAATTAAGGAAAACGTAGAGGTTTTACTCTGACTTTCATGGCCCTAAGCTAAGCTAACCCTTTCTAGCTGTGTGGAGGAAAAGGAGCAGAGGGTTATCTCATTTCCCTTCTTCTTATTTAATTTTAGGAGACAACTTGAGGCTTTCAGCTTTTAATTCTTTTAATTTTTTGACATTTAGGAACCAAAGAGCACAAATAATAAGAGTCAGGACCTTGGGATCCCATCTCCTCCCGTAAGAAAAATCAGTATCCAGTGGTGCTTTTAGTTCTGTGTGAGAGCCAGTCACACGCTGAGAAAATGGAAAACAATGACATGCTACTGATTTAAAAGAAAATACCTTTATTTTGAAGGAAAACGACTGTTATTAAAGTAACTGAGCAGCACTCATCAAAGGTGTCAGTCAGGAGTAGAAGAGGCAGAGGGACTGTCACAGATTGGAGAACACCAAAGAGACAGGAAAACCAATTCAGTGTGAGATCCTGGCTTAGACCTTGGAACTAGAAATGGATCTTAATGCAGAAAACTCAGGAAATCGTAATAAAGTCCAGTTAAGTTATCAGCATTGTATTGACACCAAGTACTTAGTTTTGATAATGTACTTGAGATGCTAATGTAAGGAGCCGAGTGGAGGATACATGGGAGGTCTGTGTACTATTTTTGTGCCTCTTCTATCCTCTAAAACTATCTCAAGATCAATCACGATGGCAGAGCAAGGGACTTGGTGCTCACCTCTTCCCAACAAAGGGATTAAAAAACACATTGAGATGTGGAGTGATTCTCACTGAAAACTAACTGGAAACTGGCAGAGGGACTCCTGTACAACCAAGGCTGTAAGTCCACACTTAGTCAGGTAGGAAGGGGAGGAGAGCAATGCGGTCAGGATCTGTGCCCCTGGGAGGGGACTCAGAGGAAAACGGAGGTTACATGGGCAGACACCCACCCTGGAGAGTGAGCAGTGAGAGCCACAGATTGAGGGCCCCAGCTCTGGGGTCCTGTGCAGGGTGGATGAGACCCCTTAGCTGGCTGGAGGACAACTAGGAGTACCAGGAGGGCTGTGGGAAACCTGGACTTCACTTGTGGGGAGCGTGCGTGTGCTGGCCCTCCCCCGAGGAGGGGCAGGGAGGAGTCTGCTCTGGCAGATGCCAGGTTTGTCATGACCACCTCTGTGTGCCCCCAGCCCCAGCCAAGCGAATGCTCCAGTCTTGCTCACTTCATGTCACAGCATGGCTGGATCTGGGGCAGCCACAACCAGGGGGAAGACTAGACCATGAGACACAGAGACTACCCAGTCCCAGGGCGGAGCCTGGGTTGGGTGGTGGTGGCCATTGTTGGCACTTACTCAAGCAGCACATCAGAAACATTCCAGAACTCTGACAGAGGCCGCTTCTCCACAGCTTACCCCCCACAATACACGTCAGGAGACCAAGTGGCTCCCCTGCCCTGTGATGTGGCTCCACAACTGAGTGGGGGCAGCAGAGGCTTGGGGGGCTGATCAGCTGTGAGGGACAAAGGAGACTTGCACACAAGTCTGCATCTTGAGGGCAATATATAAAAAGGATCGCACACCATGATCAAGTTGGACTTATTCCAGGGACATAAGGATGGTTCAATATTCACAAATCAATGTGATACACATTTGATGTGATACACCACATTAACACAAGGAAGGATAAAAATCACATCGTCACCCCAATACACACAGAAAAAGCATTTGACAAAATCCAACATCCTTTCATGATAAAAACTCTCATCAAAGAGGATACAGAGGCAACATATCTCAACATAATTAAGGCCATTTATGACAAACTCATGGCTAACATCATACTCAATGGAGAAAAGTTGAAAGAATTTCCTCTAAATTTATAAACAAGACAAGGATTCCCACTCTCTCCACTTCTATTTAAAATAGTGTTGGAAATCCTGGTCACAGCAGTCAGACAAGAAAAGAAAAGGCATCCAAACTGGAAGGGAAGAAATAAAACTGTCACCATTTGCAGATGACATGATACTCTCTATGTAGGAAATCTTGAAGTCTTCGCCAAAAAACTGTTAGAACTAATAAATGAATTCAGCAAAATTGTAGGATAAAAATTAATATACAGACATCTGTTGTTTTTGCATATGTTAATAATGATCTATCAGAAAGAAGGTAAAGAATAATCCTATTTAAAAGCCCATGAAAAAGAATAAAATACCTAGGGGAAAAAATTAAACAAGGAGGTGAAAGAACTATACTCTGAAAACTATAGAACATTGATGAATGAAATTGAAGATGTTACAAAGAAACAGAAAGATATCCTGTGCTCGTGGATTGGAAGAATTCATATTGTTACAATGGCCATACTACCCATAGCAATCTACATATTTAATGACATCCTTATCGAAATACCCATGACATTTTTCACAGAACTAGAACAAATAATCCTAAAATTCACATGTAACCACAAGAGACCCCAAACTGCCAAAGCAATCTTGAGAGAAAAGAAGAAAGCTGGAAGTATCACTCTCCTAGACTTCAGACAATACCACAAAGCTACAGTAATCAAAACAGCATGGTATTGGCACAAAAACAGACACATAAGTTAATGGAATAGAATAGAGAGCCCCCAAATAAATCCATGCACCTATGGTCAATTAATCTACAAGAAAAGAGGCAAGAATGTACAATGGAGAAAAGACAGTCTCTTTAACAAGTGGTGTTGGATAACTGGACAGCAATGTGCCAAAGAATGAGACTAGAACATTCTCTCACACCACATAAAAAATAAACTCAAAATGGGTTAAAGACCTACATGTAAGACCTGAAACTATAAAACTCCTAGAACAGATCATAGGCAAAGAACTCTCTGACAAAAATCATAGCAATAAATTTTTTGGATCTGTATAAAAAGCAAAAATAAACAAATAAGACCTAATTAAACTTAAAGCATTTGCACAGCAAAGGAAAACCATCATCAAAATGAAAAGACCACCTATGGAATAGGAGAAAGTATTTGCAAATGATTTGACAGATAGCAGTTAATATCCAAAATACATGAACAGTTCCTACAACATCATAGAAACAGCCCAATCAAAAATGGGTGGATATAAATAGACATTTTTTCCAAAGAAGACATACAGATGGCTAACAGGTACATGAAAAGATGTTTAACATCACTAATTATTAGTGAAATGCAAATCAAAACCACAATGAGATATCACCTCACAGCTGTCAGAATGGCTATCATCAAAAAGCCTGCAAATAACTAAAGTTGGCAAGAATGTGGAGAAAAGGGACCCCTTGTGCACTGTTGGTGAGATGTAAATTGATGCAGCCACTATGGAAAGCAGTACGGAGCATCCTCAAAAATCTAAAAATAGAACTATCATGTGATTCAGCAACTCCACTCCTGGGTATGTATCTGGAAAAAATGAGAACACTAATTTAAAAAGATATACACACCCCAATGTTCATAGCAGCACTATTCCAATAGCCAAGATATGTAAGTAACCCAAGTGTCTACCAACAGATGAATGAATAAAGAATATATATTAAGAATGTATTAATATATATTAGAATGTTACGCAGCCATTAAAAAGAATAAAATTCTACCATTGTCCACAACACGGATTGACTTAGAGAATACTATGCTGAGTGACTTAAGTCAGACAGAGAAACACAAGCACTGTATATTATTACTATATGTGGAATCTACAAGATAAATCAAATGGATGTACATAGCAAAACAGAAACAGACTCACAGATATAGAAAACAAGCTAGTGATTACTAGCGGGGAGAAGGAGGAAGGAGGGGCAAGATGCGGGATGGGATTAAAAGATACAATATATGAAATCCTGTATATAAAACAGATAAGCAACAAGAATATATATTGTGTAGCACAGGGAATCATAGCCATTATCTTGCAATAATTTAGTACAGTATAATCTGTAAAAGCACTGAACACTATGCTGTTTACCTGAAGCTAATATAATATTGTATATTAACTATTCTTCAATTAAAAAAAAAAACTCTCTCAAAATTAAAAAACTGTTTTTTTTTAAAGACTGTTATAAATAAGATTCTGGTGCACAAAAGGGCTAATCCAAGCAAACAGAACTTCATACAAAATCCTGTATTAAAAGGTTTTTGAAATGGGAGGATCTGGCATTCTACATGTAATACTGAGAATTGCATTTTACTTCTATTTTACAGATAGAGAAACTGAAGTTTAGAGAACTTTATTTGCCAAAGGTTACCCAACTGGTGAGGTCATACATAGCAAAAGTGGGTGACTGCGAATTACCACTGTGAACATTTTCTGGGCCTTAAATGTTTTATTATGGTGATTCTTAGACCCAGGATAAAAATAAAGAGGTAAATAAAAGGCACAGATTTAAAAGGTTAGATATAACTACTACAAGTAAATTAATATTTTGAATGATCAAGATGATATCAAATCAGTGAGTAAAGGATAGCTTATTTAATAGTGTTCAGAGAGTTGATTCTATATTTGGGGAAAAAAATCAAAATGAGGCATATCTCCTTCTCCAATTTACAGAAACATTGACTTAAAAGTGGGAAATGAAACCATGAAAGTGATAGAATAAAATAATTTTTTACTATATTGTCTTGGTGTGTGCATATTTTTCTAAGAAAGATGCCAAAGGCAGAAGCTATAAAAAACATGGATTTACCTAAAGTAAAAGCAAAGACATTTTTTGCATCCAGAAAACCACCCAGTATACAAAAAACCCTCAAGTTGCCCCTTTGAAGCCACATCCACTTCCCTTCTGCCCCCATTCCCTACTCAGTGCCTGGAAAACACTAATTTTTCTACATTATTATAATTTTGTCATTTCAAGAATGTTATATGTATGGAATACTACAGTATGTAACCTTTTGAAAAATGTCTTTTTTCACTCAACATAATTCCCTGGAGATTCATGCAGGCTGTTTCATGTATCAATAATTCATTCTTTTTTTATTGCTGAGTAGTATTCTATAGTGTGGATATACCAGTTTATATTCTATTATTCACCCATTAAAAGACATCTGGGTTGTTTCCACTTTTTTTGGCTATTACAAATAAAGTTACTACAAACATTTATGGACGGGTTTTTGTGTGGACATACATCTTATTTTCTCTGTAATAAATTCCTAGGAGTAAACTTCTGGGTTGTATAATAGTTCCATGTTTAGTTTTTAAAGAAACTGACAAACTGTTTTTCAGGGTCTCCATATCATTTTACAGTCCCACCAGAAATCCATGAGTGATTCAGTTTCTTTGCAATCCCTTCAGATTTGGTGCTTGTCATTAATTTTTTTTTTAATGTCAACTGTTTTGATGGTATTCGGTGATATCTGTCTGTGGTTTTAATTTGCGTTTCCCTGAAGGCTAGTAATGTTGAACATCTTTTCATGTGCTTGTCAGCCATTTGTGCACACTCTTCAGTGAAATGTCTTTTGCCCATTATCTAATTGTATCATTTCTTTTTCACTGTTCAGTTTTGAGTATTCTTTATATATTCTGGGTACTAGTCCTTTGTCAGTGATGTGCTTTGTAAGTTTTCTCTCATTCTAGCTTGCCTTTTCATCTTCTTAACATGGTCTTTCACAGAGTAAATGTTTTAATTTTGATGAACTTCAGTTTATCACTTTTTTTTTAATGGGTTATCCTTCTGGTATCCAGTCAAAGAAATCATTGCCTAGCCCTATACCCTGAAGACTTTCTCCATATTTTTCCCTAAAAGTTTTATAATTTTACATTTTAAATTTAACTCAATGATGAATTTTGGGTCATATTTTGTATAAAATATGAGCCCTAAATATAAGTCTGCCTCTTTGTTTGCATTACTAATGTCCACTTGCTCCAGTAATATTTATTGAAAAGCTATTCCCTCCATGGAATTTGCTTTTATGTCTTGGTCAAAAATAACAGACATATTTGCGTGGGTCTATTTTTCTGAGATTTCTTTTTTGTTCCTTAATCTACTTGTCTATCTCTCCCATAATGCTGCAATCTTTATTGCTGTAGTATTAAGTCTTAAAGTCGGGTACATTGCATTTTTCTAAAACATTGTTTTAGCTATTCTAGTTCCTTTTCCTTTCCATATACATTTTAGAATAATATTGTCTATCTATGTAAAAGTCTTGCTTGGATTTTGGAGGGAATTGGATTAATCACATACATCTTAATTTAGGGAGAATTGACATCTTTAAGGATGTTTTTGGTTATCATTAAATTCTGGGTTGACAGGCTTTTTGTTCAGCAATTGAAAAAACTATTGTGTCATTTTCTTCTGGACTCCCTGGTTTCTGATGAGAAATCCACTGACATTTAAATTGTCTTTCCTATACAGGGAAGGTTTTGTTCTTTTCTGGGTGCTTTTGAGATTTTTCTTTCTGTCTTTAGTTTTTAGGAGTTTAATTATGTATCTTGGTATAGATTCATTTAGGTTTATCCTGTTTGGGTTGCTCAGCATCTTGAATTTGTACATTTATATCTCAACAAATTTGTGGAGATTTCGGCCACCATTTCTTTGAGCACTTTTTTCAGCCATACCCTCTTTCTCCTCTTTTCTGGGACCCCAGTTACATGTGAGTGTTAGAACTTTTGTTATAGTCCCATAGCTCTGTTAACTTTTTTTTTATTCTCCGGGCTATATTCTTTCTGTTGTTCAGATTAGATAATTTCTACTATTTGTATTCTAAGTCACTGATTTCCATTCTCTGTCTCCTCCATTCTAATGTTGAATGCATGCATTGAACATTTTACTACAGTTATTGTATTTTCCATTTGGATCTTCTTAATATATTCTATTACCTTGTGGAGACTTTCAGCTTATTTGCTGGGGATTCCTACTTTTTTCACATTTTCCAAGTGTGTTCAGAATTGCTCACATAGTCATTTTTATAATAGCCGCTTTAAACTCTTTGTCACATAATTACAAAATCTCTGTCATCTCAGTGTTAACATTTATTGATTTTCTTTTCTCATTAGTTTGAGACATTCTTGGTTCATGGTATAAGTGATATTTGATTAAAGCCTGGACAATTTTCATATTACGCCATGAGACTATGAATCTTACTTAAACCTTCTGACACTGCTCCAGCAAAAGAAGGAGAGCACCACCTCATTGCTGATGGGTGGGAGTTCCAATTCCCTGTGTGTTCTCCACTAACCCTGTGGTGCAGGTGGCCTCAGGACTGTTGGATAATGATGAAAGCTCTGGCTTCTCACTTGGACTTTTCTGGTATCACCCTGGAGATGCTTTGGGGGCATCTCATTACAGCCTTGCAAAGGTGGAAGTCTAACCTTCCTATTCATCCTTTTCCACCATTTGTGGAGGTGATGATTCGCTGCAGTAGAACAGTTACTGTCTAAAAGTTTTCTGTCTTGCTCAGCTGCCTTCTTCCTGGACTTTTGGCTACAAGAATCAAGCATATATTGGGGATGGTTGTCTTTGTCTGTTGCCATCTCCAAGTTTCCAGTTTCTTCAACTGCAAATCTGGAATACAGGAGGGAAAGAGAAAGCTCAGAGAACTCACCCCTGTGTCTTCCTTCATATCCCAAGACCCCCAGCTGATCAGCCTTCTTTTCTTTATCTTTCCAAGTCTTCTTAGGCTTGTTCTACACATAACATCCAGGGCTTTTGGTTATACTTAGTGAGAGGGATATTAAATCTATTCCATATTCCCAGGTGTGGAAGACCCAATATTGTTTTTATTCATATCTATTTTTAGAGGGTGACCTTGGAAGGCTAGGTGTCTTTCAGAAACTTGAACTGTACATGTACTATGTCATTTATTCTTGGAACAATACTACAACGGAGGTAATGTCTTTTAAGTGAGAGATGAAGGCTCAGAGAGATTAAGCAAATTGTCCAAGATTATACAGCTAATAAGTAAAAGGCCAGAATTCTAACCCAGTTCTCTTTAAGAGAGAAAGCAACACAATGTCTGTAATTTCTGGGCTCTGATCTGTCCCTGGCACCTTTTTTTAAATCTTTGCTAACTTTTACAAAACATTCAAATATGTAATAGGAATTTAGATATAGGGTGTGTGTGTATTTAAGTATGTAAAGCAAAGGTTCCCATCAGTTGGCAGCATGAGGGACAGTATCAGCATGTAAGGTAACAAAGAGCCTAAGAGACAGAGGTTCCACGAGAGCCTGAGTCTCCCGTGAATTTACACAGCTATTGAAGTTGGAAGCAGGTAGGGTGTGTTCAAGACATTTTTATTTACCTAGAGCTTAAAGATAGTCCACTCTACCCATGTGAACGCTGATTCTTTAAGATGCATGGCAATGAGACTGCTATGTGAGATATATCTGTGAATTAAGGGAAACAAAAAATTTGATGATCACTCCCCACTCTAAAGGAAAGGGCAACCTGCCCCAGGACACACCCAGCTTTAAAGCCAAGAAAAGAACCCACGTCTCCTGATTCACAGATACTTCCACTCTAAAGGGTAGACTCAGGACTGTTTTTGCTTCTCAAGGGTAAAAGATATGAAGAATATTATTTGGCCTACATAGATAGAAAATGTACTGCTTCCAATTAGTCATTTACATGTCTCTTTTTAATGTAGAACAAAATGATTAATTCTGATGACCTAGGCTTCTCTAGAATAGATAAATTCTGTATGCTTAGGATAAAATGTGGGTCAGGATGAATTTATTTGGATTATTCATTCGCCATTTCATTGCATAAGATTTCTTCAGGAGGCCTTCCAATGTTTCAAGTAAGCATGACTTTGGAATCTGTCCAATCCTAGCCCACTGGGAAAGCTGCATTACTTTTCCAGTGTGCTGATAAGTTCTATGACCCTGGGTCCCATGAGCATTGATGGTGAGTTGCCAAAAGTCAAAGGCTACAGTACTGCCCAGGAAAGCCACCCTCTGAGGGTCTTTGTCCTTTTTGAACAGAGTGAACTTTGATTTCTCACTGTTCTCAGCCTTTTCACAAGATCACATTTTATCACTGGCTCTGATAAGCCTAATGTCACTTGATAAAATACATGTTGCAAATAAGAAATTAATAAAAAGGCAAAAGGAGATTGTATTCATTGAATTAGTAAGTTAAACATGGTAATGTAGTTGTTTTTGGTGTTTTGATTAAAACATTAACACTGACAGACTCAAACTTCTGGAATTTATTTAAAAGTTTTAATGATCTCACTTTGGGATGATGTGTGCATTCTGATTCCCAGCTCTTGTTCCTTTCAGCCAAATGTAAAGGGAAGTATCAGAGGCATGGGCCCAGCAGAAGTACTCTGTAGGTAACAACTGAAACCGTCACCCTTGTCTCAATCCTGTCTTAAAGGGACAGGGCATGTCCTTTTAGGAAGAAACTCAAAAGAAAAGGTGGTGTTGGAGGGAGGTCTGTGTAGTAGGAAGAAATTTCTCTTTAATTACAAATGTGTCTTTAAAATATCTTTTCAATTAAGACTGCATTCCCTAGTTCCTGGCCCTTGAATCTGCCAACACCATCAGCAGTGTACTAGAGTCATGGGTTCTTCTTTGCCAGACAGCCACAGTAAAAAGAAAATGCAACTTTGACTTAAGAATGACCTTGATGGAGCAGTAAAAATTATTAATTTGTAAATAATTAATAAATTATTAAAAAATAATCAATTATTTTAGAATAAAATTGTGATTAATAAAATAATGCATTATAAAATAACTATTTTTAATAAATTATTAAAATCATTTAACCCTTGTTTACTCATCTTTGTATTATTCTGTGTTGTGAAATGGGAAGTGTACAGAAAGGAATTCTGACGCATAGCAGAGTATATTTGTCCCAAGATAAAGTACTTGTGTAATTATTTGTGAAACGAGCAAAACAGGTGTCTTTTTCATGAAATACCATTTTGATTTGGAAGAATGACTGACAGACAAACTATCATTATTCAGACTTGTGTATTTTTTCAAAATGAACTTATCCTTTTAAGGAAAACAACTGGCAGCATGCCTTGCCAGTGTTAAAAGTTTTAACTTTCCAGCAAAAATTAGAAACTCATATCTCCCACCACAAGCTTGACAGCTTCCCAATATTTAAAGACTTTTCTGATGAGGTTGGCAATGATATAAAATTTTATATTGTATGATAAAATGTATTATTGTTTTGAAAGTCTAACTCAATGAACCAATATTTTGAAAATGATCAATGCATGATGTCAAAATATCATGAATGGTGACAGACCTATTTAATGCAAGACTGAGCAATGGATATTAACATCACAAGGTAAGGAAAATTCATGGATGTGGTTCAGATTCCACACTGCAACTAACCTTTAAGGAGCTACCCCTTGTTGAGCCCTCCTGTTTCCCACCACATATTTGTATGAGGCCAATTTTTTCACATTAACATATCACAAGCAACTGAATACAGAACCAGATACAGGAATTCAACTCTTTTCTATGAAACCAAACATTAAAGAGAGTTGCGAAAATGGAAAAAAGAAAGCTACTTTTCTCACTAATTTGTTGGGCAGTTTCAGAAAATGTAGTTATTTTCTGAACATGTTATATGTTTATTTTTTTTTAATGTTAATAGATCTTTAAATATTTTTCTGCCTTAATTTATAATGTAATAAAACATAGCTCCATATAACCTACATAAACAAAAGTTGCTGGAGGTAAACCATAATTTTAGGGATGTAAAGAGATCCTGATACCAAAAGTTTGAGAACCACCTCTAAAGATCACCTCTACATTATTTTTCCTATTCAGCTTTTAGGGGAAAAAAATAGTATGATTATCTTTAGGGGGCATATTTGGATTTTGGTTTTGTCTTGGTTGTAAGAGTAAGCAAGCTGGTGTTTGCCTGCTTTCTGGACAAGCGAAGAAGAAAGAGGGCTGCTTTGCTCAGGAACTCTGCCCTGAGGTCTACCGTCATGGCCTTGAACCAAACCAAATTTAGGAGGGGCCTCTGCACAGAGGCTTAACCCAATTGCATTGTATGATGTGATCTTCCTGGCTTCCTACTGCAAATCTGCTCAGCAAATACCTCAATTCAATAAAAAGTTATTAAGCACCTACCCAAGGCAGAAATAACTGTGCTTTTGAGAAGGCACGTCCAGTAGGATATGGTGCTAACAGCATAGTCTATGGAGAGACATAAAATATAATTGCAAACTTGTATGTGGTGCTAGGCACTATTCTAACAACTTTCTTCCTGATTTTTAAAAATTTAATCTGCACAACTCCCCTATTTTAGAATAATTCCCATTTATAAGAGGAGAAAATGGAGGTTTGGGAAAGATTAGTATCTTGCTTAACATCACAGTAAGCCACAGAGGTGGAAGAAAAACCCAGATGTATTTGATATAAAGGTCTGAAATTGAATAGTCCCTGGAAATGATGATATTAGAAATGCTATAAGAGGTCAGAGTGAGAGGAAAAGCCTAATTACAAGAGGCGAAACCCTGGCATCGAGCTGGAACTTGAAGGAAATGTAGACCTTCTGCTGAAGGTTCTCTGCAGGGAGGGAAGTGCAGTCCAGGCAGAGGTTACTGCTTGAGCAAAGGTCTGGCACATTTGGAATATCGTGACTTGAGTTTGGAAAAGTACATAGAAAGAAACTGGGGAAAGCTTTCAAAGGGAGGCTGGAGATTTTTAGACTTTGTTCAAGAAGGGTGGTGGCTTTAGAGGACTTTGCAAAGGGAGGTGGCCTGCTCCTAGCCGTGCCTTAGAGCAAGAAGGTGTGCACCATCAGACAGCTGCGTTTGCTTAGCCACAGAGAGCTCAAGGGCTGTAACCCTTTCTCCAAAGAAATTAGTAACAATTTCATCTGCAATAGGCCAGAGATTCTGTCCATTTGGCATTAGAATATTGTGTGTGGCTTTGTTTTACAAACCTTGGCCTTGACTCCCTAACGCAAAGCAGAGACCAGGTCGTGACTCCCCCAGCAGCAGGAAGCTCCCTGCCAACTGTCAAACCAAGTTCTCAAAGACAAGCCTTCTTTCTGCCCTGACCTCCTTCTCTCTTGCCTTCTTCCTTCCAGCGGTGGGTGTTAACCTATCAAAATCTCCTTTGAATGCTTGCAGGAAGTTGGTTTTTAACCAGGGGAAGTCTCAAGCAAGCCCCAGCAGGGTCAGAAACCAAGAAGGAGGAAGTCTTGTAGCATCCATCTGTAAACCCTCGGGCTGCCACCTACATGTCCCTGCAGAGAGCCGAGGTCTCCATTTAGAAATCTTCTAGGAAGTTGCTGAGTGAGATGTTGGTTCCAAGCGCATCTATGACTTACTGATACTGTTGGGGTGGCTTGCAATCATAAAAACAACATGCAATTATAACATTTAAAATGAAAACAAAATGCAAATCAAGTTATTCAAAAATCAAAAACTAAATATACAGGAACACCTGCTAATCTTTGTGGAAACTAGGGAGGAGTGGTGATGAACACTGTTTAAATTGTAAACCACTTGAAAAAAATCATAATTTTAGGAAGCCTTCTCATGTAGGGTCCACATACACAAACCAGGTCATAAAAACCCAACTAGATTCAATTGAACCACCCACTCTTTGGGGGAGCCAGTAACTGTAGAGTTGAGCCTTGTTTTTATTTATTTTTTTCTTAACTTTTAAAAGAGTTGTGTTTAACAGCCCAAGGAAACTAACAAAGAAGTAAATAATTTCTTCCCCAGGTGGAGGTAATCAAAGGAAAGCGACAAGAAGAAAGTTCTCAGCACTTGTATGAGAAGATAAACATCTTTGCTCTAAGGACAGATGGCTCTGATATGTGAAAAGAGAAGACAAGCCAGGAAGAACAATGGGAAATTCTGAAGTAATTACAAACCACATGGCAGGAGTGAAATACCTCTATTGAGGATGAATTTATTTTTGGAGACATTTACTTGAATTCTAAAGCAACTCAAGTCTCTTGAAAACAGTTCTCTTCATTGAAAAGTTTTAATTTTTCTTTTGCAAAGCATTGGATCTTTTGTATCCATTTAAAACACAGGTAAGCCATTTCATGTCCTTCTCAGCAAATAGTTTTTGATTTTGTTGTCAATCGGAAATCCCTGGCTTCCGTTTCTTACAGTATAATGTCAATGACTACAAACACAAGTGGTTTTCAAGTTTAAGCTGAACTTTTTCAGGTCATTTTATTTTTAACTTTCAGCTCTCCTGTTTTGCCAATTACAGAAACTCTAGGCTGACACAGACAAACTAGAAAGATGGCTTGATTTTTTTAAAATTTGCCATGGCATTGAGTCAACATACCATCCTTTTGATTTTTGTTTTCAACAGGAAGATGGTTTGCAGATGGCTGATAGGGAACTCCTGGCAGATATCATAAATGTGGTGACCTGAGAAATCAATGTTGACACAAGAAGGGCCTGATGATGATAGAAGGGACACTTCTATTTGTCCACATTGGTGTATCCAATAGAAATGGACAGCTGGCCAGCAGTGTGGCAAGCAGAACATCATGTTAAGAGTAGTAAATATCAGACTAGGAAGAAAGAATGGGAATATCTGGGATCCATCTCCAGGAAACTTGGAATACATACAGGGAAGATGTCCAAGAAACTTGGAAGTGACGGCTTTTCCTTATAACTGGATATACAATTATGTGAATATCAACATTTCCTGGTCTCTGGTACTGTTGGTTTGTTATAACTTCCTCACTAACCACAACTTTGTGTGCACCATCCATGCACCCAGAATCCCACAATCTCACTGCTTTGGGATAATGTTTCACTGCCTTGGCTTGATAGTTAGAGCCCTACACGGTTGAATCCCCATTAGCTAGTCCAGCGTGAAAAACGCTGGAATGCTGAGTGTGGAAGGATGAATAAAATTGCATTAGGCCAAGATGGTTAAGGAAGAAGGGACTCCAGGTGCAAGTCAGAGAAAGGCAAAAATGTGGAAGCTTAGCAGGGCAGGGTGTGTTTGGAGAATGGCAAGTTATACAGTGTGGCTGGAGCATAAGACATGTGGAGGGGCTCAGGAAAGAGGAACTCTCAAAAGGGTCATGTAACATAGGGTCTTGTGAGCCACACTAATGAGGGTGAGTTTCATTTCTGTAGCCATTGGAGCAACCAGCAGAGGTTTTTGCAAGGAAAGGTGTTATAATCAATGCTAAGTTTTAAAAAGTGACTGAAATTGCCAGAAAGGGCCAGATAACTGCTCAAGTCATCTCAAACACTAATTGCACAAAAACATTTTCCATTTGCTAGAAATTACAGAGATTTCCGAGTGGCCAAAGACATCATGGTAAAAATATTTAGACAACTTGCAAACTCCTCCTTCTCTATATGTTATTTCCAAAGGAGATAATCTTTAATCTTCTCTTCCATCCAAATTATTCCCTGTCTTGGGAAAAAAATGCCAAAAATGTTTGGGAAAATGTACTCCACCCACGTTTTTTTGGATGTGCTGGTTTCTTAGTTCCTACATGAGCCAAATTTTAATCCACAGGAATTTTCTTAGAAAAGAGATACTGCCAAAATGTTCTTCCAATATAATTCTGGTGGGAATCTTTGGTAGGTGAGTGTAAGTTATAGTCATAGAATGTAAGAAAAGAAGAACATTTATCATGCTCAATTCTAAATACTACAAATGTATTAGGAAGTACCTGGGACTTCACAGCTAGTCAAAAAAGCATGAGGATTTCAGGATTTACATAATCTAGATTTCCATATTCCTTCAGTTGCTTCTTTATAGATGGAGATTCTTTAAGAACATTCTGAAAATATTTTTGAGCATGGTGTGGGCTACTACAGATATACTGATCAACACAGACAGTCCCTGCCCTCATGGAGCTTACATCTAAGATAAAGATACAAAAAGATAAATAAACATTTATAATAATCCAATATGAGAATAATTATAGTGTGACAGTGGTTTGATGGAGGAAGCACAGGTGTGGTGAGACCATGCAGGGTAAATGTGGAAAGCAAGAAACACATCCTTGAAGACATTACAACTAAGTTGACATCTAAAGCATAAGCAGGACTTAGCCCAACAAAACGACTGGCCAGGGAGCGGGAAGAGTGAGCAGAGTTCTAGGCAAAGACCCAGCATCAAGAGAAATAATTGCATTCAGGGAACCAGGTAGTTCACCCTGGCTGAAATTTCTATACACAATGTGTGCAGAGAGAAGGAGGTTGGGAGATGGGGAGCAGATGAGAAGGCGAAGCTGGAGAGTAGGAAGGGGCCAGATCCTACCAAGTCATGTAATACTCAGAGCAGAACTTGGGATTATCCTGAAGGCACTGGAAAGTCACTAACTGCTTTTCAGCAGAGGAGTGATCATAATCATATTTGAATCTCAGGAAGATTCCTCTGACCGTAGAGGGGAGAATGGATTGGTGGATGTGGGCAGGTTGGAGGCAGGAAGCCCAGTGCAGGAGGATGAGATAATCATCAGAAGTGATGGAAGCCTCAACAAGGAGAGTGAAAACGGCAACAGAAAGGCAGGAATGGATTTGGGAGGAATACAGACAAGACTCTGTCATTGTTCAGGGGAGGGAGAAAGGGGTGGCTGGATGATGCCCAGATTTCTGGCTGGGCTAGTGAGGACTGGCTATTTACTGAGAGACGGCACCGAGATAGAGAGAGGGAGGAGATGAAGGAATGAAGACGAGGAGTTCAGTTTTGTTCCTGTTGAGCTTTGTGTGTCTGATGGACATTCAAACAGAAAATCGAATAGGTACCTGGGTGTATGGATCTGGAGCTCCGATTGAGATTTGAGAGACACTGGCCTATGGATGGTCATGAGAGGCAATGCATGTAAAGAATGCTTAAGTCTTTTTAGTTGAAGAACTTCTAAGTATCCTTGGATACTACTTAAAATGGGGCCTCATTTCTCAATCCTTTTTGCCACAACCCTGTAAGGTACAAAAGTCCGTTCCACCCCGTATCTGGGAACCTAAGAGTATTCACATCTTTCATCATACATAGAATCCTCTGTCTCTTCTCAAAGAAATCACAGATTTTGCATCAAGTACTTTAATACCCTTAGAGCTTACCTTGATTCTATCATTTTTCCTCTTTAGTTCTGACCTGAAAAAAAAGCTGTACAAATTTCATGATATTAAGGCTTGAATATTGAGGAGAATCCAAAAAGAGCAAAATCAGGTCATTTGGTTTCAGGCAAAATAACTGAGTTATGTTTGAAGGGGAATTATTTGGGTCATCTGACATTTAATTTAAACTGTATGCTTTCTACCCTTCTTTTAATTAATTCATATTTTAGCCTGCCCTGACACGGTCAAAACTTATTTAGGATCTCCTGTTCCCAAAGATCAAATTGCTTTTCTAAAGTACATTTGGATTCTAAAACTTGGCATCACTGAGCTTCTGGTGTCAATACAAAGAGCACATACATATTCCAACAATCTGCGGATTGTTGTTAGTGAGAAGCATCCATTCCTGGCCTTTGAGAGGAAGGGCACAGCACTTTTCTGCTTTGGGGGAAGTGACGGAGCTATTATTACTTTCTAGACATCCCTGGCTTGTCCATTCAGAGAGGCACAAGTCAGGCTCTGTGGCCATTCAAAGGAGGAGGCTGTGAAAACGGGTCCCCTGGTGACACTTTGACTGCCAGCCCTTCCCTCGCATCTACCCTGCAGCAGAAGGTTCCCAGCACCCGGGTTTGTTCATCTTGACCTCTCCGATCACCATGGAAACGCCGCACTGCCAAGGGAACTTCCTCTGTGATTATCATTCAGACAATAAAAGAATGGAATAGAAAATAGAATAGGAAAAACACCGGAAAATTTCATCGCCCATTTCATCTTGCCATTCAGCCTTTTTCTTTAGGACAAAGAACTTCCCAGCAATTTCTCTGAAATTTTGGTGTGGGGATAGGGAGTTGGGGGTGGGATGGGAAAATGGAATCAGGCCAAAAACAGCTGCAGCAGCTTAACATGTTGTCAGACTTCTACCCTGTGGAGTGCTGGTGTCTGAGGAGTTAAGGTTTACCTGCGGTATATCAGAATATTTGGAATAATCATGATATCCTTAGTTCCACTTGACACAATTTGGATTTTCATCTGTAGGTTGTTAGCCAAACAACTACCAACATTGTTATTTTTCCACCACCCTCTTGAATTAGAAGCAGAATTTGATGGCAATAAAAGAGGCTTGACTTTAATTTATGGTAGGCGTGCTCACAGAGAGTTGGAAGGAATCATAGAGGTCTAGTCCATGAACTCCTTGGAACTGTGGCCAAGTATATTGTATGTGTGTGCATGTCCCTTAAAAGGGGGACCATAGCTTTCTTAATACGTTTTAAGACTCTAAAAAGATTAAGAACTGACTTGGTCCCATACCTTCATTTAACAGGTCAGCAAAATGAAGCTCAAAGAGGGGGTAGTCTTCTCTTCCTCCCTCTCTTCCTTCTGTTCCTCCTCTGCCTCTCTTCTGTCCTCCTTCCTCCTCCCTCTTTTCCTCTTCCTAAAGTGACAAAGCCATATACTTTAAATTTGGTTTTGGTTCAAGTTAATGTTAAACGAGAGTGGAGGACTTCCATAGGAGAGGCACGAGGAAGACAAGAACAGGGATGAAGATGGAAGTGTACTGGACTCCCAAGAAAAATTATCAAATGGGCAAGTTATTTCAGAAGCATGCTAGGGTTTGGTCATCAGCAAACCTAGCAATCAGGGTCTGGTGTCCTCGCGATACATGTGAAAACTAGCTGCCTCGGTGGTTGAGGCTTCCCTCTGCCTCTGGGACAGAGGAGCTCAGCAGCTTCCAAGGTCCAGAACCCCCAGATTTACTTGGGGAAGAACGAGACGGGAGACTTCTGAAAATTCTAGGAATTTCTGCTTGCATTTGACTTGCCTTCAGAAGGGTAAATAAGATGTACTTTATTTATCTTGATGCAGTGAATACCGTATGCTTTCACTTATGGTGTTTTATCATGTGCTGCTGTTTGTTCTAAACTTTGAAGTTCACTAGCCAGTGATGCAGAAAATATACCCCATGGGCTTTAAACTTAGACCCACATAAGTTTGAGTGGTGGCTCCAGCGCTGCTGGCTTTGGGCAAGTCCCATAACCTCTTTTCCACTTGGTTTCCTCATGGGCAAAATGGCAACCACAATAATGCCTACGTCAAGTGATGGCAACAAGAATTAAATCAACTGAAGTACACAATGTGTCTAATATGGGGTCTAGCACAGAGTGATGGCTTTCTGCTGCCTCTTCCCCAGCTCCCGGCTCCCGGCTCCCGGCTCTGTACTGACAATACAAACTGATTGATGCAGAATGCTGGACGGAACTTGGGAGGCTGTTTGCTCTGCACTTAAGTATTAAAAACAATATCCAAGCCTCATTTACTCTTTGCTTTCTGTTGAGCTTCTTGGGTGAATATAAATGAGTAGGTCTGGCAAGAAATGTGTTGTCACTCTAGCCACAGTTAAAAAGGACTTTATGACTTTGGCCAATGCTGTCAGGGAGCATTTCCCAAGGTTTTCTGACTTATTAGCTCCTTTTATAGTAAGATCTTGCAAGCCCTTTTGGGATTTTAACCATTATTTTATCGTTTTTACATGGTATGGATTAAAAAGTTATTTTAAGTGAAAAAATAAACATTTTACATCTATGCTATAAATTCTTAACTTTGTGCTGAGAATATGGGTATTCATTACATTATTATCTACTTTTTTATATTCCTGAAATATTTCATTATAAGAAAGTATTATTACAATATATTTAATCATCAAATAATTATTTTAATTAGAACATTTCAACAATATTTTCATTTATCAAGTGATATACACTGATTTTTTTTAACTTAATTCTGTATAAAAAAGAATTACTACCGACAAATAATTTTGTGTGTATGTGTATGTTTACGTCCATGAGGGACACAGGTGTAGTGTTCTTTTCTTGTGATGTATTGTTTGATTTTGCAAATAAAGTTTAATGTGATTTTTACATAATATTTGACTTTAGGGCCAAAAATATGTTAAAATGGATTGGAGTCTGGGTCTAAGTTCTAGGATCAATAATTGCTTTTGTAACTTGATGTTTGAAACTTTTCTTTTGAGCTTAAAAAATCAACAGATAAATATTTATATATATGGATATATGTAATTTTTAGGCTTTGTTTCTAAATTATAAGATGAAGAAGGTTTAAGGCTTTGATATACAAGCACTTCTCCACAAATAGCACACTGTAGCCATGGATAAGCTTTATTCTCAATAGATGAAAAGTCAAGCTGTATGTAATCACGCCTATATTTTACATTTTAAACTTTGTTAAACTGCTGGAGACATCTGATGTGTGAAATGAGAACTCTGAATGCTGTCTGTGGATCTAGTGGGAGCATCTGGAGGCAAATTGGCAGAATTATCCTCATTTTTATGTTTTCCTTCAACTTCTCATTTTTTAATAGCAGAATTCCTTACAGATTAAACAATGTATGACTAAGAGTGTAAAAACAATATGAAATTATATGAATATGGATCAAAAATATTGTGGCAGCTCTAGGGGTTCTATGTGGGATAAATGTTTGGGTGATCGAGTCACAAAGACTCTTGTCTCATGTCCACTAAGTCCTGAGTGCTCAGAGACCTGGCCATAGGAACCAGCAATGACATGAGCACTGCTCTCTTCGCCCCTCAGATACCATCACCAGCCCTTGATGTTATCAAGCCTCAACTGGGAAACTTGCTGTGTAGTGATAACCTGACCAATAAAACAAACTAATTCATTCTAAGGCATGACTTGCAAACCCTTTTGGGATTTTAACCATTATTTTATCGTTTTTACATGGTATGGATTAAAAAGTTATTTTAAGTGAAAAAATAAACATTTTACATCTATGCTACAAATTAGACTGGAATGCTTGGGGCCAATAGTACCATTCCAGCACAGGAAGGAACAGGATTCTGCAGACCCCTGACCACTCTGGCTTGTAGACTGTCAAGTTGATGAGCGTATCAATGATTTTGGTCACAAAATCAGAGGGTTCCAGGAGTTAAGAATTAAGTGAGTAATATTTTCCACCATTCAGGCAGTTGCTATTGTAATAGATAACCCAGCAGTTGTTTCAAATCACTTCTATTTTTCTTGAACCCCAGACCCATCAGCCTTACTCTCAACAGAAGGTTTCACCTTCAACCTACTGAGATCCAAAGCTGGATAACATTCAGCCATTCTGAGTCTCTCTCCCTTAACTCCACCTGCACTCCACCCCAACTCTCAGCTTGGGCTAAATCCTCAAACAATGGCCTTGATTTCCTCTCTTGCCCCACTGTGGATTCCATCCTTAAGTCTCTCCATCTTTTCTGGGTTTCACTCTAAACCTATGACAAGCTGTTTCTCCTCAATGTGAAGAAATTCTCTCCACTTTGTTTTTTACTCAAAGTATAGCTTGACCCTTTCTTTCCCTTCATTGTCAAACTTGGTGATTCCCGACTCATGCACCTTCCACATCCTCTCTGTCCATCCTTCCCTGACCACTGCAATTTAGTTTCTGCCTCCAAAACTTCCCTGGAATCACCAACAACGTCCTGAAGGTATCATCCAATGGCTCTTCTACATCAACCATTTGACATCATTAACCCAGCCTCCTTTGCCATCCTCTCTTCTCTGTGCTTCCCGATAGTCATTCCCTCTACTTTTCTCCTACCTCTTTCACTGGCTGTTTACCTTCACACCCTCTGAATGTAGGTCTTCAACTACAGTTTCTCTTTGGCCCTCTTCTCTCTTTTCTTCTTCAATACTCTCTTCCTCTCTCTCTCTGTCTTTGTCTCTGTCTCTCACTCTCAGTTCTCTGTCTCTCAGTGATCTCATCCACATCACAACTATTGCCAAGCACAAGTTCCAGGCAGGTAACTTCAAAACTGAGTTCTCCTCCTCTTGGTCAACCTTTATCATTGGCTCAACAGATCCATGCCTGCCTTTCTCTTGCCCGTGGCTCTGAAATTTCAGGATCGGTTTTGACCTTTTGGTGGTCACTTGCCATATCCCAGTCCATTTCTAAAGACTGCTGATCCAACCTCTGCAATATTCTTCCCTTTTCTCCCTCTGCCAGTCAATCCCTCTGCTGCTCACTCCTGTCACCAGAGATCAAGATTTCATTACCCTTTTTTTTTGAAGTATAGTTGATTTATAATGTCGTGTTAGTTTCAGGGGTACAGCATAGTGACTCAGTCTTTTTGCAGGTTATATTCTGTTATAAGTCATTACAAGATATTAGGTATAATTTCTTGTGCTATACAGTAAGTCCTTGTTGCTTAGCTATTTCATATATGGTAGTTTGTATGTTAATCCCCTGCTCCTAATTTGTCCCTTTCCCCCACTTTGGTAACTATAAATTTGCTTTCTATGTCTGTGAGTCTCTTTCCATTCTGTATACAGATTCATTTGTAGTATTTTTTTTTAGATTCCATATATAAGTGATTTCATACAGTATATGTTTTTCTAAGTGACTTATTTCACTAAGCCTAATATTCTCTAGATCTACTCATGTTGCTGAAAATTGTAATATTTCATTCATTTTATGGCTGAGGAATATTCCATTGGATATGTATACCACATATTCTCAAGCCAATCATCTGTTGATGGGCACTTGAGCTGCTTCCATGTCTTGGCTATTGTAAATAGTGCTGCTGTGAACATTGAGGTGCTTGTATCTTTTTGAATTAGAGTTTTTATTTTTTCTGGGCATATACCCATGAGTGGAATTGCTGAATCATATGCTAGTTCTGTTTTTAGTTTTTGAAGCAATCTCCATACAGTTTTCCATAGTAGCTGCACCAATTTACATTATCACCAAGCGTGCATGTGGGTTCTCTTTTCTCCAAACCCTCTCTAGCGTTTGTTATTTGGAGACTTTTTGATAATAGCCATTCTGACCTTTTAATTGACTGAGGGAGTTCATTCCTCGCCTTGTTCCTTCATAGCCACCTCAAACTAACTTTCTGGCAGTGTATACCTATTAATCTTATTAAAGCATCTACTCCAATTTTTTTAAAAGCCTGATTTTAACCTTCCTAAAACCCTCCCTTGCTTTTCGTCTTTACACTTTTGCCAGTGCTGCTTCCTGCCTGGAGTCCTCTCCTCCTCCTTTAGGGAAACTTACTCATCCCATGTTAAATGTTAATTCCTTCTTAATGCTTGTCCTGGTTCCTTCTTTGAAATGCCAGCCCTTCCTCCATTAAGCCTCCCCTTCCTCCATTAAGCCTCCCCTTGCTTTGTCCTTACCTCACTCATGGACCTTATACTCCACCTCCGAATGCAATCAAAGGTAAAACTTGCATATGTTTTCCAGGATAATTCTGCTTTCAGTTATTTTGTTCTTGAGACCTTTTGATCTAGATACAATATGTGAGCACCCAATCAACATCTTCCAGGCTGATTTTTTTTTTTTTATAATTGACGTCTGCTAAGAGTGTCCACAGATACTCCTTTCCTACTGGTAACAGCACCTCTCTCTTAGGGTGGGAACCATCTCTGCCTTATTTCATGCATTTTTGAGGAAGGAGTTGTCACAGTGGCTCTCCCAGGCAAGAAGTAAGCACATTAGAATGTCTATCCCAGTATAACTGGAATCTCATACAAAGTAACATGAGGAAAGCAAACATGTATGTGCTATTTAGGTAGCATATGTCTAAATTTGGGGTCACTAAATTTTTTTTCTGTGTACTGGACTTACGTCTCTCCTATTCTAGGATCTTGGCGTGGGAGAGATTTTATTCATCTTGTTATCTCCAGTGGCATCTAGGTCAAGCTTGGAATGAGGTAGACATTCCATAAGTGGTAGGAATTAAAAGGATTTGAATGACTTTCCACTGAGTAGTAGATCAGACAATAGATGTAGTGGAGGCAAAGTTATAAATCAGAGCATCAATGATGATCAGTGATAATCTGGAACTGGGATGAAGGACTAGTGCTACAGGTCTCAGGCATGGGGAACAGCAGGTACACTCAGGTACCAAGCAGGCATCTGACACGAGACCCCCACCCACAGGAACAGGGCAGAAGCCAGGGAATCTGACCCTCCTGCAATGCTGGCAGAGATAGCTCTGTCTGTCTAACAAGCATTTTCCTAAGGGAGTGATTCTAACTGTCCACTGATCAGGCAATAGAGAAGCTGAAGTAATAATGGGCTGTCTCACCTGACAGGTGGAGCACACTGACCTGAGGTCAGTGGCTGCTCAGAAGTCTAGTAGTTCATTAGTAAAAGTATGATACAGGGACCAATATTAAGGTCTTGGGAGGGAGGCTGGTAAAAAGCAAGGCAAGGGTTTGAATGAAAGAGAAATGGAGAAGTGAAATTTACTATTAGCAAGAATAACAATGATGAAATAACAATGATAAGGCAACAGACAGCTGATCAACCAGAGATATGCCCCAGTTTCTGCCTTAAGTCTGATTTGCTCTAAGTGTGGGTGGGGCTGGACCTGCAGGAGCCTCAGCTGTGGGCAAGAAAGTGAGGAGACAGAGGCTGGTAACAAGGCTGGGTCAAATGAGAACTTCTTTGTGGTAGTTCTTGCTGCCTGAGGCCAATTGTTTTAACTGATGTGTGAATACATTTTGAACTTATTCTGTTTGGTCAGGGTGTTATTGACTTAATACCAACTGCTATTGCAATAAAAATTTCAGCTGAGGATAAAAGATTTCTGAGACCCAGGTAAATGGCATATGTACCTCAGTTCATATTCTAAGCAATCAAGCTTCATAACGTTTTTGTTGTATACATTTTAAGGCCATGTTGCTAAATGCATATGTCTATAATTACTGTACCTTTCTGGTAAATTGTTCCATTTATTATTAGGTGATCACTTTTCTTCATCTCTTGTAGTTACTTTTGCCTTAGAATCTACTTTTTTCTGATGCCAATTTAGCCATGGTGGTTTCTTTTGATTCATGACTCTTTGGTGCAAATTATTCTGTTGTGCTTGCAGCCTGTGTCCTCATATTTTAAGCATGCTTCTTATAAACATAATGTGCCTGATTTTTTAAAATTTCAAACTGACATTCTTATTTTTTCAACAAGTGTTTCTTTACATTGACTGTGGTTACTGAGATATATGGATTTATCTCTATCATCTTATTTTGTGCTTATGTTCATCCTGCTTTGTTTATTTTTAGCTTGTTCTAATTTCATTTGTCTTGATGAGCTTTTTTTCAGTTAGTTCTTTTTCTACATATTTTCAAGTTGTAAATTTTATTTACTTAAAAATTATCCTTAACTAACAGTCTTTACCCTTTGGCCAGAAAAATACAAAAACTTTAGAAATTATACATAGTATACTTTTATTAGGGTGCATGGATCTTTTCAAGTTAGAGTTTTCATCTTTTCTAGATATATGCCCAAGAGTTGGAGTGCTGGATCATACGGTAGTTCTATTTTTAATATTTTTAAAGAACCTCTGTACTATTTTCCATAGTGGCTGCACCAATTTACATTCACACCAACAATGTACGTGGGTTCTCTTTTCTCCACATTCTCTCCAGCAAGAATGCCAAGGGTTTCTGTTCTATAAAACTAAGTTTGGATTCCACGCTCCATTCCTTATTTATCACTTAGCTTTGTAGCCTTGGGAGTGAGACTTTTCAGCCTTAGTTTCCTATTTGTAAAGGTAAATTATAGTACGAACACTGAGGATGTTAAGTTTAGAAATGAAATGTGTAAAGAAGCAATGCATGCTTCATCACGTAGAGAAACGAAGTAAAATTTGAGGTGATTTAATGCTCCCAAAGGAGCTTCCTTAAAGGAAGGCATCTGTGTTTCACTAAAAAGTTTTAAAACTATGATTTCTAGTCTGGGAAGCTGTGGGCTTCAGAAGGGCTGATTGCCTGGTGGACTGGGAAGGGATCAAGGGCTCACGTGGGAAGGAAAAGCAGAAATGAGACATCAGACAGTCTGAACACGCAATGAACAACTTATCAGATGTACAAAGAGTAAGGAATGTTTATGAAAAATAAGCCCCCACATCTCACTCACTCCTACCCCTGGATCAGAGCTCTTGCTTCTGAGTCAGAGCTGCATATCAGAGTTCAGAAGGATTATTACTCACCAGGGACACACACCACTATGATACAGCAAAATTACCCTTGAGCTCTGTGGCATCTTGACCTTGTCTGGCTTAGAGGAATCTCAGCAAGACTCATTTGTGGTTTTAAGTAGTGACCAAATGAGCTAAAAGGCCCAAAGACCAAGCTTATGTTGCTCCAGCAGGAAGCTTTAGAACACTTGGTGAACTTCTTGAGAAATGTGATAATCTTGTAAAATTGGATTGTCTGGTGACTAAATTCCTGAGACGAAGCAAACAAAGAGGGTATTTGGATATGCATATGGGAGGGTGTGTATTAAATATGATGATGGTGATGATAATGTCTTGAGAATCACAAGGAGACAGAATACACTCAGGTTCTAGAAAAAGGTATCCATATTCTTGCTCTGAATTTTGATACAGTCCTATACCCCCAAGAGAAAGCTAGTCCCCTGTGCTATACAGTTGGTCCTTGTTGTTTATCTATCTTATATATAGTAATGTATATCTGTTAATCCCAAACTCTTGATCTATCCCTTCCCCCTACAACCTTTCTCCCCTGGTAACACGGTTTGTTTTCTATGTCCGTGAGTCTATTTCTGGTTTGTAAATAAATTTTGTATCTTTTTTTAAGATTCCACATATAAAAGAGATCATATGATATTTTTCTTTCTCTGTCTGACTTACTCCACCTAATTTGATAATCTCTAGGTCCATCCATGTTGCTACAAATGACAATATTTTATTCTTTTTTATGGCTGAGTAATACTCCATTGTGTGTATATATACCACATCTTCTTTATCCATTCATCTGTTGATGGACATTTAGGTTGTTTCCATGTCTTGGCTATTGTAAATAGTGCTGCTATAAACATTGGGGTGCATGTATCTTTTTGAATTAGAGTTTTCTCCAGATATATGCCTAAGAGTGAAAATAGACTTACCATATGATCCATCAATCCCACTTGATATTAATTAATAATAGTGCAATATTAGCAAATGTCTAGTAGAGTTTAGCAACTAGACCTTTGGAGTTCCTCCAGTCCATGCTGTTTGAATTTCACTAGAAATACTAGGATCATTAGTTTGTTGGCTGGTGCCACAAGAAGACAAGAGGATGAAGGACCTGCAGGTCCCAGTGAGAATGTTGCTGAAGAAATCAATCACTCTGTAGACGGTGTCAATTAATTCCTTGTGGGAGCTGATGGACTGGGAGAAAATGGAGGGGTCTCAGTGTGGGTAAAATATTGGTTAAATGGTGGGAGTAAGGGAGAGAGATGGAAGGCTCAGAGGCTGTGGACAGAGGGAATGACTGCCAAATGTACCAAGACAGAGGCATGCCCCAGGAGCCTCAGAAAGCCTGATGTGACTGCACCCTGCAACATAATGATCTGGAGGTGGGGTGGGGCTGGCTAGCTGGGTTATTCTTTTGGGAGAACTTCACCATACAGCAAAGGTTCCGTGGCAGGAGCCTGAGCTTTGGGGAAGCAGTGGAGTGGGAAAGGGCAGCTTTGAAAGGAAAAGAAGAGATGAGATGGTGAACACCCTTCCATTTCTCAATGAAATCCCCTCCTTCTGACCTCCACAAACTTGCAGTAAATCTACCATAATTATGGTGTGTCTAGCAGGCTTGATTTCTTATAAAGACCAAAGGAGGGACAAAATGTAAGTGTCCTAAGTCGTAGATTCTCTACTTGGATGCATTTTAGACCACCCCAAGGAGTTTTAAGAAAATGTTTATGCATGGAACCATCACGGACCAATTAGATCAGAATCTCTGGGGATAAAGGGGGACGATATCTCTTTATATTCACAGGTCTTATCCACACTCAGTTGGAGGTGATTACACTGTATGTACATATCAGAAAGTGAGATGCTTGGAGATCATCTTAGAATTCTGCCTGCCACAATAGCTATGGATATATCCATTTCTAGAACAAGTATTTTTTAAACTCCTACTATCTGCTAAGCATTATTATGGTATATTTAAAGGCAATAAGCGCTTTTTTAAAAATAGGGCAGAATAAGTAGGATTTGAACTGCTTGGAGTTGATGTGGATAATTGCTGTTTTCAGTGAGGTGGCAAGTATTGGCTTCATGGAGACAGTAACATCTACACCAAGACTCATCACAACCACCAATTTTCCTTTATCTATGCCCAGAAATCCTCAGATGTTTCTCTCAAAGTATTTTCTCTTTCTCTTTAATCTTTATTTTTGTAGAAATAGTGAAGTCAAGTTCTACCTTAGATTTTATTATATGTAAATTACAATTCTGCAAATCAAAGTGAGCCAGAAGGCAAAATCCTGTAAGCCAAAGGAAACCCTTGATGTTTCATAGGCTCTCCAAATGCAGAAATCTGTTGCTCCAAAAAAAATCCCACACTATTACATCGTGGTCCCATCAGTGAATCAGTATGACCCTGGACCTGTCCGAAGGGCATGGCTCATTGATTGGTCCATTCATTCATTCATTCATTCATTCATACAGCATGCTGAGAACTTACATGTGAGGCTTTGCACTGAGCATGGAAATCTCAAGGATAAATGAGGTATAGTCTCTGATTTTACAGAATTTACACTTGATTGGGACAGATGGACTCCTGTATAGATAATTTCGATTATGACATCCTATCAGGACCATCAACAGTTATGATGGAAAGTGAACAATTTCTGGAAAAGCTTTCTGAAATGCAGCCTAAGATGATTTGGATATATGCATAATATTCTATAGACCCAGGGTAGAGGTGATGAAATAATCATCCATTTGGCCCCAAACAGCTCCCTGGGGCAAACAAGGGAGAGGAAATGATAAGCCGATGTTGTGACTTGATTAGAGTACACAGGAGGGAAGTGCAGCCAGAGCATTAAATATTCATATGCAGGTTTATCCGACTGTGAAAAACATAGCAATACAACAAATCCTACTATTGGGGAGCTAGGAAAACAGGGGCCTCATAAACTGTCTCCAGTGTCATTTGCCAAGTGTACCACACGGGAACTATACTGCTGAAGCTCCCCTCTTCTCTGGATCTTTTATTTTTTTTTTATTTTTAATTGAAATATAGTTGATTTGTAATGTTGTGTTAGTTTCTGGTATACAGCATAGTAATTCAGTTATATATATAACTCTAACTCTCTAATTATCATATGATCATCTCTGGATCTTAAAGCACCAATCCCTGAAGATTGACGTGGCTAATGGTGCTGCATCATTGCCCTCTCTATTGGTTAGCTATTGCTGGGGAACAAACCATCCTAAAATATAGTGTCTTGACAAAACAGCCATTTGTTCATCTCACAATTCTGTAGACTGTGGTCACCTGGACAGTCTTCTTGTTTAGGCCAGGTTTGGCTGGTTGCAAATGGGTTTACTCATGGCCTGCCACTCAACAGACAGGTCAGCTGTGTCTGGCTGGATTAAGATTTTCTCCCTGGGACAGCTAGGATGACTGGGGCCTCTCTATACATGCTCTTTCATCCCAGACATATTTGCAAGATTGTCAAAGGATTCTAAGGGCAACAAGCAGGAAAGCCCCATTGCACAAGCCCGTATGTTACCATTGTTAATGTCCCATTGGGCAAAACTAAGTCACACACAGAGGGTAGGGAAGTAGATTCTATTTTTTTAATGGGAGGAATGGAACTAAACAACCACATCCTGGTTATGATTTGTTGATTGTATCTCCTTAGCATTATTTTTGGTTTCTTTAACTTTTCTTCTTGGCCTATTGTATGTGTCTTTGATACATACTTATATAGAGAAAGCATTACAGCACAGATTTAAGAATGTGTGGAATCAGACATATGGAAGTTTCAATACCAGCTCTGCCCTTTACCACCTGTGTGATCTTAGGCAGATATCTTCACCACTCTGAGTTTGTTTTCTCATCTATAAAATGAAGATAAAAATTATAACCATTTCATAGGAATACTATTAGGATTAAACTGCATTGCATACAAAACTCTTAACAGTATTTGAAATATAAATATTCAATAACTATTAAAAATCATCATCATCATCACTACCACACCCTTTTTATCACCAGTATTCTAATGTTTCTTCTTCTCTCGTTCCTCCTCCTCCTCCAGCATGATCATCACCACCTTTTCTTTCAAGTGCAGTCTTCCCAAAGCCCTGAAATTACAACCAGAAGCTCTTGGTTTGGTGCCTACTAGATATCTATGTAGCTTTATAGCAATCACTCAGACACTTTGTAAATTAGATTTTAGCCATCTACATAACTTTATATTGCTGGGTACATAATTAATTTAATTATGTATCTGTACATTTATTTGAAGAAAGAAACAACTCATACATTAAGTGAAAAGGGTGATCAGTAATTAAAAATAAGTGCTCTTCCTACATATATTGAACCACATTAGTTATCTCTTGCTCTAATAATGGCTGTGTAACAAAACCCCACAAAACTTCGATGGTATACGTTAATTAAATATGTGTTACTTCTCATGAGCATATGCATTGGAAGGGCATTTACATGCAAATCTGTCATCTCAGCTGGACTCTTATGAGCCTGTGGTCAGATGACAGGTTAGCTCGAGGCTGGCTGGTCTAGGTTGGCCTCATTTGATCTCTCATTCTCCAACAGCTTTACCCAGATTGTTCTTATACCACAGCAGGAGACTGAGAGAGGGAGAGATGTGTACAAGACCACTTGAAACGTAGACTCAAAAATGGCAGTTTTACTTGTGTTGGCTAAAACAAGCCACCTGGCTGGGCCATATTCAAGGAGTAGGCAAATAGATTCTGTCTCTTAATGGGAGCTGTTTGTGACATCATACTATGTAAAGTGTGGATATGGGAAGTGGATAGAGAATAGGGGTCCCTGTGTAGTCAATCAATCATAGCACCTAAAATATGGAAATCATCTCACCTGTATTTCTTCTCCATGTAACCTTAGCTGGCTGCCTAAGGCAGACAAGAGGTTATTCTTTCTGCTGTATTAGTGACATTGATGGCTTTGGTGTCATTAAATTAATTTCCTATGTAATAGCTAATTGATCTGGGTTAACACAGAAGTGACATGTTAGCCCACTGTTAAAAGCTAAGCACAATTCAGTGACATGCTTTTGTTGTTTTTCCAAAAGGTATGAGACATAGGAAAGCTAAAAATCCATGCCAAAGAGTGATTCATTTGGCTTTCTTATTGAGCAGCCTGCTGGCAGAAGAGTTTACAAATCACATCGCACTGGACACACACACATACAGCACTAGCCCCACAAAACTGTCAGCTTGAAGGTGGAAGAGTATGGATTCTGTCCAGCTTTCTTCGTACATTAAATGTGACGATTAACTTGCCCAGAAGGCTCCAAAAGTCCCTCTCTTTAGCCTTCCCTTGCCTGACTTTTCTCTACCTCCCTCACTAGCCCTTGTGAGATTTAATAATACAGGTTAAGTGATACTCTCCCATGAAGTTAAAACTCAAAAAAGGTTACAAGCCATTCTTAGATATCAGACATGGTTCGTCCTTGTCAACAGACAGGGTACGCACAAGCAGGGGGATTCTTATCTGTGCGAACTGGTAGAAACGTAGCACTGACTAAAACCAACATTGTGGATTAGGTTAGTATAGAAACCTCCTCTCATCCTTAGGAGTCTGTGGTCTTTAGAAGCTAGGAGGGAGGAGCATTTACTTAAAAGAAACTGTGTATTAGCCAAAGGAGTCTAGATTTTAGGGGAGAGAATAAATATCTCTTGAAGAAAAGTTTGCTTGGCTAGAAAACATGCTCTGTGCTTTACTAGGTAACATACCCCATGATGTCCTCATCCGCTAATCCTGTCTACTGAACCCCATATTGTCCTCATCCACTAATCCTGTCTTCTGAAACAATATCCACCAAACAAACAATTGGTGCTGTTGGGTACCATGAGGCACATAGACATGTCTGTTGGGAACCACCTGCTCTTATGGGCACCTCCCTCTCCCTCCCTTGGCTCTCACTGAAGAGCTTTGAGCTGGACGAGGCATTCACTACAGGGCTTCTGTGAGGACGTCTCACTCTTCCCTAATTAAAATAAAAATTGAGAAAGTGTAATCATGTTAGTGATAGTTTAGAAAGCAGAGACACACAATAAAGTATAGTTTTATAATTTTATTGTCATGACAATTCCATAAGGCAAGGTTTCAAGTGGTCGCGGACACACAAAAATCCAACTTTCCTTAAGACGATGATGATTAACTTATTGGCTTCTGTGGTTTTGTACACATATACATCCTCCTTCACTCTCTAAGGTTATGGAGATCCCATCCTGGACGGGGCCAGCCTAGCTGTGGGATTGCTGTATGACCTGATGGACCTCAGGGGACACAATCCCTTCCACGTGGCAAGGTCCCAGAATGAGAAACCTTTGCTTTGTTTGTTTTTTTAACTGAAGTGCAGTCAGTTACAATGTGTCAATTTCTGGTGTACAGCACAATGTTCCAGTCATGCGTACACACACACACACACACACACACACACACACACATATATTTGTTTTCATATTCTTTTTCATTAAATGTTATTACACGATATGGAACATAGTTCCATGTGCTATACAGAAGAAACATTTTTTAAAATCTATTTTTATATATAGTGAGAAGCCTTTGCTTTGGACCAGCCTTGGAAGGGTCATGTGGGAGACACTTGGAGGATACAAAGTATAGTGTCATCCAAGCCATCAGACTTTTAGTCATTAAGTTGATTATATGGCATGTGACTGTCACAGATTTCTTACTTCCATAGTGTTCCTTACACTTTGAATTCTTCCATCATCATTCTTATCTACACTAGAGGGTGGCAGGGACGATCAGAGACCTTCCACACCTCTAATAACAGAACATGTGAGTGAACATAGGAATCAATGCATAAACCAATGGATCAATGAATGAACAGAGAGGATACAAAAAAAAAGAGTAAATTAGCTCTGCTTTCTACCAGTTTATTTTAAAAAATTGGTGAGAAAATAGTCTTGAGGTGAAAAAGGGAGCTAGAATGATTATATATAAAATAAATATAAACAGGGTTATAAGGTTATCCAGAGATTTTAACCTCCAAAGCTCTGGATTATCCTGAGATCAATGAGAATTTGATGAAAGTAATTTCTGATAATTTCATGGAGCTACTAAATTTGATCACACTTCCCTATGAACTGAACATATTTACTCACCAGAAGATACCACCGAGATGTTATTTTGTTTGATAGTCATTGATTCAACAAGTATTTATTTACCTTGGTACCAGGCACTGTGCTGGGAGCCGGAAATACAGACATGGCCTCATGGATTGAGAGTCTCATAGAAGATACATTGAATGAGCGTTAAAATTACCATAATTGTTACATAAAGAAACTCTAAAAGCTGCCATGAGAACATAAAATAGGAGGATCTCAAATATTCTCAGGGAATCAGGGAAAGTTCCCCTGAGGAACTGTTGTCTCATCCTGAGACCTGAGGCGTAAATAGGAAGTTGTCAGGTGAAAGGAGTAGGAGATAGAAAACCATGTTCCCTGCAGAAGAAGGGACATGTGCAAATGCCTAGAGTCAGGACATCATCAAAGCATTCAAAGGAAGTTGGCTGGAGCAAAGAGCACAGCAAATGAACCAATTATATAGAGATGGGTGGGCACCTATGAGCCATATTAAAGCTTTTATTTGTAGTTACTATTATTATGATTAGTGTTATTAAATCCTTCTTTCATCATTTATGAGTAAATTGTTTTTCAAGGGAGTTTTTTTTTCAGTGCTATTTCTGACACTTGTAAGTATGTCTGTCTATCCTCAGACACACCTATGCCTCTGTCCCTGTCCCTGTGTCACCTCTTAGTGTGGCACCACGTATATAGCTCTGGACAGCACTGCCTCCTCCCCCTTTGTGAGTATCTTGAGATCTGGATCCTGGGAAACTTCAGCCTACACTCAATTTCTCTTCTCTTTTGGCAGCTTTCAATCCGTATGACTACTTTTTCCCCCTAGGTTATACAAACTCATTGTGGAAGTAAAATTTCGTGAGACACGATGTGAGTGTTTCTCTCATATACAAACACCTAGAATTTATGGCATTCCATTAAAAAGCAAAGGAAAACTGAACTGACCTAAGCAGACCCCTCTGGTTGGCCGGCACGATTCATTCCTGTTAAATGCAAAACGTGTGCGACTCCAGATGGCCGCCTTCTCCCCTCCCTGGGTAAGGTATCCCTAAATGAAACAAGTCAGATGACCAGTTTCCATGACAGTTTTCATCTTCCGAGGCATTTAGCTGGCTTCTTGTTATTATTTCTGATGCTGCTAGGTTCAAGCAACAGTCCCTGGTATTTGTTAAAGAGAATTATGTGGTAGAAGCAGCCTGGGCTTAGGAGCCTTGGGTTCGAGTTCTGGTGCCCATCTCTGGTTGCTGATTTGGGATCTTTCTATGCTCAGTGCCCCCCATATACTAGATGGTTACAGTGGATCCTTGCGGCCCTAAAATAATACTTATTCTATAACGCTGTTCACTGGCTCATGCAGATTTATCACCTTCTATATTGAAGGCTCTGTGCAGGGTGTTGAGTAGTCTAATTTGCTTTGTTGGTGAATAACAATGACCAATTTAACGCCTATACTTCAAATTGCCTAACAGCTATAGGCATGAAATGTTCATTTCTGTGAGGATTGCTTCAAAGTTCTAGGTCTAAAAACTGTGCACTTCAGTGCTGTGGAATAAAAGAGAGTAGGGACTTTGCTTTCCTGTCTGACTTGAATCAGATTTGCCTGTTTTTTATTAAGGTGTGAAAGAGAGATGCCAGTGACTTAATCTACATCAGATGTGGCAGTCCAGTTTGTATCAGCAGATGCACTCCACTTGGAAGATATAAGAATTTTTAGAAAATAATATACCAGCTGGAAGGGAAAAGGGAAGGAAGGAAATTTTTCCTTCGTCTTTATATCATCCAAGTGAATGTTCAGCCAAACTATAAACATTTTACCACAGAACTGTTGGGGTTTTTTTTCTTACTCCAAAATGTTACTTTATTGTCATGACAATTCCATAAGGCAAGGTCCCTCCTTCAATCACAAACCAACCAACTTTACTTAAGAGGACATATTTGATTAACCTCTTATTAAAGCTGAATTTCCTATAAAGTAGCTTCCAAATTCTCTGAAACTGACATTTAACATTGGCCAAATAATGCAGTAATACACTAAAAGCATATGTACTGAAAATAAAAGGTAGTCATTGTTGACTGGCTATTTGAACATTTTGTGGATAGTGGAAACACGAAGGTGTGGGTGCCCATTCTCGATGCGTATAGGGTGGGTGGGATGTATTTCTGAAATGCATCCAATTGCTATCAACTATTTTGAGTTACTAGCAAAACCAAATGAGATGCTTTCTGTGATTCTTGCAGCATCTTGTAAGTTTGCCCTAGTCGACATGAGAAACCTAATGTTGTACAGGGTACCCCTTAGTTCCTTCACTGATTTAGCAGACATTTATGGGAAGCCTCTAATGTGGCCTGCTACTCAGTGTTGCGGAGGCAAATAGCACAAAGAACTCAGTGAATTCCACAGTGAGCCAGTGCGATATAGAAGGTTCTTAGAGCAGAGTGAAATAAATGATTTGATAGTATATGTATATACACTCAACCTGGGGGTCAAGAGGGGTACATTTTTCTGCCAGAAGTAGAGATAATAATAACTATCATAGCTAACTAGAAGCTTCTGTTTAAGGGCTCAGCCCAGAAACTGCAGGAATGGCTTCCTCTCACTTTCCTTTGATCTGAGCTTACTCTGACATCACTCCCAAGTGCAAGGGAGGCTGGGAAATGTAGTCTCTAGATGGGCAGCCATTGCCCCCTGAAGCTAAAACACTGAAGTTTCTCTTACTAAGAAGAACAAAGGGAGAATGACTATTGGAGAGCAGTTAGTTGTTTTGGTACCTGTTATTTCTTCTCCAAGTTTTCCTGATGTAATTGACACATAACATGTGGTAGTTTAAGGCATACATCATAAAGGTTTGACATATATACATGTTTTTTAGATTCCACATATAAGGGATCTCATACCAAATTTTTCTTTCTCTTTCTCTTTCTGGCTTACTTCACTCAGAATGACAGTGAAAAAAATGTGACAATGTATATATGTATGTTCATGTATAACTGAAAAATTGTGCTCTATGCTGGAATTTCACACAACATTGTAAAATGACTATAACAATAAAAACATGTTTAAAAAAACAAAAAATAATATATGGCATATCAGGCATAGATTGTGAAATTATTAACACAATAAGTTTAGTTAACATCCATTATCCCACATAGTTACTATTTTTTTCCTTGTGATAAAAACTTTCTTATGATAATATCTACTCAGCTAGCAACTTTCAAATATACAATATAGTATTGGTATATATAGTTAGCATGCTGTATGTCAATCCCCAGGACTTATTTATCTTATAACTGGAAGTTTGCACCTTTTGACCACATTTAGCCGTGTTACTCACCCCACAATCCTTCCTCCAGCAACCACCAATCTGCTCTCTGTTTCTATGAGTTCTTTTTTTTAGATTCTGTATATAAGTGAGGTCATATCACACTTGTCTTTGATTTATTTCACTTAACATAGTCATGTCAAGGTTCATCCATGTTATCAGAAATGGAAGGATTTCCTTCAGTTTTGTGGCTGAATTATTCCTGTGTGTGTGCTTGTGTGTGTGTGTGTGTATATATGTGTGTAAAACAGTTCTTTTTTATTCATTCCTCCATAGATGGACACTGAGGTTGATTCCATATATTGATTATTGTCAATAATGCTGCAATGAACATGGGATTGAAAGTATTACTTTAAGATAGTGATTTTGTTTTCTTCAAATATATACCCAGAATTGGAATTGCTGGAATATATATATATTATATAAAGACCTAGAACTTTGAAGCAATATATATATTATATAGTGAGTAGCTCAATTTTTAAATTTTTGAGGAACCTCCATACTGTTTTCCATGGTGGCTGTGCCAGTTTACATTTCCACCTACAGTGCACTAGTGTTCCCTTTCCTTCACATCCTCACCAACACTTGCTATTTCTTACCTTTCTGATCACAGACATTCTGGCAGGTGTCTCTTGGGTAGTTACCTGCTTTTGCGGGCACTTCCAGGGATGGACTTGTTTGTGATTCTTCTGTCCCAGGCCTGCTAACTGAAAAGCCATAAGCCCTACCATTAGAAGCTATCATCATCTCGTGTATATCATCAATTCTTAGAATCTGGATCTTAAAAATGAGAAGTGACACAGTATCGAGATGAATGGATCAGCTAATTCAGTGGACTCCTTTAGTCACAGGCTCTGAACAGATCTAAATATATGTGGAAAACCATTTAGTGGAGGCATGTAAAATCTTCCCATCTAACTAAGGAAAAGGTTTCCTCTGAACCTCAGCAAAACTGTAATTATTAGGGGACCACTGAGCTGCAGTATACACCCCTTAAAGGTTTCTGTCCAGACAAAAATAAGTCAAATTCTAGAATCAGCTCGGTGATGAGACCTGGTTTACTGAAACCTGGAATGAGTACTACAGATAGAAATCAGGGTGGCCCTGAGCCCTGACTCACCGACCTTTGTCCTCGAAGGAGACCAGCAGAGCAGAAGGTACTAGGTGGCTAAGTTCCTTACATCCTTCGGAGATCTTCCTTCTACAGAAAAATAAGGCCAGGAAGCTTAAAGGCAAGACCAGCTCCTTTAAAAAGTCTTTGCTATTTTGCATATACACTGATGTATCTGTTACTTAATTAAAGCAATTTGACATTCTAAGGTGTTTTTTTTTTTTTAATTGGCATACACACACTTCAGTTTCTGATAGGCTGGAAAGTAGGATATTATCATAAGATCTGGCACAACTCTGGGTGGACTGTGTGCATACTTTTAATTGAATTCTCATTTTATTTTTAACTTCTGGAACAGATGGAGTCTGGGTACCAAAATAATCCCACTCGTCGATAAGTGTTGGAAAATGAGTGGTTATGATCCCATCAGTCATTTGATCAGCAGTTTACAGACCACCTACTCTCTTCCACATGTCCAGGCAGGGAAAGAGAGCTGTTTTTGTTTCAATATAGTTGTCGTGGGTTCAGCCCTTTAAGGTTTCAGTGGATATCAATAATGGTCACTGCTAAATTGTAAAAAGGTAAATTATAAATAGATCTGAATATAGGATGTGATGCTGAAGAGGGAGGCAAAAGGATTCAAGGAGAACAGTGTAGGGAATGTGATTGGCTGTGGCTGAACAAGGTCACTGAGGCTACTTCATGAACTCAGCAAAGACAAGCACAATTGTCTTCATGACCTGGTCAGGGAAGCAAGAGGAGGGAGCTGCCAAAGGATGCCCGTGATGGCCATCCCTGCTGATGGAAGAAAGAGAGTGGGAGAAAGGCAGACGATAGGGCTCTGCAGAACAGGTGGAAAGAGGAAGACACTTCCCAAAATTATTTCATCTGAGCAACAGCTTCTATACCAAAGAGAAATAACAAACAGCAATTAACCAGGATTCCCACAGCAGGGACGTTCGGCAAGTATCTATTGGCACTTATCTGGTTGGCAAGGAAAGTGGCTACAAAACCAGAGGAATATTTATGGGACTGAAACTGAATAGAACTTCCTTCCTCTGGAGGGAAAGCAGTGGCTCGAGCTTGCTCCAGGTGTCCCCCAGGGACCAGGAGGTGATCTGGGAACTAGAGGAAGGTACCTGCCTGGGGCTGCTTAACATCTTCTGTTCTCAGTCTTACCAACTGAGTAACAAGCTGTGCAGCCCTCTCTCCCCTTCCCTCCGTCATGCTTTGCAGCAGGAGCACGCAGATCTTTTCTTTGACACTCAACCTCCTCCTCATCACCCACTGCCTGATGCCTGCCCTGGCCATAGTCACGTCTGAGGGGCCCCAGTATCCAACTCAGCTACCCTCTCCTATAGCACAAGGCTTTTCTTGAGAGGGACTTCAGCTCACTTTTGAACAAACACCCTTTCAGTACTCTGAGTGCCAGGCACTATTCTTTCCAAGCACTTAGCAGCATTGGTTCATGGCATCCATCTTCTTAAGAACCCTATGAAGTAGGTAATTTTATTATTCACATTTTACCAGTGAGGAAATCGAGGCTTGGTGAGGTTCCATTACTAGCCTAAGGTCACCCAGCTGGCTCGCTAACCTCTACAGTGGATGCTCGGTCTCAGAGATGCAGGCAGCCCACCCCACCCAGTCTTCCTGGGAAGGCAGCAGATTTCCAGGCAAGTGCTTCCCATCAGGAGTCTGTGTTAGGTCAGCACTGTCTCCCAGATCCACATCCTCTATAATCTTTGATCATGACCAACTTTCCCTTTCATTCTTCCTCCCTTACTTCCCCTAAAAGTGAATTTTTGTGGTGGTTATTACTAGGGGTGGGGGATCCTTTGGAGCAGAAAATTGTCACAAAAGAGGCTTCCCCTGGAACAGTGGGGGGTTTGTCCGATGGTTCAGGAGGCAGGAGCAGTGGGTTCCGTCATGGCTTCGATGACAGTTTAGACCTAGCTCTTGGGGGGATGCTGCCAGGTGTGCAGAAGAAGCTTGTTGTGACACTACTGCTTTTTTTCCTGGATGTATTCAGTTTGGCTCAGCTTGGAAAGGAGAATCTCTCCTCTCCTTTACCCCTGGGGCCATCCACAGGACAAAGTAATGGTGAGCCATGTGTGTCTCATGGTCTGAGGTATTTGTCTGGTAAAACCTCTGGAAACTGGGGGGAGGGGTGTGGACATAGGGAATATGTGCTCCAACGGACAAGTCCTCGGCAGAGACCCCTTGGCGGTCTCACCATGACCTCGATGGGAGGAGACCCCCTCCCGCCCTCCCTGAAGCATTCTGAGTCTCTGTGGATATCTCCAGAGAGAACGTGTGCACACTGACACCAGCCACACATACTCACACACACTGACATATTTGGGAATTGTGAGAACAAAGTCTAGGAAAGCGAAACATCATGGGAAGACCCTCCTCCCACCCTCAGTCCCCCTGGAGAGAGCATTCTGAGGAGTGGTAACAAAGGTCCTCATCCTTTTGAAAACCATCCGTGAAACCCCCAAGGTCTCCCAACCCTTTACACAGTCCTACCTGGCCATGTTACCCCCCACCCCAGTCAACCACCTTTAGCTGCGGAAGCACCGGGAAGAAATCAAAACATTAAAATTAAAGTTTTTGTTGGGGAGGGTATAGCTCAATTGATAGAGTACTTGCTGAGCATTCATGGGGTCCTGGGTTCAATCCTCAGTACCTCTATTAAAACAAGTAAGTAAATAAACCCAATTACCTCCTCCCAAAAATCAACAACAAAAAACCCCAAATAAAACTAAAGTTTTGTTTTGTTTATCTTGGGTCAGGTCAAATTCTCAGGCACAGCACACTTATTATTGAATCTATACACAAAGAAGGCTGCTGGTGTAGGATGTACCATAATGCTATCTAGCACAAACCCCAGAGAAAGGGGAGGGGAGCTTGTTTTTCCCAGTAAACTTGTTGGTCTCTTATTCTTACTAACCTGTGAGACCACAAGAAAGCAGGGGCTGAATTCCCAGCCCCCAGTACTAAGCGGGCTCTTGACCTACGTTTATTGAAAAAACAAAGGCATGATTTTCACATGAATAAGCAGGGATCCCACCAGTCTCCCAGCACAATAGCTGGACACATTCTCTTTCTTCCCAAATTTCTCTCAAAAGCATCAGCTCAGAACTCCCTGGGCAGCCCCCTTGACAACAGTGTCTCCCCATCTGTGCTCGTGGGGTTTCCATGGGGGCCCAAAGAGAACCGCAAAGCAAGGAGGGCATCATTGCAAACAATTAGCAACACAGGGCACAACACACTAAGAAACTGCAGCCACCAATGAATAGCCCTGTAAGAAAACAGTATTCAGGGTTGAGACGCCAGGCCAGAGTCACAAGCAGGAGACAGAAAGAAGTCCTTTGAGGTCTGCAAGGTAAACTTAAAGTGTCTAAAATTAACCTTACGATGTGAAACATGTTCAAAACATATCTCATCCATCCCCTCTCAACCCTTGCCACTCAACCTCAGGGACTCCCAACTTCTGAGGCACCTCATGTGTCTAATTACTGGTGGGGAGAAGCTGGGGAACATTTCTGACTCTTTCCAGGGTTCCATTGATTCTCCCAGTTAAATGTTCATAGACACTTTTTCTTTACCTGCTAAATGTTTCTGGACTCCATCCCATCCTCTGTACTTGCCTCTGTGCCTATGCTCTAGCTGGAGACGATTCTCTCTCATCTGGGTTACGGCACTGCACTCCTAATGGGTCTCCTGTCCTCCAGGCTGGCCCCCTCCCAGTTAGCAGAAGAAAGAAAGAACACTCTTCCTGAAACTCACATCTTCTTCAGTCCTTTAAATAGAACCCAATCTCACCAAGAATCAGATTCAATTAGCATGCCCTACAAGCACTTGTGCAATGCTCTCCTCTCCAGTTCCCTCCCCTCCTCCTCTTCCTGAAACTCACATCTTCTTCAGTCCTTTAAATAGAATCCAATCTCACCAAGAATCAGATTCAATTAGCATGACCTACAAGCACTTGTGCAATGCTCCCCTCTCCAGCTCCCTCCCCTCCTCCTCCTTTCTGCTCTAATAATGGGGGGAGGGGTGTCTGTAGTTCCCACACATACTTGGCTGTTCACTGGTCACACTTGCATGATTTTGTTCCTGCTCTCTCTCGTCAACCTGCTTCTCCTGCTTCTTTGTTTTTTTGTTGTGTATTTTTTTAATTGAAGTATAGTCAGTAACAATGTGTCAATTTCTGGTATAAAACATAATGTTTAAGTCATACATATACATATATATTCATTTTCATATTCTTTTTCATTAGAGATTACTACAAGATATTGAATATAGTTCCCTGTGCTCTACAGTATAAACTTGTTTATTTATTTTATGTATAGTTGTTAGTATCTGCAAATATCAAACTCCCAATTTATCCCTTCCCACCCTCTTTCCCCACCTTGGTAACCATGTGATTGTTTACTATGTCTGTGAGTCTGTTTCTGTTTTGTAGTTAAGTTCATTAGTGTCTTCTTTTCTTTCCTTTCCTCTTTTTCTTCTTTTAGATTTCACATATGAGTGACATCATATGGTATTTTTCTTTCTCTTTCTGGCTTACTTCACTTAGAATGATGATCTCCAGATCCAACCATGTTGCTGCAATGGCATTATTTTATTCTTTTTTATGGTGAATAGTATTCTATTGTATGCCACAGCTTCTTTATCCAGTCATCTGTCAATGGACATTTAGGTTGTTTCCATATCGTGGCTATTGTTTATAGTGCTTCTGTGAACATTGGGTTGCATGTATCTTTTCAAATTAGAGTTCCTTCCAGATATACACTCAGGAGTGGGATTGCTGGATCATATGATAGGTCTATTTTTAGTTTTTTGAGGAATCTCTACACTGTTTTCCACAATGGCTGCACCAAACTGCATTCCCAGCAACAGTGTTGGAGGGTCAGAATGGCCATCGTTAGAAAGTCCACAAATGATAAATGCTGGAGAGGGTGTGGAGAAACAGGACCTCACCTGCTTCTTTTAAACATTTTTGTAGAATCAATTTTTATTTAATAAAGTATTCAATAGACAGAGCTTTTTAAAAAACTCAAATAGCTAACTCCTATTTCTGATAAAATGTGACACTTTGTATCCCAAAACACTGGGTGATGCAAAACAACTAGAAACACTGAGTGAAAACTAACAATTTTTTGTTAGTTAACAAAAGGGAATGTTAACATAAAGGGAATATTTTTATTTGAGTGCATAAAATTTAGAAACATGTCAATGATAAGGAATGTCCCAAATGAAATATCAAAGGTGAAAAGAGATTACAAAACAAAAAACAAATGGTTATAAAATGCCAAATCCCCTAAAGTGACCTATGAAGTTCAGATAAATCTCACAAAACTCTGCAGAGTTTAGCTTGGGAGGTTGTTACTGTTGTTCAGAGGTGTGTGCGTGTGTGATTTTAAAAACCAAACAAAATTTATTGAAGTAAATATTGCATTACTTTGACAGATTTCTAATAACAACTCCTAACATGGGGAAGTCTTCATTGTTGTAGAAGTCTCCATGTGGTCATGTCAAACTTCAATGATGGTTTAAGGAACAGTCAGTCTCTTTTTTCAGTCAAAATACAGTAGTGATGCTATCGAATTCTGTCGAGTCCCAGGATGTGGAATTGATATATTCGTGAAAACTGTATCAACATTTAAAAAATATATTATGAATATATTCTGTATCCTAAAATGCAATCTTAGGAGTTAAATGTTCCATCAAACTTCAATCAGATCAAATGTAGGATCAGATAAGTAATAGCAACCAAATTAAGGAGAAAGAAATCAAAGTCACTTGGCAGGAGAGGAAAAGCAGGAACACATCTGCTGAATCCAGCCTGTGTGTGAGCCTGGATCCCTCCTGAGGACCAGGCAGTCCAGGGCACGGCTGGACTCTTCTCCTCTGTCCAGGGCTGCTTGTGGACCAACAGGGGCAAAGAGCCTCTTGGAGAAAGCTGGCCTAGGGTCCAGCAGAGGTCAGTGAGATGGGCCAGGAGGAAATGGCCGGCTGTCCACTCCATCCCAATGACCACACAGGCCACCTCATTCTAGCCACACTCTGTACTGAGACAGTCCCTAGACACAGGGGTCCCTGCAGCAGTGAAATTATCAGTGGCCTCAGACATGTTCATGAGATTTAGGTGGTTATGTTTTCCCCCATCTGTTTCATTTGTGAACTTTCATGGTGATCTTCCTGTCAGCATGTGTATCTTCCCAAATGAAATGTTCTCTGGGTCTGCTAGTGCCTCCCAGACTGTTCTCACCACCACCTCCAGCTGCCTCCTCCCGAAACACAACAGGCTGGCTTGGCTTTGGGCCCACAAGCCAGAACCTTTTCATCTGCAAGTTAAGCTCCCACTTTCTGACCAGGCTTGTGGCGAGAACTGTGCAAACGTTACAAGGTTAAACAGTTCAGTTTGTCCAATGGCCTTGGACGGCAGAGTGTCCTCCAAACTTTTCCAAACCCCAGAGGTTTATCTAAATTATCTAACTTGTGAGAACAAGATCTCTCAGGAGAGGAAAATGCTTTCTCTTTCAGAATGAGCTTTAGAATCAAGGATTCACTTTCTCAGGGCAAGTCTGTGCTCTGACTTTTGGCTACAGACTCAACCAAAGAATGAAAAGAAATAGGAAAATGTTTCAGGGTCAGAAGTGCAATAGACATTTCCAGTCAGGCTGAATGCAATGGTTAGATGAGTCTGACAGAGATCACAGCACTCAGTAGATGTAAAAATGAGTTTCTTGTTTTAATTCAGTCTGAGCTTTCAGTTATACATTGTGGGGGATGGGGGTAGAGCACATGATTAGCATACACAAGGTCCTGGGTTCAATCCCCAGTACCTCCACTACCCCTGCAAAAATAATAATAATACATTACAGGCAGTTGGGTTGGGGCTTGGGGAGAACTGTTTGGAGACATCTGTATGGGATCTTATGCTTGGAAATTACCTTCCTGTCACCTCATTCCTCTACCATGATGCTGGAAATATGAGCTTCAAAGTTTAGATGAAGGATGAGAATCCTCTGTGAAGATCTGTAGCTGCTCAGCCCTCTTGTGGTGCCACATGGACTGCATATCTGGCAAAAGTTCCCCAGCACATTAATCTCAGAATCAAACGGGGCCAATTCTGACTTGTCAGCCTCTGTTCTTTCTCCTCCCCAAGGATCTTTTGGCATTTTAAATACCTGTGAGCCAAATAAAGAGATGCGTAATTGAAACCACCTTATTGAAAGGCTGATGGGCAACAGATGACTGGATAAAGAAGCTGTGGTATATATACAGTGGAATATTACTCTGCCACAAAAAAGAATGAAATAAGGCCATTTGCAGCAACATGGATGGACCTGGAGGTTACCATATTGAGTGAAATAAGTCAGACAAAGACAAATATCAAATGACATCGCTTACATGTGGAATCTAAAAAAAAAATGATACAAATTCTATTTACAAACCAAAAACAGACTCATGGACATAGAAAACAAACTACAGTTGCCAAAGAGGAAAGGGCAGGGGAGGGATAAATTAGGGGTTGAGGATTAACAGATACACATTACTACACATAAAATAGAAAAACAACAGTGTCCTACTGTATAGCACAGGGAACTATATTCAATTCCTTGTAATAACATAGTGGAAAAGAATCTGGAAAGAAAAAAATGCATGTATATGTATAACTGAATCACTTTGCTGTACCCCTGAAACTATCATTGTAAGTCAACTATACTTCAATGAACAATTATGAATAAAGAAAGAAAGAAAGAAGAAAGGAAGGAAGGAAGGAATGAGGCCAAGGTGGCAGAGTAAAAGGATGCTCGTAGCTCACCCTCTCCCACAAATACACCAAGACTCACATCCACAGACCCACTCAGCCAACCAGAGCACCTGCAGAACTCTGACAGAACATCGCCCTCTTCAAAAGACAAAGACACCAAAAATCTGGTAGGAGAAAAGGAAAAAAGAAAGAAGAAACTCATGAATTACAAATAGAATAAACACAAAATTGTAAAAGAAGACATCTAAAACATTAAGAGTGGGAGAGGGAAGCAAGAAAATACAGAGTTTTTTTTTCCTTTCTTTTTTAATTTTTTTTGTTTTCAGTAGGATGGGTTCGAGATATAGTAATGGGCTAACAGACTTACAAAAAAGGGTAACCACAAGCCAAAAACTCAAGGGAATCACAAAAACTAAATAAAATCCAAGATAATACAAAGGAAAATTACCAAACCACAAAAGGAAAAAGAAAGGAACAAAGAGGAAATATCAAATCAACTGCAAAAGTAAGTTCAAAATGGCAATAAACAAACATCTATCATTAATTACTGTAAATGTTAATGGACTAAATGCTCCAGTCAAAAGACATAGAATGGCAGACTGGATAATAAAGCAAGAACCTTCAATATGCTGCATATAAGAGACACACTTTAGGGAGAAGGACACATATAGATTGAGAGTGAAAGGATGGAAAAGGATATTCCATGTAAATGGAAAAGCCAAAAAAGCAGGTGTAGCCATACTGATTTCAGACAAAATAGACTTTAAAACAAAGGCCATAAAGAAAGATAAAGAAGGACATTTTATAATGATTAAAGGAGTAATACAAGAGGAGGATATTACATTCATTAATATATATGCACCCAACATAGGAGCACCTTAATACATAAAGCAATTACTAACAAACATAAATGGGGATATTGATTGGAATACAATCATAGTTGGAGATTTTAACACCACATTAACATCACTAGATAGAACTTCCAGACAGAAAATAAATAAGGCAACAGAGAAATTAAATAATACAATAGAAAAATTAGATTTGGTGGTTATTTTCAGAGCATTACAGCCCCCAAAAATAGGATATACATTCTTTTCAAGTGCACATGGAACATTTTCTATGATTGATCGTGTACTTGGGCACAAAAGAAGCCTCAACAATTTTAAGAAGATAGAAATTATCTCAAGCATCTTTACTGACTACAATGCCATGAAACTAGCAATCAACTACAGAGAAATAAATGAGAAAAAAAGGAAAACATCGAGATTAAACAACATGCTTAAAAAAACCAAAGGGTCAATGATGAAATCAAAGTTGAAATTAAAAAAACCTTGAAATTTTTTTTTGAAATTGTAGAATAGATAAACAAGATTATACTGTATAGCACAGGGAAATATATACAAGATCTTATGGTAGCTCACACAGAAAAAAAATGTGACTATGAATACATATATGTTCGTTTATCACTGAAAAATTGTGCTCTTCACTGGAATTTGACACAACATTGTAAAATAATTATAACTCAAAAAAAAAATGTTAATAAAAAGAAAGAAAGGAAGGAAGAAATGGAAGGCTGGCCAATCCTGCAGCCTCCATCAGCACCTCACTCATTCGTGCAGTGAGGATTTACAGAGAGCGCGTTAGGTACCAGGCGCAGTGGCCAGGTCTGTGGGAAACACCTCTCTCCGGGCCTTCTCATTACCCCAAGAAGCAGCTGTACCACTAATTTTTCCCCTCTTTGGTTACGCTCTCAGTGTCAGCTGGAAGTTGTGCCTTTCCACAAAGATCGAGCGCCCTGGAGGATGGCAGAGCTGTGTGAAACGTTCCAAACTGTGCTCAGTAGAAACGTTCCATTAAATTTCTCAGTCTTTATCAGGAGAACATTACAAGCTGTTCTTCTTGTAGGCCGTCCAGCCAGAGTGAATGGCAGCCACGATATAGGGCCTGTCTGACCCCCCCCAGCCTGTTTCTTTTATTTGGAATCATGTCACTCTGTCCTCAGAAGACTTTGCCCTGGCAGCAGGCGTGTGCTGTTTCTGCTTTCCCACAAGGTAAAACCTTCATGCGTTTGGTCCCAAAGAGGGTAACAGTTTACACAAGTGCTACAGAATGCAAGAATGCAAAAGCTGGTGTTCTTACTTCATGTTGCTTGATGAGGTCTTGCCATGTTGTCTCTGAATCCATTGTTTAAATGCTCATGGCCTTGGTTTCTCATTTAAACCAAAGTGAAAACATTAACTTGTTTTAAGAATTCCCTAAGGCTTTATGCCTGAAACAACATCTGTCAGTTTCTGGATACTCAAAGGATGTATTTATTGAATGGATATGTTGCTTGGGACATGAAACATGGCAAATAAAAAGAGGAACGTACGTTGGAAGTGAGAGCATGCGTTCAATTTTAATTTTGGGCACTGAGTTAGAAATGTCTGGGGGACAGCCAGCATAGGTGACCTAGTTGATAGTTGGAGATGGGAGTCCACAGGTCAAGAAAGCCATTAGGGCATCTCCTCCTCTGGGGAGCCCTCCTGTGGCTCACCCTCCCCAAGCCTAGATAAGATGCATGTACTTATTTCTCACAGTTATCATCCATGATGCTTTTTATTTGTCTCCATCTTTATAGTGTGGGCTCCTTGAGACCACAGACTATATCTTGTGGATCAATTTTATCCCCAGGACCTAGAGTGGTCCATGGTACAAGGCAGATAGTCAATACTATGTGTTGACTAGATGATCAAATGAATGGTGCTTAATGAAAAACGAAGTTGTTTTTCAAATCCTGAGCACTTCTCTAAACAAACCCTCTATCCCCACATCCAAATGGTGACAAGGTCCATCTGTTTTCCTTCTTTCTCTAGGACTTCAAAAAGCTCACCTAATGGTGACAACAACCCTAACAAATCCATTGGCTTCCAGGCTTGCCTCTGCTCCCAAATTCACCCTCAACTCCTCTCCCCAAGTCTCCATTGCTAAATGGAGATCTGCCTCAGGTAACTTTTCTGTTGAGAAGCCTGGAAAGGTGCCTCATTTCTTTTGAGATAAAACCCAAACTATTTCCTGAGGCATGTAAGACCCTTTGGAATCATGCTTCTGCTCCCTGTCTGTCCTGCACCTCTCCATTTTCTAGGCTCTAGAGTCAGAGAAGCTTAAGTTTCCAGCTCAAATGCTTATTCACAAACATTCAAGGGTAAGTTGGTTCATCTGGACCTCAACTTCATCAACTGTAAGTTGGGTAAGTTACTACTACCTATTTTTGAGACTATCATGTGGATCAAAAACCAACAAACAAGTAGACAAACATGGAAGTTGCTTAGCAGGATAACTGCACATGGTGAGGCTTAAATAAATGTTAGCTGTTGCTTTTATTATCACGGTCACCCGTTTCAGACATTTCTTGCTCACTCTCTCTCCTTTGTGTCCTATCTGTTTCTCCTGTCTCCCCTTCTTTGTCTAATTAATTTCTCAAGACTTAAGACTCAACTCAGATTTCATCTAATTAAGGAATACCTTCTTGAGCCTCTCATCCTACGTAGAAGTCTTTTTATGGATTCCTCAAGAACTGTTTATCTACTTTTATTTATTCTAGTGTTCCATAAATAGTTTTTATAGATAGTTTATAAATAAATGACAATAAATTATTGGATTCATCTACATTTTTCACTATACTATGAGATCCCCAAAGGCAAAAGGACATTTCACATGGTACCTGGTGCATCACAAGTATTCAATTCATGCTTTTAGGAAGGAAGGAGGTTTTAAGAGAGGCAGGAAATGTGGAAGAAAAGGAGGTCTTGGCAGGAGGAAAACATTCAGTTTAAGAGATATTTGAGCTGATTAGCAAACATGGGTTTAGAGCCTGGAGCTCAAGAGAAAGACCAAGGCGAGAGAGATAGAATTGGGAGATGCAGCATACAGATGGTGGTTGAAGGCATGAGAGTAGTTGCAACCACTTGGGGGGGGGTTCAGAAAGAGAAGTCAAAGACAGATTCCTGGGAGACACCAATATTTAAGGGACAGGCAAAAGAATACCCAGCAAAAGAGAATGTTCTTCCTTCCTTGAACCTAAGTGTAGTTTCAAAATCCCTCCCTTGTGACCTGAATATCTAAGATTTCAGAATGCAGAACATTCCATCTCTCTTTCAAGGGGCAACCAACTAGGTTAAGTAAATGTTATTGAGTCCCATGCCAAACAGCTGTGTCCTTGTCCAGCCCAATTTCTCATCACTATTTGGTCAAGTCTTCCCACCCCCCCCAATTACACATTCTGTTTTGCACCTCCTCCTTCACCACCCCAACCCTTCAATCTTAGAGCCTTTGCTTATGGCTGACCTTCCCATCTGAACTGTCCTCACTCCTCTTAATTTATCTCAAGTCCTTTCAGCCTCTAATGCTTCTCCTAAGATCCACCCCCTCCATGAAGCCTTCCTCAATCATTCGGGTTCACTCCGACCCCCCTCTTTCATGTCTGGATTTGTGGGACCCACACTGACACTGCCTTGTTTGTTGGTTTGGTTGTTCTCAAAACAACCATCAAGTAGACTTGTGTTCTTCCAAGTTGGAGGCTACATCTTTAGTAACTACAGTGTCATGTCTTAATTGCCCAAACTCATAACTAGATAGTGCATGCACACTCTTGTCTCCCTTACCCTGAGAGCTTCCTCTCCTCCCCCTTTCTGGAGACTTCTGGGCTGCCCTGGGAGTGGAGGTACGGCTATGGCTTGGGTGGTCTGGCATTGTCTGGTTAAGCAGTAGAGCTACTGAACACGAGAAGGTCTCCGGTGGCCTCGAAGAGTTAAAACGCATCCTGGAGGGTCCAGTTTGCAGAGAGCCAGCTTTAAGCCAAAGTTAGCAAAGATAATTCCCCCCTTAGTCAGAAAATTCTGTCAAGTTCAGTTGAGTGCAGGGTGAAGAAAGAATGTTGGCAAAATAGAAATCTTTTTTTAAAAAGTGGGTTGAGTTGGTGTCTTAGGGACATAAGCAGGACTCAATCCTGACAACCTTGGAATCTGGCATAGAGAAACCAACTGTTGGGGACAAACATGCCTGTGGGCTGAGGAAGAACAGGCTAGGGGGAGGGGGCTCCAGGTAAGGCCACTGCCTCTGGTCACAGAGAAGACTGGTGGATGGTAAATGAGTCCTCTTGGCTACAGCTGCCCCGCCCCCAAGGCCCCATTTGCACTCTGTGTGCTGAGAACAGGCAGGTCCCTAACACCAAGACCCAGACCAGACCCCACACTTGGCCTGAATCCTAGTAAGTTTGTAGAATTCTGGGTATTCCCAGAGCTTGATAGAAATGCCATGCTTTCATCTCTTAGGAAAATTCCTTTCAGAATGACCTATTTAAGACAGACTCGGTCATTGCCAGTATTGCTTCACATGAAATCTGCATTGCCAGATGGAACACATATCCAAATAAGAGGGGACAATAGCAATGAGCACCACTAAGAGGGTAACGTCAATGTGCCAGGGAAGGCATGGGGGCATTAATGGACACTATCACGGCCATGAGAGCTGGGGTTCATTACCCCCATTTTGCAGAGTGGCAAACAGTGGAGAAGGACCTTGGAGCAACCCAGACTCCACCAGTTAACTTTTCATTTAAATCTTTCCAGGGAGCCTACTGTACATGTAGCTTCAATCTAGGGGTGCCACAGCAGTGAATAAGACAGACAAGATTTCTGCCATCACTGAATCTACATTCTGGAGTGGAGTGGAGTTGGAATGGAAGGGACGGGAGGGACTGATAAAGCAAATGATAAACAGCATCATTTTAAACAGAGCAATTACAAATAAAAACAATGTGATGTGATTGGTGGATGGCGGGTACTAGGAACAACTTTAGACAGTGATGTGTCTTAGGTCATAAACCACTTATTTGTTGGGAAAAACTACTTAACTTCTCTGGGCCTCGGTGATCTCATCCATAGAGTGGGTACATGAATAGTGTCTACCTTGTGGTCACTGTGAGGATCAAGTGAGCTGTGAAGTTCCCAGCACACAGTAGGTACTTGATAAGTGCTGGCTGGTGGCTATTATTAGGTTAAAGGACTTACCTCAAATCACTCCCACTCATGAGTCACCTCCTTCCTTCAAACACACTCATCCTTGACAGGATATCACTGTGGTTTGGACGTTCACAGAGCTTTCTCCTATTTTAAATTTATGTAAAATGCTACCACTGGGGGATGCTGGATGGAGGACCTCTCTGTACTATCTTTGCAACTTTCTGTGGATCTATATTTCAAATTCAAGGCTTTAGAAAAAATGGGTCAGGCTCAAAACTGAGTTATTTCCCTACCTGTTCAATTGTTTTTACCTTTAGGTAGGTGACAGGATAATTAACTTAGTTGGTATGTGTCAGAGCACCTAGAACAATGCCTGGGAGAATAAAAACAATGCAGGGTAACTAGTTTTACTGCCTTCAGGTTCACTTGGCCTATTTTCTTAGATGTTTCTTTCTAAGGACCAGCATGGTCCTCCTATCGAAGTGTTTGGAGGTGGACCCTGTCTCATAATGACTTCTCCGGGCCTGCGATGCCTCAGAGCAAGACTTCTCAATATTGAATTAACATGCCAATCACGTAATGATCTCATTTAAAAATGTCAGTTCTGATGTGGTTGGTCAGTTGGTCAATAGACAGAGTTTCTGATCCCAGGAGCTTTAGGCAACAAGAGATGATATGAACCTTCTCATGCAGGCTTCTGCCATAAATGCTTCCACAGCGCAGGGAGAGAAGAAGTGCTGAGGGAGCGCTTTGGAAAGATGGCGCATCCCCAGGTGTCTGGCACATCCCTGCCTTTCCAAGGGGAAGAGGCACGGGGGAGGGGGAGCTCCGTGGCTTCACACGTATTATCTCATTAATTGTCATTCAGGCACTCCATTGCTGTGTGCTTTGACCCCAACACTGTGCTAGACTCTGAGAAAACAAAGAGGAATAAGATATGTCCCTTGCCCTCAAGAAGCTTCAGTGGAAAATATATAATCACAGACACATAATTATAATAGAGTGTCTTGTGTCCTGGGAGACAAATGCAGAGTATGCTCTGGGAGCCCCCCCAAAAGAGGATTTCAATCAGACCAGGGATAAGGGAAGACTTCCCAGAGAGGGTGACCCTCACACTGGATCTTACAGAAATAGTGGGAATTAGCAAGGGGCCAGGGGTGAGAGGAGCGGGAGGGGAGCATCCTGCCAAGCAGGGAAGTACCATGAACAGTGAAGCCTGAGATGAGAATTTCTTCATGGAACGATCCATGGTTAGGTGTGGCCGGAGCAGACTGGCTTGTTGCAGAATGGCAGGAGATGGTGACTAAGAGTTAGGGCCAAACTGTTTTGGAAGATACTGGGTTAAATAAAATTGGACCAACTTTTTTTTTTTTTTTTTTTTTTTTTTTTGCAGGGCATCTTAGAGCCTTTGATATGTTCTTCCACACAGAAAGTCTCCCAGAAGTGTTATCACTTCCAGCATTTCTCACCCTCGTGGTATAGAAACCCTTTGCTTCAAGACATCTTGTGGGGCATGGATTCTCCTGAACACACGTGGGAAACATTGAGCTATTCATTCAGGTTCTGACCAAGGTTGATGTTTTCCAGACAACATAAGGATATTTTTTTCAAGGACTCCAGAGTGATGGGTAACCCTTATTTTGTCTATAGAGTTTCATGGCTAACTATTGGATCATGCCATGTTAAAGTCAACTAGCCCTCCCAAGCCAATGTCTGGAAGCAGGACTCCAGGGGTTAGCAGTTTGGCATCGTGTTAGTGCGAGGGTCTCTGCCTGGTCTACTGGGTGGGGTTAGTACTCAGTCCCTCCTTTGTCCATCAACCCACCTTCCCAGATTTTTGCAAAATTGTATCTTGCCCTGTGAAGGAAAATGTTGAGGTGGATAATCTTTGCAGCAATTACTCAAAAAGAGAACAATGAAAAGTCAAAAACTAATCAAATCTGGAAATATTAACCAGGGCTGAGGAATTTGCGAAGTTGTATTTTGTTTTCATAACAGGAGCAGGGCTGGTGATTTTTATTACATACATATTTTAAAATGCTGGAGTGGGCAGAAAACACTCTGGAGTCGATTCAAGTCCTGAAAATAAGTGTCATAACAAATCATGAGCTCAGTCCTTCACTCCTCACCCCCTCTCCTCCTACACTGCCCCACCCCCACAGTCCTCATAAATTCTCCCAACCAAGAAAAATATGTCTCGTATGCCTTAGAGTAGAATTTACTGCCTCACTTCTCCAACAGTCCTTCCTCAACTGTAGCTCACTGGATATTTACTGTGGCTTTTTCAAGGTCCGAGCTCTGAGTCCAGTCTCCAGGACCGCTGTGCCAACAAAAAGTGTGACACTCAGGCTCAGTCCTGCTCCACTGGGACCATCTTTGCCCACAGAGACTCCGGCTTTATACTGGAGGGTTTTCATCCTTTCAAACCAATGATCAACACTGGTGGATTCTAGCTAAAGAGGAGGGAGTAGCTCCCTAGAATATAGAAAAAACAGGATTTGCATTAAAAAAAAATAGAGAGCACCTCCCACATTTGGAAACAATCTCATAGCAGATTTAAAGGCTTGTTCGGTTAGAACTACCAAAGCATGGATGCCGACGAGATGGGGAAAAGCAGAGCCCCCCACACTGAAGTAGATCTGCCGGAGATTTCCTTAGCCTGACAGTTAAGATAACGTCTGCCCTCTACTCCCGCCTAAATTTGGCACTTAGCTGATACGTCGTATACCTGATCATCTTGGAAGCATTTGGGGTGTGACAAAGTAATGAGCCACCAGGATGTGATCCTACAGTTCTGGTGTAGAAACCTTTCCCAAGGTGGGGGCAGTGGAAGGAATCAGAGCCTCAGTCCTCTCTTTGATGCCTTCAGAGGAACCTCCACAATTCAACCCTCACCCTTCATGTCCTTTAGTTGGTAAAACGAAATACGCATGATCTGAATTATCTTCAGGGCCACTAGACAGAACCAGGCGAGGTCGTCGTCTTCTTGGCTGAGTCTGAAAGCCTTAGGTTCTCCTTTCACGATTTCAGGATCAATTCCATGGCTGTGGCAGGAGACTAAGGACCTGTTCCTCCGAGCCTGTTCTTTTTATAGGCTGCAGCACATCTGCTCATTGTAAGTCTGCAGAAACCTAACACCTGAAATGTTGATGGAAACAGATCTGTTTTAGTTCATGTACTAAAAGAAAAATTAATGAAGCAAATATTGCTTCTATAGCCAACTTGGGATGGAGAAAAAGATGACCTCCATCTGTAACACTGTAATCATGAGACAAGAAATGAGATGAGAGGATAAAGACATCGCATTTTAAATGCCTTGCAGAGGAACACTGCAGCTCTATGCAGGAAGCAGCTCTTCTGAGGGCTGTGGAAAAGGATTCCAGAAATAAAGGCAACTGAATGAATGTGAGTGTAGGTGCTTGCCTGAGGTCCCGCCCCTCTCCAGGGCCGGGCCCTAAGTCCTGGGTCAGTCAGAGGTGGCAAAAGGCACCAGGGAGAGGGCCAGGCAAGGAGACCTGCAGCAAAGTCATCAGGTTTGTCAGTTTCCAGCCAGTGGAGAGAGAAGTTGTGCCGACGTCCAGATAGGAACTTGGTGGGATTCAAGATCTTCTTGCTGCCTGGGATGGCAGTGATCCACAGCATGGGAGCCAGAGGGTTACACAGGAGTGCGAGGGCGTGTGCTTTCCTCACACCACGGAAACTTAGCCTTGACCTCTGACATGCGGACCAAGCCCGTGGATTTGTGGGGTGTTCAGACCATGGGGGTCACAGCAGAAAAGGGAACACAGCGCAGGTCTCTGTGGAAGAAACACTCGGGGGTCTGACTCCAGGTCAGAGGAGTGAGATGGGACCACAACTGAGCAGCCAGGACAGGACCTCCCTTCCTGCCCTCCGGAGCCCACTGCGGGGTGGGAGGGGCTCCCAGAGGATGACTGGAACTGGGGGGAGATGGCAGGCGGGCAGCAGTGCTGGGCTGTGGATGTGAGCGGGGCTGGGAGGGCTGGGCTTGGGAGGTCCCATGGTGGCAGTGGGCCCCTGGGAGATGCTGAAGGGTGACGGTGGGGTGACGGTGACAAATGTAACAGGCCTTAGTATTTTGCACGAGAGCACCATGGGTGGGAAGGGGGATCACTGGGTGGAGATGTCCTTCGTGGATTAACCACGTGTTGTGTTACAGGCACAGAAACCCAGACCACAGACTCTCTGGTGTGTGCTCATCTGCCCTCCGCAGCAACACACTAGGGGTCAGAAACACTCCCCCAACATTTCCAAGCAACAGAGGGGGCTGTGGGGTTTTGCCTCAGGACTGGAACACTCCCCTTCCTGAGTCCCTCCCACCAGGCAAGCCAGAAGCTCTCCCCTCTCTCCCTGCAGCGAGGGAACATCTGTGCCCTGCAACAAAGACCAGAACTGAACCGATTAATTTACTAATCCTTTAAAATCGGCTCCAGCTCCCAGAGTGAGAAGCCAAAAAATAACAAATTGCTTCTCCTTCTCTTTTAAATGGAAGCATGAAGAGAAAAAAGAAAATGCCCTGAGCATGCTAATATTGTCCATCTCACTGGCGGTCCTTACCTTCTTGTCTAAACTTCCTCAAAAACTTTGATGCCCTTTTGAATTCCACCTGCTATAAACCTACAGATCACCTAACTGGTTGGCCATTCCTCTGAACACCCCTGGGGAGATGATCCAGGGTGGTTAAAAACCTTCCATGTAGTGGGGGAGTGTATAGCTCAGTGGTCAGAATGCATGCTTAGCATGCATGAGGTCCTGGGTTCATTCCCAAGTATCTCCATTAAGATAACTAACTAAATAAATAAACCTAATCACCCACATCCCCAAGAAAAACAAAAACAAAAACAAAAATCCTCCACAGGCCCAAGTCAAAGCCTGGATCTGGTTAAAGACTTGTCAAGGACACTGTGAGCCACCGTGACATCTACATGCCAATGACGGTAGCACCAAGCTCTGTAGAACACACTGAGTTATTAGGCATTTTCTCTAAGAATAGGCTCACTAAGTAAGAAAGAATCAAATCTATAAAATGCAAAATAGTTCAATGCAGAATTGCTGCCACCCCTGGGAACTGGAGAGAGTGCAGCTCCAAAGACAATTTTATAGGGTCTCCCGGCATCATGGCGCTTATTAAAATCATAGATCACAGAGGTGGAGGGAATTTCAGCCATACTTCCATTATTCCCTCTACCCCTGCTAAATAATATCGTCACTTTAATCTCTGTGTAAAAGACACGATGGTAGGAGAAGAGATTGCACAGTCCACGTGACACCACCATCCTGTGCTCTTCCTCACTCACCATTCCTACCCGCCAGCCCCCTGGTTTCCAAGTGAGTTTATTTGACAGTTTCTCTGTCCTCATTGAGGGGTCCTGTGCTTTATCAAAACCCTCCACGAATCTGAAAAGTCTCATGAATTAAGTCTCACATCTCTTTCTTCCCTTTTCCACCACCTCTCTCCCCTTCCGGAGGAGAAGCAGTTCTGTTCCCTGGCTGATTTCCCCAAGCCTCTCAGTCTGCTAGGCTGGCATCACTCCCACACTGGGCTCCAAGTTAGCGGAGGTTGAAACCTGGCTTCATCTTTTACTTGTCATCCCACCTTGAGCAAATTCCTGCTGATCCCTCATCCACCTCCAGTGTCTGGGAAGATAGTCTCACTCTCATGATGGAGGGAGAGCTGTCCTGAGAATCACAAAGTCTGGGTTCTAGTCACAATTCTAGGTGAACTGGCTGCAGTTCTAGATCTCGAAATTCCTCTGACCTTCACCTTCCTCCCTTCTAAGTGGAAATAAACAATACCCATCTCACAGGATGGTTGGAAGCGTTAAAAATAATGATGGAAATGACTTGCTTCTGTAAAGCACTGAAATCATGCAAGGCATGAGCTTTGTTATTATTCTGCCCTGTGGTTGAGGTTCCTGATGGGGAGCCTGGGTAAATTGTCCCTGTCCTAGGCAATGTCCAGAGCATGACTTCCTTCTCCGAGGACTGGTCTCCTTTACACAGTGGGCCTGGGGAAAATATTTCTCTTGCATGATCTTTCCCTCCTGGTCAAAAGTTATTGGAAAGGCACAATCACCTGACCTACACAGGGAAATCAGGTTATCTCTCCAGAGAGTTTAGAGTTAGAATTCTGAGATCCTAGTTAATTTCTGGCTCTCTCTTGAACTGAGGACAGATAAATTTGAAAAATAAGGAGCAATTATACTTGATCTATACACAAAGAAGCAGAAAGAGAGAGAAGTATGAAGCATCCATGGGCATTCACCTCCTTCCCCACCTAGTGGGCTGTAGAACCGTGAACCAGTAGAACCAGTGGGTCCTGCATGTGCCAGGTCGGGTCAGATGTGAGCATGGAACCCCTAATATCCCACTGTTCCTGACACTTACGGCTGGGCCTTGGCCTTCTCTTGATGAATGTAAATCATTTCACAGAATATCAGCATCTGTGACCAGGAGGGATCCAGACAAAACAAGACCACTCCCTAACCATGTCTGAACACAGACAAAACATAAACAGTGTCCAGCTACAAAAATGACCAAACGCCCCCTATACCCGCATCCTGGTCAACATGGGTGACTGCCGTTTCTTTACCAATCATCAGCTTAGCCAATGTCTAACCTTCCTGTCCTTCTAGAGAAGACAACCCCATATATTTCAAACAGCCCTTTAAAATAGTGACAAGTTCTCCCAAGAGAGGACTCTGGGAGATTTCTAGAATGTCACTGCAAAGGATCGGTGATGCACAGAGGGAGCCACTTCTCTACTCTCTACTCTCCTGTCCTTCTCTTTCTCCATCATAGTCTCATAGATTAATTGCCTCTAATAAAAATCCATTCAGGTGGGAGGGTGTAGCTCAGTGGTAGAATGTGTGCCTAGCATGCACAAGGTCCTGAGTTCAATCCCCAGTACCTCCATTAAAAAGAAATAAATAAACCTAATTACTTTGCCCCAAAACCACAAAAAAACAAAACAACAAAAACAACAAAAGTCAATTCATACAATGGGGGTACTCATGCCCTGTTTCTCATCACAGGAGATCAGGGTATAACTTCACATATTTACAGACCCAGCTACCAGGAAAAGAGCAAGATTCTATTCACTGTTACAATATATTTCCTTCTGTATCTTGATGAAAAAAAATTATTTGTGTAATAAAAATCAATATTAAGCTCTTTTTCTGTGTCTCTAAACTCCAATACCTCCCTTGGCAAAAGGAAGAAAAACCAATATTAAAGCAAATGGAAAAGCCAATGGTTGATGTCACTGACTTTTTCAAATTCAGAATTGTCCAGATTCAGAAACCCCTTAATGGAAATCTCTCTTCTGCCAAGTTGGCATTCTTCGATTTTGATGATGACAAATGTTTTCTATTTCAGATGAAAGCAAAGCTTCTCTGATCCCTGGAGCACAGCAGTGGAGCCCTCATTTTCAGATTATGGGACATTGATACCTTTCCTGAATAAAAGTTTAAAAAGATTACAATTTAAGAAGCAAAAGTTGTTCCTGCTGTATCTTCCTTCTCTGCTGGATTCCTAGGGATGGCACTTCCAAACCAAAAGCCACATTTCTTTATGTTTTACTATCAGGGCTTTTGAGTAAAGTTCCATTGCTTAAAAGTGCTTTCTTGTCCATTGCAATGAGCATACCTAGCCCCTGGATCTTGGATTTTAAATATCATGTTCCACTAAAAGGACTCAGAGCTCATTTATTTAAAAAAAAAAAAAAAAAAAGACTCATTCAAGGGCTGGGGAAGTGAAAGCACGAGGTGACGTGGGAGTCTGTGAAATCTTGCACCGGAGAGCAAGGGAGTGCTCAAAGAGCAATGGGTTCATGACAGAAAAATATAGAAACCAGCCTGAAAAGGTGCATATTGGCCAAATTGAATCAGTTATACATACACATAAATACATTTTTTTGGATTCTTGTCTTTTACGGCTCATTACAAGAAACTGAATATAGCTCCCTGTGCACTACAGTAGGACCCTGCCATTTATTTTATATATAGTGGTCAGTAGCTGCAAATCTTGCACTCTCAAACTATCCCTTCCCACCCCCTGTTTCCCCTCTGGTAATCATAAATTTGTTCTCTACATCTGTAAGTCTGTTTCTGTTTTGTAAATAAATTCATGTCACTTTTACATTCCACACATAAGTGATAGAATATGGAATTTTTCTTCCTCTTTCTGGCTTACTTCACTTAGTATGACAATCTCCAGGCCCACCCATGTTGCTGCAAATGGCATTATTTTATTCTTTGTTATGGCTAAGTAGTATTCCAATCACTTCTTCATGCAATCACAGCAGATGTGTTTTAAACACTGAGAGTCACTGTCACACAATAGGACTTGAGGCATACTTACCAGATGACTGCATAAGAGCAGCTTTATTTGGATGCAGGAGGGGCTCCTGTATTTTCAGGGAGCCCTAGAGTGAAAGGTTTGGTTGATCTCTCCTGGACCTCAATGTTTTCACCTTGTGGTTCTAGAACAGCTCAGTTCTAGACACACTTGTGTGTGTCTGTATTTTATGTGAAATGGGAATTAGAAAGCTCTCTCCCTCTGTGACAAAAAAATTAAGAGGGCTTCAAAGCCTGGTCACTTGAGCCTCAAAATGTTAAGAATTTAGTAGGATAGCTTGTTATGTCCACACACGTCTCTTTTTCTCTGTGTGCCCAATGTCTCCAGAATAACCAGACAGGGACACATTTCCAGGCAGCCACCTGGAACCGCCACTCACTAGCCCCTGACCCTCGGGGTTGTCAGAGTCAGACTGGGCATGACTGACTCCTTTCCTGGTGACTCCTCTCTCCAGGACCCTGTTATTGCTCCAAAAGTTAGCTGCCGGGAAAATCCACCCACGCAACTGTGTGATTTTCCAGACCATCTGCCTCTGAACCCCAGCTGCAAATACACTTGAGGTTTTTATTTTCATTTCTCCCCCAAAGGACTCTGTTTCTCATATGCATTAATACACACACTAGGAGTGGGGAAAGGACATCCTCCTCACGTATCATGTGTGTGTTGTGTGTGTGTACATATAGGTATGTATTACACATACGCACAGACCTTTTCACATGCACACATGTATGTCATTCCAGGCATGTGGAATGATATGGTTAGCTCTCCTGCCAACTTTATGAAGACTTCCAACTCACCACGGAGACTGAACAGCTCTGCTTTAGAGGTTCCCTCGAAGCATAGTTACATTTTATCATAACTCAAAATTTCAGTGCAGTTTATCTGTCCTTGTGTTCGTCTTCCTCACTAGCCTGAGAGCTCCCCTGGCCAAGCAGCCTCATGGCATCTTGCTGGTTGTGTTCCCAGTGCTTGGTAAATAGTAGGGACACAGAACTGCTGTGGGCACTAATAGAAGAATCAATGTGAGTCAGTAACTGTATTGTTAAGGACGGCTCAACCCAGCAGGGCATGTGAGTGTGATAAAGGGTGCTTATGTATTCCTACCTCCTACCTGGACAAGCCCAGCCTGCATCAGGCCTTCTGGAAATCTTCCTATTCTTTTTAGGATGTAAATTCTTGAAATTAAAAAAAAAACAAAAAACCTCATCTGTACTACACAGAGACCAGTGGTTCTAAGAACTTCTTAACTGTTTAATGTGAACCAGCAATTTTATTCATGGCCTAATTTTTTAAAAATTGCTTCCCTTTATTATCCTTCAAGTGCACATGTGTGTATCTTTTTAGACACTCATTCTAGTTTGTAAGCTCTTCAGGTGTCGATCTTTATACTATGTAAATTTAAATTTATGTAATTCCAACCTATGGCCATATTTAATCAACACAAAATTATAAGTGCCTGTAGCTGTCAGCTTAGAAAACTGCTGAGGGAACAGCCGTGAGCTAATGACTGACCACCTGAGATTGTCGATGGCTGTGTCTCCAAATGCCCTGCATTGAAGTCATTCGGTGGGGTTGGTCTTTGGAGTAGCACAAGAGCTCAGTGCTTGGTTTTAACACTTGTTTGTCTGATGTCTTTTAATTTTGGCAACATGTACTTGGATTTTTATTACAGGTGCAGCCCTCCTCCCTCTCCCCATCCCTCTGTCACCTTCCCCTGGGATCTTTCTCTCTGGCTGGGATGCCTCTGTGGTGTCTTGTGGGCTTCTCTCTGTACCTCGCTCCATGGCCCCAGGAGGAGGGCTGGGCAGCTTCAACCTTAGAGAAGATGGGGATGAAAGGAAGCTGATTCCTAAATCGTAGTGGAGGAGCAGCGAGGGCCAAGGGGAGGAGACACCAAGGGAACTGACCCTGTCTTGTGCTTATCACCTGCCAGGTATGATGTGAGACATTACAGACATTATTCCATTGAATCCCCTGAATAACCTTATTGTCTTTAGTTTGCAGAAGAGCAAATGACTTTTCAGATCCAACTGGGATGTGGCAGAACCCATGCCAGCCATCTCTGATTCCATGTCCACACTCTACCCATGACACCAGGCTGGGAGCCCTGATTCTTCTGGCGGCCCCATTCCCACCAGAGCAGCAGCCTCAAAAAGGTTCACTCAATGGAACATTTTGCTGTTTTTACTATTTCAAGAATTTCATTTATTGAAAACAGAAAATCACTCATCTTCACATAACATTTCCGTGTTAATAAACCACACAATTTATGTCTCTTTCTATGCTGGAGGACAGTGGGCTATGCCATCCCCTGGTGAGATAGCTATTCCAGGGCCCTTTTAGCATAAATTTGGTGGGGAAGACTACTTTCCCTTGCTACCACTCCTGGCCACGGTCTCAGTTAGGAATCACTTGTTTGCAAGTTAAAAAAAAAATCGCCGTCACTCAAGTTGGCTCAGACAGAGGAACTTATTAGAAGAAGGCAGAGGTGTCTTAATAGAATCCAAGGTCAGAAAGTCCAATCAGTTCTCGTAAGGGAGGGAAACCAGGAACAGAAGAGCCAGTGGGAAGGGAAAGGACTTTCTCTCCCTCTCTCTCTCCCACTCACTTTGTTAACACATCTGCTACATCTTTGCCCCCTCCATGCATTTGACCCTCTCTGCTTTGGCAAGCACTTGGCTCATACACGACCCCCCACCTCAGCTGTACGACATTTCTCAGTTTAAGCATCTCACGGGGTCTCTAGATTCCAGTTCTAAACTCTCAGAGTTTAGAGAACAGAAAACAGAATCTGATTGGCCTGGTGTGTGCCACATGTTCACTACAATTCAATCCGTGATGACCACTGAGGCAGGTGACCTGCCTCACTGGCCTCACTTTCCGAGAAAGAGGTGTGGACAGGTTCTGAACAGGCTGTGGGAACAGGGAAGGCGTCAGTGAAAGAGGAAGGGGTTGGGTCTGTGGTATAGCACGAAATACAGCAAGGTCTACGAGTCCCAGCCTCAGTGGTAACTGAAGAGCCCAGAAACCACAGGGGACCGAGAAGAGGACTAACTGTGGCTGTAGTTGGTTAGCACAGTAGGACCTTCCACCCAACCTCCACAACATCTAAAATGGTGTCATATGTGGAAAAGGTACCTATTAAATCTTTATTGAATAGGATTAACTCAATACTCAGCAATTCCTCCAACATGACCTGTACATTGTCTTCAAAAATGTTCATTCTCTCTAAGAGTTGCCTTGGCTTGTAAATGCAGCAATCTCCAGCGATTTTATTCTTCTAATACAATGGCACATTATTTTCTAGTTATTTCAAGGTAATTTATATTTTGGTTCATAATTTGAGAGGAAATAAAATTGAATTTTTTTTAATATTGTGAGCTGATAACTTAGTGAACTCCAGACTGCCGTATGTCTTTGAAATTAATTTGGGGCACCCTAGCTGATCTTGGCAGGCACAGTCCAGCAAGTCTGGAGCTTGAAAAACCAAAGCAGTGATTAACCCTGTCAGAGATGAAATGGCTGCTGTCAGGCTCGTCCCAATTACACCCGTGCTTGACCTGAGAGTCTCCTTCCAAATGCACTTCATTACTGGGAAACCATCATCCAAGGAGGCATATACTTAAACATTTAATAAATCTGTGATCAGAATCCAGGAGCATAATTAAACCTTTGATGACAGTGACAGAGAATGGGGGCAGAACCGAGGTAGGACACAGAGAACAAAGGCAAGAGCCGGGCGGGGAGGATGTTTGTGTCTAAGTCTGTGGTCAGGAATTCGAAGCCTCTCCCTTGTCCTTCGGACCATGATTTCACTTGGATCTGGTGACAGCAAATTTATAAGGAACTAAAGAACAGTCTCCGTGGCCATTTAAAAAGCTTCCAAGGAGCTAGACCCTTTCAATATGCTGGCAATTGACACTGCCTTCGAACTCACCCGAGAATAATTTGTTTCAGTGCAAGACAGACCTGATAAACAAGACACCATACCTCTCATAACTACTAGACAAGAAAAGACTTGGGAGGCGGGGAATGGGATAATGTGCACCACTGAGGGTGACTCGCAGGATGACACAGGGAGGGGCAGCAAGATATGATGAGAAAACATGGAACGGGGGGCAAGAGACTTGTTTCTGATTTTGTCTCGGCCTCTAAAATCTCCAGGTGACTTTGAACATCTCTTTCATCTCTTAAAATTCTCAGGTTCCTCACCTTAAAAATCACAGGAATGGCTTTTGTTTCTCGAGCTACAATGTGAAAAAGGGAATCTTGTTAAAATGCAGATTCCAATTTGGTTGATTTGGAGTAAGAGCAGAGATGTTGCATCTCACAGGTGCCTGAGTGAGCCACAGACCACACTTTGAGAAGCAAGGAATTAGATAATCTCCAGATTCCCTTCCAGCTCTAAAAATTCCAATTCTTAAATCAGAATCTCCACTTTCTCACGTAAAATCCTCAGAGTCCTCCCTGCCCACCACCCCTCTGGCCTAGGCTGGCCTCTGTTTTCCGAGACTCAGTCGGCCTTGCTTCCCTGTCTAATGGTGCCCTAATTCCTGCCATCCCTGGGAGTCTCTTCCTCAATCAAATGAAGGAGGATGGAAATTGAACAGCCTGTCCTTCGCCATCTTCTAAGTTTAGAGGCGAACACATCAGCCCGTCTCCCTTTAAGAGAGTTTACTGCTCATCACTTGGAAAACAGTAAGGGGAGGTTACAAAAGCTTCAGCAAACTTGTTACTATTCTAAACATTTCCCCCCAGTGCTTTTTCATAGAGACACGTGTATTATCAAAATGAGAATTACGGTGAACATATAGGTTTGTACTCACTACAAAAGTGTATTTTTCATTGAATAAAAAGTTCTTTGAAACTGTGATTTAAATGACTTCATAATACTCCATTGTAAGAATGCCCATGATTTCTTCCATTATTTATTTAGCAATTGTTGGGCATTTACGTTGTCACAGGTGTAAATAATCCTTACGGTTTTGATGGCTACCATTTGTGAAGCACTTTCTATATGCCAGACACTTGCTAAATGCTTTACATACATTGTCTCATTTAATCCTCACAATCACCTTTCAAGCTGAGTAGTACATGATTTCCATTCTGTTGAGAAAGACACTGAGACAGGAAAGTCCAACAACCCATTCAGGCTCACACGGCTGGTCAGCGGTAGAGGCAGGGCCACATCTGGGTTTGTCTGGCCCCAAAGCCAAACTCACAACCACTGCATGACAACGCCTCCTTGTATGTAAACCCCCAGGTGCCTTTCTGATTGTTTCATTAGGATAATTTTTTGTGTGTGCGTATAAAAATTTTTATTTCATGATAAAATTCATATAGGTTATTGAGACAATTCAAGCAATACATGAAAGTTAAAAAAAAAATCTATAATCTCTTTTCCCACCCTCCTATGATTTCTTGAGGTGTATTTCCTTTCTGTGTGTTTTCTTTGTGAAAATAGAAAGGCAGAAATCTTGCATTTTTCACCATTATATATCTCCAGTGCCTAAATGCAGAGCCAGCAAGGCCTTAAAAATCATTTGTTGAAAAAAATGAATAAATAATTGATTTTTTAAAAATAAAAATGGAGTCTTACCATACGTGTTTCTCTGAACTTGTTTTTCCTTAATAAATCTCAAGCAACTTTCCAGGGGAAAACATATAGATCTAATTATTTTTAAAATAGTCATATCAGTTCCATAACATGTATATACCATAATCTGTAAGTCATTCCCCATAAATGAACATGCATGATTATAGACTAGGGGAGTTCCTGTTGACACTGGGCCCACCCACAAACCACCAGGAAGTCATAGTGGCCGCATTCCCACATGTGTACCACCTGATCAGGCTTTCACATTTTTACCAAGCTGGTGGGTAAAAAACCTCTTGATGTTTTGATTTTCATTTTCTTTATTACTCATGAGGTTAAATGCCTTTTTAAATTTCTTCCTTTTTTTTTTCTTTTTTTTCTGTAAACTGCAGGAAACTTGCTGTAAGTAAAATTGCTGGATTAAAGGATGCACACATTTTAAAGGTGCATGACACTTCACCAAATTGCCTTCCCTAGGTGAGTGATGGAACAACTTACCCTCCCACAGGCAGCACATGAAGCCTCCTGTCTCACCAAACTGAGTACTGTGATTCTAAAAAGAAAATAAATGTGTTTGCCAAACTGAGAGCCTCTGTTGACGTCTTTGGGCATTTCTCAGCTTTCGATCAGAAAGCCAGGTGGCCTTTTTTTTCCCCTTCAGAAAGCTCCTGGGGAGGTGATCCGTCCCTCTGGGGAGAGCAGGGTGGAGGGCAGGGCTTCTGGCACAAAGGACTTGAAAGGACAGCCAAGGGCTGTACTGGGAGGTTAAAGGCATCTCCAAGAACATAGTGGAACAGGAGAGTGAGCTCTAGTTTGTGTCCAGAGGAACTTAGAGACCAAGTCCAGAGGGTGAAGGCAAGTTGATACTGGTGTTTGCTGCATCCACAGCCAGGGCACTGTGGGGATGCAGGGCTGGAGGGATGGATGTCCCTCTATGGAATGAGCTTGATCCCTCCCATCGTGTTCCAGGAAGAGGTGACCACAGATGTGCACAAGCCAATTGAACGGAATTTAATTTAAAGGAAGAAATACTGTTTAACATCTGCTGTGAGCAAAGCACTGACCTTAGGGAACAGACTTCTGCTCTAAAATGGAAGACACAGAGGTGCTGTTCACAAGAAATCCTAAAGCAGAATAAGGTGTGAGCTGTTTGAGATGCAGGTCAAGCTATGGTAAGTTGAAATAGAGGTTACACCCAGGTAGCAACATCAGGGAAGGCTTTCTGGACAGAGGTCAGGAGTTTAGAGGGGCGCCTCAGTCCTAAAGAAGGTGTTATCTTCACCCACACATCTCCCCATGCAAAGCCCCAGGCAGCAATTTGGAAGCCCCCACCCACCCACCCGTGGCCCTCATAGAGCTGAAGGATCCACCTGTTACCCTCACAGATCTGTGCATCACCCTCACATCAGTCCTACGTCTATAGGCTGGTCAGAGTCAGGTAGGGGATTTTGACCATCTATCTTCTCCAAACTGCAGTTCAGGGGCTCAGTTCAAATTAAGAGCATCTCATGTCCCCGGCAAGATCAAGCTGGGATCCAGTGTGACTGTTTAAGCTGGGACCCAGTGTGACCTCTCTGGATCGAGACATGCCTGGGGCTTTGTTCGTTGCTGAAGAAAGAGGAGAGGGATTTCATGAGGGAGAGGATGAGAGAAAGAGAAAAGGAGTGATTGGTTGTGATAGGGTTTCTGTTCTTTTGGATCTCTGGGTCCTGAGGGATTGGCTGTAAGTCCGACGGAGGAGGCATTCCAGACTAAAGGTGAGCGATCTGCCTTCTGAGAGGTTGTGGGTCTCTGGACTAAGGCAGGAGGGTTCCAAGGGAAGTGAGTACCTCAGGGCTGAGAAGTCAGCTCTCCTCCCAGGCCCCCATGCTCCCTGAGTCAGTAACCTGAGGGCAGCTTTGCTGCCTGACAGTCCAGGGCCGTGAGCAACAAAGGAGGGTATTTCTGAGAAAGTGTGTTCCCCCAAAGGGTATCAGAGATGGCAGCTGGACCACACCCCTGAGAACTCGGGAATGACAGGAAGACTGGAGGAGGGAGGAGGTGGGGAGCCTGCAGGCTGCATCCAGGCTACAAGCCATCAGGGTTTGGGCATTAGTCTCAACACAAACTCACTTGTACCTCCACTTTCCTGAGGCCTGGGCACAATTTAGCTGCCCAAGGAATGGTGTATGATGTCCTCCTAAAGTAAGATGAAGTTAACAAGGGCCCAATGCTAGTGCAGAAAATGAACTCAAAACTTCTCCTAAATATATAGTAACATGTTGTCAGCATATAGTGACACTTTTACCTCTTCTTTTCCAATTTGGATCCCTTTTATTTCTCTCTCTTGTCTAATTGCTGTGGCTAGGATTTCCAGGACTATGCTGAATAGGAGTGGTGATAGTGGGCATCCTTGTCTTGTCCCAGATTTCAGTGGGAAGCTTTTGAGTTTTTCAGCATTGAGTACTATGCTGGCTGTAGGTTTGTCATATATAGCTTTTATTATGTTGAGATATGTTCCTTCTATACCCACTTTGGTGAGAGTTTTTATCATAAATGAGTGTTGAATTTTATCAAGTGCTTTTTCTGCATCGATTGATATGATCATGTGGTTTTTGTTCTTTCTCTTGTTGTGATGTATTACATTGATTTGCGTATGTTGAACCACCCTTGTGTCCCTGGGATGAACCCCACTTGGTCATGATGTATAATCTTTCTTATGTGCTGTTGGATTCTATTTGCTAATATTTTGGTGAGGATCTTTGCATCTATGTTCATCAATGATATTGGCCTATAATTCTCTTTTTTGGTAGTGTCTGTGCCTGGTTTTGGTATCAGGGTGATGGTGGCTTCATAGAATGAGTTTGGGAGTATTCCCTCCTTTTCAATCTTCTGGAAGATTTTGAGAAGGATTGGTAGAGTTCTTCTTTGTATGTTTGGTAGAATTCCCTGGTGAAGCCGTCTGGTCCTGGACTTTTATTTGTAGGGAGGGTTTTTATTGCTAATTTGATTTCATTTCTAGTGATTAGTTTGTTCAAGTAGTCAGTTTCTTCTTGGTTCAGTCTTGGTGGACTGAATGTTTCCAGGTAATAAAGACACTCAGCCACTTTGGAGGAAACACTCAGCCCAAGCTCAAATTGCATGTTAGGATCCCACATCCTATCCTCCTGTGCTGTTCACTAGGGTCTGTGAAAACGCCACACTTAGAATCTGGATTCTTTGGTAAGAACTTTAGGGGAAGCTAGCATTGCTTTAATTGAATGAAAGTCCCATTACACAGTGTTTCTTATCAATTATATTTTGGACCTGGAATGTGGTAGATGTCTAATATTTATTTATTTGGTTTGATTTAATGTGATAATCTAGGGCATATTTAATTTCAAAAAATTATATTAAGCCTGGTTTGCATTTGCTATACCCATGAAGACAAGAGACATTCTTCTCCCTAAACACTTTCTACCTCTCCAGCCTTCAAACCATGAAGGGACCCTCTTGCCTGTTTACCTACATGAGGCCCCCTTGAGTCTCCCATAAAGGCTTGTACAGACGTGTCAGGAAGGAGAGGGAAAAGGCAGGAGACATCCCTTGATTCCCGACCTCATTTTCATAAGCGCCCCTACTCCCTTCTCCTTTTCCTCTTCCACTATACTCCCTCTGAACCAGAAAACTACAAAATGGAAACCCTTTACTTCCCCAGGGTTTTCTCCAAATTTCTCACTTGGTAAAGGCCATTTTTTTTTTTTTTGTATGACTTCCCATCTGCAAAGACAAACTCAATCCAAGATGAAATTAACACAGGCTGTTCATTCATAAACTTGCAGCAAGGGAACCCATCTGCCATCACTTTCATTTCGGCAGGAGTTCAAAGGTGTTAGAAAAGAGAGTAAGTTTTGTAGAAGAAAAAGAATACTGGGACAAGATTCTGATTGCCAGGTTTTCCACTAAGGTGGGATCTGAAAGGGAGGGAGATTTCTTAGGCCTTCAGTTGTCCTTGGTCAGCTGCAAAGGGGCAAGAGAACAGTTTGGAGACATTTCAAAAAAGGAATGGTGGTTCAGTGTTGGCACAAAGGGTGCATTGGAAAAATAGCCAGTGTCTTCAGCCGGCCATTTCCTGGAACACATTGAGGCTGATGGGTGCTCTTTTATGGTCATTATGAGAGGCTGACCACCATGACCGGAAGTTACTCACATCAACAGCCCGTAATGGTAAAATGCTTTTAAAAAAATCTTTTGCTAGAAGACAATTAACTGACATCTTGATTCTAACTGATGCTAGTAATAATAAGTGGATGATGTATTCATTACAAAAAGTTTATACTTCCTTTTAAATGTCCCACCCTACTTGGCTACTTCAAGTCCCTGGGTGGCCTGGAGCAGGAAAACGTGTCTTGTGACAATCCTCCCTGTTTGTCATCTGCAGCTCAGGCTCTGGAATGTGGCCCCTTCACCTCCTATGCATCTATCTGCTCTCCTCCTGCTCCTGGAGACTGGCTTCTCTCTGGCCTCAGTTACTCTCCCCTGAAGCCCTGCCTCCTTCGTTGGGCTCATTCACGCGGAGGGATAGTGGAGAACAGACTGCAAGTGTTTTTTTAAAGCTCCACTTAAAGCCAGGGATGGCAGAAGGAAAAGACAAAACAGACTGTTGTTTGGAGTCGTAGGATCAGGAGGCCCTGATGGGGCTCTTTCTGACTCACTCTCAGATGACCGCTGTCTGGTAGGGGTCATTTTCTTCTCTCCAGGGAGGATGCCCTACAACATGTCTCCTGAGGAAAAGCCCAAGGCCAACCAGGATAGGCCTCCCACCTCCACAGAGGAAGTGCCCCCTTGCTCTCTGCGCCTACTTCCACAGTCTTGGTTTCCTGTCCCCATCCCAGGATTGGCTTCAACCTCATCCAAGAAAAGATGGCAGTGGTGATGCTAATTCCCCACAGGGAAAGCTCTGCCCCTTCCTGCAGGGGCATGGTCTTACCCCCTGGTGTCCATCAAGACAGGTTAAATAAGAACACAGCAGTTTGGCTTTAGTACATCCATTAAGAATGACCAAGGGCTTGTCCTCAACCAGGGTACCACACTGTAGGAGCTCTAATGTGCAAGGATTTAAAAAAAAATGACAACATTATTTTGAATGCTGCTAACAGGACTACAAGGTTTTAACCTCACATGTTACAGATGAGGAAACCGAGGTCCAAAGAGGATAAGTAACAGTCACTCAAGTGGAAAGAAGTGCATTAAGAATTTGAACTCAACTCTTTCTTATCCTAAAGCCTCTGTTCTTTTCGCATGGCTAAGGGCAATGCCAGATGTGATTTAAAATAGCCATTGTCTGTCTCTCCTGGTTATCTGCCAGTTGCTCCACTGTCTGAGTCCTTTTGCTGTGGACTCTACATTAACACGATTTTCTTTTTAGCAATATCTATCTTACCCTCCCTGGTAAGAGTCAGAAGCCTCCTTCTCTTCTCTCCACTCTCACCTCCAATCTTCTTAATCCTCTTCCTCTCCCATGTCCTCCTTCATCTGCTAAATTTAGAGCAACGTTGTTTTCCTAACCAATTGCAAACTTTCCTTATGAGAAGTGACTGGCAGTGTGATTAGGGGTGGGTCCTTTGTCTTTTCCTAAGAGCACTTTTGCTTTCCAAGGGGACCAATGTGGGTGTGACTGAGCCCAGATTTCTGGTACAGTCTCATTTCTTTTAAAAATGTCAGAGTTCAAGGGCTGTGTCCATATAAATCCTGAAACTACGAGCACAAGTTTCAGGTCCTTGGAGAAGAAAAGTTGCCTAATTGGGTGGCCAGCTTCCAAAATTCCCCTTGGTAATCCTTCCTCATGACTGTTCCTCTTTTACCAAATAGTTTCCAGAAGAGTTTAGAAATTGCCTTCCAAGGTGTCAGAGCACCTACCACAAAACACACTCTATTAGCAAAACTATCTGAAACAAATTGTTACTGGAAGCAGTGAGTATAGGGCTTGTATCCAAACGTTCGGAATGTGCTTACTAATGGTGGCCCTTTAAAGCAGTGCAGGAAAATAATAGCTTTATACATCTTTCAGAGTTTTTTTTTTCTTTTAAATCAACTCAAGGACTCCTTGTACAAGCAAAATGAAGCAAAGAAATGAAAAAAAAAAAGTCTAGATAATGTAGGTTAAAAAACTTACTAGGGAAATAGAAAAGGAACACAACCTCCCCTAGACTAGCTCTCAATATAGATCAAATTCCAAGATGATAGCTCAGATTTCCCCTATCCTGTTAAATTGAGCAAATCGCTTAACACTTCTGTGTCCTCTTTAACTTTTCCCTTCACTCTGCCTGTATCGACATCATTTACAACTCAGTGGTTCAAGGAATGCTTGACAAAGTTTTTGAAGAGGAAGCTCCCATTTCCTCCCAGGGTTTGCATGCCCTGCTCCAGTTTTCTTCCTTTGACATCCTGGGAATAGATGGAGGAGAGAGTGTTTCCATCTTGGTTTCCAGAGTAGTCACACTGATTCTGGCCCACTGTCAACTTGGCTTCTTTTGCTTCAAGTTGTGGCCTTGAAAGTTTTAGAAATGAGGAAGCAAGGAAGGTCAAACCTAGAGAAAGTAAGGGACTTTGGTGGTTTGTAAGGATTATTATCATTGGTTCTCTGATTATTACCTCTGGGCCAGTGGGTGACTTTTGGTTTTACACACAAGTATTTGTATATTCCTTGGACATAAAGAAACTGTAATCCATTTGCCCAGATACCCTCCAGTCAGACCTCTGGAGTTTTACATTTGCAGAGACAAGTCTTAGTTGCAACAATGTATACCTTACAAGGAAAAACAAAATGCCTGGATTATAAAACATTCCCACCACAAAGGCAAGTAGAACCAAGCTTAAACGAAGCCAGCGGAAATGAAATTCCACCTCTAAAACCTGACCCCTAATTAGTTAAAGAGATCAACAAGGTTTCTGGATATAAGGTCAACTCACAAAAGATCAATAGCATTTCTCTACAGCAGCAAAATACAGCTCCAAATACACTCAGAATCAGATAAATGTTATAAAATATAGAATCCTTAGCAAGGAATATCTAAAACTTCTCTATTTGTTAAAGGATTGAAAAAATGATTAAATGGAGAGACTGTTCATTCTCTTGGATGGGATGATGTAGTTTTATAAAAAAAAAAAGGTCAATTCTTGCCAAAATTAATCTAAAAATTGAATATAAATTTAATGCAATACCAATCAAAAGTCCAGCTAGATTGTTTTTTGATGAATGTAATAAAGTTATTTTTAAATGCATGTGGAGTGATGTCAGAGATGACAGGTTAGGAGGTACCAGCCTTGGTTCTCCCTACGAAAACAATTTAATAATTATCCACCAATGAAATTGTTCTGGGAGAGCTCCAGCTTATAATTAAGAAGCTGCAGCAACTCCATGGAGCTTAAAAATCGAAGATGACCACATAGAAAAGTGCAGAAAGCATTTTACCTGTTTCACTTCATCCTCCAACCTGACACAGCTTGGTACCAAGAGGAATTGCCTCAGAAATCCCCTACCACCTCCAGTGGAAAGGAAAGCAGGAGAAACCCTTGACATCACCAGGGACACCACTAGCTTTTGCCATTGAGGACCTCTGATGCTGAGTCCAGCTAACAACGCTGCTCGAAGTCCATGCCTGTACACCACCTGGAGTAGAAGCACGCCTCCCCCTCACCGTCATCACCTTCACACATGCAGCAAGGATGCCCACTTTCGTCAATTCAATTCAAGGTACTACTGCAAGTCCTAGACAGAGCAATTAGACAAGAAAAATTAATTAAATGCATCCAAGTTGGAATGAGGTAAAATCATCTCTATTTGCTGATAACATGATATTATTTATGAAGTCTCCTAAAGACTCCACCAAAAAACTCTGAGAACTAATAAACATATTCAGTAAAGTTTCAGAATATAAAATCAACATACAAAAGTCAGCTGCATATCCATACATGAACAATGAAATAGTTGAGAAGAAAATTAAGAAAACAATTCCATCCACAAAAGCAATAAAAAGAATAAAATACTTAGGAATAAATTTTACCAAAGAGGCGAAAGGCTTGTACATTGAAAACTGTAAAACATTGAAGGAAATTAAAGAAGACACAGATAAATGGAAAAACATCTTGTGTCCATAACTGCAAGAATTACTTTCAATCCAAGAGCACAAGGTATCTTCCCATTTCTTTGTAACAGCTTCATTTTCCTTCATCAATATTTTATAATTTTCAGAGTATAGGTAACCTCCTTGGTTGTGTATTTCTAGGTATTTTGTTCTTCTTTGATGTAATGGAAATGTTTATGCCAGTTATAAAACTCTGGTTTTTGAAGTGGAAAAAAAAAAGTGAATGAAGGGCTGCAAATGGCAAAATATCCTTCCTTCTTATGGGTGGGTTGTATTCTATTACATATATATGCTGCATCTTCTTTATATATTCACCTATTGATGTGCACTTATGATGCTTCCATATCTTGGCAATTATAAATGATGTTGCTGTTAGTGGTGGGGTGTATGTATCTTTTTGAATTAACTATTTTTTTGTGGTTGGCTTTATTCCTTTGATAACTATGTAAGTTTAAAAAGCTAAAGCTCTAAATGTTCTTAAAAACAATGAACAGTGTATATACGTAAGTTTAAAAAAATATGCGCAGTATATTGTGTATATGTATTTATATGCAATACATTGTATATGTGCAGTGAAATTGTAACAATTCTACCTAATAAAACCGAAAAATGAAAAAAAAAGAATTAATATTGTGAAAATGTCCATACCACCCAGAATGATCTACAGATACAATGAAATTTATATCAAATTTTTAATGACCTTTTTTTCAGAAAAAAAAAACCCTAAAATTTATATGGAATCACAAAAGACCCCAAATAGTTAAAGAATCTTGATCAAGAAGAACAAAGCTGGAGGAATCACATTTCCTGATTTCAAAATACACTATACAAAGCTACAGTAATCAAAAGAATATGGTACTGACATAAAAACAGTCATAAAGACCAGTAGAAAACCTAGAAATAAATCCACACATCTACAGTCAACTGATCTTTGACAAGGGTGCCAAAAACACACAATGGGGAAAGGGCAGTGTCCCACTGGTTGGGAATGGTTTTGACTAATGATTCTCACATTTTGTTTCAAAGTATGATTGTTCTAAATTTGGGGGTTGAAAAGTGATAAAGGAAATGCCTGGTTATAAAATTTTAATAATCTGCACTTGGAGCTCACTTGGCTAATTCTGAGTGATTGAGAATAATGAACCCTAAATACTATTTGACAATGATCATTTTTCCTAGTTTTACTGGCCTGGAAGGTGGATTTATTTTACTTTAAATATTATTGATTATAAATGTGTTATGGGATTGTCTAGAGCCTAAAGACTGGATGGATTTTTTAAAAATTGATTTTGAGTAGATGGAAGACATAATCAAATAGGCAATTTAGTGGGGAAAATCAACAAATACCAAAACTTTTAGTGGGCCAAGTACACATAGTGCCGCTTGGAAGGCAGCCTTTGATTTCTGTCCTATGTCATCCTTGTTAGCACCTGTCTCTGAGATATGCTGGGTGCCTGGGTGTTCTGACACTCAGACACTGTAGTGGTTTCCAAGGAGATGTGATAACAAACTGTCCAAGTTGCATGGGATTCAGGCTTCTTAGTAAGCAATACTGAGTCATCTCCTCCATAAGCTGGGTTGATGCCTCAGTTTTGGGGGGAAAAAGACTTGTTATAACAAACTGAATTTATTTACAAATTGAAAAGGCTCTGTGTCTGGGCTATACCTGATTGAGGGCTGTCAGTATGTCAGAGGCCAGGTGTCCCTGTGCCTTCCCACCCGGGAGTGTTAGTGACTAGGGAATGTTCCAAGTAGAGTTGTCCTTGTCACAGCTTTGGATTTTCTCAAGCCCCTCTTCTTCCTCCAGCCCTGATGTGGTAACCACTTCCGGTCAGGCTTCAAGCAGCTTTGTGCAGGTTCCAACTGAAAGCACCTTCCCTGCATCCTCCCATCCTTGCTATCTTCCCCAGAGCTTCCCTAGAAGTGTGGAGACCCATGGGACAGAAGTTAATGGGCAGTTGCTATCCCATTTCATTTCCTGGGTGATTGTATTTTCCTTGGAATGTCCCACTGGATTGAGCATAATGGCAGCCAATTCAATATCCATCTTTCTACTGACTTCCCTCCTTCCCTGTTTTGCTTCTTTGTCTCCCTCCTCCTCCCTGGGACCCCTTTCTAAGTCAGCCACCTGCATATAAGCATCTGTCAGGCTTTGCTTTGGGGAGAAACCAGCCTATGACAGGCCCCAGAATTGCCATCTAAAATCAGCCTACTCATTTTTCCAGGTCCCTAAGCTCAGTCAGATTTTCTCTTCTTCAGACTTAAAGTTCAGGGAAGGATTAGAATCATTCTGCTTTCTCACATATATTCAGACATTTGCATTTACACACAAAATTTCACTTTCTACGTGAAAAGTGAAAAAAAAGCAAGTCCTTGTTGTTTTTTAAACAAGAAAAGCTAATAAAACCAAATCAACTTTCTATTGAGTAAAAAATTTCCCTTTTACTTCAATTGACTATTGATTGATATTGATTAAAAACTACATTACTGCTTTACTTTCTGTGTTCCCCTTAACATTTCTCTAGGTACAACAAATTTTAGAAGGTATTAACAGCTCCAAGTATTGTCTGAGAAGTTATAAGAGGCTCAATGCTAAACACATTAAATAAGTTTTATCAGATAATCCTTCTGCTAAATTGGGCTGCCAACTGGATAAAGCATTGTTTAGCCAAATATAACAAAGGCCTTGAACGCAAGATTTAAGTAAGATTATTTGACAGCAAACTACTAAAATTATAAAGAGAAGAAAATTTTGCATTTACAGAAAAATTCGCTTTCCTATGAATGGCACTCTGTTTTCAGAGATTGATTACCTTATTGGGTGTTTAAAGTTAAGTTCTTGTTATTTTGTAACTTCAGTACAATCTTCCACTAGAATCTTCGGCCTACCTGGCAGATGTCTGGACAGTTAAGTTGGCTCACCCACCTCACGAGTAAGGTGATAGAGCTGAGAGTAAGTGAACAGTAAAAATATTACTAAAACATTGGGATCTCAGGATTTAGAAGACTAAGTAGTGAGGAAGCAGTGATTTGCGGGCCAGGATGAGAAAGAGGATTGTGTTAAAGAGATCATGGCCCCATTTATTACCAGATTTCACTGCTGGTACATTTTGTCTGAAGACTTGCTGTCAATTTCATTGCAAGGCACGAACTGGTCATGATACACATTTTAAGTGTGTAGCACTGTGCTAGGTCCTACAGAGATAGAAAGATAATACATGTTCTCAGTCTTCAGAGAACTTGCAAGTAGGTTCAGAAAAAGTAATTAGGAAACGAGGTTAGAATCAAGGTCTAAAATACTTGGAGAGAGTGACTTCTCTATGAATTAACAGTAAGGATTCAGTGGGAGTGGGTAGAACTTGTCACCCAGGAAGACTTTGCAGAAGACACATGCACTGAACTAGGAAATGGCACATTTGGGGCTGGCAGGAAAGTAAAAGAGGTTATTCCAGGCAGTGAAAAGAGCATGAACAAAGATATGAAAAATCATTCGTTCGGCCATTTGTACCTGCTTTGTGCTACGTGTTCCACCTTGTGCTGGGACTACAGTGATAAGTGAGACACACTCAGCCCCCAGCCCTTGGAGCTTGAAGTCTTGGGGGATTCGTGAGAGACCTTGCTCTGCAATGAGCCAAACTCCACGGGGATCACGTGGCTCTGAGGAGTCCCTTGAAAGATACAATAAAAGAGATGTTGATAATTTTATGAGAAAACTTTTAAAATAATTTTTTTTATTTCTGAAATCCAAAAGGTTTGTGTCAGTTGAGGAAAAAAGTTACCTTTTATCACAGCTTATATTTCAAACTCTGAAATATAGGTTTCTTTCTCTGAAGAGCTAAGACGTTTAACTAGCAGACAGCTGTCTCTTTGATCAATACATTCGCATTATTTTCCTTTTCTTTCCAGAAAAATAAATGAGGACAACATTATATTTTGATATGCAAGGCTTCTCACTTATTGTTTCCTCATTAAGGCCCTCAACAGATGCTTATTTCGGGCTATTAATAAAAGCCCCTTTCAGTAAAAGCCTGGCTTTAGGCTTTAGATAAATAGCAGTTTGGGAGACTTTCAAACAAATTTAATGCTCTAATTCTCTCCGATTACTGTAATTTTTCAACCTGTCCTTTCAAATTGGAGATACAGTGAAATAATCAGATATAAAGTGATAAAGGTTACTTTAAAATCTCATAGATTTTTTTTTATATTTTCTTTTTCTTATCATGTGTTGAACCAGACTTTGAACAAATACCTGGACATAATGGGATATCACTGGAAATAGCATCCAAACGCTACCTCTTCTCAGTGGAGGATTTAGTGGGAAATCCACCAGCCTCCAAAAATGCCTGCGTTGCTATTGCTCCATATTATCTATTCCAAAGATAAGAGAGAAGCATAGAACTGACCTGGTGGTCGTCTTGTTGTGATGAATATGGTTTCTTTCTGAAGAGCAGAGAGAAGTAATTTGTGTGGATTGTGGCTTCCTGACTCCTGATTACATAACAGAAAGAGCCATCTGTGTGGAGAAGGAAATTGATTTAAAAGCAGTCAGTGGGCATAGCCAACATAAATTTGATGAATAAAATGAAAAGCGGCTCTGACGATGTCAAGGTACATTTTTTTTTTTAAATTGACAGCGTGAAAACCTTGGAGAAACTTCAGTTTCATCTGCTTGGTGCAGACACCTGAGCCTTTGTCCTTTCATCAGTTAGCTTCATTCTCTGGTTCACAAACTAGAGACAGGTCATGCAAAGGAGTGAGAACCATCCCCGAGTTCAGTTTAACCTTTACCAAAGGTCTACTCTATTCCAGGCACTCTGCTATAGCAGAAGACATAAATGCACCAGTTTATTCATTTGAAAATACTTACTGAGCATAGCTATACAGCTGGCCCTGGGGATGCAGTCACAAACAAGACAAAATCCCTTTGGAGCTGAGTCTAGCCAGGGGGCCCAACTACAAAAGTTTACAGACACATACATGATAGTTTCAGGCATGGTCCTCGTCCTTGAGAATCTGATAGCCAAATGGGGAAAGTCAACATGTATAGGAAGAGGAAAAAGCAGCTACAATTAGGGGTGGCCACAAGACCAAGAATCTATGGTCAGGTGCTGTTTCAAATGCACCGTCACTTAGAATTCTGTCTCCTTTGGTTTTTGGACTATCTACTTGCCACCCAGTGAAATCCTATGTATTCTTTATCCTAGAGGCATTTTACAGTCTCCTTTTATGATCTAAGTATAATTATATAATTCAAGTCAAGATTCTTACAATTTCCATACTTTGACGTTGAGCACTGGGTAGAAATACAGAGAACTAAGCAAAGTCTTCGTGTGAAGATGTCAAAGAGTCCCAGTCCCTCTAGAGATTTTTCTAGTGCTACCAGGTTGATGATATTTGTTGTAAGAGGCTAGAAATTCACAAAAGCAAAGACAAGATCACCTGATAAGATCTCTGAGTCCAAGCACATCAGAACCAGCTCCACATTTGTAGACTTGTTCTTTCCATCTGCCCAAATAAGGCCATCCTTGTTCTTAGCCAACCAACTCTGACTGTGTCCTCTCCACAAGAGAATTCACTTTTTAAAACACATATCAAAGCTGATTCCTTTGATCTGAGCCAGAGACCTCCCATTGCCTCCTCCCACAAGGTCATGCACATCCTGAGTTCAGTAAAGCTTCCTCCTGGTCTGCAGCTCTGCCTGGTTCTCATTCTCTCTGATTTTCCCTGGAAAGTCAATGGAGCAGGAGATCCCAGTACATCCATCTCCAACTTCATTCGTTACTTCACAAAAAGAAAAAAAAAAAAAAAAAGAAAGAAAGAAAGAAAGAAAAGGAAAATTGAGGGATAGAAGAAGCTAAGTGTAAAAGGAAGCCTGCAAAAAAATCTACTAACACAATCCCAAAAGCATGTCTTCTCTAATAAGTCAGTAAATAAAAAAGTTTACTCTGTCTCTTGTTGTCTCTCTTGGACACTCTCCCCATGATTTTCTGAAGAAATAATCAATTTATTAATTATGGCACCAACCGTGTTTTTATCATTTTTTAAGTCGACTTTCCTAAGAGAACTGCTTACTCAATCTTCACGAAGTGTCCTGTCCTGGCTGATTGCCCAGCATCAGCACACTGTCCCAGCCCATCCCTCACCAGGTGAGATGGCCAGGTGGAGGACGGTGGCATGGATAAGAGATAAGATTTGGCTTTTTTGGTTGTTGTTGTTGTTATTGGGAAAATTGTCCATCATGAGAAAAACAGTGAAATATTTTGCAAGGTGCTCTTCTGAAAAAGAAAACAGATTATTTTTAAGTGAGCAATTATGGACTGGTAACGAAATCAAACACAGAGTTTCAATCTAGCCACAAGATGCTATGACAGAGATGCACCTGGAGCAGGTCTTGTCTCCTCTGAGGGTTGGTGAACAAATCCAAAATCTGTGCTTGTGATGCTGAGAATAAGCACACAGGAGGAAGCAGCAGCCTATTTAAGAAAGAAAGTATATTCAATAAAAATGTTTTTAATTTAAAAAAAAGAGAGAAAGTATGAGGCTGGTTCAGCCTAGTGTAGTGACTAATGGCAATTTAAAACACTGTATACATTTTGGACTTTTTAATTGATTCATTTGGCATTTATTTTTTGATACCTATTCTGGGTTTGGGACTATGCTGGCAAATAGAGTGACGGACAAAACGTGCTCTGTCCACCTTCGCTTTCAATACATAAACTAGATTAAATGAAGGCATTAGGTACAGCATCAGAACACATGTCCCCCGGCCATCTGCAAAGAGCAGTGCTGAGGATGGCAGGCAGGACAGAGCCCTCTCTCCCTCCAAAGAGATAACCCCCTCCGCTTGCCCTTGTCTTAAAGAAAGGGAGGTCCAGGCAGGTGCAGGGAGGGTTGCTGAGTTGATCCTCATCTTAATTATGCCCGAACTGCACATGATGGAAAAGCCACTGGGATATAGGAACTCAGTGGAAAATTCATTACAGATGTTAGCTAGCAGTAGCTAGGAGCTGAGCACTGCTGATGGCTATGTCGTAGACTATCAATATGACCCATGTGATAAAAGTTAACAAATCTCTCCAATTTATAGTTTCCTTTCTTAAATGTTGCCTGTGATACTGAAAAAGTCACAAAAGCCTTGAAATTACAATGCATTTTATATACGAGGAGAAGGGACCTTGTTCCAATAAGGCCACTTGTGATTAGAAGAACCAGACCAAGACTCCTACGATATCCCTGGGTTCTGACTACCGAGGCCTGAGTATCAGTGAATTACTTGGAAATGCAACTGTATCTCCATCCTGCCTGAGCAGCGAGAATGTTTTACTGGTGGCCTGGGAATCTCTCGAGAAAATTTGTCATGAAGGCGTGAGAACCATTCTGCCAAGGTGGAAATTAGAGTTCAAGGGTGATGTTCAAGATTTTCATTTCATCCACTACTGCAGAGTGACAAAGCACAACATGAAATGGCAGGGAAACTATTTTCAGACCTTGTCATTTGCTTAGGCTACAGGAATATTTGCTGGTTGCAAATTTGGCATAGTGGGGATTCATTTTTCTTTTTGAAACAAAAATCTCTTTTTGAGGACAAAATGCTGAGATTTTTGATGGAGAATAAACAGATTTTCCCATAGTTTTAGCTCTTTGGTTACACCAGCGAGGCACTGGTGAGACTCCCAAGGTGAATAAAATGTAATTTGTGGAAGCACCAACCGTGGCATTTCCCGTAGTTCCTGATGCGATGCTGTCACTCCGCCTTATTTATGTAGCACTCCTGTGTGTACAGCCCTCTGCTTGTGCTTTAAATACATTCATTCTTTCCTATAAGCCTCACGATAATCCTGCCAGAGAGGAGAGGTCACATGCCTGTGGCCATGAAGCTAGTAAGTAGGAGAGCTGGGATTGACACCAGGGGCCATGTGTCAACAAATCCCTTAATACCAGCGATTTTAAAATTTTGTCCTTCATCGGTGCCCTGGGGCACGGGAGGCTCTAATAGGGACAGAATCAAAGCTATTCATCTCTGCTTCTTGTGGACCATCTCTTGTCTTTATCTCATTTATATATGGTGGGTTTCCTCTGGTTTAGAGCTCACAAAATTTACAGCATAACTCGATGCACTGAAAAAAGATGCAGTTTCTTTGTTGGTCTGTAGCTAATCGTGTCACCATTAACAGGCTTCATCGGATGGCAAGCAGAGAAGAGAAAGTTAAATAAGTGTCCAGAGAGATTTAAGCTTAATTCAATGTTAACAATTGATTGCTTTTTCAAAAAGGCGGTGCAGTGTTTCAGAGAGCCACCTCACCCCCTACCCTTTCCATCCTCAGAAGGCTTCTGGGAGTGTCCAGGTAGAGATGTGACCTTCCTGTCCACATCCGGTGCCATGTTCCTGGCTGCCCAGGGGGCTGAGCACCCAGATGCTCCCCAGTGCTGAAGTCTATTCTTTCAGTGCCAGTGCTCTCCTGGCAAAGCTCCCTGGGTTGGAACGGACTCCTTCTCACATTACAGATCTTCCGAGGTCTGGCCATGACTCTCATTTGTTACAAGTCCAAGCAGCCAGCTCTGCAGTCTTTATTAACTGGGAGACACCTCATCCCCAGAAAGAGGGCCCCCTCTGGCTAAACAAGCTGCTTCTACCAAGTTAGACAATAAGAATCTCCCTGCTGGTCTGAACAAATCTATTTTCGAAAAGATGAGAGCTGGAGATCGAGTTACACATAAAATAAGAATGGCCCCTTAGCCTCCCTCAATGGGCCAGTGTTTTAACTGTATTCATAGTTGATACGAATCAAGAATTGCAGAATGTTAGTCCTGGAAATGCCTTGAAGGCCATCCACACTCCTCCTGCCCATCTGAGCAGGATGAAGAACCTGCGGCCCAGAGATGAAATGGTTGTTGGCGGTCACTCCTTATTTATGGGGTTTAAGCCCCCCATACCACCCGCCCATCCATCAGAAACCACACCAGCCAGAGGGGCTGCATCTGGCCCCACATGCCTGGGCATGGCAGGTACGTGCAAGTCACACTCATGACACTTTGACCAAGAACCTTCAGAGGGAGCAGCTGAAACTGCTTCGGCACGTGCCACTGTCTATGAGACCCTCTGAGCCCGAGGTCAGCTGCACTCTTTAAGTGATCTGTCCTTCAGTGTCTTATGTATTTGGAAGGCACCTGAGAGACGAAGGCCAGGAAGGACGCGGAGGTGCACAATCCAGCTCAGGAAAATTTTTTCTCAGTTCTTTATCTCTACTCACCATAGCTTCAAAATAATGCCACCTTTGGGGAGCAGGATGGGAGATTCTCAGCAAGAAAATATATTCTGTAATGAGAAGCACAAAAAAGCCCTCCGTGAATACTAATGTGCTGCCTAACTATCGTATCTTTGATTTCCCACTCAGTGAATTATCCGAAATAAAACGTAAAAGCAATTATTTGGGGGAATGAGAGACCATGGCTAAGAGGGGAGGGCCAATTTTAAAATGGCACAAAATAGCTATAAAAAATAGGACAACATTCTAGAAAAAAATGCCTTTTTCCCTGCAGTGCAGACTACTGATCCTAGGCTCCTACAGAAATAGAGCCTGAGGCAAAAGTTTATGAACTGCGGCTCCTGCAAGAGGGTAAGCCCTGGGGGAGCAGGAGAGGGAGGCAGGGCCCAGTGGGTAGAACGGGGCACTTTGGGAAGTTTGTGTGATTCTGTTTTATTCTCCAGACGCACACGCTTGCCTGATTTTCAGAACCATGTGGTTCTTCAGTGGCTTGTGTTGGTTGCTTCCAAGTCCTCAAAATCAAGAGGGGTCTCTAATTCCAGGCCTCTCCCTGGTCAGAATCTACCCCTCCAGGCATCAGCAACCCCTCATTTTCCTGGGTTGGCTCTGTGAATAAAAAATACTGCAAGCCATATCAATAAACAAAGAATGTTGTGGCCATCAAGTCATCAGCCTCTACCGCCACCCCCGACAGTGAGTGGAGGGAACTTAGGATGCAGACAAGCAGGCAGCCAAGCCCAGCCTCTGCCACCACCCCCAGTGGTGAACCCTGAGGGAACTCAGGATGTGAAAGAACCAGCTACTGGCCCTGGATAGCGAGGGGCCTATCAAAGGAGTGATTTCAGTGACCCCAGACCTCTGTACCTTCCCATGCATAGAAAAAAGTTAATTCCTTAACTTGAGATGCCTGGTTTTCTTTAATTAATAGTAATCTTTTGATGTTCCAACTACCTGGTCTTTGTTGCAGAAATTCATATATCCTGGCTTCTGCCTTGCCACTTTGAAGCAGTCTCTCAGAGCAATCTGGGAGGCTATCACCCTGGGCTTAAGTCCTCAGAAATGTTCGCCAAATAAAACTTAATTCTCAACTTGTAGGTTGTGCAATTTATTTCAGTGGACAGGTCACCTGCTCTTCCAGGCAGCCACCGGAGAAGCTCTAGCAGCAGCGACCTCTTCCACTGATAAAACCCCCTGACCTACAGTGATTTGACTTAGATTTTTCCCCTTTACTGTAGTGGGGAAGCAGTGCGCATTCAGTAGAATCTGCGCTTTGAATTTTGATCTTTTTCCAGACCATGGCTCCCAGTTAGCCACACCATCACGAGAGGGATGCGACTGATACACTTACAGCTATTGGTTCTCAGTTTTAGTACATATTCCACAAATTACATGAGATAGTCAATGCTTCATTATAAAATAGGCTTTGTGTTAGATGATTCTGCCCCACCACAGGCGAATGTAAGTGTCCTGAGCACATGTACAGTAGGTGAGGCTTAACTATGCTGTTTGATAGCTTAGGTACATTAAGTGCATTCTTGACTGACAATATGTTCAGCTTACAGTGGGTTTAGCATGATGCAACTCGTGGAGGAAAATCTGTAGAGGGGTGAGGGTCCCTCACTGGGGACTATTAGGGGTTGAATTGTGTTGCCTTCAAATACTGAAGCCCTAATGGAGTAACTCAGAGTCTGACCTTATTTGTAAAAATAAGGTTGTTGTGGATGGGATTCGTTCATGAGGCCAAGCTAGAGCAGGGGCGTCCCTAATCCAATAAGACTGGTGCCCTTACAAAAAGGGGACAATTGGACACAGACATGCATAGAGGGGAGACAGCATGAAGAGGCACAATGAGAACACCGCCTGCAAGCCAAGGAACTAACGACTGAGGCTGGTGGGAGCAGATTCCACCTCTCAGCCCTCCAATGCTGCCGACACTTTGATCTCACACTTCCAACCTCCAGAGCTGAGACAATGCACTTCTGCTGTGGAAGCCGCACAGTTTGTGGTCCTTTGTTACTTTGTTAGGAAATTATTACAGGGAACTTCTTTCCTGCTCCTACTGGATAGCATTCCTCCCTCAGCCTTCCTTCAATCTTCCCCCTTTTAAAACTGGACTGTCCTCCAAGGAGCTTCCTTTGTACTGGACCAAGGCCTTGCCTGTCTCCCAGCGGCATCTAATTTTAAGTCTACATGATTGTGGGATGTAAGGTCTTGTCCCTGTTTGCAGAAGCAATAATCACAGACATCAAAAGCACAGGTTTGGCAGTGTTTAATCCCTCACTCATTGTACCACTCTGAGAAAGTTAAAGAACTGGGAGCTTCTGGTCCATTCAATGGGGCATTACTTTTCCTCACTTTGTAGGATTAAGTGAGATTGTAAAAGTAAAGCACTTAGCACAATTCCTGACACATAAACACCCCAGTTCAGGGGAGCTATTAATAATAGTAGCTATTAGGGGAGCTTCAGGCATCAAGGAGCAGGGTGGGGGAGTGAAGCCTTTTGAGCTCTCTGAAATTAGACTAGACAGTTGCCTACTCGGTTATGTAACTGGAGTCACATGTCTAGTCTCCATGAAGCCAAATACCCACATGAACGCTGTATGCCCCAGAGAGTCTAAGAAAATACAAGATTTTAACTTTGAAATTAAAGGGTTTGATAAGCCACAAGATATAGTGATACTCAAGAACCAGGAAGCATGCCTGCATTCTCCAGAAGGGAGGGAGAAGTCAACAAATACAGGTCAGGTATGTGAGAGTCCATGATACCCAATGCAAAAGACACAGCCTTCCTTCTCGTTACCCCGGTGACCATGGACCAGTGTCTTAGTCTCTCTGAGCTTCAGGTTCCTTACCTGTAAGATGCCATGGAGGAGGACATGGTTTTTCACATACATTTTCTGGCCCGTCTGGGAGATGTTTATAATTCCCCACGGCAATAACATCAAACTTACCCTTATGACTTGCTTTGACCAACAAAAGGTGAGCGTACATGATAGCTATGCTCAGGTCTTTTCTCACCTCTGTTATCATGAAAAAAGGTGCTGGGATGGAGTCCCTGTTGGCCTAGTCCTGAGTGTCTATGATAACCTATTTGCACTGGTTGTCTGAGATGGTTGTAGACTATAAGCAGTAAACTAACGATGCTGTTTTAAGACATTGAGGATTAGGGTGGTTGGTTTCTGGAGCACAGCTTAAGCAACCTGCAGATCTGAAGTCAGACATCCACATCATGGGGCTTTGACGAAGAGCTTTGCAATTACAAATTGCCCTGCAATTATAGGACAGTACTTGAGAAAAGAAGAATTTTAATTTCCATCATGTATTCCCTACTCCCATCAAAAAAAAATTAAGTGTGCTTAATAACTGAATGTTGGTGGAGTGGGGAGAAAAGAAAGATATGCTGTGGTTCCACCTTCTTTTTAATTTGTCCATTAAGCATTTGATTTGGGGGGGGGGGTGCACATGTACCTTCAAGAAGATACAGAAACTTAATAGCTGTCTTAGATGCTGAAATGGCTTTATCATCTTTTACCATCATCTTTGATTGTCACCATTAAGAGAGGATTTAGATCAAACCAAAGTCATCATTTACAAAGATGCCTACAGACCCAACCCCAGAGCTACTAGCTGCACTGATGTCCTTAGATGGAAGTTTCCTTTGCTTTGTCTTGAAGAGCATCCCGGGAAGCTAAACTGACCTAGGCTAGACTTTCTATGGGTGTTTTTGTCTAGGCTCCAATAACCTTAGCCACGTTTTATGGTAGAGAATTGAGAGGTCTCAATGTTTCATTTTTATATGAATTTCAGCAGACTCAAAATTATTATCTGAATGAAATCTTGGCCTTGGTTGCATGTACTTTCTCAGCTCTCTTCAACCAGAACTGAAAATGGCCTTCTGTTCTGGCAGATGTTCTATTAGGATGCCTCAGTTTTCACAAGAGGGGACTGATCCTCTCTCCTGCTGAGTACCTGAAAACAGGTCCACCCCAGAAACTGATCGGGAGAGGTCGTCCTGCACACGCTGTCAGGAAACCTTTCAAAAGCTCATGTAAGAGATTTCCTCTGAAGAATTAATCTGGCAACCCCCTCTCTCTAGGTTCTGTGAGATTTAATCTTAACTTAAACCAGACAATCCACTAGAGTATGCTTTTGTGTGCAACCAGCAGAACTGGTGTCAGAAGTAGCCTTGAGGAAGAACACTATGCTTTATATGAAGGTGATACTGATGAGTGTTTGATGTTCATTACAGTATACAGTGCCTTCTGCAGGAAAATAACACCGAGGATTTCTTCTCCTAGGAACAGAGGTGTATGTATGTGTGTGTGCATGTGTGCATGCATGTGTTTGTGTGTATGCCTCCAAAAAAGGTTTAATGGGGGAGTATAATTTACTGGAAAGTGCATGAAATAGTCCAGTTTAGCAAATGAATAGTCTTGTGAAGCCCCGTTCAGGTCAGCATCACCCTGCTTCTTCCTTCCTACTTGGTCTCTCTGCCCCCAGAACATAACTATTATCTTAACTCATTGTAATCACTTTCTTGCTTTCCTTTATAGTTTTAAACAAAGGTATGCATTTCACAATGTAAGTTTATTTCTTAAATAACCTTTATCTTAAAGTGCAAGGTGGGTTCCCCTGACTCGTAGGTACTCCCTTGTCACTTTCTTATTTAGAAAAGTCTCAGTCACAAATAAATATGACTACTCTCCTTCTCACTTCCTGTAACTAGGTTGCTGTACTATGAGGAAAGCGCGCGCACACACACACACACACACACGTGCACACACAAAATCAAGTGGATTGGTGTCACTAACATATCTTTTCAACATCAACCAGGCTCCCAGTGTTGGTATATTATTTCTAACAATTCTAATATTCTATGTATTTCTAATCAGCTCTTCCTCTTTTCCCACAGTGACTACATCCCTCTGTAATCTCTCTAAACTGCTTGCTGTGTTTCTCCCTACTTAAGTTTCAGTGTATAACTTCACTTCACACGTTACAAGGAAAATAGAAGCCAGCACCCCTTGCCTGCAGAGAACAGTTATTACACTGCTTTGACAAGAAGCATGTTCACCCCTAATCAACGTAGAATCCCCTGGTGAAAGGAGTGTTTCTGGGTTCTCTCAGGAGACAGGTACTGAGGGTGTGAGTTTGTGAACATTTCTGGATAAATCCATTCTAACATTACTATCTCCCCAAGTCTCTGAATTCCTTCTTCTTCACCATTATAGCAAGGAACTTCTGGCAACTTCCTTTCACTTAGCGTGGCCCACTGTTGTGTCTAGTTCTTATGCCGCTATGCAAATAGGTAGAATACACTGAGCCAATATACTGAATTCAGAATCTCTGGTTGGTTCATGCATATTAACAAATTCAATCTCATGTAGAATGATGTTCCTCTGTCCTTCATCTTGTATTTTTAGAATTCCTTCCCACCGATCTTGACTAGATTTTGTTGAAATAATGAGTAAATTTCTTACAATTCCACTTGGTGTGGAAATAATCTCCTCCCCGGGTTTACCTTTGTGATTGGCCCACGTACATATCCTGGGATATGACTATAGACACAGAGCCTGGCAGGGGCTGGATACATTGGTGCAACTGGGAAAAAGGAGACTTGGCTCCTTGTTAGGTCATTGCAAAGACTGTATCAGAGAAAAAAACAGCTTCATCAGAGAGGGAGAAAGGGCTTCTTTGCAGCACAAGGAAGGTTCAGGAAAAGTCGAGGACTTAAAGGACTCTGAATCATCTGTGATGGTTAACTTTATGTGTCAACTTGACTGGGCCAGAAGGTACCCCGATATTTGGTCAGTCATTATTCTGTGTTGTGTCTGTGGCTGTTTTTCTGGACATTAATATTTGAATTCCTAGACTGAGTAAAGCAGATTGCCCTACCTACTATGGGTGGGCCTCATCTAATCCATTGAAGGCCTAAGTAGAACAAAAAGGCTCAGTATGGGAGAAGTCACACTCTCTGCCTTTGAGCTGAGACTTTGGTGTTTTCCTGCCTCAGTCAGACTAGCCCTTACACCACGGGCTCTCCTGGGCCTTCAGCTTGCTGATTGCAGACCTTAGGACTTCTCAGCCTCTGTAATCATGGGAGCCAATTCCTTATAATAAACTAATCACTTGCTTTCTCTGTCTCTGTCTCTCTCTATTTCTCTCTCTGTCTCTCTCCATTTCTATCTATCTATCTATCTATCATCTATCCATCCATCTATCCATCTTTATATCTGTATTTCTCTGGAGAACCCAAACTAATACATCATACAACTCTTCCTGTAGGTCTCTATTTTGCTGAGAGCTCACTTCTTGCTAACGCAGGCCCTCACTTTCACATGAGATCTAGTAAAGCAGTGAGATCAAAATTACTTTGTAATTCAGCAATCTATGGGATCCAGTTTGGTGTTTGGTTCTAGTCTTTCAACCGTAGGTAATTAGACTTAGATAATTCATGATTTTCAGCCTGTACCTGAATTACAAATTTGAACTGGACATTCTTCCCCTGAAAGTTGTCCAGCTCAAACATAAGCAATCATCCTGGTCTATAGAATGTGACTTCTTTGGGCTTTCTATAAAGTTGTATGGTAGTTGCAACTTAGTTGTCTCAAACCTTGTCTTCAGTGAACATTCCATATAAGGTGACCACAGCTGATAATTTAATTAACTCCTTTGCCACTTTGAGCCATGATCTACTCAAGTCCCACCACCTACTACACCTGGTACACTGCCTTTGGCCACAGCCAGGCCAGGTAACTGATCCCATATTCCACTATTTCCCACTTGTTGTGTACAACCTCTCTTGGTGTCAATTTCTGCATAGATCCAGTTCCTTTGGCTGCAAATGAAAGAGAACTCTCATTTGCCTAGCTTTAAAAATCAGGAAATCCCAACATAGTGTGGCTTCAGGGTTGGGCATTTCAGGGCCTTGATCGCATCTCTAAGGACCCAAGGTTGTTTCAGCTTTCCACCTGTAGTATATCAGCTTTGCCCTTGGGTCAGTTCTCTTGATGGTCACAGGATAGCTGCTGCAATTCTAGACAGCACATGCAGACATTACAAAGTCCAACAGAAGGACAAGGAAAACCTTTCCCAGAGGTACCCCTGACCCCTGATCTTATTGGCAGGACTGGGTTATATGCCATAATAACCAATCACAGGCAAGAAGGATGGAACACCGAAACCAGCTTTCCCTACTCAGGAGTTACCCCTGAGCTGGAGATAAGACCCTCTTCTCTGGGCACATGGCTATCCTGAGGAGGGTGGATATCAGGACACCGTCAGGGCTCTGCCTGCAAAGAAGAAACACGCAGCCTGAGTAAGGCAACCAACAGTGTCTGCTCCGATGATAATGACTCTAGACGTCAATTAGATGTCAATCTGCTTTTTGATTCCCGCCACCCAGTCTCCACGCTGATGACAGATGAGACTTTGATTCAGGAGAGTGCTCACTTGTTGGGTAGAGAGACAGTCCAGAGAGGGCAAGGGACTCATCACCTCCCACAAGGAAAAACAACACCCCAAACTCCAGAGTAAGCAGAGATGGAGAGTTTCCCTGAGAGGAAGGACAGGAGGGTCTCAGTGCTGCCCTGGGGAATACTCTGCAGCTAAACTAGAGTCCCAGTGGTCCCGACCCAAGAGTATAAGAAGTAGGGGAGACTCTTACTCCTGCTTATAAGAATATGCCTAATCATGTAGCTCGTCCAAAGGAAACACAGTACCTCCACATTAAATCACAAAAGACTAACATCCCTAACAGAGAACTCTTCTTAACTGGAAGAAAAGATGGGGAAGGGCTGGAAAAGAGTGAGTACACATTTCTCTTGGCAAACATCCTTCACATTTCTCCTTGATCATTTGAGATTTTTACCCCTAGGTAAAAAGCCTGATCTCACCTGGATACACCTGGAGGCAAAGAAGATTATGAAGTTGACGTTGAAATCTAACAAATCAGGTAACTGGCCCCGAGGACAGACTGCAGGGGTCCCAGATAGTTGTAGACCATACGGACAACTCACATCCTCAAGAGGGAGCAGCCTGGAATCTGCTGCTCTGTGTGGCTGTCAGGATGCTGGAATGGTCTGGCCATGCAGTCTTCCCTTGGGCCCCCATGCCTGCTGCCTTCACTGTGTCCAGCCATGCAGGACTGAGTCTGCTCTGCTCTGGGCCGAGCCAGGTGCTCATGCTGGGTGATGCTGGACATGGTGGGTCAGACTTGGGAGCCTCAGCAGGGAGAGTGGCATTTGCTATTCTGCCTCACATCCTTGTGAACTCACCTCCACCCTAGCCCTAACTTCACACTTGCATCTGGAGACTTTCAACATCCCTATCTCTCTGGACTGTTCTTAGTTTAGCTGTTTTGCATTACTTTCTTTTTTTAAAAAAAATATTGAAGTGTAGTTGATTTACAATGTTAGTTTCAGGTGTACAGCAGTGATTCATTATACATATACATACAGATATATTTTTTCTTTTCAGATTCTTTTCCATTATATGTCATCACAAGATGCTGAGTGTAGTTCCCTGTGCTATTTTCGGTCCTCACAACAGTTCTGAGAGGTAGCTGGAGGATGCACCATTGATTCCTGTGGTACAGGTGGGAAGGCACTGCTCAGGGAGGTTCATTCTGCCCCCCAAGGTCACAGCCAAAAGTAGAGAACACACCAAGTCACCTTCTCCTTCTAGCACTCCAGAACTCTGCCAGACTGTGAATACAGGGCAAGAGTGATGATCTCTGAGTGTTGTTACCACAACTGTAGAGCATGAGCTTTTTTGGTGCTAGAGAAGGTCTTGGAGATTACCTGTCCTATTTTTCATAGTAAAGAGATGGCAGCTTTGAGGAAGAGTTTAGCAGATTGGCAGTCTCTGGACCACTGGATGCCTCTCCAGTTCCTCTGTCTCTTCTCATGTTACCTCCATTTGGGAGCCCTTTGTTTCTGAACTCATTACATTTATGAGCAGCAACTCCTGATTTTGAAGCCCTTCAACATAAAGCCATGGGGTGGAAATAATTAAATTGAATCGAAATCACAGCATTTAAAATGCTGATATACACCAGTGCCTTTTTTTTTTTTCCTTTTTCTTTTTTTTTTTTTTCCAGCATGTTTATGAACAGAATTAATCATGAACGCTTTCACCTTAGCGACCCACTGAGCCGGAGTTGGAATGAAACATTCTGTGCAGCAAGGAATCCACTCAAATATTCAAATTGAGACTAACAGTCTAAAAATATTTCATCTAAATGCATGGACTATTTGTTCCACGAAGATCACGGATTCCATCGTTCTGTGGGTTCTTGGGGGGCACTCAGCTACCCAGACAGAAGAAACCACATCTGAAACAGAGTTTATGAAAATGGGCCAGTTCTTCACTTGGGGGGAGGGTTTAAGTGTTTGTGAGAGGTCAGTATTCACTGGCCAGATTGAGCTTTTTGACTTTGTTTTCTATTTTAAAATGTCTGACCCTCTTCCTTCTGTTGACATAAGCATGTGCTGTTGCCTTGGAGAATAAGCACGTTGCTTTTGCATCTCTGACCTGGCAGGAAGGATCCTGGACAGAGCAGCTTATTTTGCTGGCCAGGTTTCATCCAGAGGAAACCTGCTCCTGAGAAAGCTTCCCTGGTGCTGCCTCTTCGACTGACAATCACAGGATGTCCAAAAAGCTCCAGAATCTACTTATAGACAGTAAACGGCCACAGAAGGGTGGAGGCAGAGGGAATGGAAATAGAGCTTTTTATACATGATGACACTGAATTCTTCCAACAGTCCTGGGGAGTAGGTAATGTTGTCTCCATTTTACAAACGAGGAAAGTGTGACTTAGAGAAGTTCAGTGGTTTGCAAAAGTTCAAAAAGCTAAATAAAGGGGGCTGAACTAGGTTCAAATTCCAGGGCTCTCTCCACCAAGCAGGATTAGCTAATAGCCTCATTTGCTGTTTGGAAGTGTGATGATGATTTATCCTTTTCTGAATGGTGACTGTTGCATTCTGAGGGTCAACTGAGGGTGCAAGAGAAGTTAAGAGATCCCATGGGCACGCAATTGGACTCTGTCCCAGAGTCTAAGATCTCAGCTGAACCTGGTGGCCACTACACCACAGGCAGGTACACTGGCAGACTCGGTGGAGGGGGGTCCTGGATTCCATCCTTAGTCCGGCAGATCTGCTCCCTGGTTCAACTCCAAGCACCTACCCTCTGTGCTAATGACCAGATTATTTCTGTCCTGCAAAAACTTTCTACGCATTTCCTCCTCCGTGTCCACGTGCTCCTCGCCTCCTGTGGCAAACGTCCCACCCCCAGCTTTCTGTGTGTGTCATCTTCTCCTTTTCAAGTCTTTGCTCCAGGGCACCCTCTTGGGAAGCATCTCCCTTATTATCTCAGCCCTCTCTTCTTGGAACAGTGCTGGAGGCCTTCCTGTACCCCCTTAATCCTCATGCTCACGTTGGTAGTGTCTAAGCAAGATTAAGAAATGGGTTCAGAGACTGACATATCTCTTCTTATCATGTTACAATGGTAACACCTAACCCCTCTCCCGCTTCATCCCCTGCTAGGCTCCAAACACTCTGGCCTTCTCTCAGTGCCTTGAATACACCAAGCTCACTCCTGTCTTAGAAACTTTGTACTTCTGTTCCCTCAGCCTAGATCCTCCCACTACAACCTGCCTTCTTCTTCCCATGCCAGACTCTTTCCTGCACTGACATCTCCGCTCAAATCCCCGCTCCAGGCAAACCTTCCTGACCACACTAAGCACTTCCCTTCCCCAAATGCCCACTCTCCCTCTGTAACCCCGTTGCCTGTTCTGTTTATTTCATGGCGCCCGTGACCACTTGACATTCCCTGGCTCATTGAATTGGTTGTTTGCTTATCATTTGAAAGCCCCCATTGTATGTGAGTTCCAGGGTCACAAGGACCTTATTTGCTCGTTCTTCACTGTCTCCTCAGTGCCCAGGACAGTGGCTGGCTCCAGCATTATTTGCTCAATGGACATGAAAGAAGGAAGGAGCGAGGGAGGAAGGGAATGAGAAGTGGAAGCCTGTGGCATTGCCGGTGTCATATGGTGCTTCATGATCTTAGCTTTGTATGTTTTGTATGTTTTATTTTGTTTAATTCTCCTAACAGCACTGAGAACTGGGTGCAATAATCCCCATGTACAGACAGAAAGTGCTAACACTTGCAGAGTACTCTTCAAACATTTTGTTCTTAAGTGGAACTGGATGACAAGTGAAAGGGGAGAAAAAAGAGGCACAGAATCACATAAGTTGCAGAGGCAAGATCTGAACTCACATAGTCTGACTGCAGAGCCCGTGCAATTTACCAGCACACAAAGACCACGGACTCAGAGAAGCCGGGTCCTTCCATCACAAGGGACTCGGACTTTGCATCTGTAAACACTGGACTTGGGACTCTTGCTGCCCTGGCTTTCCCTCTGCACCACACTGAGTCCTGGTGGTAGGAAGTGGGGGCAGAGGTGGGAGGGGAGTTTGTAAAGAAGGGAGGGGCCAAGGTGAACCCCCTCACTTCCTCATGCACTGGGTATCTTCCCATTGCCCCTCTAAACCCACTGTCCATCCTTCTCTGTGCCCCGGAAGGCTGACCAGCAAGGACTTCACCAAGGAGGCCCTTTGCCCTCTTGCTTCCTGCTGATTTTTGCCGTCGGAGAACACAGGTAAGAGAGTGCAAACTGGGAGGGGTGGGAAGGGAAGAAATTTAATCCCCTAGTCCCCTCCTGGGAATGGCAAAGGTCGCATCTCCTGTAGGGCAGCCCTCTCCTCAAGGTCCTGGCACGTCAGCCTGGGGGGCATGACAGCATCCGTCTGTGACTAGCCCTGGGCTACCGCACTAGCCACTCTGTCTGGTGTCTTCCCCACTCCCTGTTCCACATTTGACAATTGTCCTTGTATTCAGGGCTCCTCGGATGACACGTGTATGCGCCATCTGTTTGTGTCCCATTAGAGCTTTAACTGCATGGTGCACCCAGAGTTTTCCTAGTGAGGCCAGTGAGAGACTAGCCGGTGAGTCTTTTGTTCTCTGGACCCAGAGTGATGAATAGCCTCTGTGTATCCCTCAAGGGACAGACATTCTGTGCACAGACAGGTTCTTCCATTTGTATTTATCTGTTTGTAAGGTGGAATATAGCCCTTGCGAGTTCCCCTTCTGACCCAGCTTATTTCTCCACTAGGAGCTGGCCTCTCATAAACCCCCATTTTTGAGACTCAATTAATTGGCCCTTTGCCTACTGTGAACTTCATTTTCAACAGATGTTTTTGTTACTCCTGAAAATTTTATGGTGAAAAAAATATATATATATGAATTCTTTATAGAAACTACTATTTACTATCTGCTATCATTGAATCGTCAAAACAATTTTTATTCAGTGTCTTTATTTGGGGTACAAACTTATTTTAATTAAAATTGAGGAAACCAGGAAAGGAAACAGCCCTAATACAAAAACTGTGCTCATTTCTGTGTGTCACTTTCCTGTCCTGGTAAACACAGGCATTCTTATTTTTACATGATATACACGTAATTTTGCATTTTACATTGTTCCCTAGCGTTATAATCTCTGGTCTCCATAATTATCATCTGTCATGATGACATGGTATTCCATGGGACAGACACACCATAATTTGCACAACCATTTCTATTTCCCGAATGACATGCTAGAAAGCATCCTGGTTTGGAGTCAGACAACCAGACCCAAATCCTGGCTCCCTCGGTCACTAGCTGTTAAGACTTTCTTGCAGTCACTCAGCCTTCCTGGAGCTCAAGTGGGAATTATAACACACGCCATTTCCATGTCACAGAGAGGTGTGAAGACTGGCTGTGGTGACAGCTCTGGAAACGTTTCTGATCACTGTAATCCCAAGCCCCTGGGTAGCTAGGTTACATCACCCTGCTCAGCTTTCTTCGCAGTGCTCATCTCCATCTGAAATTACATGGTGTGCATCACTGTTTCCTGCTCCTCTCCCTCAATTAGCTGGCAATTGCTGCAGCAGCTAAACTTGGCCTTTCTTCTTCATGCCTAAATCTCTGAGCCCTGAGTCTCCAGAACCTGGTACACAGTAGTTCTGAAAAATACTTGTTCATGAATTGAGGGGCTTAAGTGTGTTTTGATTAAAGAGTCGGGGGTAAGTACCCGGGGTACTGAGGGTCCATTTGTTTCATCTACTGTCATGTAAATTCCTACCACCCTGGAAAAATACAGTGAATAAGCATGTAGTGGACTTGTGAAAAAGGTCTGTGGGCGTTTCCAAAAGCTTTTATTCCTACTAAGCACGCCAGTGCTGTTCTGAGTACCAACAGTGCTTCTTTTTTTTTTTTTTCAATTGAAGAATAACTGATATACAATAGCATATTAGTTTCAGGTGTACATCATAGTGATTCAATATTTATACGTATTTTTAAATGGTTACCACGATAGATTTGGTTACCATCTGCCACCACTCAGTTATTAAAATGTCATTGATTATATTCCCTATGCTGTAAATTACATTCACGACCTATTTATTTTATAGTTCAAAGTTTGTAACTCCTAATTCCTTTCACCTACTTCACCCAACCACCCAACACGCTCCCCTTCAGCAACCACTAGTTCGTTTTCTGTATCTATAAGTCGGCTTCCATTCTGTTTGTTCATTGTTTTGGTTTTTAAATTCCATATATAAGTGAAATAATTAGGTAATTGTCTTTCTCTGACTTATTTCACTTAGTATAATTCCCTCTAGGTCCATCCATGTTGTTGAAAGTCAAAAAATTTCACTTTTTAGGGCTGAATAATATTCACATAGATATGAATACTGAATTCACTTATTAGTTCTAATCATTTTTGGTGACCTTTAGGGATTTCTATATATAGTATCACACGTGCAAATAATGACAGTTTTACTTCTTTTTCAATTTGAATGCCTTTTTTTTTGCTTGCCAGATTTCAGTAGCTAGGACTTTCAGTATTATGTTGAATAAAAGTGATGAGAGTGGGCATCCTTGTCCACTTCCTGATCTTGCAAGAAAAGCTTTCAGCTTCTCACTGTTGAGTATGATGTTAACTGTGGGCATGTCATATATGGATTCTAATGTTTCTGCTGAAAACTCCACTGACAGTCTTCTGGGGGGTTGCTTACATGTAACTGGTTATTTCTCTCCTGCTGCTCTCAAACTTTGAGGGTTTTTAATATAAATGCATGTTGAATTGTGTCAAATGATTTTTTCTGCATCTATTGAGATGATCATATGATTACTATCCTTTCATTATTGTAGAGTGCCGTGTTGATTGATTTTGCAGGCACTGAACCATTCTTGCCTTCCTGGAATAAATTCACCTTATCATGGTGTATATCCTTTTAATGTATAGTTGAATTAAGTTTGCTAATATTTTATTGAAGATATCTGTGTTCATTAGAGATACTGGCCTGTGGTTTTCTCTTTTTTGAGTGTATTTGTCTGGTTTTGGAATCAGGATAATGCTGGCCTGGTAAAATGAGTTTGGAAGCATTTCTTTCTCTTTAATTTTTTTAGAATTATTTCAGAGGGGTAGTTGTTGACTCTTCCTTACACGTTTGGTAGAATTCCAACTGTGATGCTATTTGGTCCTTAACTTATTTTGTTGGGAGTTTTTTAAATTAATGATTCAATTTCATTACTAGTAATCCACCTATTGAGATTTTCTATTTCTTCATGATTCACTCTTGGAAGATTGTGTGTTTCTAGGAATTTATCCATTTATTATAGTTTGTCCAATTTGCCGGCATATAATTGTTTATAGTGACTTCTCATGATTGCATTTCTTTGGCGTTGATTGTAACTTCTCCTTTTTCATTTATCATTTTATTTATTTGGGCCCTCTTTTTTCTTGCTGAGTCTGGCTAAAGGTCTATCAATTATGCTTATCTTTTCAAAGAACCAGCTCTTCGTTTCATTCATCTTCAGTTCTGATTGATAACCTTGCCAGACAGAGAATTCTTGGTTGTAAGGTTTTTTTTTTTTTTTTTTTTTTTTTTTAACTTTCAGCACTTTGAATATATCACACCACCCTCCTGGCCTACAAAGTTTCTGCTGAAAAACCTGCCGATAGTCTTTTGAGGGTTCCCTTATATGTAACCAGTTGTTTTTCTCTTGCTGCTTTTAAAATTCTCTTTTTATTTAAAATTTTTGACATTCTAATGTAATGTGTCTTGATGTGGGTCTTTTTGGATTCATCTTCTTTGAAATTCTCTGTAGTTTCTGGACCTGATTGTATGTTGTCTTCCCCATGTTAGGAAAGTTTTCAAGCATTATTTCTTCATATAATTTTTTGTCCCTTTCTCTATTTTGGGGACCTCTGTAATTCAAATGTTAGTATACTTGTATTGTCCAAGAAGTCCCTTAAACTACTGTGATTTAATTTATTTCCTTTTGTTATTCTGATTGTGTGATTTCCACTACCTTGTCTTCCAGACCTCTGATCTGTTATTCTGTATCTTCTAATCTACTGTTGATTCCCTCTAGTGTATTTTTCATTTCAGTTATCGTATTATTCAACCCTGATTGGTTCTTTCTTATATTTTCCAACTCTGTTGAAGTTCTCGTGTTCATTCATTCTTCTCTCTAGTTTTATAAGCTTCTTTATGACCATACTTTTAATTCTTTATCAGGTAGATATCTTACCTCTGTGTTGTTAAGGTCTTTGTCTGAGATTTTGTCTTGTTCTTTCATTTGGAAGATATTTATCTGTTTCCTCATCTGCTTGGTTCTTTGTGTTTGTTTCTATGTATTAGGAAAATGCATCCCAGTCTTGAAGGAATGGCCTCATGCAGGTGACGATTTTTACTCTTCATCCCTGCCTTAGATCTTGGCTGTCTCTCAGATCTAATTTATTCTTGATACGGCCCTGTTGCTTGAGGCTGTGTTGAGACCTGTCAGTGTTCCAAGGGGAAGAATCTCATTTAGCACCTAGTTTCAGGCTGATTGGAAACTAGACCCTCAGGCAACAGCTTTTAAAGAATGCAAGTATATACGGCTTTTTAGGTCTGCAATCATAGTCCATGCTGGGCTCCTGACCAGGAGATCTGGAGGTGTCCCCATGGGTGACAGTTGCATAAATTGAGGCCCTTAATGAGTGTAACAGCTCCTTTCTGACAAGTCCTGTCAAGCTGTAGTGAGTGCAAGGGGGTGTGCAAGGATGGTGCCTCCCTGCTTTCATTCCCTGGAAGCTCCTCCTTAGCTTCTAGATATGTGGGAAACCTAAAGCTTGTCCCTCAAAGTAAAGTTCCAGGCTAAGTAAATATTAGGATTTTTCACAGGAGTACTGGGGCTGTATTTCAGTTGGCTGTCTGTGCAGTACCATGGAGGTGGTGGCCAGCCAAGGACTGTCTTTCTGATTGTTATAGTCCCATGAAACTCAAGGACACCAGCCTCTTGGCCACCAGGGCCAGGGTGATCCAGGGGTGCTCCTGTGCGGATCACATATGACCATTGGCTTTACCTAGACAGCTGGAGAGTGTAGGGGGCAGGGCCTGCTCTCTATTGTATTTTCAGATTCCATGAAGGATAATTCATAAAAAACCTATTTGATTGGAAAAATATGATTGAAGATATGCCCCCACACATAACATGTTGTTCCTTACATGAAGAACACAGAGATGAGTCTCCTTTTGACCTAACTTCCAGGATAAACTTTGCTTCCCCTAAAGAACTTGAGACCTCATTATCTTTCCCCTAGAACTTGACTCTCTTCTCACTGAAGGTGGCAACGTCCACCACTCACCTGCCATACATTCTATCTAGACTGTCCCATTTCTGCAGCATCACATCCTGCCAGTTCTCCTGGTATAACACACTCATGCAGATTCTCCTAGGACTATCATCTTGGTTCCAACAAAACAAATAATATCTTAGAGAGGTCATCTTTTTCAATTCTTCACTAAAATCTTCTCTCAATCACTTCAAAAGTGCCTTCTCAAAGATACTACCCTGTGCATCCAACTTAATACCTCCACCTGTCCCCCACCCCCAACCCTCCTGATACACCTTAACCTACTCTCCTTTTTCTCTTCTTTCTTCCATATAACTTCCATCTTCCAACACATTATACCATTCATTTATTATTACTATTATTACTATTATTTCTTTTTAAGTCTCATTTAAAAGCCATTCAGCATGTTTAACTTATGATGAATGATTTCAATCACACAGAAAATGCAGAGCATACTATAATAACCGTATGTGTAACCACAACCCAGTTTGATTAAATCTTAACTTTAGGGAAGCCAATGATGCTTCCTGTGTTGTCTTTACTGGGTCCAATCCTCTCCTTCCCTTTCTTCTAGAAGCAACCACTTTCTGAATATGATGGTTCTCCTCCCTCTGCATAATTTTAGTTTACTGGCTATGATGTAGCCATAAATCATACTGGGCCACATGCCTTTAACCTTACAAAATGGATATTGCACTGTACATGTTATTTTGAAGCTTACTTTTTTATACAATTGTATGTTCCTGAGATCCATTCAGGTCAATCCATGTAGCTCTCACTCATCATATTTCTGTTTCCTTCTCTCTGAAGTTGTCATTACTGTTTAATGAGCTCAGGAATCCTTTCCTAAGTTTTTTCCTTACTGTATTCCAAGTACCTAGAACAGTGCCTGGCACAGAGAACACACTGAAACCGTATTTGTGGAACAAAGAATAGATGCTACAAATAGCACATTAGGAAAACTGTTGAGAAACGTGAGCTAGCTAAAGATGTAGAATATGGTACAAGATGTTGACACGAGGTAACACTCCTCCAGCTACAAACAAATGGAAACATTAAAAATACAGATGCCAATAAATAAATAAAAGAGCAATGCTTTAAAAAGAAAAAGAAAGAAAGGGAATTCTATGTGTCATAAATAAAGAAGCTCAGAGATGAAGAATTAAGAAGCTCTGATGTTGCTATAGCCTGGGGTATCACATGAGTTCACTGGCTCTAGACCCTGAAGTTTAGGGCTTAAATGCCAATGAAGGAACACAAACCATGAGATGGACTCACCCAAGAGAGGAGGACACATGAACAGAAACCCCCCAAAACAAGAGTATCAAAGGGCTGCCTGACTGTGAAAAGGAACTAAATAAAACTACCCACCCAGCCTAGGGAAGAAAAAGGAAACCTTCTGCCCATCCCAAACAGTATATGGGCAGAAGAGAATTATCCCTGAGAGTAAGAACCTCAACTCTGTGCTGCACTGAAACGACGCAGCACAAACTTACCATTATCTCCATTGTGCAAGAACCCTCAGCAAAGAGGTTAACACAAAATCTGGTCCCAGGCTGATGAACTCCACAAAACACTGGGAGAGGCTAGCACCCACCGATTCTGCAGGAAGCATCCACAACCTGGCATCCATGAGACTTGCAAAGAGGAAAACACTCCTGCTGAAGATGCTCATAATCCAAAATTACAAACCAGAGGCTAAAACAAGCCTTTAAAATGAAAGCTCACAACAGCATGCTGAAACAGATGAGTCTGGAAAAGAACCAAAGAGAACTTTTCAAAGTGAAAGAGTGCAGGGTCATTGAAGGGGAAGGAAGTGGCAAGAGGTGAGTCGTCTGAAACCAGATAATAACAGATTTTATCTAACACCCAAGGAAGTCTGCACTTTACTTGTACTTGCTGAGAAGCCTGCAGATCTGTTGAAATAAGGCAGTGATATTGTTCCATTTATGGTTTAGAAAGAAAACACTGGCAACCTTGTAGCCAGAAAATGAAAATTAGGAAGACAAGGTAAAAAGCCAGATGGGTTAGGTCTCATTCAGTTACAAATGACAGGAACAGCCATTCAAACTGACCTTGAGTGGGAAGAGGGGGAGATGTTATCAGCTCATTTAAATGAGAAATTTCAGGTCCATGATGTTTCATGAAGTGAAGGCTTGATCAGAACGTTCAAGGACACAATCAGAAAGGTGTCTCCATCTCTCAGCTCTGCTGCCCTCAGTTGGATTTGTTCCCAGACAGGGTCCCTCCTGGTGGTGATCCACAGAGAGCAATGTTTGTGGGAAGCAGTGTTCCTGACAGATCACTCCAGCAAACACCTCACCCAAGATCAGCTCTAGCTGGCTCACCCCAGAGCTAGGAAGAGAGGCCCTGGGATGCTTAAGCTGTGTGGGCTGAGATGGGACAGAGGTCATTGCCGAAGGGAGCCTCGCCCACCAGCGTGTGCTTTGCTGGTGAGAGTTAAACCCAGACTGATAATTGCCTCACCTTCTCCCTCTATACATTAAGACATGAAAATTTCAAGTCCTAATTTTCAATCAACTAAAACTGGAAGTAAAAATCCATAGCACCGAAACCCTCCTCCCTGCCCCCTATAGCATTTCCCTGTGTACGGGATCTGTGACTCACCTTGGGAAACCAGTGTCATCATTGCTTGTAAGCAGGCCTTCCTGCAGACACTCCCTCAGCAGCCGCATCTCTGTGCTTTGGCATGCTTTGATCCTCTCTAAACACTCCCTGTGCCATTTCGGCCTTGGGATCTGCATAAATATCAATGTAACTAGGTGATCATCTCCCTTGTCCCGTCTGAACGGTGGCTCTCCTGACCGCGACGTGCTTCACTGCTGCGCCCCCGGCATGTGGACCATCACACCAGGACTTGTTGACACGTCTGTGAGTTTGTGTTACTCTTTATTTCCTTCTGCAAGGCCACATTTCAGGGTCATTTTGTTTGTGACATGTAGTGGGGTTTGGGTAGGGACATCTCGTGTCCCAAAGGTGGTTTTAGACCTTCTTTCTTGCGGTTGTTCTTTTCGGTGGATTTCTTAGTACCTTCTTTGTTCCTCCGTTTAATTCATCACACAGTGTCCACTTTTCCAGCTGTTCTGAACATTCTGGAATTCTCCTCTCCCTTGTCTTTGGCGACCTTACAACCCTGGCTCATCCTCAGCCTTTGCAATTCTTCTTACATCCCCACATGGGGGCTACTCCAAATTTCACTGGCCACTCTTCTCTCCAAAATCTCCTCTCAAAAGATGCCCAAATCCAATAACATCCACCATTAACTCTCTTCAGATAAACCCCAAATCTGTATTTCTGACCCATTTCTAAACCTCAGACCTGCAGCCTTACCAGGATGTCTGGTCCATAGTTTAAACTCACCAGGTCCCAAACTTCATGCATCACAGGTTTCTGTCTCATGAACCACCTCATCCTCTTACACGTGTCTGCTGTCTGCCTTTCGTGTTTACTGATGGAAAGACCATTCCCCAGGCCATCTGGGATCCAAGCCTAGGTGTCACTTCTACCCACCCCCGTGAGGTTCCACATTCAAACTGTCACCCAGTCCTGATCAGCCCTAGGAGGGGACCCACTTTGCCCAGCTTTACTGCAGCTGTGAATTGGCTTTTGTGCCTAGAACGTGGAAGGAGAGAGACAGTTCAGACAGAGAGAGCTTTGACCTGAACAGTGATTGAGAAGGAAGAGCTACGTGGCCTTTGGGAACCAAAGCAGTGACCGAGGGAACAATAGCCTAATTAGACAGAATAAAAGCACTCGACCAGACTGAAAACACACAAATATCATTACATAAATTCTTTGCTCTCAGGGTCAAGGAACATACGTGTTGTTATCAAATAAAACTCCATTTTTGCACACCCCTTGCTGGTGACTGACGTCTATTCTGGGCATGATCTGTGGGATCTGGGGGCAGGCAGTGGGACTTGCAGCAAGCAGGTTAAGGCAAAAGGCCAGCTCTGAGAGGCCTGTGGGTTTCCAGACAGAGAGATCGATTTCACAGCCTCAGAAAGGCCTTCCTCAGGGACAGACGTGAGAGGAGGACTTTCCAGATCTGCCACCCTCCTGAGCACGGGGATAAATCCTCACAGGGCTGGGAAGTCATATAGAACAGCTGGCAGGTGGTTGTTGTTCTGTAATTGTTGTTCTGTAATGATCAAACTTGTCAATGCAACTTTGTGATAAAAATCCCCATCTGATTCCAGATCTTCCCAAAAGTGTTAGGAGATCGACTGGGGACTATCCTGACCGAGCCTTCCTGGTGACTTTCTGTGACATGATATGTTCTGGGTTTTTCTCCTCTACAGGATTGTCGATGCCCCAGCAGACCTGTTTCCTGGTCTAGGAGGCCTCAGCTCTCAGTAAATGCAGGTTCACGGAGTAGAAACCTTCTCCTTTTCTTCCTCTCACATGTCCTTGTTTTCACAATTCGCCCACCATGCTGGTTGAAAGACTCTCTCGGTTTATTAGTCCACTCGAGCATGGGAAATATGATAAGAGCTGAAACACAGTCGACACTTTATTCCGGTCAAGCCCTCTGCTCACGGTGACAGGGCCAGCTGAAGAAACATCTGTAACTCGGACACCCCAGCCCCGGAACGCCAGGCCCTGCCCTCTTGGAGAAAACCTCTCTGAGAATAGAAAAGAAAAGCAATCCAAATTTTGCTGACTTGCGCACATTCTAAAGCATCCAAGAGATAGAAAAAGAAAGAGAGAAGTAACAATTGTCAGTTTAAAAATAACTGCCATTGGAGAAAACAGAATCGTCCTTTCTGAACGTCCCAGAAAGTTTTTCCATCTTACTGAATACATGTTGACCAAATCACTGAATAGTGAAAACCTTTTTATCTTCTGCCTCCTCAACCCTTGATAACTGAAGAATTTAACAACAACTTTAATCTGCATTATGAATGTAGCACTTAGCAATGCCCAGGATAATTGGAAGGTGCTCCTGACATATTTGTTAGAAGGAAGGAGGGAAGGGAGGGAGGAAGGGAGGAAAAAGTCAGGAAATATTATTACAACAATATGCAGGTTTAAAACATTTTAATATAGAATAGATCTTCCTAAAATTGTGTGTTGTTCCTTAAGTCGGGAGAAGAGTGCTACTGATATAAATAGAAATGAATTTCAACTCAACCTGATCCAGTTTCAGTGACTCAATATTTCTACCACTATCAGTAGTAGCCTGATGAAAGAGCCTGGGCTTTAAATTCAGATGGACCTGGGTTCAAGTCCCACGTTGGCAAACCACTGGCTACATGAGCTTCACCCTCGTCATCTGGATCATATTCACGTCATAGAGACATTGAGGTTATAAGCGTGCGCTCTGGGCCAGACCCTTTGGGTGGGATCAGAACACAAACTCTGCCACTGACTAGCTATGTGGCTGGAGAAAGTTAGTTCTCCTGTCTGTGCCGCCATTTTCTCAGATGCAGACTGGGGGCTGGCAATACTCCCTCCCTCATGCAGATGGCCCTCAGCTTACGATGGTTCGACTTATGACTTTTTGACTTTATGACAGGGCAAAAGTAATATGCTTTCAGTAGAAACTGTACTTCGGGGCTTTTAATGTTGATCTATTCCGGGGGTAGGCTATGCATGAGGTGATACACTCTCATGATGCTGGGTGGCACCAGCGAGCCAGCTCCCTGTTAGCCACACCATCACAAGAGGAAAAAACCAATACACTTAGAACCACTCTGGACCCACACAACCATTCTGTTTTTCACTTTAAGCACATTATTCAATAAATTACATGAGCCAGTTAACGCTTCATCATAAAATAGGCTTTGCGGTAGATGATTTTGCCCAGCTTTAGGCTAATGTAAAAGTGTTCTGAGCATGTTGAAGGTAGGCTAGGCTAAGTGATGATGTTTGGTATGTTAGGTGTATTAAATGCATTTCTTTTTTTTTTTTTATTGAGCTATAGTCATTTTACAATGTTGTGTCAATTTCTGGTGTATAGCACAATTTTTCAGTCATACATGAATATATATATATATTCATTTTCATATTCTTTTTCACCATGAGCTACCACAAGATCTTGTATATATTTCCCTCTGCTGTACAGTATAAACTTGTTTATCTATTATATATATATACCTGTCAGTATCTACCAATCTCGAACTCCCAGTCTGTCCCTTCCCAACCCCCTCCCCCCTGGCAGCCACAAGTTTGTATTCTATGTCTTTGAGTCTGTTTCTGTTTTATATTTAAGTTCATTTGTCTTCTTTAAATGCATTTCTGACTTAACATATCTTCAACTTAGGATAGGTTTATTGGGACAAAACCCTACTGTAAGTCTTGGAAGATCTGTAATGCTTGCAAAGCACATCAAATAGAGCCTGGCACACAGTTATTCAATATACACTAGTTTTATTAGTATGTCCTCAAGAAGACACTGCATTTGGAGAGCAGGGATTTTTGTGGGCTTTGTTCACAACTGTGTCCTCAGTGGAAGCCCAGCACATAGTGGGTGCTCATTACCCTTTGGCTGAGAAAAGAATAACATCCTTACAGGGGTTGTTGTGAGAAATTATGTTGTCTCATTATGTAAAATGCCTGATACTGAATAGCCACTCAATAAAAATTGGCTTTATTTTCTTTTTTTCTGATCTCTTCCACAGAGCAATCATTTGTCCTCCACTTTCCAAATGTTCTTTTTTCCTTGTAGGAACTTATAGTGAAAAAGAATATGAAAATGAACATATGTATATTCATGTATGACTGAAGCGTTATGCTGTACACCAGAAATTGACACAACATTGTAAACTGACTACACTTCAGTAAGAACACATATGTACAAATGCATATATATCTCACACCTGAAGTACTCCTGGGTGGTATTTTTAATGCTATACACTGGCCAGTCTATCTCTCTAGACTGAGGGAAACTTGCTGTCTGGTTTCCACCGGCTACAGGGATTATCCATTCTGGTACTCATAAGTGAAGTCTTAGGCCAGTGCTACTGGGATTTCCACCAGTGCTGCTCCGGGAACAGCACTGCCCACGCACGGCTCTGGAAAGCATGGGGAAGGGAGGGGGTGCCATGCTGATTTCATCACGCTGTCAATCACGTGTGACTATTAGACAGGCATTCCAGACTGTTGCTCCATCAGAAATCCAAATATGTCTCCCTGGCTTTGTGGAGATCATAAACACGACATTCCCCTCCACAAAGGCCAAAAAAAACAAAACAGGAAAAGCCCTTTCATTCAATAATTCCCTTTCACAAATACAAACAAAACGAAACAAAACCCACTTCCTGTCTGTCTTAGTTCAGGTTGCTGTAATAAACCATGACAGATTCGGTGGCTTAAACCACAGACTTATTTCTCACAGTTCTGCAGACTAAGTCTAAGATGCAGTGTCTGGTGCGAGTCCTCGTCCTGGCTTGCAGGCAGTGCCTTCTTTCTGTGTCCTCACGTTGGAGAGAGAGAAAGAGGAAGAGCTCTAGTCCCTTCTTCTTCCAAGGACACCGATCCCATCATGGGGGCTCCATCCTCATGACCTCATCTAAACCTAAGTACCCTCTAAAGGCCACATCTCCAAATACTGTCACATTGGAGGTTAAGGCTTCACACACAGATTCTGAGGGATAAACATGCTGTCCATCATACTGTCATTTTCCTTTCCTTACTGAAGCCAACTTATACCTCGAGTATAAGGATATTAAACTCTTGGAATGGGAAGAAACTCAACTGTCAGAGAGCGCAGGATGTGTTGAGGGTGCTGGAATAAGATCAGGATGATTAGGACTAGGGGCTCAGGGCTATCTGAATCCTGCTGTCGACCAGTTGTCTCTCCTGCCCTAAAGGAAATACATTCAGTTCTGGCATTCTCAGGCAGGGCTGGAGGATGCCAACCTAGGGACCTCTCTCGTAGGACTAGAGGAAGCCAAAGAGAGAGAGAAGTGATGGGAGCTTCTCTAAGGAGGAGCTGTCTCAGAACTCTATCTTCATTTGGCTTCACAGAAGAAACAGAAAGACTCTTCTCATTACATCTAACCTTGAACACCCAACAACAATGGCCAGTAAATGTCCCTGGCTTTGATTCCCATTTCTCCTTGGTGATGGAGTGCAATGAAATACTAACCCTGGGAAATACTGAAAAAAAGGCCATGCTTTAGGAATCTCCTGAGCAGGCCTGAGTCCCATATGGTGAAGGACAAAGGATTTGGAGTCACAGAGACCTAGATCCATTCCTGGCTGCTCCACTTCCTAATTGGACACCCTTGCAAAGATTACTTAACTTCTCTAGGCCTGAGGTTCCCCATCTAAAAATAGATGATTCCTACCACAGAGAGTTGTTATGAAAATTAAATGAGATAACGTTTATAAAAGCCCTTGGCAGAGTGTCTGGCTCCGGGTAAGTGCCAAATAAATGGTAGTGATTGTTATCGGTATATAAAATCCATGAGTCACTTCTGTAGCATTCCCGACAAATTATTATCTAATTTCTGTTTGAATATCTCTGGGGACCTGTGCTCATTACTCCCCTAGGAAACCTATACTATTACTGGGGTAGCTGTAGAAAAATTGTGTTTCTTTGAGACAGATGTCTCGTGCACCTGCCTCTTTCCCTGGAGCAATGTAAAACAAACACACTCTTTCTTACACGTGACAGTTCCGTCCATGTTTGAAGGCAGCTGCCATGTTCCCCTGAGGTCTTCTCTTCCCCAGCATCAACATCCCTAGCCTTCTTAGTCATTTTATATGAATTTGTTTCTGGGCCCTTCCCTACTCTGATTGCTGTCCATCGTACCAAAGAGAGGATCCAAAAGTCTCAAATCGTTAGTCTTCATTCTGTCGTCATGTGAAGGTGTCTCTCTAAGATATTGCACACCAGGCATTTCATCACAAACAGTGACTAATCACTGGGAAGAACATCATGTTATTCGGGGTAAGGTGGTTTCTTTACAGAATTACCTAGCCTCGTTCATCCATCCATCCAACAAACGTTTATTGGAAACCTACTACAGTGTCAGACACCTTGTTAGGTACTTGAGACACACAGATGAACAAGACAGATCCTGGTCTGGCCCCCAGGCACCTCACAAGTCGGTGTGGGAGGCTGATCACAAGTGCACAAGTAGTTATACTGGCAGCAAGAATCGGTGTGCTGAGAAGAGAAAGACTGTGAGCTCCTGAGGACAGGGTCCTACCTCACTCATTCTCCACTCCCCACAGTCCATAATCCTATTCCCACACTGCAATGGACTGAATGTGTGTCCCTCCCCAAAAGTCACACATTGAAACCTAATCCTCAGTGTGATGGTCTTTGAGGCGTGATTAGGTCATGAGGCAGGGCCCTTGTGAAGGGGCTTAGTGCCCTTATGCTAGCGATCCCAGAGAGCTCCCCTGCCCCTTCCCCCATACAAGGGCTCAGAGAGAAGAAGGCTGTGTATAAACCAAGAAGCAGGCCCTCACCAGACACTGAAACTGCCAGGACCTTGCACTCAAGCTTCCCAATCTCCGGAACTGTGAGAGAGGAATGCATTTTGTTTAAGTCACCCAGTCTGTAGTATTTTGTTACAGCAGCAAACTAAGACACATACCATGCTGCCAGAGTCATATTTTTTAAACGTGAATCATATTATGTCTATTTCCCTGTTTAAAAAAGCCCCAGTACCTTAGATTGCCAGGCATATTGTTAAGTGAAGTAAACAAGGTGCAAAACAGTATCTATAGAAACATATGTGTGCAGCAGAAAATAAAGCAGTAAGTTTCCTAAGGAAATAATAGATAGATGGATAGATAGACAGATAGATAATAGATCGATAGATTATAGATATATATAGGTAGACAGATAGACAGATAGATATAAATAGATAGGTAGATGTAGATAGATAAAGGTAGGGAAGACAGATAATTTTGAAAAAGAAATCACCAATGGTTTTCCAATACACCTAGAAAAATCAAGCATCTTTGCCTATGAAGACCCAAATGTGTCTCTCCACCTCTCCAACCATGCTTGTACTGTGTTCCCCGTCACTATGTTCCAGCTACAAGGACTTCCCTTTTCGTGGAACAAGCCAAAATCATTCCTGATATGGAGCCTGTGTGCTCGCTGTTCCTCTGTGTGAGTCTCCTCTCCCTGATCTTCATGGGACTCACTCTTCTTGCCATTCAGATCTGAGTACACAGATCCCCTCTCCAGCAAGCCTTCCCTACCACCCAAACCAAAGCAGCCACCGTGTTACTATTACATCACCTGACTTTAAATTCTCTGCTTAGCATTTTCTAAGTTTCTCTCAAATACACATTGTGGATGAGCTTATTTTCAGTCCTCCCCATCAGAAGGCTAACTCTGTGAGTGCAGAATCCTTGTCTGTCTTGTTTACCAGTGAGCAGAACATTGCCTGGCACAGAACTGATTACTCAACCAATAACTGTCAAATGATTTAATGAACTGTTGTTGGTCCAATACCTAGCAGAATGGGGCACCTAGGAGGAGGTCATTAGATACTTTTTGAGAGAAAGGTAGGACAGAAGGGAGAGCAGTGGCAGTTCACCCAGTCCCTGGAAGGCAGAGACGGACCACGGTAGCCAGCTTCCTAGGCAGCCTGGGTTTGCTGCGTGTTGGCCCCAGCTGCCACTCAGGTGTCATTCATTCCACCCACACCCACGTGGAAGTGAATTCACTATAGACCTGAAAGTCTCCTAACCTGCTCTGGTGTCACGTCCATCCTGTGGGGAGCCAGATAATCAAAGGAGTAACCTCAGCGTTGCATCAGCTAGAGACCAGGGCTCCCCCAGGGCCTCAGGCTCTGCACCTCAGCGGCTGCCTGGTGAGGCCACCACACTCTCCCAATGCCTCCTGCCACCTGGCTGCTTTCTCCCTCCATGGTCCCAGGGCCTACAACTGGGACAACTGCCACCATAATCCCAGTCCTCAGCACCTTCTCCACCACCACTACAACATCCTGGAACTCAAAACTTTGGGGAATGAGAAACATTGCATTTTTTCTCTGAAAGTAACAGTTAAATATTACCATTATAGTGTTCATATTTGAAAAATGAATTTCATGAGTAATATAGGGAATCTTTGAACAAATATAGAAGACAAAATCATAATTTAAAAAAATGGAAATCACAGTTCCCTACGATTGAGCAATGGAAGCCTGAGTTTTGGAATACTGAAAAATACTGAGTGCATTTTTTATTGACGTGTAGTTGATTTATAATATTGTGTTAGTTTCTGGTGTACAGCATAGTGATTCAGTTATACATATATGCATTCTTTTTTATATTCTTTTTCCTTGTAGGTTACCATATGTGTGCATTTTTAAAGGATTATTTTCTGTGTTGTTGCTCTGAATAGCCACTGAACGTTAGAAAGGCAGTTTTGCAGAGTGCATGTTTGTAAACTCTTCCTTGTATATTGCAGAAGCACCACATATATAACACAAAAAGATATTTACATTGCATGCATGTTCCAGCAGCATCTGTTTCTTTTTACTAATATGAACTATTGAACATTGCCTGCTGTTTCAGCATTATTTCCACCTGGCTCAGTCAGCAGCCACTCCAAGTGACCACACTGAATGGAGTGGAGAGTTCTGCTGTTAAATCAACCTACAGGTCTGTATATGATGTCCTCCTGCCCATCATTACAGCTCATGTTAGTCCACTCTCCTCTCCGCTACAAACTCCAGCCACTCTGCTCCTCACTCACTATCTCAAATGCGCCCCTCCCTCCTTCCTTTCCAGCCCACTTCTGGCTGGGACACTCACCCTTTCCTTCTTGCTGACTTCTGCATGTTCTTCATCCACTTAAATGAAACTCCTCCAGGAAGGCACATGCTCACCCTTCTGCTGTTACTCGCATGGCACTAAGCTTCTCCTAATGAAATGAAATGAAAGTCCATTTCATCTGCCTTCACTAGTCAAGGCTGTTTGAAGACTCACGCGTCCTCCAAGAGGCACGTAGCCAAAACAATATGTTTGCCCGAGTCATTTTCTGGGCACTTGGTGTCAGCTGTGTCTGGTTCAAGCTGAGCTGGTTAAGACTGGATAGGACCACCAGCCCTCAACTGGGAATGTGCAAGTGTCTGCACTCGGAGCCACAATCATCACACATTTTCCCAAGCACCTTTCCCTGTGGTCCCCAAGCCCCAGACCACCCTGCTTCTTTATGCTTTATTCCCTCGGTAACTCCAGCCTCTGGCCTCAGAGAGGTCGATTTGAGGCTGCTTCTTTCCTCCTGGCTTGGGTCCCTTGCAAATGAACCCTCTCTTTGCAAACTTTCACATCTCAGTGTTTCAGCTTGCTGTGTGTCGGGTAAGACGAACCTGATTCAGTAACAAAGTGACTTAAAATTGGCCCTTACCTCTAGACAGTAAGCACCACGAGAGCAAGGACAGTACATATTTGCACCCCACTATATTCCTGGCACATAGTAAACACTCAATATAATATTTGTCCAATGAATGAACAAGTGAAGAAGTGAATGAATGGATGAATGAATGAATGCCTGGGAGCATTTTGATACACATTAGGTTTTCAGGGGCCCATTTACAGAAGGTACCATTATTTCCATTTTATTCTCTTAAGCCAAACTTAATTTTTACTAATGGAAATAACTAATTTCCCCTGACAAATTGAAGCAGTGGAATTTGCCACCTTTGGAAACAGCCCTGTACAATTCAAAATATGAGCCTGTTCACGGACAGCAGACTGAAAGCTGGGGTGGTACTTTTCATAAGTTACGAGGTACTAAAAGACTAAGCTACAGGCCACTGTGCCTTGTAAGGGTCACCTAGCATGGACATTTGCTCATGTCCAGTTGAGGCCTGGTGGTCCCTCTCTGGTCTTAACCAGCTCAGCTCAAACTAGACACAGCTGACTCCAAGTTCCCAAAAACAGCACAGGCTAACATCTTATTGTTTAGGCTACATGCATGTCCTGCAGCCCCGAGGGTCTGCCCCATAAACGCCCACAACAGCAGGGCTCAGAAGATGCAGGCCTGGTGCCCACCGGCCCAGACACAGTGGTGAGCGAGGGCGGAGGAGGGACAGAGACAAACTGTGCCCTCCTTGCCACCTGGCCCGAAGCCTTAGTGACCACTGTGGATAACCATTCCAGATGTGGAAATCCAACTCCTGATTCAGGCTGAGTTTTTTCCCCATGTGGCCCGGGCTGAATTCTGTGAGGTCCTGTCTTATTTTCTATGCTTCCAAACTTAACTATGTCAGGTCAGTTTTTCAGAGTGACCTCAAATTTCCAGGCAGCACAAAATCATTATGGCAGTATTCTATTTAAATATCCCTAAATTGTCTGATGAAACAAACCAAAAATGGGCAGATAACCAAGAATAGTCAGATTTAAAAATAAAAAAGTCCTCATCTTCAACAAAATGAGATGACAAGGAATTCTGCTGAGCCCCGGGGTATACATGGCAAGGCCAGACCGCCACGAAGAGCAGAACCTGCTCAGACCACAGGTGGGATTATGACTTGTGGGGGCTGTGGAAAGGGTAGGAAAGAGTGCCAGTGGTCTTAAGAGACTTGAAACACAGAAATGGCATCAAATGCTCATTCCCAAAAGGAGATGACCACAGTCTGAGGGGAATCCTATGCAAGCAAACCTGGAAAAAAAAATAAATTTGGTAAAACTGGAGGAAAGTTGCTCAGACTCCAATCAGCAGATGAGTCAAACAAGACATACCAGGCACCCAGGAGAAAGTCAGAAGGTCCCAGGCAGCCTACAGAACAAGAACCTCAGAAATATCCAACCAGATCTTCCCTCTGGAATGAGAGACTTAACTTTGAGGGGGGAAGAACGTGCTATGGTTATAGAAAATAGAAATGAATGAACACTGTAAAAACAATGGTGGAAAATGGAGAAAAGATTCGACTTTGAAGAGAGTCCAGAGGGAACGAGCCTGACTGTTGAACTGACAGGCTGTACTTTTCAATATTTCAAGGTGACAGCAGAGGAGGAAGGCTTAGAAACTTTCCTCTGTGAGGACCGCCATCCTGACCTGACTCCACAGTCATCTCCTTCTGAAAAAATAAGAGGGAGCATCACAAATTAACATGAGAAGATGAAAAGGATGGAATTGAAACCCCATATAAGGACATTGTATGACCAAAAAAAATTATTATTGAAGGCATTAAAAAAAAACCCACAAAGCTGATGAAAACTATAGCTTAATATTACAAAAGAGCTAAGATAAAAATGAGAACAGTACAGGAGCTATGAAAACTTAGCATAACCCAGAAGTAGATAATCTCAGAGGGCAGATGAGTGAAAGCTGGAAGGAGTCGAGAAAGTTCTGTCAGGGTTCAGGAAAAAGTTGTTGAAGGAAAGAAGAAAACCTCACTTCAGAATGAAGATTAAACTAAAAGAAACATGAGACCAGGCACCAGAGAGAGACAATCAGAGAACTAGAGGTCAGAAGGGAGAAAATGAAGAAATCAAAGAAAGAAAGAAAAATAAGAACATAAAAAAGAAAATAATAGATACAGAATATTAGCAGAGAAAATCAATACATATGGTTAGAGTCCCCAAAGAAAAATCCAAAGCCATGGCACAGAACAGTTCCTACAAACTATAAATCAGGATAGCTTTCCTGAAATAAAAGAAGCCTACATATTGAAAATTTGAGAAAATTGATCCAGACATCACCAAGGCACATTTTAGTGAATCTAAAGGACTTTAAAGATAGAGGAAACATCCTAACATCTATTGTGCTCCCACTAAAAACAGACCAAGTCACTTATAAGTAGGATGATCATATAACTTATTCAAACTGGGCTACTTTTAAAGGACACCATTACTAATTGTGCTGGGTGAATAGACATAAATCCAGACTGTACCTGCCCAACTGAAATATAAGTTCACTCAGTATCATGAAAAAATTTTAAAAACAGGCACTTTACTTTTAAGGGAAATAAAGCCTAGAAAACAATGACAACCCACGAGAGTGAATATCTCTAGTACCCGTGCTGTGGTCTTTTCCTTTTTAATAACATTTTTTATTGATTTATAATCATTTTACAATGTTGTGTCAAATTCAAGTGTAGAGCACAATTTTTCAGTTATACATGAACATATATATATTCATTGTCACTTTTTTTTCTCGTTATACATGAACATATATATATTCATTGTCACTTTTTTTCTCTGTGAGCTACCGTAAGATCTTGTGTATATTTCCCTGTGCTATATGGTATAATCTTGTTTATCTATTCTACACTTTTGAAATCCTGTCTATCCCTTCCCACCCTCTGCCCCCCTTGGCAACCACAAGTTATGTTGTGGTCTTTAAATAGCATTTCCCCCTTCAAAGTAACAAGAGTTGCTGGGAGAAACTGTTGGTTTCAGAGGTAGGGCCAGAAATGTATAAGATGAGCCTGAGATGTATTGTTCTGCCAGGAAGGAAGAAAGCTGTCAAAAGGGCACAGGAGCAACATTGTAGTCACTGTGATGATACTGATGGGTGAAATGCAACTTTTGGAAAGCACAAAGTGCCTCTTGGGTCTGAATGCTTACAATACAATCAAGAGTTTTCTCTCTTGGAACTGGTGATTTTTTGAAATAGAGGCATAAGGATTTCAAACAAAAATTTTTAACATTGTCTCTACTTTTTCTGTTCCAAAAGATATGGAAAAAATGCATCTGTTGCCTCTGTACCTTCCAAGTCTTTTGTGCTATTACAGAATGGATAAGCCATTCTATTATAGAAAAGTGATGGGACATCATTGGGATAGGAAATTTACAACAGGCAGTCAAAGTGAATCTTCGAAGATGTAACAAGCTGATTCAAGTTTCTGTTAGTAAATGGGAGTAAAACCCTTTGATTCATTCTTTTATTTTTAAAACTTTGATCCTACTTCCTTCATCCATCCCCAAACAAATACAAGCATGGAGCCAAAGAGTGGTAAAAAACCAAATAATTGTACTAGTTAAACTATCATGTTTTTTTCCTTAGGTTGCGGTTCTTTATTACCATTGATTTGATAATTTTATGATTCTTAGGTCACTAGTAAACTTTTACTATGTGCGATGTTTATATAAAGCAAAATGTCAATCAGTGCTCCTATATTTGCAATATTACAGTTTGTAATACATGTAAAAATCAGGCCCCCAAAACACTGTTTTTTCTATTAATAGATAAATCATCACAAAATAAATCACAAAAAGACATTTGAAGTGGGCAGAATGGTACATTTGAATGGTAGCCCTTAAAAGCATATGTCTACATCCTAATCCCCAGAACCTGGGAATCTGATATTATTTGGAAAAAGGGTCTTTGCAGATGTAATTAAGTTAAAGGTCACATGATGATCTGGGTGGATGCCAAATCCAAGGACAAGTGTCCAGAAGACACATGGAAAAGAAACACATGGAGAAGAGGAGGAAGCCATGTAAATACAGGGACTAGGAATGCCAACAACCACCAGAAACTGGAAAAGGCAAGGAACAGACTCTACCCTAGAGCCTCTGGAGACAGTGCAGCAGTGCTCACATGTTGACTTCTGGCCTTAGAAACTGTGAGAGAATAAATTTTCCACTGTTTTAATACACACACACACACACACACACACACACACACACACCACACACGCACACACAAAGACCCAGAAACTAACATTAAAAACTTCCCATTTGGCTAATATAGAATAATGTAAGGAGCACAAAGAATGTTTGCAATGATTTGATATACTATATGTGTGTTTTTTATTTTAAACTTGTGAATTTTCCTATAAATTTTAAATAAATACAAATATTTACTTTAAAATTTCAAAGTAACTTTTTAATAAAGTTCATTAATCACTACTAAAGATTGCCATATATGACAAGACCACAGCTATCACCATACTCTGTAGTAAAAAGCAGAAAGCTTTTCCTCCAAGATCAGGAACAAGACAAGGTAGCCATTCTCACTTTTATTCTACATAGTGCTGGAAGGCCTGACCATAACAATCAGGCAAGAAAAAGAAATAAAAGCATCTAAACTGAAAAGGAGAAGTAAATTGTCTCTGTGCAAATGACATTATATTATATATAGAAAACCGTAACACCTACATACAAAAAAACTGTTAAATCTAAAAAATGAATTCAGTAAAGTTGAATAATATAAAATCAACACACAAAATCAGTTGCATTTCTATACACTAACAACAAACTATCAGAAAGAGAAATTGGGGAAATCATCTCATTTACAATAGCCTCAAAAACAATAAAAAATACTTAGAAATACATTTAATGAAGGAGATGAAGGATCTGTATACTGAAAACTATAAAACATTGCTGAAAAAGACTGAAGAAACAAATAAATGGAAAGATAGTCTGGATTCATGGATTGAAAAATAACAATTGTTAAAATGTACATATTACCCAAAGCAATCTACAGATTCAATGCAATCTTTTTCAAATATCCCACAGTATTTTTAACAGAAATAGAAAAAACAATCCTAAAATTTCTATGGAACCAAAAAATACCTTGAATAGTCAAAGCAATCTTGAGAAAGAACAAAATTGGGGGCACCACACTTCATGATTTCAAACTATATTATAAAGCTGTAGTAATCAAAATAGTGTGATGTTGGCATAAAAACAGAAACATAGATGAGTGAAATAGAATAGAGAAATAGTGAAATAGAATAGAATAGAATAGAGAGCCCAGAAATAAACTTATGCATATTTTGTTGATTAATTTATGACAAAGGAGTCTACAATATACAACAGGGAAAAGACAGTCTCTTTCATAAATCCTATTGTGAGAACTGGACAGTAACATGCAAAAGAATGAAACTGGACCCTGACCTTACACTTTATATTAAATTTTCCTTAAAATGGATTAAAACTTAAATTTAAGACCTGAAATCATAAAATTCCCAGAAAAAAACACAAAGGTAAGTTCCTTGACATTGACCTTGGTGATGATTTTTTGGATTTGACACTAAAAGCAAAAAAAGAACAAGTGGGGCTACACCAAACCAAAAAGCTTCTGCACAGAAAAGGAAATCATCAACAAAATGAAAAGGCAACCTATGGAATGGGAGAAAATGCTTGCAAACTATATATCTGATAAGACATCAATATCCAAAATATATAAGGAATGCACAAAACTCAATAGCAATAGATAGATAAATAAATAAATATAAATAACCCAATTAAAAAGTGGGCCAAGGACTTGAGTAGAAATATCTCCAAAGAAGACACACAAATGGCCAACAGGTATATGAAAAGGTGCTCACCATCACCAACCAACAGGGAAATGCAAATCAATGGCACGGTGAGGTGTTACCTCACACCTGTTAGAGTGGCTATTATCAAAAAGATGAGATAATGAATGCTAGTGAGAATGTGGAGAAAAGGAACCCTTGAATGTTGTTGAGACTATAACAGTCTGCAAGTGTACATTGTACAACATTGTTGGCAATGCAAATTGGCACAGCCACCAAGGAAATGAGTATAAAATTTCCTCAAAAAATAAATATAGAACTGCCATATAATCAAGCAGTTCCTCTTCTAGGGGTATAGTCAAAGGAAATAAAACCATTATTTTGAAGAGATATCTGTAACGTCCATGTTTATTGCAGCATTAGTCACAATAGCCAAGGAATGGAAACAACCTAGGTGTCCATCAGTGGATGAATGGATAAATAAAATGTGGTGTATGTACAGTGGAATACTATTCAGCCTTAACCAAAAGAAGGAAATCCTGTCCTTTGTGACCACATGGATGAACCTGGAAGGCTCAGTGAAATAAGCCAAACGTAGAAAGACAAATATTGTATGGTTTCATACGTGGAATCTTAAAAAAATTTGAACTCATAGAAACAGACAGTAGAGGAGTGGTTACCAGAAGCTGGGGGTTGAAGGAAATACGGAGGGGTTGGTAAAAGGGTACAAACTTTCAGTTACATGATGTCTGAGGTCCAAGGATCTAATGTATGACATGGTGACTAAGGCTGATAACACAATTTTATATACTTGACATGTGCTAAAGACAATAGAATTTAAATATTCACACACACACACACACACACACACACACACACACACACAAAAGGTAAATATGTGAGGTGATGGATGTGTTAATTAATTCAATGGAGGAAATCCACTAGTAACATATATGTAAATCAAATCATTACATTGTACACTTTAAACATCTGACAATTTTATTTGTAAATTATACCTCCACAAAGCTGGCGAATAAAGGGTTATACAGAAAAAAATAACAATATGGAACAAAGACTATACGTGGCCCATGCAGCCAGAAATATTACCTTTCTGGCCCTTTACAGAAAAACAAAATTTGCTAATCCCTGTATTAATTATCTGAGATCATTTTTCCTCTGAATTCAGACTGGGTCTGGCCAACGGGCAGCACCAAGAGGTGCTCCAAGGGTGAAGGGAGAGTGATTAGATGTCCCTTCCCCATCTCCCTCCCTTCCATCAGGCTTTCTCTCCAAGTTCCAGGGTGTCCTCCCCTTGTTCCTTCAGGCCTGCAGGTGATTGCAGCTTTTCCTTGTTGCTGGCCTTCAGGTGCTGCAACCCTGGCTGATTTCCTTTAACCCTGGCCACATGTTTGTAAATAGTCTCTTTATTAACATCGACTCAGTGACCTCTTTTGAATATACCATCTGTTTCCTACCAGGACCATGGCTTGTACAGACTCTGTGAGAGATAATACCTTTATTTGGAACGATAATGGCATGGTGGCTGTGTTAGATAGAGATCGTAAGGAAATATTCATGGATGGCATGATATGATGGCTGGAACCTGACCTTATTTACTTCTAAAAATTAAGTAGAGAGAGAGTGAGATGTATATATCATATACCACTGCGTGTTTATGGGGATCCCTTATACTATTACTATTTCTTCTAGTTTTATGTATATTTTTAATCATAATATAAAGTAATAACAATTGTACTTTAACCATATATTTGTTGCTTAATTAATTAAAGAAAAGGACAATTATGTTGAACGATTTTTTTTTAAAGAGCCAACAAAGATTAGGATGGGCCCTGAGATTAGAAGACAAACTTTGGTGATAAAGAGCTGGGTTTAAATCTCATGTAAGATGGACCTAGAGATGATCATACTAAGTAACTCAGACAGAGAAAGACAAATACTGTATGATATCACTTATATGTGGAATCCAAAAAAAAAAAAAATGACACAAATGAACTTGTTTATAAAACAGGAACAGACTCAGACATAGAAAACAAATTTATGGTTACCAAAGGGGAAAGGAGGGGAGAAGGATAAATTGGGAGTTTGGGATTAACAGATATAAATTACTGTATACAGAATAGATAAATGACAAGGTCCTACTGTATAGCACAGGGAACTATATTCAATAGCTTGTAATAATTTATAAGGGAAAAATATGAAAAAGAATATATATGTGTATGTATATGTGTGTATAACTGAAACACTATGTTGTACAGTAGAAACTTAACAACATTTTAAATCAACTATATTTCAGTTTAAAAAAATCTCACTTCAGACAGTGATTAAAGTAAATGGAAAACTTTCTCATTACTTCTCAATCTCATTTTCTCATCTGTAAAATGTGGATAACACCTATGTCACTGGACTGTTATTAAAAGAACTAGATAAAATAACATTAATTTGCCTCGTATCTAGCAGGTGCTTAATCAATTACGGTTGATTATATAATAGTTCTTATTTAGAGAACAGATGGAATTGAGTTTGGGATCTAAGGGGAAAAAAGGGAAAAGCGGGGGCTATCAAGAATATTTTAATAGGTGTCTGTGTCCTCTGATACAGATTGGAGTTATTGTTGAGATTTGTCACCAGAGACCGAAAATTTTTTGCAGGCTAATTGAACTGCATCATTCGAGATAAGAATTGAAGTCAAAGCTACTTAAAGAGCATGTAGTAATTAGGAAACTAGTTTAATGGAGAAAACCTCCAAGGGAATCTGTTTTTATTTTTTCCCTGTTTGACAGAATGAATGTTTTAACACCTTAATAGGAGCACCACATTGGTTCAAACCTTTTAATTGGGATGATTTTCATCCTAATTGCATGGAAAGTTAAAATCACATTATAATAAGATGATGAAGTAGCACAGATGTTTTGTGATTTGACTTTATGCCTGTCCCTCTGAATGGTTCAAAAGAAAGATACCGTGATGTGTTATGGTGCACATTTGTTTTACTATTTGGCTAGAGGTTCTTGGTAAATTATTAACTGATCAACATGAAGTCGTGTGAAAGGACTATAAAACAAAATTATGTCTCCACTGAGATAAGTGAGTGGCAGAGGTTGTGCTCATTAGCCACGTCTATGCATGAAGGAAGAATGACAAATTGAAACCATTCTGCTCGTAACCTCAAGTCTAAACCCACTCTAACTTGACATATTCACTTGATTGAGGAAGAATTGCTTGAGGCTTTTAAATATCTAAGTAATTGCTCTCACATTCTCCCTCACATTTGTTTAGCTGTGTCTGCAAGCACAGATGGTCTGCCCTTTGTCTTACTGCAGAGATGTGGCTGTTTAACTTGCCACTTAACAGGGGCAAAGTGAGCTTCCTCAGGGGTCCCTTGGGTCTCTAACAAGAGATAACTTTTTAGGTGGCTCCAGCTCCAGTGGGCCTGTCCCACTGGAGCCCAAATGCCTTCACTTTCTACACACTCCTCCTAACCCATCAACCCTGTTTCCAGTGTCACACAAAGGTTGCTAAGGACTAACACATCTAAATTTTCACCTTTTCCAGGAAGGTCAGAATTTCAACAGGAGTCCAGATCTTAAGTGCAAAGGGTATGGAGCTCTAATACGTATAATGTGGGGTTCAGCATATGTCAGGGGTGGGGGAGGAGGTGGATAATCAGAGGGGAGTTCAGGCTTAGGGACACTAGAAGGCGAACGAAGAAGTCACAGAAGATGGCCTCTAGCCAGCCCACATCTACCCATGACGCACGTGCTGTAATGGAGCAAGGTCTCATCACTCTGTCACGGAAGTTATCTTGAATGCAATGCAAAAGAAAAGCAAAACCTGTATCCAGCCTAAAGACAGAAATTCTATACACAATATTTTTATATGATGTCTAGAGAACATTTATCCCTTTGGTACCAAAATACCTCCATTCCCTGCTGGGTTTTCTGATGGCCTCTGAGCCATTTGCTCTCTGAGCCTCTGAGGTCTTATTGGAAGAGATGGAGGGAATTAAATGAGAAAATAATATAGCCTGAGAGTCACTGGAGACAAGGAGCCCTGCTTTCATATGTTTCAGGCTCCTTAGAGAAGAGATGTCCGGGAAGCTCTTCCTTCAAGACCTTCCCTTTGGCAACTGAACAACTTCTCTTAGGAGCTGATCTTGGTAATAATCCTCCAGCAGGCAAAAGGCTTAGCTAGTCTTCCTTGCCCATGTGTATGTTTATATTCCACAGAGATCTTCTAGAGACATTGTTTTAACTCAGAGTAGTGTCCTTCAGAACACTGTTCCCAGATATGTGTATAGATATGCCTAGAAAAAGGGTCCATAGTTCAATAATTTTAGTAAATTCTGGAATCTCAACCTTCTTCTTAGTGATTCAAAATGCATGTCAGCAGTTAAGGCTCTGAGAAGGCCTGCAGTAAGGAGAATTATTTGACTTTGTGTAACTCAACATTTTTCCAAACACTTTTTTTTCTTCACACACTTATTTTGGACCCTATGACACAACGTTCCAGCAAACACAAGTTTATAAAATGCTGGTCAACTCAGTGATCCCACTCAATGGGCCATAAATCTTGGTGCTAAAGCATGGAGTACATAGAATGGGAGAGTAGGGAACAAAAATATCGACCTAGGGATGCATGAACTCACATGTTTACAAAGCATTATCTCTAAACTTAATAAATAATACAACTCATAGACATATGAGTGAATCTTTTTCAAATATTTTAAGATGTTATTGTAATGTATTAAATATGAATCCATGTAAAAAGCACCACTGAGATTTTAGTAGTTTGTGTTTTGTATCTTTTTTCAGTCATCAGAAACTAAAAATATAATGAGTATGTGGGAAATCTATAAAAATATCTTGATGTTAAAAAGGGTTCTTTGTACTAAAGGAAAAAAAAAGGAGGGGGTGGGAAACCACTGCCTTAAGCCAAAGGAGTGATTCTAATGGTTGGAAATTCAGGCAAAGTGCCAGCAGATGGGGAGATTCTGCAGGCACAAGTGCTGATTCCTCCCAAATCATAACACACAGTGTCACCTGGTCCCTCCATGAGCAGCCTGTGTGTGTAGAATCCAGTGCTGTGGATGGAGCCGTTTGCATGTCCTCGGGGCCAGGACTCTGTAGGGGGCTTGGCACAGCATGCATGGTGAAACTGATGTTTCTGGATCCCAGCTGTACAAATGAGCTGCAATGGCCAGATGTGACCGTCCTGACCCTGTTTGTGTGCAGCATGTACACGCAGCCTCCATGACCCTCAAGGACCTTGCTGGGTCTGGGATTCTGTGACAGCAGACTTCTGCAAGTTGTGCATCAAAAAGTAAGATAAACCTCCCATTTAAAGGAAAATTGTATTCACAGATGCTGTTCTGTCCATAGAGAGGGCAAATGTAGGTCTGTCCAACGAAAGCAAACTCAACAATGCCCTTAATCACAAGGATGATGGCTCTGATCAGCCCAAAGAGGACGGTGAGCATGGCCCAACCTCATCATTACCCTGGAATCATTACAACCCTGATGGTGAGCTGATCATGGTGATTATCGTAGCACGTAGTTATGCTGATAGCACATTATTCGATGTGGATCACTTTTTTCTGTAATCCAGCTGAAAGACAATGTTTCATTTTGTTCTCGGTAGAAGAAAATCATCATTGCTCTGCAACATTTGGCCTTTTACAAACCCTCTGGAGTAACTGAACTTTAAGAAATGTCCACATTTAAATCATATCCCTTCACTCTGAGGTCGAAAATGCAAGCTGACCAGGAACACAACCAGATGCGACCAGATTCTGCTCCTGCTCTTCAGAGCTGGTGTCCTCACCCCAAAGAGGGGGTGGACTCAGTGCTGTTGGCAAAGACGGGGTGCTCACTCCATCTGGGGAGCAGAAGCCTGTCACAGGCAATCAGGGACTCTCAGACTCTGGTTCTTCTTAATGACTAGGTAGTTGCTGACCTGGAAAAAATCCAATCCAGAGGAGCAACTTTATATTTAATTTCTTACTTGATCCTTAGTTGCAAGTTTTTGACATTCTCGTCTGTGATTCTGGATCCAAGTTCATTGATATCTTACTTTGCCAGGTCATTTCTCCCCTGGATGTTTTTAATTGCTCTTGTCACATAGGGTTTATAATTTCCGATGATTTTTTCTATGCTGCTTACTTTAGACTGTGGTTCTAGAGTCTTCACTTTTGAATCTTGTGGTGGGTTGTCTTGAAAAAGAAACATTACAGCTTTTGGTGGATAATAGTGAAGAAGGCCAAGAAGACTAAAATAGTAATCTGCAATTTTAGCTTCAAAGCTTTTTCAGGAAGAACATGGCTATTCCTTCTTGGTTTTGCCTAATTTCCATTCCACTAATTGTCCAATAAAAAGATAATTAACTTTTATAGCTAAAGGTCCCTGGCATGGAGCCAACTAACAATAATAAGATTGTCTACATAAAATAAAGCACCAGATTAGTACAATATGAACTGGAGGAATTGTAGAACAGAAAGGAACAATGATTCAAAATTCCTGGCTATATCTACACAATGTTAAGGATTTGGAAGAAAACTGAACATTCCAATTAGAACATAAGGAGTTTTCAAATACTTAGGTTGACCATAAGCAAGGTTTTGTGTGTGTTTTTGTTTTTTGTTGTCTTTTATTTTTTTTTTTTCATTTTTAAGTGCTGGGTGTGTAGTGGACAATAGCCTTTCATGAAAAAGCTTTTATTCACACTCTTGGGAATTACTGATTCACTGGGCTGTTTACCCAGGAGTGACATCATTTTAGATTTAGACCATGTGTACATGATAGCAAATGCTTCCTGAAGGAACTGACCAATTCATCTGGCTTTGTCCCCATGTGGGGCCTTGCAGTTTACAGATGGAAATATGAATAAACCATTTGAGCTTTGATCAATTCGTGCCTTCTTTGTTATTTGTTTCAAAATATGCAGAATGGCAGAGGAACGAGCCTTTTTAGGAAGTCAGATTAAAGTATTACCAAAAGGGAGAAGGCCTGCAAGAACAAGTAAAGAATGGCTGAGAGGAGATAAGATAGCTTCATATATGTCTTCTTTGAAAGGCACTTCAGAGGCAGTTGGAACCTGAGTGAAGAGGACAGGAGTGCTGGTCCTTGGGGCATTCATCGATGGCTGGGAAACAGCCTGGCAGAGTACAGTGTCTCTGTACTCTGTACACCTGTGTTTCACAGAGCATGAGTGTTAATAGATGTGCTAAGGGAAAAGTGCACCAGGCTCAGGTAAGCTTGGAAATGACTGGGTTGTACAGAACTAAGCACGTTTCTTTATTGCAGGACTTCTCAGAGCCTTTAGTATGCTTGTATAATGTGAATTTCTGGAATAGACTATCAAATTACCAAAGGTAGCAATCACAGAGCCATCTTTATGAGACACACCTGTTAATATCTCCTCATGTGATGTTCCTAGAAGACCATCTTCAGAAGTTTTGGTGTAGTGGAAAGAGTTCTGGCTTCAGAAGCACTTCCCAGCACTATCACCTACTAGCTTTGTGACAACAGACAGATCACTTACAAGTATAAGTCTTAGGTTTGTCAGCAGTAAAATATAGGTTTCTATCTGGACAGTACAGAATTTTATAAGAATAGTAATGAATATAAACTAAAATTATAAGCAATGAAATACAAATAAAGGTTAGTTCCTATTATTAGAAATCCAGATGGTTAACTATAAAAGTCATCTTCAGAATTTATAACAAATTTTTAGCTTAGAAGTTGTAGTTCTGGTTTTAAGGCATTGCCAATAAAGTTGATATTTAACTGAAAAGATACATTTACACTTGATCACATTCTGCAAAACAGTTCATTTTGGGGGACCCCAAAATGGGAAAGTAGCCACAAAAGAATACCCTACTTTTATTAAAATATATTTGGGAAAAACCTGCCCAGTTCTACCCACAAAAATGTTGCAGCCAACTCCCTGAGTGTTCAGAAGGGACACAGCTAGTTTAGGATTTATGCCTGGGCTTTAAAGTCTGAAATAAGCTGAATTGTGTAAACATTTTGGCACAGTATGCAGGGAGCTAAATACATTACTCTTGGCATTATTAACAGGTGGTGTGGGAATATGTTGCTATGGAAAGTTTATGCTGCAGTGTCAGCAGAAGAAAATGTATTTTATAGGCTTACAGGGAGAGAGAGAGGGGGCAACGAAGGTTCCAGAGGGTCTGATGCATGAAGATGACTGAAAAATACTTTCCAGCTGTCACAACTGCACTTGGGGTTGGATGATTTCTTGTAGTGTTATGAATGTAAACGCTATTCAATTAACTGTTTTGAAAGCAAAAGGTTATTTCTAAAAGAGCAATTTCTAGGCACCTGAAATACTTGAAAGCCTCTATTATTTTCCAAGTTGCTGTCTCTTGAGAAAGATCACCTCCCTTCCAACAAAGGCTTCCTAGTGCTTTGAGGATATAAAAATAGACATACAAGGAGTATACCCTTTTTAATAAGCAGAGCAGCTGTCAACTGCTATAGAGCTGAGCTTGAGTCAGGACTCAGTATATCCATAAAGCAGCTCCATCTTTTCCAGCCACCCCTTTTCCATGGAGCCATTCCCCCCGCCTCAAAAAAAAAAAAAATGCAAGAAGAACAAGAAGGAGAAAGCTTAAAACTGAGGAAAACAAACTTAGGTTGGAACTCAGGAAGACTCTTTGTTGACCACAGCATAGATGACCAAATAAAATGATAGAATCTCCTTTTCTTGAGAGTATAAGGCAAAAGGCTCCCACCTAGGATGATAAAATGTCCCTGTAAGGTCTCTTCTTATATTTTGAGAATAAGCAAGAGGAAACTATTCATTGCCAGAAAGGGAGAACCAAATATTCTCTCTTGTGGTCTAGGTAGGAATAGAATTCAACACTGTGCCTGACAATAGGTGTTGCACAGGAAAATACATGGGGTCTTAAGAACAAATGGGGCTCTTCAGAGGGTTAGCCAGCACTGGTTGCAAATTGTCTTATGAACCTTCTCAAACTCCAAATCACTTAAGGTTTCCTCTGGCTAACTCTGCAGGGATTTTTGCCAAGCAGGTGATGAGTTTTCATAGTCCGTATTATTTCATTATCCCTTTGTGAAGGATGAAAGGCAATCTTTTTATTAAGCTGACCCTGTGACTACAGCCCCATCACTCAGGAGGCCACATGGCCACATTCCAAATATCTGTCTACCAGCACTTCAAACTTCCCAAAGGCCCTGGAGTTATTGGCAGCCTCAGTTTTACAACACTCCACACTCACTGGGCAGTAGGCTTAGCACACGTAGTCCGGGGTTAAGAATGTTGGCTTTGGAATCTAAGAAACCTGGGTTGAGGTTCAGGTCTCCGTTCTGCTACTTAACTAGCCATGTCATGCTGGGTGAAGTACTTAATGTCTCTCCACCTTTGTTTCCTCATTTGCAGCATGGTGATAACCAGCCTTTCCTTCTAGGGCTTTTTCAGGATTAGATGAGATAATCTGTGTAAATCCCAGTGATTTTCACTTAGCAAACACTTGATAAATGATAGCTACAGTTCACAGTGAAAGCGGGAGGGTTTTGGTCCCTGCAGTGAGAGGCTTGCCTGAGTGCTTGCCATGGTTTGGTGAAGACTCGCAGAACCTATTCCATGGCAGAAGCAAGTTATCCAACATCTCTTCTTATTACTAAAGAAATGAGGAGCCAGGAGATGTGGAGACATGACAGCTTCTGCCCCAGCTTCCCATATTTTTACTCCCATAACTCTCCTCTCACCTGCATCCAAAATAATTGCGATCCCAGGCTTGGGCCAAGCACTCTGATCTCATGAGCATTTATGACAGCTGAGCTGGGCGAGAACTCATGCTTTTATCCGGTAATTTAAATAACTCTATTTGAGTTTCTAACAGTGTGTTTGGGATAGCACAGAACCTGCCAACATGCATCTGTGTTTTTCAAATAAGAATTATTCACTTGGCAGAGAAATTACCCAAGCCCTTGTAACCAGGAAATATGATTACAGCATTCAAAAATTGTCATTTAATTTGTTTTACTATTCAGTCTGTCCTTCTCTGTCCAGAAATTCTCCACCCAAGCAATGAGCAAATGAGGTCAATTTATATTTACTGCAGTTGTACTGGGTGTATAATCTACTGTGGCTTCTCTGGGCACTGAGAGAGACCATGAGAAGCCTGAAAATGAGGGCTGTAACCACAAACACGAATCTGAGGTCCCTCACACAGGTCCCCCTGTTTATTGCCACATGGTCAGTCTCTCTTCTGGTACCCAGATCTCTACCTGCCACGTGTTACACAAACGCTGGTAATTGGGCTTCTGTGGGAACAAAGGTGACTAAAGTTGGTTCTGTGTGATGCCAAAGCCACCCATCCAATTTAACAAGGACATTAAATGGCTTTTTTTTTTTTAACCAGTTGTTAAAACGGTTAAATGTTTGCTTCTCATTAAGTTGACAAATCTAGAGGTTATTAGACAGTACTCAAATCCTAACTCTCTTAATCTTTTATTGTACTAACTAAAAAATGTGAAGTTTAGTACTCTTATGACCAAAATTAATATTAAAACCACTCAGATATGGTGCTGTGGTCAAGCAGGTGTTTGACTCAGTTTTTCCCATTAAAAACTGCCTGCTGATAATCCCATCTGATATTCCATCAGGCTGTTAAACCAAGCATTTACAAAAGTTGGCTCAGCCTCACTCCTAGGCTAGCCCACCGACCCCTTCCCGACACAAAACTATGACCTTAAAAAAAACTTGTAAACAGACTATACTATATTTTAATTAAAAAAAGAACTATATATAAAATAAACAAGTTTCTACGTAGAGCACAGGGAACTATATTTAATATCTTGTAGTAACCTATAGTGAAAAAGAATATGAAAAGGAATATATGTATGTATATGTATGACTGAAACAGTATGCTGTACACCAGAAATTGACACATTGTAACTGACTATACTTCCATAAAAGTTAATTTTAAAAAAACCTATGCCCTTAATCCTACTGTGCTCCCTAACTTTTGGTACATTTTTCAATTTTTATCAACCACTTGTTTTGTGCAGGCATTGTGCTAAGGGCTGGTCCATGACCACAGGCTGAGGTTAGGTTTAGGAAAGACCCACTTTTCTGGAACCATGTGACAGACACGGAATCAGAGAAACAGGAAACCAAACTTAGAGTGCCTACTGGTGATGAGCACCTCAAATGCGTTATCAACCTATCAGGATATTTATGATTGTTATACTTCTGAAAAAAAAAAACACACCAAGAGAAGTTAATCAGTTTCTCCAGAGTCATGTAATAATGGTGGAACTGGAATTTGTGCCCAGATCTGCCAGAGTCTAAAGTCCAATCCTGTTCTACCACAGGAGAGAATCACCACTCTCCTAGTTCCCCAGGCAGAAAACTTAGTCACCGTAAACTTCTCCTCTCTCTTACTACATCAGGATGGCTTCAGCTTCCAGTCATAGAAAATTCTGACTCTAATTAGCTTCAGCAATTAGGAAATGTGCTATCTCCCATAACAAGAATTTCAGAGACAGGTGACTCCACCCTCACTTCTCTAAATCCCATTGGCTTTTCCATCTTCTATGCTTTGCCTGGTACCAAGTGTGCTACCCGCAGATTCAGACGCTACATCTAACCGTATTGCCTTCTTAAGAGTAAATGAAACATTTTCCAAAGTGCCAGGACAGCTTACTTCACATCACTCTGGCTAGAACTGGATGCATGTCCACTTCTAAGCCAATCCCTGCCAAAGGGAGTGGGATGGACAGGACTGGGTTACAGGCTAACTGGGATCCATTCACTGGTGCTTGGGGTGGACTCAGTTTCTTTTCCCCTGAAGCCCAGAACCATGTGGGGGAGAGGTGCATTCCTGGACAAAACTGGGAATTCGTTGGGAAGAAATAAAGAGGAAAGTAAATGCTAGGTCTGCTATGATCATTCCACACCTCTGGGTTCTGCCTGTTCTGTTTCTTAATATTTCCCATGTTTATTCTTTTCTTCCCATTGCTCCAATTTAAGCCCTTTTGTATCTTTTTCTTAGATTATTATAATAGTATCCTATCTGGGCTCTCTATCTCCAGTTTTCTCTTGGGTCTGTGCCAAATTAAGCTTCCTAGGGTGCACTATGACCAACTTCCCCTTTCTCTAGAAACTACAATGACTTTCACGCAGTCCACTGAAAGCCTTCTAAGATTCAGACCCAATTTAGCTCTCTAGAGTTATCTCACACAAATTCTCACTCACCAAAGTGATGCACAACTGAACTACTTTGAACAGAGTAGAGGGTTTTAAAAGGGTAAATAGAAGGCCAAGGGACCTCAGAAAAGGATTACCTTTAATGTTACATATAAGTTAGCCACCTGCTGCCCCACCATGGATTTTTCTGAGTGCATGATGAGTAAGGACATGTGCAAAAGGGGACGAGCATGACTTAACACTCCAGGGGCAAGAGCTGTCAATCAATTAAAAGACCACCTCTAAGTGAAGGTATAAGAGGAAGGGACAGAGACCATTGCTACCCACCCTTGGATCAGCCCGCCTTCTGTTCTTGCAGGTGTACTTTCCCTTTGCTAATAAATCCTTTAAAATATTTCACTACTTACACACACGCACACACACACACACACACATATACACACACACACACACACAGAGCCCAGAATGGAGAGATGAGGGAGACGATGCCATTGCTAATACTGTTTTGTGTCATGAACATGCCTGTTTGACTTGCCCTTAGAGCAGAACATCTTCAAGGACAACTTCCACCTTGGAGTTACAAGAAAATGACACTGACATCCTTTCAGATGTCTGTGAGCCCAGGGCTACCCAGATCCATGCTGCCACCCATAGGAGATGCCTAATCTTTGACCAACGAAGTTCACCAAATATCCAATGACTCTTCTGAGGAGAAGGATTTACAGAGAGACATTTTAAAGGCATCAATCTTCTTGACCTTTTGTCTTGGATCATCTCTAATAAACATTTGTATGAAAAACTATGTACTACAAAGGTGAATTAAAGATACCTTGGTTGGTTGAAATGATCTTCAAATCCATTCATTTATTGTCATAGGACCTTGTGTTCTCCCTCCCCATCCCCATCTCCTCTACACACACACACACACACACACACACACACACACACACACACACACGCATCTATGATTTGGGATTATGGAAGAATATAGAGAATATAGGCACTGATCTGGCAAAAAAAAAGAGTATTCAGGAATTTTACAGATCTCATGGTTCCCACCAACATTCAGAGAATACACACCAGCACTGTCCTATTCCAGGTATGGAAGAGTTATATTCCTATTTACTTCCTACAGTCCCTCCCAGCTTAGCCCTACCACTGCCCCATCTCATGATCTCCACAATGACCACTTCTCATGGAAAGCAGCTGAGGGATTTCAGGGATGATAAGATGACTGAGTCTCCATTTGTGATCCTCACCACAAATTAGAAGGGTTCATCCTGAGGTGAGTGGGGAGTTTGTCTCCAGAGGCCTCTTTTGAGAGTGAAGCTAATAAATCATCTCCTACTAGGATCCATGTACTCCAGCTTCTTGGAATGAGGGGGAACAGCATTCGGAATCATTAGTTCCCTCCCTGATGATCAGATTTAGTAGATAAAGCCTACATAATAACAAATATGGTGGAGACAGAGAACTCCAAATCCAATTTCAATTCCATAAATGTTTGAAGGAAAAGGGGCACATGGGCTATGCGGGTACCAATTGTTTCTAATTGTTTCTTTTTAAAACAACTCCTCACATCCAGAGTTGTCAATTAATAACTGACCTGACTTTCAAACTAACTGAAGCCTGTATCTACCATTCCTCAAACTCTCCCCTCTACCCACATTTCCTGTCACACCCAAACATCTGTAGTAGAATGTCTATAATGTATTAGAGAAAAAAAAATGTTTTGAGAGTGAAACCGAGTGAAGAACGAAAGAAGACGCCCAGCAGTAACACAAATCAGGAAGGCTTCGATTGTTTGCTAACTGCTATAGAAATTTCTCCCGAGTCTGCCAGATAGGTTGGTATTCTTCATGACCTGTCTGGTTCTCGAAATAGCCGGTCCTGCCTCCTTCTAGTGCCTCCATTTTTAAGTCCTGGTTGAAACTAAGTTCAAAGTTAAGCCTTAAAAGAAACAAAAAGCAATTAGCTGTACATTAAGACATTCTGTCCAAATCTTCATGAGGTTAAGAATTAAATTCAAGCCGTCCACGGAATCGGAACCTCCATTATTTGCAGTGTAGTGTGTGAGCTGAGATGGAGCTGAAGCAACATAACACAGTGGAGGTTTGGACAGCCAAACAGGCCTGTGCTGATTCCTGGTTCTGGTACTCGGTGGTTTGTAACCCTGGACAAGTCACTTATCCTTAATCTCCACATCTACAAACTGCACATAAGTTAGTATGCTGCAGAGACAAATAAGATAATGCCTGCATCATACTTGGTGCTATTCCAGACACACAGTGGGTCCTCCATAAACAAAGCTGCTATCAGTAACTGTTTTGTAATTATCTCAGTAACTGTTTTGTAATTATCCAGTAGATTTTTTAAAAAAATCTACTGGACTTAAAATCAGTCCTAATACATGGCAGCTACTCAGCTATTGCTCTTCCTCACTGACCCTGCAACCAGAAATGGTCCAGACAGAGGAGCTCCATCCGCCTGGGCTGCTGAGCGAGGACGACATGGAGCAGAGCTCCAGCTGACCCACAGTGGACGTGCTGTATAGACGGGAAATAAAATTTGTGTTGAGCCACTGAGCTTTTGAGGTTATCAGTAACCACAGCGTAATCTGGCCTATCCTATCCATTGCAGACACGGAAGAATCCTCAAGTAAATGGACATGTTAGGGGGTTAGATAAGTAGGGACACCAGATGGATAGAAGAGGGGGATGAAGGTCCAGAAGATGACATTATGCCCCCAGCATAAAGGGACTTTATTTCTTCTAAATGAGTGCCAGCAAAAAAACCAGTTAGAACCCGAAGCCATGACTGTGTGGTAGCAGAAAAGGACTTAACCCCACGTGACCCAGTGTTCACTGTATTATAATTAACACTGAGGTTTAGCACCCCCCACCCCCACCCATGGGTTTTATGTGGACACAGTGGGTAAGGACATGCACAAAAGAGGCCAGACATGACTAAGCCTTCCAGGACAAGCGCTGTCAATCAACCAAAAGACCACCTCTAAGCAAGGGGATAAGAGAAAGGGGAGACAAAAATCACCATTTTTCCCTTGAATCCGCCCACCTCCCATTTTTGGAGGTGCACTTTTTCTTTTTTTAAGTAAATATTTTAAAATCTTTTTGCTACACGATGCTTTCTGCCTCCTGTCTATAAATCTTATTTATTGGTTAAAACAAGAACTGGGATCTTTACCTTTTGGGGTAACAGACAGATAGATCAAATTCAAGGATTACAAATTACAAAAGTCAATAATCAAAAATATATCGGTTCTTCTGAAACAGTTTAAATAGAACTTGATCATTTCAAAAGGTCATGAAAGGCAAGTCACTCAAAGATAAACAAAAGGAGAGGAACTTGTCATGCTCGGTATCAAGATGTATTATAAAGCTACAGTAATTAAGACAGTGTTGCATTGGTGCAGAGATAGACAAGGATGGATGGAACACAATCAAGGTCCCAGAAAACAGACCCACACATAGACGTCCACTTAACCTATGACAGAGCTCAAAGCAGCGAGGACAGGATGGACTTTTCAACTTTTCAAAGAAAAGTACTGGAACAATTGTGTCCCTACAGGGGAAAGGTGAAATCTGACTCTCACTTCCAACCATCCACAAAAACCAACCTCAAGTGGATTAAAGCTATACCCACAAGAAACAAAACTGTAAACTTTTGAGAAGATAATACAGGGAAATATTTTTATGACCTCAGATTTGAAGGATTTCTTAAATAAGATGTAAAAGCACTAACAGGATAAGATTAGAACATTTAACAACTTTAAAATTAAGAACATCTTTCTTTAAAAGACACCACAAAGAGACTAAAAAGTAAAGCTACAAACTGAGAGAAGATATTTGCAACACATATAATAAGCAATGTATTCATATTCAAGATATATAAAAAGAAACCCTTCAGACCAGTAAGACAGGGGCAAACACCCAATAGAGAAATGGGCACTAGACTTGAACAAGCACTTAATAAAAGAGAAGTTTAAATATCTGATAAGTGATTGAAAAGATGCTCAATGCTGCTAGCAATCAGATGAATGCACACGACGACAAAAATAAAAGGACATCATTACAAATGCATTAGGATAAAAAATAAACTGAACAATGTCAAGTGAGGCTGTAGAGCAATGCGGACTCTCATATTGCTATTGGTGGGAGAGTAAACTGGTACAACCTCTTTGAATTTCTGTTTGGAAATCACCTGGCAAAGTTGGATATGTGCTTATGTTCTGTCTACTAATTCTAGTCCTGACTATATACACTAGAGAAACTTTTGTCTGTGAGCATTCAAAACTAGGTACAAGCATATTTAAAGCACTATTGTTCATTGAACTGGGAACAACTCAAAAGTTAATCAACAGCAGATTGAGCAAATAAACTGTGGTACAGTCATACATTGGAATACCATACAGTACTAAAAATAAAGATTGCATCAATAAGATGGAATCTGAGAAATATGTCTAAAAATTTCTAGAAAAATTCACATGATGTGGAATAATTCCATTGACATAAACTAAAAAGAAACCATACAAAATTGTTTTCAGACACAAATATTTGTGGTTAGTCAATAAAGGGAAAAAAAGAATATGGTAAACATAAAAGTCAGGAAGGTGGTACCTGTGAGTAAGAGACAAGAAGATATAACTGGAAAGGGGCAGGATCAACGGTGGGCTTCCCAGGCAATGGGGGTGTTACACTTTTTTAACCAGGGTTAAAACCACGTGAGTACACAGTACTTAGTGTTCAGAAAGTGCTAGCTGTCATTATAACTCCTGTTAAGAACTCACTTTTATCAATAGAGAAACAGAAATAAGCTTCTTACTAGCATAATATGATCGACAGAATTCCTGTCCATTGTTCCTCACCTTGGGGCCTTCCAAAGGCTGGGGCATTCTGTGCATGTGTGAGGAGTAGAGGTTAACAGTCTAAATTATTTTACATTCTCTAGATGTTTTTGCTAATCTATTAGCATATGTTGCCCTCTTGCAACAACTAAGCCGCTGAAGGAATGAGACTCACAGTTCTCAGTGGCACTGGGAGCAACTAAAATGCTACATCCATAAACTGGATAAGTAAACTGTGGTGTAGCCATATTTTGGAATACCAGTGGAGAGAACAGAGAATCCACCACAATTCAGAGCTCAGGATACCCCAGTGAGAGGGTGCTGACATGTCTTCACAAACCATGGGGCCCAAGGCAAAAGGTGGCCCTGCGAGGATTACAGCAGAAGTCACCTGCTGACCGTCCTCTCCCCTTCAGCCAGGCTGGCATGCCTCCACGCCTCCCCTTCTCCACCTGGTCTGGGTTCCACTTAAAAAGGAGGCCGTGGGTGAGTTCTCCTCTAACCGCCTTCCCTTCTCTGGTCCCAGTTACTGCTGAGTGCTCCATCCTCATTGTTGCCATCGGACCCTGTGTGTGTGCATTTGTTTTTATTGAGTTCCATTACAATCACTGTAAGTGATTCTGTGGGTCTGCTTCATTTCAATGACTTGCACAGGCTCTCAGCTTATGAGAAGGCAAACTTTGAGTAGCCTCCCCTGTGAGGAGTATGAACAAGAGCTCTCCAGGCACAGAAAATAGCAAGTCCACATGTCCTGGGATATTAGAGGAGAGAGTTAGGAAGGGACTCGATTGTAGTAGTTCTGTGTGATTTTATTCCAAATGAAGTCTCTTCTGGCATAGAGAAAGTCAGAGTGGGAACTGGAGATTCAAATGAGCTTTTCCCAAGAGGTCAAAGCAAAGCTTGAGATGGACCTGCTGATAGTTTTCCAGTAGGATTTGGGAAAGGAAGCTCAAAGAGGGTAAAAGGGCCGTGGGAGGCAAGATCCAGTGTCAAAAGGACACTCTCTTGAGTAATGGTGGTGGAAACACTCTGGCCAAACCTGAGGGGATCAGAGAAGAGAAGGCTTTGAGATGGCTTTCTTCATCCAATTAGAGAAGTATCACAGACTGGCCATGGGAGGAGTCTGCCCCCGAAAGAACAGAAAGAAGGGAGCAGAGAGATAAGTCATGAAACTCAAGAGGGTGCCCAGAGCCTTCTTTTCCTTCTCATTACCAAAGGCCTGGGCTTGTCCCTGCACCCCCTGTCTTCTACCCTGCCTGCTACCACCCCATCATCACCCCAGTTCTGACAGTCTCAGTTCCAAGTGCCCTGCTTAATCATGATCCTATTGGATGTAGGGAGATCTAAGGATCTGAGACCTAAATCCTACAGACAGCACCCTTGGAGGCTGCACAATTGGTAGTATTGACCCATCTGTACTTGAAACTACAATATGGTAACTCGTGCTCCACAACTAAATGTCCCTTCTCTCACTCTGTCCCCAGAATGCATGTAATTGAATAAGGTGGGGACATTCAGGATAAAGCAAAGCAGAGTAGGAGGAAGGAGAGAAGCCTTTGCCCTCTGAGCTGCTAATCAGAAATAACAAATGCAAGACCCAGAATAAGCTCTGAGGTTAAGCTTACGTCCTCTTTACTGACCATAAAGAGGATAAGGAAACAGATTTAGTTATTAAGATTAGTGAGATGAACTTGTCATCAAAAAGATAAGAAATAACAAATGCTGGTAATGATGTGAAGCAAAGGGAACCCTTGTGCACGGCTGGTTGAAACGTAAACTTGTATGTCCATTATGGAAAACAGTATGGAAGTTCCTCAAAAAGTTAGAGCTACCATCTGATCCAGCAATTTCACTTCCGGGTATGTATCAGAAGGAAACAAAATTACTATCCCAACAAGATATCTGCACCTCCATATTCTTTGCAGTATTATTTACAATCGTCAAGACATGGAAACAACCTAAGTGTCCATCAATGGACGAGTAGGTAAAGAAAATGTATATTATGTAAAATGGGAATACTATTCAGCTACTACAAAGAAGGAAATACTGCCATTTGTGACAACATGGATGGACCTTGAGGGCAATATGCTTAGTGAAATAAATCAGACAGAGAAAGACAAATACCATATGATCTCACTTATATCTGGAATCTTAAAAAACAAAACAAAACACGGAAGTCATACATACAGAGAACATATTAGTGGTTGCCAGAGGTGGGGGTTGGTGGGTGGGCAAAATGAGAAGGTGGTCAAAAGGTACAAACTTCTAGTTATAAGATAAGTAAGGCCTGGAATATAAGGTACTATAGTTAGTAATACTGTACTGCAGATTTGAAAGCAGCTAAGAGAGTAGATCTTAAAATTTTTCCTTACGAGGGGGAAAAAAAAACTTGTAACTGTATGAGTTGATGGATGTTAATTAGATTATGGTAATCACTTCACCACACACATACATCAAATCATTATGTTGTACACCTTAAATGTGTACAATGTTACAAGCCGATTATACTTCAATAAACATAAAAGTGGGGGGAAAAGAAGTGTCCAGCCCTTAAGGATCACTATAAAACCTGAAGGTATTGTGCTAGTTTGCCTCTTGCTAATTGGGCAACTTCCTGCTGTCAACCTACGGACCTGGATTGCCAGCCTTTGCCCTGGGCTGAGCAGCTCTCCCCTGCTTCCACTGATGACCTTCTCAGACCTTCTTTAAGCAGGAGGACCTCAGGCTGGGCAAGGCCTTGAGACTGTTCACCAGTGCACTAGAAGGGGGGGACTGCAGAGGGTCAAGCAGAGTTCAAAAGCTCTTGTCGTCTGTGAACATGCTATTTGGGGATCTGTCCTTTGAATCTTTACCTTTTGAAACACATTATGGCTGGTTTGGTGACAGAGTTTCAGGGTCTAAAAGTGGTCTGAAGCACATGCTTGGGCCTCCTTCTGGTCAAAGTCAAAATCACCTAGTAACTGAAAGCCCCACTAGTAATATAAAGCATTCCCTGGCCTAGATTCTGTGTGTTTAACTCCTAACTCCCTGGGGTATGGTCAGAAGTAAGAGAAACCAGGTTGGGGGAGATTTAACCAAAATTCATACTCAAATGGCATTACATCACCATTACTAACATTAATACCCTTGGCCTGGCTATGCCCACCAGACTTCTTTCAGCCCACTTTCCTCTATCTTCTAATCTTAGCCCAGCATTGACCCCTCCCTACCCCTACTCTGGCCTGCCCAGCCCCACAGAGACAGAAAAAGCCTGAAGTTTGACTGATAGCCCAAAGGAAATCCCATGGGAATAAGTAGTGGCCTCCACAATTTCGCATCAAATGACGATATGCCCTTTAATGTTACAAATAAAAATGTTCACATTTGAGAACTGTTCCTGTGTGTCAGATGCTGTTCATAAAATAAAGGTTTTGTCCACAAAAATTTTGTATTTTGGGAAGAGATACAGATATTTTAAGGTAAACATATTTTTAAAAAGCTAGATAATTGCACATAATGATAAATGATTTTATAAAAGATTTTAAAGGGCTATGTGATATATAATGGTTAATATGTAAGATTGTCCTGGAGAGTGACCATGGGTAGAGACTTATTTGGACCTGAAAAATGAGTTGGAGCTATCCAGTTAAGAACCAGGCAGACAGCACCCCAGACACAGGAGTAGATAATGCAAAGCCCTCAAGCCAGAATCAATTTTTCATGTTCCAGGAAGAGAAAGGACTCCTGTATGGCTGGAAGGGAGCCAGGAAGAGACGTGAATCCAGGAAAGGCAAGGGTCAGCTCACATAAGTCTTTGTAGGATTTTATTCTGAAACCAATGAAAAGTCTTTGAAGAACTAAGTGTGACATGATCTATGTCTTATGAAAGTTCACTTAGGTGTTGAATGTAGAACAAACTATAAGGAGTAAAAGTCAGGAGTCTACTCAGAAACCAGGCAAGGGATTAGAGTGGTTTAGATTAGAAAGCATGATGGCAGTGGCAGTGGCAGTGGCAGTGGAGTAAAGTGTAATTATCCCTGACGTTTTATGGAGAAGGAAACTGATGTTCAGAAAGGTCAGGGAAATTGACAAGGTGGCACAGCCCCCAAGCTGCATGCAGAGCCAGGATTCAAACTTTTATCTGTGTGATGCCAAAGAATATTTTCCATCCTCTGTACTTCTTTGAGTCTCCCTTTTCTCATCTGTAAAATAATAGTTTGGATTAGATTGTCTATGAGATGTCTTCCAGTTCTAAAATGCCAAGAATTTCCAGCTAACTCATCAGAACTTGAGCAAATTCCCTCTACTTAGACATGGCTGATGCTCCTTGGATGCATTCTCACTGATTGTGCCCCTCAGGTTGGTTTTTGTCTTAGAACGTGGTGAGGAAACATGCACAAGTGTAGAGAACACACACGTGGTCCTCAGTTTTCAGGAACTTTCAAGATACGGGTGAGAAAGAGACCATGTTTAGCCTCAGGATTAGCCAGGAATCTTGGACTGTCTGCAGAAAGCAGACAGTGAGAAATCATGATGCGGGCAGGTGAGAAGCAGCAGCTGAAGGGGAATAAATAGTGATCAGTTAATCACTGGGAATAAATGAGCAGACAGAAATATTCAAGCAAATTCATCACCTGTAAAATGAGAGTCTTTTGAAAATCCAGCTATGGCTTTTTGCTTTTTATTTTTAACACACTTTCATTTGAATTTTGTATACAGTGTGAACTACTTTTGTAGTATACATTTTTAAAACAAAATAAAGAGAAAATAGCCAATTTAAAACAGATATCTTAAAGTGAGCACTTCAGTAGTGTGGCAGTACACACCAGATATCCTGGGAGAGGCACAGTTTCAAATATTTTGGTGGTAGAGCAGAAAGAGGAAGCTTGACATTGATAAGTCACTTAATTCAGTGGCTATCAGCTCAGGTTCTGGAGCCAGACTGCCTCCTTTGAAATCCTGGCTCCACTACTTATTGGCTGTGAGAGCTTGGGCAAATTACATAATCCACCAGGCCTCTGAGTTTTCACCCATGAAACAGATTCAGTAATCATCCCACAGTACAGAGGAGCATGAAAACTATAAAAACTAAAGATGAATTTACTTCAATGTAAATGTAACCTACCTTCAGATTGTGTACCCAGTTTCAGTATTAGAAAGCATGTTTCCTCTAGCATGGGAACTCATTAGTAGGCTTTCTATTCTTTTGAGAATTTTCTGTTACATTTCAGCTATTCTAGGGGAAATAGGTAAAATGTGATGTATAAATAAGACAAGAAAAATCATTTCAAATCCATCAATGTTTGAAGGTAGAAAAAATGTACCAGGTGAATAAATTTAATTGTATAAAAAATGATGTCTATCTTGAATTAAAATAACAATTTTAAGTATGTATGGGGATAGATGTTAACTAGACTCACTGTGGTGATCATTTTGAATATATAAAAGTAGCAAGTCATCATGCTGTACCCCTGAAAGTAATATAATGTTTATAAAGTTATACATCAATTACACCTCAATAAAAATTTAAATTTGCTCTAGAATTAGACGCCTTTAAGTTAAACCTTAAATATGCCTCTTAAAGGACTTTATGTTTCATCTCTGTGTTTTAGCACTCTGTAGCTCTGGCATGTTATACAAGCAGGATCTCTAATTAAAACGCAATGATTAGTGATGATAAACAGAGGAAGAGCAGAGGCACATTCTATGGCGTTTCCTCCTAATAAAGTTCTTCCACACGAGCCCAAGCTCTCTGAAGTTCACTTTCCTCTTTGTTGCAGGCAAAAGCACCAGGGGAAAGAGGGCCACCCGCAGAATGCCTGTATCCTCCTAAGTCAAGGGCAGAGTTTGGTAAGCATTTTGGTTGCCTAAAATCCTTTCCTTTGATCAGAGGTTTAATATGGCTGAATAATTATCCAGCTTTATCAAGGCGGCTTCTTGGAGTCTTCTTGCTCTGGGCCCCTCCAGAGCCCTCCAGAGCCTTCTGCTACGAGGTTAGACCTTGGTATGCAGTTTTGGAGACTAGAATGGGGTCTTCTAATTGAAGCTAATGAAAGGAAGGATTGGAGGTCGAGGAGAACCGTGGCTCTAGAGATAAGATCCTACATAATCTTTGAGAATGAATGACTAAATGAGATAGAGGGTAGCCATCTCTTTCAAGGATCAGGTGGTGATTCTTTCCAATCTGCCCATGGCTTTTAGCTAAGTCATATTCCATGAATTTCACTATGCAGAATCATATATGTACTAGAGAATTTCCTGTTCTGAGTATTGTTTCCTGGGTGAATGAAGTGTTCCTTAGTTGATGTCAGCATAACCATTCCTGACAGAGTTCAGAGATAGTGGAGAATATGATGCTGCCAGTGAAACTAAGTCAAAGGTCTGGAAGTATTGTCCACCCTGACTCACTCTGATGCATCAGGGCTGAAATGATTATCTCCAGGGAAAGTCCCAAAAGAGGAAAAGAGCCTCCAGAAACTCTGAATGAAAATGGAAAGTCAAGACCCTCACTGTCTGTTTCTAGGACCCTTTCAGTAGCGTCTTCCTTGTATTACCATTTTCGCTCCCTATGTTCTGCTTCTTAGCTTGTTACAGCAGGTCTTTGGAGACACTTATTTAACTTCCATGGGCAACAGAAAGACACTCTGGAAAAATCAGAGATTGCTCCTTCTTCCTTTTCTAGAAAGAGCCACAGGGAAGACAAAGCTGCCAGACCTCACACGGTTTGCACTTGTCCATCCAGGTTCTGGATGTCCAAGGGTTCGAGCTTTGGTGCCCACGTGCAGTCCCTCTAAAAGCAGAGCTCCACATAATGTGTTAGTCTGGATTCAGGAGGTGACACATGTATGGACTTGACCCAAATACTTGGTAGCTGTGTGACCTTGGGTCGATTCGTTAACCCTGTTAAGCTTCGGTGTCCTCATCTACAAAAGGAGGCATAATAGTACTTACTTTACCAGTGCTGTTGTGACAAATAAAATAATGCATTTGGAGGAATCAGCCTAGTGATGGTAATAGCAATTTTTATTATGTTGTTATGTTCCAACAGTAACAACCACACCAAACCACTCTCCCTCTTGTCTGCTCTGCTCCAGTGACAAAGCCTTCTTTTCTATCCCCCAACAAGGCGGCCATCGTGTCTCAGACTATTTACTCTGACACCCCACTGAAAGGACAAAGGAGCATCAGAATGCCGTGTGTGTGTGATGCCATCTGAGTTGTCACACAGAGGTCCTACGTCCTCTGGGAAAGGTCAAGTGGAGAATTTTTATGGTGTGACCAGTGAGTCCTGCAGGAATCGGGAAACCATGGAGCTGGTCCCTGTTCTGTCACTGACTTCTGCCTGGAACGTCCCCTCCTGCCCAGGTCTCCATATGGCTGGATCCTCCTCCACCTTCCATCTCTACTGAAGTGTCACCTCCGCAGAGAAGTGTTTCCTGACCACCCCAGCTAGGTGCTACCCTGGCCCAATATCTTCTACATTACTTCCCTGCACGGCGTGCCTCAGAGCAGTAGTCAGTATCTGGAAGGATCTTGTTTATCTCCATATGTATTCATTGTTTGTCTCTCCCCTCAATACTGTAAACCCTAGGAAGACAGCCCTTATCTGTCTCATGCATGCTGTCTCCTCAGTGCCTGGCACAGAGTGCCTAGTCCGTGCCAGACTTTTTGCTGAATAAATAAATGAATCCATAATTCTGGTACATTCCATGGAGCTCAAAGCATCCTCTAGGGCCATGCATGGCCTTTGGGACCAGATCTTAGGCATATCCACGTGTGCAACAACAATTAAACTTTCCTGACTCCAACCCCCTGCCCCCGCCATTCAAAGACCTTAGAGGGTCTCTTCTGGTCTCAGTCATCGTGCGTGCACAATAAGTTACCAAGCCAAATATGCGCCTCCCTCCCATTCCACAAGACCTGGTATTTATCATGTGGAAAAGGACTTGCAGTTATGCATGCGGGATGTCCCTAGACTTCAGATGTTCTCTCGGGGAGCTGTGTAAAGGTGCTGAATGATTCTGAGCGAGGGAAAAATGTCCCTTGGCCAGCAGTGCTATGCATGTCTAAATTCCCAACCTCCAGCCAAGAGAAGGCCCCAGAAAAAGTTCATGAGTGAGTTGCCCATAGACCCCTTGCCCAGACTTTTGGAAAATGCATGAATGGGAATTAACCAAGGCAACCTATGGAATGATGAGAGGAGGATCCCACAGCATGGCTCAGAGCCAGGCAGGGGGCCTCAGTGTGAGGCAGAATTTTGCCCTGTGGCCATACCGTGAGGGAGGGTCTCCTCATGAATTCCGAGCTTCCCAGTGTTTTGAGACTTGTTGGTATTAAATATATCCTGTTAATTGCTTTACTTTCATAACGTTTATCTCATAGCCGCAAAATACTTGCTGCTTAATTTCAGAGGGAAAAATCATGACCACAGCTTTGCCCCTGGAATAATGCAATGATGAAATGTTCTATGTGAAAAAGATAGAATATTTAGAAACGGGTAAATGGAGCTTGGGTTCTGGTGAAGGACTACAAAATTAGAAAAAGTGGAACCCTGAAGTGAGTCCCTGTTCTGTTACAAAGCTGTATCATTTATTCAGTACGTTTTCCCTGATGAGATTACAAACCAGACTTGTTCTAGATGCTGAGAATGCCAGGATGTTTGTAAGGAGCTGGGCTGATAGCCTTGTTGGGGAGATAGACAAGGAAACAAATGAGGGTGTCACGTGACTAGCATCATTAAAGGGTGTGGAACACAGCAAGGAGGCAGCTAACGCAATCTGTCAGGGACGAATTCACAGAGGAGGTGTTGGAGAAACGATAATATGTCATCTGGTGAAGGCAGCAAACTTGTGAACCTGTTTTTCTTGCCAAATGAAGCACGCGGTACGAGCACAGTAAATTATCGGCAGGGATGTGTGCCAGCCATTCCTGCTTCAGTCTCTGCACGCGTCCTCCTCTTTCCTCAGGCTCCAAATGCCCCCACCCCCACCCACTCAGCACTACTCCCCTTGGCTCTCCACCGAGATGTCACTTTCTGAGAGGAAGCCCTCTCTGACTCCCGCATGACAAATACTCACTTCTGTGTATTTCCATAATGTTGGGTTCTCTCCATCAGACTCACCCTTACATGCTCCCTATGCATCCAGGGGGCTTTACATGTATTAACTCATGCATCTTCTTCACCAGCTTATGAATCATTATTGTTATACTCAAATCACAGGTGAGGAGACTCTGGTCCAAAGAAGTTAAATAACTCACATCAAGAAATGAAAATGCCAGGATACAAAGCCAGGAGTACAGCTGAAGGATCTGCTTTCTTATTATCCACGCTGCGCCTCCTTTTAAGGTAGGTAAATCTCCCTGTCAGCCGGTTCGGTCTGTCTCCTGCTCCAGTCTGCAAGTTCCTCCAAGGTGGAGACCATGTCTTACTCACAGTTCCACCCCCAGTGCCGGGACCAGGGTGTGGTGTGTAGTGAGTGTCCGATGATGCTTATTGAATTTTTTTAAAGAATGTTGGAATTCCACACAATCTCCACTGCACACAAAGGAGCCACTCCCCCTGCCAGTGTTTTAAGGGGTGCTATGAGGGTGCCTTCCCCCAAGTAATGGGTCTGCTATTAAACAGATTTCTTGAGACTTGGGACCAAACGCAAATGAAAGGCATTGGGACCCCTGGCATACAAAACCTGGAGAAATGTGTGGAAGCTTTTTGCTGTAGATGGCTCTTTGTGAAATCCTCCCAAATATGACTCAGCTCCAGAAGGTTTCTCTTTCATGAAATTTCTTTTCCCAAGATAGTTCTGTAATTCCAAGTGTTATCCACTCACCCCTACCCTGGAACGGGGTCCTGTGTTTGTCTTTCGTTTGTGCCTTGTAGTGTAATTCAGGGCACAGAAGTCAATCTGATCTAACACTTGCTACGTATTTTTAGCTGCCATCTGCTTAACAGTGCCCAGCAGTAACGGTGCGGTGTTCCACTGCACTCCAGCTGCCACTCACCTTCTCTCTGCTGTGTGTCACACAACGTTTTGCTTAACTGCTTTCTCTTTGCTGCTTGATCTATTAATTCCTGGCCTCACCAGCAGTTCAGATTATTCACCCTCAACTGGATCCAGTCATGCACAGCATCTTCATGAGAACCTAGTGGGAATTAGGCTAGGTAGACAAGATGTCTCTTGACTCTTGATTTTTCTGACATGTCAGAGGTGACCATATTTCAAAGGTACTCAGAAATCCTGGTCAGAACATACAGCGAAGGTAACAGCAGTAGTAATAAAGGAATCCTTTAGTATTACACGAAGCAGTTTTGTCCAGGGGTTTGAGAGAGATTTTGCTCTTTTCTAAAATCAGCTAAGACTCACTGACCATTACTTAGATATGTCAAAATTTAAAAGGGGTCAATGTAAAAAGTGAAATGAGAAGAATTTTAAAGGATACTGTTGTAACAATTACAATCAATAGGCACCTATGATCTAACATGGAAAGTAAATGGTGTGACTTGAGTGGTTCTGATTAGTTAGATGTCCTTAACTGAATTTTATCATATGGATTATTAATAATCAATTAAAACCAATTCGATTATCTTAGCCCCCAAACCAGGCATCACTTATTGTTTAAGGTTTAAAAGTTAATTAATTAATGTTATTTAATCAATCTTTAATACAGTAGGTGCTCCAGTGAGTTTAAAGAGAACACCATTTCTCACTGGGTGGGCTCGGACACAGGCAGGACAGAACAACTGCCTACATCTGTTCTTATTTGGCCCGACTTTGCTTATTCAAGTTGAGCTGACCTACCAGTACCACACGGCTACCACCAAATAAAATGAGTCCTGGGTGCCCCACTCCCAACTTGCTTCAAGCTCCCAGCCTTCCCAGGCCTTCAGCTTTGCCCCTGAACCCTTGCTCTGCTCTAATCTTTCAGATAAGATGCTCAAGATGGTGTTTCTGGCTGTCAGTCTTCATATTGACTGGGTGACCACTCCTGGGTGACCACTGTACGTAAAGCCAGTCTTGATCTCTGGGACTTCACCTGGTCTAGTCCCCTACAAGGGGAGGAGACTTAACTGACCCCACTCCCAACATCCCCTAGAAGTTGTAAATTTTGTTCAGTGTGTTTAAATAAAAAAAATGATACTGTGATTATGAAGTCAGAAGACAGGGATTTTGAAGAGAAGGAAAGGAAGAGGGTAAAGGCTTCTGTTCATGAATCAATCGACACAGAGAAGCCTTTTGTTTTTAATTAAAAAAATTTTGTCCAACTATTTTATTTTTATTTATTTATTGGGGACGAGGTAATTAGGTTTATTTTTTTACTTTTTTAATAGGGGCACTGGGGATTGAATCCAGGACCTCTTGCATGCTAAGCACACACTACCACAGAGCTATACCCTCCCCACCAAGAGAAGTCTTAATAGAAGAGGCTTGGGCTGATGCAGAAAATTGGTTACAGAGTGTTGCTTATTCAGTCAAAAAAAAAAAAAAAAGCAGAGGTTTTCTAAAGATAAATTATTGTAGGGGGAAATAAAATTAATTCCCTTAGGCATTATCTTTGGTTTGTGAGAGGAAGACTGAGGAGGTGTAAATGATGGACAGTTTTCTAGCTTTCCATAGGAAATAAGAACTAGTGCACAGAAACAGTGATTCCAAGCCACAAAACTCCTTCATAAAGACGTTCACATGGAATGTGTTTGGGAATATTTTTTCCCACACAAATGATGAATTGCCAAGTCCACCTGGCTCCAGCTCTTCTGAGGCACTATTTTAACACTTCCTGCCCTTGAATATCACTTCCCTGAGTTTTCTGCAGCTTTCTTCCATGGATTCCTTAAGGACAGTTTCTTTTTGGCCCCTCACCCCAGGCATTCCTCAGCAGTTCCAGCTCTTTTCAGCAGGGCCATTTAGGTCTGAAGCCTATTTATTTTACAACTAAACATATTCAAAGTATGGCTTGTAAAGCCACCTTTATTGAATGAAAGGACTGTCATTTCTCCAAACACCTCTGGCGGTGGGGTTTGATATATTCTCTATTCCCCACAGCCTCTTGTACTATTTTGCTATTCTTCCACTCTGAGAGAAGAAGAGTTGATTTCTTTCTCTTGTTTGTCCAAAAGACTGAGAGAAGCAGTAATGGTCTTAAGTTTCTGGAGCCCTTACGATGTCACACTGTCACTTTTCATGGTCCAAATGGTTCTCAACACACCTAGCCTCAGCAATCAACATATAGAGGATTTTTCTACAGGATTTTTGCAAACATTGTTTACCCTGTGTATACGTTTCCAACAGCTACAAACTACCATAAACCTGGTGGCTCAAAACAATGGAAATTTATGATCTCAAGTTCTGAAGACCAGAAGATCAAAATCAAGGTGTGAGCAGGACCTCAGTCCCTCTGGAGGCTTGGGGGGAAGTTCTTCCTCACCTCTTCCAGCTTCAGGTGGCTATTGGCATCTTTGGCTATATGTCTCCTCCTCTTTATGTGTTGTTCTCCTCTTCTGTCTCTTATGAGGACACTTGTCACTGGATTTAGAGCCCACTCAGGTAATCCAGGATGATCTCATCTTGAGATCCTTAACACAATTACATCCATAATTTTTAAAAATTTTTTATTGTTTTTATTTTTCTTAATCCTTTTTAAAATTTTCTTTGCTTTCTTCTGTTATTGACTATAGTCTGTTTTCAATTCTTTTAAATTTTTTTTTAGTTTTATTTCCACATCCACTTAAACAAACAAATAAACAAAACTCCTTTAGGACCACACAGATAACTGATACTCCATAATCCATAGAGCCAGAGAGATATAAGTAAAGTGAAGAAGCAGAGGAACCACTCTCAATTTAAAGAAGAGAAATTCCCTGAAAGAATGATCAATGAAATAGATTTTGATAGTCAATTAGATCATGATTTCAAAAAAGGAGTGATCAAAGTACTGAAGGAAATAATAGAGACTGTGAATAGAGACAGAGAATACATCAAAAAGGAAATTGAAACTATAAGAGGAGCCAATTAAAATAGGAAAACTCATTTGCTAAGATAAAAGCTGAGCTAATGGCTGTAAAAAGCAGGTTAGATAATGCAGAGAAATGAATAAATAACCTAGAAGACAGGATAACAGAAGGCACCCAATCAGAACAGCTGAGAGAAAAACAAATAAAAACCAATGAAAAAAATAAAAGGGACCTATGGAATAAAATCAAGTGTGACAACCTACACATAATAGGGGTCCCAGAAGGAGAAGAAAGAGCAAAGGGGACTGAAAAGGTATTTGAAGAAATCATAACTGAAAACTTCCCAAAGAAGTTTTCCTAAAGAAGGAATTATATATCCAAGTACAGGAAGCATGGAGGGTCCCAAACAGGAAGAACCCAAACAGACTCACACCAAGACATATTATAATCAATATAATCAAAGGTAAAGATAAAGAAATGATTCTAAATGCAGCAAGAGGAAAACAAAGAGTTAGTGTAAGGGAATACCCATAAGGCTTTAAGCTGACTTCTCTACACAAACACTGCAGGCCAGAAGGGACTGGCAAGATATATTCAAAGTCCTAAATGAGAAAAAGATGCAACCTAGGATATTTTATCCAGCAAGGCTCTCCTTTAGAATAGAAGGAGAGATAAAGTACTTCACAGACAAGTAAAAACTGAAAGAATGTAGCAACACTAAACCTATGTGCTAAAAGAAATATTGAAAGTTCTGCTTGAAATAGAAAAGAAGCAGGATGCTACAGAAAGAAGAAAGCCATATGTGGAAAGGAGATAACTACAGTGAGTTATAACAGAATAAACATGAAGATGTAAAATAGGACATCAAAATCATTAAGGGTGGGAGAGGGTAGCAAGGAAATATAGACTTTTTTGGCTTTTGTTGTTGTTGTTCTTTATAGGATGTATTTGAGCTTGTATCACTATCAGTTTAAAATGAACAGATATAGTAATGGGTTAATATACATAAAAGCCATGGTAACCACAAGCCAAAAGCTTACAATAGAGTCACAAAAACTAAAAAGAAATCAAGCTAATACAAAGGAAAATTATCAAACTGCAAAAAGAAAAAGAAAGGAACAAAGAGGAAATACCAAATCAACTGGAAAACTAAGTTCAAAATGGCAATAAACACACATCTACCAATAATTACCATAAATGTCAGTGGATTAGATGCTCCAATCAAAAGACACAGAGTGGCAGACTGGATAATAAAACAAGAATCTATAATATGCTGCATACAAGAGACCCACTTTAGGGAGAAGGACACACATAGATTGAAAGTGAGAGGATTGAAAAAGATATTCCATGCAAATGGAAATGACAAGAAAGCAGGAGTAGCAATACTGACTTCAGACAAAATAGACTTTAAAACAAAGACTATAAAGAAAAATAAAGAAGGAAACTATATAATGATTAAAGGAGCAATACAAGATGAGGATATTATACTCATTAACATATATGCACCCAATATAGGAGCACCCAAATACATAAAGCAAATACTAACAGATATAAGGGGAGAAATTGATGGGAATACAGTCATAATAGGAGACGTTAACACCTCATTAATATCACTGGACAGATCTTCCAGACAGAAAATTAATAAGGCAACAGAGAAGCTAAATGATACAATAGGACAATTAGACTTGGTTGATATTTTCAGAACATTACATCCCCCTAGAATAGAATATACATTCTTTTCAAGTGCACATGGAACATTTTCTAGGATAGATCATGTGCTCAGGCACAAGAGAAGCCTCAACAATTTAAGAAGATAGAAATTATTTCAAGCATCTTTTCTGACTATAATGCCATGAAACCAAAAGCCTTCCCACTAAAATCTGGAATAAGACAAGGAAGGATGCACTCTTTCACCACTCCTATTCAACATAGTCTTGGAAGTCCTAGCCACAGCAATCAGGCAAAAAAAAAAAAAAGAAAAAAAAGGATCCAAATTGGAAGAGAAGAGGTAAAACTGTCGTTATATGCAGATGACATGATACTATACATAGAAAATCCTAAAAGCGCCACACAAAACCTACTAGAGCTGATAAAAGAATTTGGCAAGGTAGCAGGATATGAGATTAACATAAAAAAATCAGTTGCATTTCTTTACGCCAACAATGAATTAGCAAGAAAAGAAAATAAAGATACAGTCCTTTTAAAATTGCATTCAAAATAATAAAATACTTAGGAATAAATCTGACCAAGGAGGTGAAAGGCTTATACATGGAGAACTACAAAACACTGATTAAGAAAATTAAATATGACCTAAAGAAATGGAAAAATAGTCTATGCTCTTGGATTGGAAGAATCAATATAATTAAAACAGCCATACTGGCCAAGGCAATCTACAGATTTAATGTGATCCCTATCAAATCATCCAGGACATTTTTCACAGAACTAGAGCAAAACATCCTAAGATTTATATGGAATCACAAAAGACACAGAACTGCCAAAGTAATATTGAAGAAAAAGAATGAAGCTGGAGGAATAACCCCCAGATTTCAGACAATACTACAGAGCTACAGTAATTAAAACAGTATGGTATTGGCATAAAAATAGACATATGGATCAATGGAACAGAATAGAGAGCTCAGAAGTAAACCCACAAACTTTTGATCAGTTTATCTTTGACAAAGGAGGCAAGAATATACAATGGAGAAAAGACAGTCTCTTCAGCAAGTGGTGTTGGGAAAACTGGATAGCAGCATGTAAATCAATGAAGTTAGAACACTCCCTCATACCACACACACACAAAAACTCAAAATATCTTAAAGATTAAATATAAGACAAGACGTGATAAACATCCTAGAGAGAAAACATAGGCAAAACATTCTCTGACATAAATCTTAGCAATGTTCTCCTAGGGCAGTCTACCAGGCAATAAAAATAAAAGCAAAAATAAACAAATGAGACCTAATTAAACTTAAAAGTTTTACACAGCAAAGGAAACCATAAGCAAAACAAAATGACAACCTATGGAATGGGAGACAATATTTGCAAATGATATGACTGACAAAGGCTTAATTTCCAGAATATACATATAAACAGCTCATACAATTCAATAACAACAACAAAAAATAAAACACAAACAAGCCAATCCAAAAATGGGCAGAAAACCTAAATAAGCAATTCTCCAATGAAGACATACAAATGGCCAATAGGCATGTGAAAAAATGGTCAATATCACTAATTATCAGAGAAATGCAACTCAAAACACACCAGTCAGAATGGCCATCATTCAAAAGTCCACAAACAATAAATGCTGGAGAGGATGTGGAGAAAAGGGAACACTTCTACACTGCTGGTGGGATGTAGTCTGGTGCAGCCATTATGGAAAACAGTATGGAGATTCCCCCAAAAAACTAAAAATAGACTTACCATATGACCCAGCAATCCCACTTCCCCAGAGGAAACTCTAATTCAAAAAGGCACATGCATCCCAATGTTCATAGCAGCAGTATATACAATAGTCAAGACATGGCAGCAAACTAATGTCCATCCAAAGATGACTGGATAAAGAAGTTGTGGTATATTTATATAATGGAATATTACTCAGCCATAAAAAGAATAAAATAATTCCATTTGCAGCAACATGGATGGACCTAGAGGTCATCATTCTAAATGAAGTAGACCAGAAAGAGAAAGAAAAATACCATATGATATCACTCGTATGTGGAATCTAAAAAGAAAAAGAAAAAGAAAAAAAAGGACACTATGCACTCATCTACAAAACAGAAATAGACTCACAGACACAGTAAACAATCTTATGATTACTGGGAAAAGGCAGTGGAAAGGGATAAATTTGGGAGTTTGAGATTTGTAAATATTAGCTACTATATACAAAAAGATTTTAAAAGTGTCTTCTGTATAGCACAGGGAACTATATTCAATATTTTATAATAATCTTTAATGAAATAGAATATGAAAACAAATACATGTATGTATATGCATGGCTGGTACATTGTGCTATACACCAGAAACTGACACATTGTAACTCATTATACTTCAATAAAAAAAGAAAAAAAATACTTGATACCATTAGAGCATAATACAAGTTACAAATTTGCATATCAGAAATTAACTGAGAAATTCTCAAATATTTTATTAATTTATTAAAAAATCAATAATAAACCAATCACATGTTAACATAAATAATATTTTTTACAAAAAAAAACTATTTCCAAAAATTTAGTGGGAAGAGTGACATTATTTTACATTTTTGCCAATGTTTCTGAAGTTTGTCTTAAAAGAAAACAGCTAATTTCCCATATCTGCTTCTCCGTTTAATCTCTAGCGATATATAACCTCTTGAAAAGGTCATGTAAGTATGAAAGCACAAAGGACAAATGATGCTATATAATTAAGATGAGAATTTGATCTTCTAGATCCCATGAAAGTGTCCTGGGGACCCTCCTAAAAAGAGTCTTTGAGACCCTCAGCAATCCCTGAACCATGTTTTGAGAAATGCTAATCTAACCAATTTTTGCACATTTGTACTGTTTATAAACTGCGTCTTGATAATAGCAATACTTCCAAGATGTTTGAGTACATTATTCAGTAAGCCATCTGAAAAGCTGGAATGCTGTCATTCATTAGCATGAAGCAAACATTTTCAATAATTAAAGAAGCAACCATTTACTAACAACTTTGCACACAGTAGTAGACCCTTTGCTCAGGACTTTTTTTTTAACTAAATTCCTACAACACTGTGAGTTAGATTATCCCATTTTTAATGAGGAAAGGGATCCAGAAGTTTAGTGTTTGCCTGTATTTCAACAGTGATCTTCCTAAAGCCCATACTATCAGCACAACATATACCGCCTCCCATGAGGCAGAGAGAATAAAACAGGGGGAGAGAGCAGGTGAGGAGTGGAGGACGGTGGTGTGTAAAATTATGATGTGTCGTTATGTTAGCATATCAATATCATGGCAGTTTCTTAGAGCTTAGCTAAGTAAGTGTGAGAATTTGATTTTTCAAATAATTTTCCTTTTACCTACTAGACAGTTGAATCACTGTAGCTTTAGCAATGAGATAAAAAGCAAAACATTCACCTAGAATCATCTGCACGATGCAGGTAGATTTTGTACAAGTGACTCTGCTACGTCTTCTTTGTTTTTACTGTAACCTCTCATTATTTCCATATATTTGCCTTTTCACACCAACGAATAGTATCACTGATGTACTGATGATAACAATACTAGCATGTAACAGCTTTTCTTATCGAGGGGCCCCTTATACTAACCCCGTTCTAAATGCTTTATCGGCATTTAATCCTCACAACAACTCTATAGGGTAGGTATTAATTAACAGCCGACCCTCTGTTTCTGCAAGTTTTGCATGCATGGATTCAAGCAACTGAAATTTTGAAATTTCCATCCGTGATTGATTGAATCTGCAGATGCAATGCCTGCAGATATGAAAGGCAGGTGGCACTATACCATTTTAGACAACAAATTTGAGCATCCTCGTATCTTGATATCTGTGTGGGCTTCTGCAACCCCCTGCAGATACCGAGGGATGACTGTACCACAGTTTTATAGATGAAGAAACTGAGGCTTAAAGAGGAAAAAGGCTTACAGTGGAGGAAAGTAGGACTGAACGAAAGCCTGTGTCTTTAACTGCTTTCTATCACCTCCATGGAAAATATATTTCCTCCATCTTTTTATGCTCTGTAGCACCCAGTTAATGCTAAAGGACTGAATAATAAGGCTGTAAGACTGCTATGACCAGTATCCTTAGGTACTGTTGTCCTCCAGCCCGCGGTCTTTGAGCCACTTCCCATGGAGCACAGCAACCCTGTACCCAAGTCCTGTGTGACTCAGTCTGGTGTCCAAGATCTGGCCAGTGTCTGTCTTCTGATCCACAGTGGTGAGAAGCCACGGAGCACAGAATGCACTGTGATTACTTCTTTCTTTTAAAACAGCATAAGTCATTTCAGAAAGGTTGGATTATACAATATGTTAGAAATTCATAACATTTCTTTCTGGAGTTGACACTGACCATTGGCTCAGATATCTGTATCAGGTTCTGGCACTGGTCCATATTTTTAGGAGGAAAACAATTTCCTGGGAAAGCATTGGAAGTGGGTATAATCATAACAACCCTGTGACAATTATAGAACATGAGGATGGAGCCACTAAAATAGGTTGAGATGTATAAAATACATTGAAATTTTAAAAACAGCCTGAAAGGCTTTAGAAGAAAAGTTTTGTGTAAAGTTTAAGTTAAAAATTATATATAAAGTCAAAGGCTATAATGTGTGTATATATATAACTATTCATTCATATTGACACACGAATGAAATTTAGTATACCGAGAATATATTTGCTTTAGTAGAAGAAAATACATGTGCAAAGACCTGATATCATCTTGAACCCCTTGCTTCTGGAAGATCTGGGCCAACATGATCTGAGCCCAAATCCACAGCTTGGGGAGAGTCTGGCTCACCCCACCTCCCCACATTTTCTGTAATTTCTGGGACATTCTCTGTCTCTCCATTCTACTGCCTCAATTCCATAGCATGTCCTTTCAGGCACAAATCCCAACCCCTGGACCACATCCCACGTCTGCCCCTTCCCCCAACCCCAACACACAAATCCACCTGCACCTAAGCATTTTGTAAGTTTAATAACTTTACTAATGATTTGAGGATTATGAGATTGAGTTTGCATCTTGTGCCTCCAACATCATCTCTTCTCTCCTTTCTTCTTCCTCCTTCTTCTCTCACTAGGTTAATAAGGAGATTTTTCCCTTTCACATGTGGAGAAGATTCACTTCTACCCAGCTGTCTCAGTTCTTTTCCTCTCAAATAAATGCTGTGTCCTTCCTAGGAGGAACTGGAAAATAAAATTGCCTCTGTCTTCTTACACGTGAACATGTGATCCATCAACAGTGTATGAAGAGTCCATGGCTCCTTGCTACTCTCTGATGTATTGATGGGCCAGGACTCTGGTTTGCAAGGGACAGAAACCAAGCTCAAACTGGTTTAAACATGCAAGGGAACCTATGGGCTTCACCTACACTAACCTCACGTGAAGCTTGATACAGCACTTAACTGAGTCATCAGGGCCTCCCTCTGTCACTCAACTCTGCTCTCCCTCTAAGGCAAGTTCTCCGTAGGTGGTGGCACTTAAGACCCCAGTCTTGGAAAAAGCTATAGCCGACAGCTTGATCATTATGAAGTTGATCACATGTTTGTCTATGCTTGGTGCCTAGTACATTGCCTGGAACATAACGAGAACCCAATAAATATTCGCTGAACCCAACTATTTGTTTAACTGATATTTATTAAGTGTGTATATGGGTCAGCCTTGAGAATACAGTAGCAAACCAAACAAAGTCTCTGCTCTCATTCAGCATGGATTCTGCTGAAGGAGACAGGTAATAAACAAATTAGAGAATTTCACATAGTGAAAAGGGCTCTGAATAAATTAGACTAGGCAATGTGATAGATGGTGACTAAGGGGTGGCAGAGGGCACAGGGTACACAAGGTCAGGGAAGGATCTCTTCGAAGAGGAAATATTTGAGGTTAGATCTGAATGATAAGAAAGAGCCAACTGTGTGAAATTAGAGAAGAATGTTCCAAGCAAAGAGAAAAACAGAGCAAAAGCCTTACAGCAGGAATGAGTTTAGCAGGTGTAATACATGAGATCAGTGACGTTGGAACATAATGAACAAGGAGATTGCTATATCACAGGAGGTCAGGGAGGTCAGCCATCAACAAACCATCGACAAGCCATCGACAAACTATAGGTTGTAGAGATCATCTGAATTTTATTCTGGTGCAATGAAAAGCTACCAGAAGATGGTACACAAGAATAATATGATCTGCTTATTTTTTTTTTATTATGGTAAAACACCCAGAACATAAAATTTGCCATCTTAACAATTTTTAAGTGTATAATTCACATTGTTGTGCAACCAAGCTCCAAGAACATTTTTATCTTGCAAAACTAAACTTTGTATTCATTAAACAACAATTCCTCATTTCCCCTTCCCCTAGCCCCTGGCAACTACCACTCTCCTGTCTCTGTGAATTTGACTACTTAAGAAAAAACTCATATAAGTAGAATCATACAGCATTTATCATTTTGTGACTGACTTATTTCACTTATAATGTTCTCAAGTTACATCCATGTTGTAGCATGTGTAAGAATTTTTCTTTTTTAAGGCTGAATAATATTCCATTCTATGTATTTATATTTTGTTTATATATTCATCCATTTTGTTTATATAGTCATCCATCTGTGGACATTTGAGTTTCTTCCACCTTTTAGCTATTGTGAATAATGCTGCTATGAACATGAGTGTATGGATATCTCGTCAAAACCTTGGTTTCAAATCAAAACCTCACACCAGTCAGAATGGCCATCATTGAAAAAGTCTACAAACGATAAATGCTGGAGAGGGTGTGTCGAAAAGGGAATGCTTCTACACTGCTGGTGGGAATGTAGTTTGGTGCAGCCATTGTGGAAAACAGTTTGGAGATTCCTTAAAAAACTGAAAATAGACTTACCCTATGATCCAGCAATCCCACTCCTGGGCATGTATCTGGAGGGAACTCTAATTTGAAAAGATGCATGCACTCTAATGTTCATAGCAGCACAATATACAACAGCCAAAACATGGAAGCAACTTAAATGTCCATCAACAGATGACTGGACAATATATACAGTGGAATATACTCAGCCATAAAAAAGAATAAAATAATGCCACTTGCAGCAACATGGATTGACCTGGAGATCATATACTAAGTGAAATAAGACAGAAAAAAAGAAAGAAAAATACCATATGATATCACTCATGTGGAATCTGAAAAAATGACACAAATGAACTTATTTACAAAACAGAAGCAGACTCACAGACATAGAAAACAAATTTATGGTTACCAAAGGGGAAAGGGTGGGTGGAGAGATAAATCGGGAGTTTGGGATTTGCAGATACTAACTACTATATATAAAATAGATAAACAACAAGGTCCTACTATATAGCACAAGGAACTATATTCAATGTCTTGTAATAGCCTATGATGAAAAAGAATATGAAAAGGAATATACAGATATATGTATAACTGAATCAATATGCTGTACACCAGAAATTAACACAACATTGTAAACTGACTATACTTCATAAAAAAGAAGAGTAATGTACAAAAATCACAAAAATAAAATAAAATAAAATAAAATTATTTTGAGTATGTATTTCAATTCTGAAATCATAGGTATTTCTATTTTTAATTTTTTGAGGTCTGACATACTGTTTTTCACAATGGTTGCACCATTTTACATTTCCACAAACAGTGCATAAGGGTTCCAGCTTCTTCACATTCTTACCAACACTTGCTATTTTCTGTTTTTTCACACCCATCCTAAGGGATGTAAGGCAGTATCTCACTGTGGTTTTTATTTGCATTTCCCTAGTGATTAGTGAAATCGAGCATCTTTTTATGTGCTTGTTGATCATCTGTATATCATCTTTGGAGAAATGTCTATTCAAATCCTTTGCCCATTTTTTTGTTTGGGCCATTTTTGTTGTTGTTGTTGTTGTTGAGTATCAGGTGTTCTTTATATATTCTGGATATGAACCCTTTATCAGACATATAATTTGCAAATATTTTCTCCCATTTTGTAATTGCCTTTTCACTCTGTTGATTATATCCTTTGATGTACAGTTTTTAATTTTATGTAGTTTAATTTATCTTTTTTTTTCCTTTTGCCTTCTATTTTTTGATATTATATTCAATAAATCATTGCCAAATCCAAAGTCATGAGGTTTGCCTTATGTTTTCTTCTAGGAGTTTCATAGTTTTAGCTATGTCAACTTACATTCTCAAAAGATCACTTTGACTCCTGGTAAGAAATAGATTATAGAGAGGCAAGAATGAAGCAGAGAGATCAATTAGAAGGCTCCCCCTGTAGCAAGGGATGATGGTAACTTGGGCCAGAATGGCAGTATGGAGAAGATTCAAGCCAGCAGAACATTTACTGAGTGTCTTCTCCATGGGACTACCAACTGTTGAGTGTCTATTGTGTGCTGCCCGTCGCAGAGGCTGCTGGTTGCTTCCACAGTATCTGTGCTCCTTCTCTTTACTGTGAGCACCCCAGTCTTGCTTATGATGCCAAAATGCTCAACTGAAGCATCTGCCCTCTTAGAGTCTCTTACAGTCAGAGGAGACCACGAGAACGGTTCTCGCCTATGACACACGAAGAGAGGTCTAAGAGAGATTTCTGGGTGAGTTTCTGCCTTCCTGATGAAGGTGTCACCCTTTCCTTCCTACTTCCTTCTTTCCTCTTCCTGAAACGGACGTGAGGCTGGAGATAGAACGGCCACCTTGTGTTCATGACTTAACAAGCGTAAAAGAGAAAACCATGTGCTAAGAAAGGCAGAGCAGAAAGTTCCAGGGACCTGGGACACTGGCACCATCCTACAGTCTCTACATCTGCCCAGTGCTGCCTCCCTTAGAACACACCCAGGAAAAGAAACCCCACTTGGTTAAGCCATGAGAGTTTGAATTCTTTGACATGCAGCCAAACTCAATGCTAACTTAAAGCCAGGCATGGTGTTAAACATTCAGATGCACTGTTTATTCGAATCCTCAAAACAATTCTATTAAGTAGGTAGTATAAATTCTCATTTTAGAGATGACAGCACTGAGACTTATACACAAAACTGTGTCCCATAATAAGAAAAAAAAGAAAAATCTAAATTCTGTGAGCAATGGCATAGAAAATCCAGACATCTCATGAGTTGTGTATAAGTAGAAAAAATAAATAATTCAAAAGGAAAATGGATAATAATAGTCATCTCACTTATCTAACAAACTCTTACTCATCTTTAAGACCCAGGTGAAGTGCCAGCTCCTTGGGAAATCTTCTCAGGCCCCCTTAGGTCTGAGTGTCAAAACCTGGCAGTCCTCTCTCCTCACACTGGCCCTGTAGTGACATTTATTGTATTTTATAATAATGGTGGTGCTTATATGTCTGTCTCAACCAGTCTGGAGCTCTTTAAGGGTAGTAACCAGGTCCTACTCACTGAGATCTTTCTAGGGGTAAACATGGTGCCTGGAATAAAGGGTGAGGTACATAGTTTTGAACTGAGTTGAATTAGCACCGTCCTCATTGGTAGCATTATTATTTTTTAATTTGGTATTTTCTGACTTTCAGACTGAGATCCACAGCAAAAGATAAGGTGCTGTGATGCAGCTCTTAAAAAAATGAGAACAAATGACAGATACAGGAAATTAAGTATTAGGAGAAATTATGAGAGAAATAAATTGCAGTAAAACTAAAAATTGCAATAATGCAAATTAGGGGCTTCCCTGGGTTTAGCTAAAAAGACAACATCTGCAGAATTTCCAGCACAGTGAGCAGCATCTGCCTTGGTTTGGTCTGATTGTTAAATGCCTGTCAACTTTTTTAGTGGCTGCCCTCATTAAGATCAGAGTCCTGAATGCATTTTTGCCTTTTCTTATTATTATTTTTTGGGGGCAAGGTCTACAAAAATAAATATTTGAAAACTTCGGTTTATGACAGGTATCCAAGGGTAGATCAGGGATCATGCTGATCTGGTAGGAAAATATATGTGCTGTTCACTGGAGAAATACAAAGACACAAATAACAAGACGCCAGTCAGTCAGCAGTGCTCCTGGACACAAGGCGAGTGGGGTGCTGCCCTTGGCTCCACATGTACAGGCTGCATTCTGACCTCCTCCGTTCGCTCCTCTCCCCCAGGCAAAAACGTCCACAGAGCAAGAGGTCCTGTCCACCCAGAGCCTGGGTCCCCACTTCTGGATTATGCCTCTGGAATTATCTACACAGATGACCTCAGTTCTCCTTCTGGGACCAACTGCAGTCTCTTTGCTGGATCAGCCCTCCTGAGACCAGACTGGGCTAGGCTCAAGGATGGACAAGCAGTGACTACTAATGTGTGGCAGGTGCACAAAGCTTAAACACGTGGGCAAGACGTCCCACACCTGCTCCTGAGGTCCCTTACTGAGTGGCCTGAGGCAGGGAGGCAGATAAGCCACAGGCCAGTGCTCTTTGTCCAAACTGCCACATTCTAGGGCGGAACCCAGGCTGACTAACAGCTGTGAACTCAGCCTTGTCCTTCCAAGTACTTAGCGGGTATTTTTGTTAAAGTAGGAAGATGGAGCATCTTTAATTTAATAGTTTGTTATCCTGATTTATAACTTAAAAAGTAAGGCATTTTTTTAGTAACTAGACCTCCATTTAGACTCCTGCCCCAAGTACTACTCATATTAGGAGTCAGTAAAGACAGAAGTCAGTAAGTAAAACAGAGAGAAGAAGATAACACCTAAAAGATTTAAGGATTTAACAGATTTAAAGCTTTTCCCCTCCAAATTCACAATAAATGTGACCTCTGGGATAAGAAGGATCTCAGAGCCTGCCTAAGAGCCCGTGACATAAGACATACGCTCATTAAACATCAGTGGAATAAGTTATTAAGGAAAAAACATGTGCATTGTGTGTTCAGTTTGATAGCTAACACTCTCTGTATGACATAATTTGGGGTATCTATAGGGAAGCTCATGGTGACCAGTACCACCTCCCACCCCATCCCAGCTCCTCTGTATCCCCCCATGCTGTTGATGGGACCACTATTCTCTTGATCTCCTGGGCTGGGCTTGACATCCTAGCAGCATCTTTGACCTCTCCCCTCATTCTGTCTCATGCTCAGCCAATCAGCAGCCAACATCACGACCTCCCAGTCCCTGTCCAGGCACGCAGTTCCCACAGCAGTCTCAGTAAACTCCCCATTATAGGGAAGCCAGCGAATTTTTCTTCCCTATTACATGTGACAACAATGTCTTATTTTCGCTTTCCTGTAGCAACTAACACAGGGCTTCACATCCACCTGGCACCAAGGAAAGCTTGTTAATTCATTGAATGAATTTTGGATGCAGCAGAACCATTTTTAAACAACTTTTATGTTCCTAAAATCCAACGTGAATACTTCGTGTTATGAGAATGAGTTTTAGACTCAGGCTGGCTGTTTTCAAATCCCCGCTGTGCCCCCTTCTTGTCTTCTTGTACAAATCAGCCTCAGTCTCATCTGGAAAATGGAAATGATGATAACTCTTACCCCTGGGTTACCATGAGAATCCACTGAGTTTATACGTTCAACGTAAAAATAATTAGTTCGTATGTAAGACATAAAAAGTGCTCAGAACAGTGTCTGGTACATAATAAGCATTTGATAGTTGAGTTCTTTTTTAAAAAATTTTTTTATTGAAATGTAGTTGATTTACAATGTTAGTTTCAGGTGTACAGCAAGGTGACTCAGTTATACACATACATACGTATAAATGTTTTCTTTTCAGATTCTTTTCCATTATATGCTATTACAAGAAATTGAATATAGCTCCCTGTTCTATACAGCAGGTCCTTGTTGTTTATCTATTTTACATATAGTCGTGTGTGTCTGTTAATCCCCAACCCCTAATTTTAGCTTTTTTAAATTTTTTCTTTGATCTTCTCAACAGACTTACTTGGTGGCACTGTTGTCTCCAGTTTATACAGAAGGAAACATGTGCTTGGAAGGACTCAGCAGTGTGGCCAGATAGAGTCAGCACAGCACAGCTGAAATTTGAACAGAAATCAGCCCACTCCTGTCCCAGAGCTACAGACCCCTCCCTCCACTGTTGCAGCCCACAGGGAAGCCACTAGCACCCTGGGATTCAGGGTGACAGTAACAACAGTCCAGACACCAGACAGGGGCAAACACATCAGCCCACATGACCTTGTGGTTTTGCTCTCTGGGAATAGGGAAGCACGGGTGGGGTAATTCCTTAAATCACACAGCCCTTTTGAGTCAGGCCTGGAAATGAATATGGACTGAGTATTTGCTTCCCACAAGCCTTCGGCTCTGCCCCACCACTTCCTCTGGCACCAGAAACACGCTGTGCCTGGAGTGTCTGGATCTGGTTGCACAACACAGCTTCTTGGGCTATATAAAGAACCATGTGGCAGCCACAGGAAAAGAAATTTGAGGTTTTGCAATGCTAACAGGACAGCCTGATATTTAATCATTTAAGAAGCATGGGTATATGAACCAGCAACCCCACTCCTGGGCATATATCCAGAGAGAACTGTAATTTGAAAATATATACACACCCAATGTTTTCATAGAAGCACTATTTACAATAGCCAAGACATGGAAACAACTCAAATGTCCACTGACAGATAACTGGACACAGAAACTGTGTTATATTTATACAATGGAATACTACTCAGCCATAAAAAGGAATAAAATAATTCCATTTACAGCAACATGGATGGACCTGGAGATCATCATTCTAAGTGAAGTAAGCCAGAAAGAGAAAGAAAAATACCATATGATATCTGACAGAAGACTGAAAGACTGGAAAAGACTGAAAACAAAAGACAAATGAACTTATTTACAAAACAGAAACAGACTCAAAGACATAGAAAACAAACTTATGGTTACCAGGGTGGGTAGTGGGAGGAAGGGATAAATTGGGAGTTGGAGATTTGCAGATACTAACTACTATAAACAAAATAGATAAACAACAAGTTTATACTGTATAGCACAGGGAATTATATTCAATATCTTGTAGTAACCTATAATGAAGAAGAATATGAAAATGAAAATATGTATGTATATGCATGACTGAACTATTATGCTGTACACCAAAAATTGACACAACATTGTAAATTGACTACAAAAAAAAAAAAGAAAAAGAAAAAGGAAAAAAAAAAAGAACTGTGGGGCTGGCTAAAAATCTAGTAGGCACTCAATAAATACCAGGGAGTTTGCCTATGTGATAGAACACTCCTGAATTTGACCACTACCCACAGCATTGCTTTTAAACACCACCTCTGTTCCCCTGCCATCTTCATCCCCACCCACGGCAAATTGAGCTCTTAATCAAAGAGCCTGAGACAGTGAAGAAGCCATTTTTATCTTTTTTGTTTTGTTTTGTGTTTTTATCTTAATGTGAGGTTTTAAGTTCTCCAGATCTGAGGGATCTGACATACTGTTTCTTTGTGGTAAGACATTGTTTTAAAGAATGTGTACACTGCATACCCCACGGCAAGGAAACATCCTAGGATACGACAGGAATAATTCCTGATGTCAGTAAAAAGCAAAAATGAATAAGCCAGAGAAGAAAGCCCGTTCCGCAGAATATGTGCAAGTTACTCATCGGCTTGATGAGGTGGCCTTTCCTATATTATTTTAAAATCTTAATTTCATGCCAGGCACATCAAAGTTACAATTTTGCTGTAATCTTTAACTGAGAATTTATTTTTCAAATATCTTCACTAAACTATTTAATTCTCTCATGTGTGGAGACTTTGCTAAGTCCAATTTAGCAAATTTTTAAAGGTTAGGGCTTCAGAGATAGGCTATTGTTTAAGTAATAGGAACCAAAATCTAATTTATTGAATCCAAATTTTAAAAATAAGGGTTAACTAGAAAATTTGACTTAATTTTTCTAAAGTTAAAGAAAATAACTAGAAAAACTTTTTTTCTGAATTCTATATTTCAGTGAATTATGCAAACGACAGCAAAACACGGTGATATAAGACATTTGTTTTTCAAAACAGGATTTTTCAAACTATAGGTCACAGTCCATTGATAGGTCATGAAATCAATTTAGCAGGTCACAGACAGCATTCTTTCTTAAAAAGGAACTAGAATAGAACAGGATAAAAACAATCAGAATGCATTACAGCTGGTAAGTATTGTTCTGCAAAATTTTTCTTTCAACTATTTACGTGGATATGCGTGTTTATTGGTAATGGGCTGTAGTACAAAATGTATTCTTGACTGTGGGTTGCTGTAAAAGTGTTTGAAAGCTCCTAGAGCCTGTCCTGGAATTAACGCATCTCCCGCCCATTCCCCTGTCCTGTGTACGTCCACAGTTTAGTACAGTCAGTAAGTATTTCTTCATGCCTGCATGAGAATTGACATTCTTGCTCATGATTCGAATTATCTCAAGATTCATTTAAGTTCACCATCTTATAGTGAATTTTAACATAGATCAAAATAAAAAAGGTATTCAAGTTAATTCTCAGGTAAGCAAAAAATTAACTAGAAAACACCATTGTTCAAACATACTGGCTGTTATTTATAATAACCCTTTGGAAACACAAAGCTGAAAACTACTTCCTTAGCTTTTTTTCCCCCATCCTGTGCACACACTGATAAGTCATTGCAGGGCAAGGAGTGTTTGGGGGAGGATGTGAGTTAGCATAGAATTTTTCATTCAAGGGAAAAAAAATCTGTTTGTTTTGAGAAGAAATGTCACATAAAAATTAAACAGATTCAAAACGTTTAAGCAGTGTATGCTTCCTGAAACTTGACAATGTCTCTTTTGGCATAATTTCCCAGTCTATTTAAATACCATGAACTTTTACCATTGTTTAGAAAATTATTTTCAAGTAATTCCACCTAAGTTACACAGATTCACCATCATGAACTTTTTAAAAAATTTCCTTAGCCTATAGCTTACAACAGCACCAAAACTCACTGATACTGTAAGATTCTGCATTTGTGGGGGAAAAATTTCAATTAAAAAAAATTAGCTGTGTAAATTAGATAACTAAAACTTTAATTTCGAGAATTATAAATTATTTTTGGGGTGCCTCAAGTACTTTAATGAAATATCTCACACAAAGTAAGCTTTCAGAAAATGTTGATTAAATGGTATGTTTGGAAAATTAATAGTCAAGAAATAACATTAAAAATCCACTAAAGCATATTAAGCGCTTGCTGTGGGCCAGGAGCTGGGTTAAGCACTTTACATGTGTTATCTCATCTAATCTTCATAAATCATGGAGGTAGATACTAGCATTATGCCCATTATACAGATGAAATAACTCAAGGTCTCACAGCTGGTAAGTGGCAGAATGAGATCTGGGATTTGAAACAGGAAATGAAATTCAACACTGGCTTTAAATTCTAACAGTCTTAGGTGAACTCCTTTGAGATGCTTTGTGCTTATAAAAGAGCCTTCCCACCCCACCCCCAGAACCAGAACTTTTCCCCTATCCCTTTTATGAATCTTGAGAAATTGAATTATATATTTGAGAGAGAGAGTTGTGTCTTATCTAAAGGAATAATTTTGTTTGTGTAGAGGTGGGAGGATGAGCTGTGAGACTTGGAGAGGTGTTCTCAAGCTAAGACATCGATCTGCTCAAAGCAATCTCCCTCCCTCATGCTCATAACACCTTGACACTTAAGTGTTCAGAATCTGTTAGTCATTCCTCTTCTCCTGGAAACCTGCAGACCCTCAGTGCTGCCAAGAGAGGAAGAGCCAGGCTGTTCTCTGCAAAGTACTGGCTGCTAGTTGACTCAAGGGTAGGTGGGCTGGACCAGTAACTCACTAGGTGGATTAATTCACAGAGCCTCACCTGGGGTAGTAATGGTTAGCTAAACCCGCCAAGCTAAGCTCCTACAGGATTTGACCTGCAAAGAACAGAGAAGAGAATGGAGAAGAATGTGGAGAGAAGCTGAGACCAAAGAGCCGTAATTGTAATTGTAATTGTAATTGTAATTGTAATTGTAATTGTAAGAGCTGGTTTTCGGTTCCACCTCCAGTCCATGCACTTATCCATGTTTAATTTAAAAATAAATTTTTTAATACTTTTTTTCCCTTAAGGGATTTACTAAGTTTCTTCTCCTAACCAATCCACTGAAATTCTCACTGTGGCTACGAAACACGGAATTAAAACCATAAACACTACCCCATAAGTATTTATTAACAATGATCTCATATTAACTGTGTCACCCAGACTTTGTCAAAGGTTGAGAGAGGCCTGTGTTTTTTCCAGAGGTTCCTGGTATATATAAAAAATGTCAAAACACTTTTGGGCAAGTTGCAGAAAAGTTAACGCTTCCCACTGGACTTTTTCTTCCTCAGGCTTGTCAGTGGCTCTCTGTGACCATACAAACCCCATCCAGAGATCACAGCAAAACTCAGGACTTGGGGCTCTGAGTGAACAGGAAGCCAAATAATCTTTTGGTTTCCCACTCTGCTAGACCTCTTTGGTATTATTTTAGGAAGGAGAGGACAGAGCCAGTACTGGCGGGAAGGGAACACAGGATGGACATGCAGGACACAGGGGTATCTGGTTCCAGGTCTGGGTGCAGGAGACCCTCAGCCGTGGCTAAGCACAAGCACTGGACATCCGTGAGAAAGACAAGGTTAGGAAGGACAAAGAAATGCCTAGTAAAAGCTGTTTGCCTCCAACAGGAAGCAGGGAAATTGAAACTGATCCTTCACATTTTTGTCTGGTAATCATAGCACAAATATACACCTTTGCCTTCAGTTTCAGTCTCCTGACACAATCTCAGAACTCAGATCTTATAACAACAATATCATACTTTACAAACAACTTTCACTCACACACGATCATACTTAATTCTTACAACCTGCAAAGTGGGATCATATTGCTATCAACTCCATTTTACAGACGGTGAAACAGAGGCCCCCACTATTAACTTTGGACAGCACAGGGTTGAGCCAACTCCACATCCTGGGACCTTTTCCATGATGCCACTCTGGACCCAGGAGGTTGAAAAGCCTCCCCTAGACGTCATCACCTCTGCCTTTGCCTGTCTGAGATCAAGACAAGAAAAAAAAAATGGAAATCTCATTTCTCTGGATATAGAACCTTAATTCAATGTAGATGGATATTTCTGCTGCAGGCACTTAACATCCAGGACCTTTTAAGGACTTGCCCTCAGAAAACTCCATCCCTTCTTAGTGCCTGACTATATATATCGATTCTTATTTTGACATGAAAGATGAATATTTCACTTAGGTAGGATGATTGAAAAGAGTAATGCACTATCTTGGTTGCCCTACTTTAAAAGTGAATTTTTTTATGCTTTCTTTAGGTTAAAAATAGCTTGATTTTGCAGCTAAAGCTTGATGCAGCTCATCCAATGTAGAAAGTGCATCGGATTAGGTCCCTGGAACTGAGTTCTCTCTTTCCCCAGTCTGGTATTTTCTTTCTGAATCTCTACCCAACTGCAGAAATTCTTGATACAAAACAAATAAATGTATCTTGTGCTCATTTTTTTTTTTTTGGAATCTCCATAAAAGTATGTGGGATTTTTTTTCAAAAAGAATGACAACTAGCATATATTTATAAATTCAGGGTTTATAAAACATTTTTAAAATACCCAGAAAGTATTATTTCCTTTCTAATTGTTGATACTCAGAATTAGGAAGGTTGAAAAACTTGCCCAAAGTTATTGGCAGATTTGGGATCAGAACCCAGAATAGTGTCTGTCCAATATTCATGCCAATTTCTGCATCGGTAGGAAATCCAGACAGGATAACTTATTAACAAACAAGCAACAAAACCCTATTCACTTATTAATCCATTAATTCATTCATTCAACAAATATTTTGAGTCCTTGCTATATGCTCTTTTCTAGGAACTGGGGTATGGCATTGATAAAATAGAATCTCATTTTCCAGTTGTGGATACAAATAATTATCCAGGGGTTTGTGTGTGTGTTTCTGTGTGTGTGCATAATGCTAAACAGTGATGAATACCAAGGAGAAAAATTAGGCGTGTATATAAGAGGGACAAATTCTTACTCATGTGCACCAGGAGAATAAAAGGCTGCTCATGTCTGCTTTGATTTTATGGTTTTAATGTTTGTTTTCATGAAAATAGATACTGTGTAGCATATTCAGAGAATGAAATACTATACAGTAGCAAAAATGAGTGATCTATCCCTAAGCTACAATATTTATATCATAATTAGTATATAATTTTATATTATAATTTACATGCAATTATATATGAATATAATTATATGCAAATATAAAATATATTACCCATAAATCATGTAACTATCATATAAATTATGAGATATATTAATATTTAAATATGTAATTAATATATAACATTGTGATTAATGTTGTAAGCTAGTAATACTAATAATTAAATTTTTAATTTTAATAATAAAAATATAATATTAAATGGGTAAAACAGGAAGTTTCACACTACACACAGTATGATGTCATTTTTATAAAACCAATAAACAAGCAAAAATGAACATTTTGTTCAGGGCAGGCATACATACGTGGTAAAGCGATTTTTGAAAGTTAAAAACACAAACTCTAATGAGAAAGCAGAGGGTTGAATCAGAGAAAAACATACAAGGCTGTTCCCATTATGAATTATGTTGAGAATGTTCTAGCACTTAGGATAGATGGTGGATTTGTAGATGTTTATTTTTATTATTATGCTTTAAAATTTATGTATATGTTATATATATTACATATCTATCAAAATTTATATAATAATTGACCATGAAAAATAATCTTCCTGGTACAGGAAGAATACTGAGAATTATGTCATTCTTGATAATTTCAGATTGTTCATATCACCAAGTAGCATTTTATGTTTGAGTAGCAGAGGTCCAAGGATATTTGTACAGTACATTGAAATTCACAAAGGTCTTCCCCATTAATCGTCTTTTAAAAATCTTGTACAGTAGTAATTATTGTCCCTACCTTACAAGTGAGTAAACCAAGAGAGAGCTTAAGTAATTTGTTTAGTTTCACATAGCTCGTCAATGGTAGAGGTGTCTTAATGGTATGACATTAGTCTTCTTGTAACCATTAAGAAGTATAAGGCTTTCTTGTTGAATAAATGACCAAATGAATCCTAGAATGATACAGCTGGAAGCAGCTTAGAGGTCAGCCTTTCTAATCTCTTCATTTCACAGATGAAGAAACTAAGACCAACACATATTAGGGATTTGCCCAGCATCACATAGCTAGTTTAAATGGAAGAAAGGATCGTTGACTCATGTCTTCTGACTCCAAGTTAAGCCATTTTTCATTCTATCAGACCATTTTTAAGCAGATAAATATTATTACTTTGCAGCCAATTGGCTATAAGAGAACCGAAAACTTGAACTGTGAGGGGTGCACAAGTGTTGTTGTTCTAATGGATGCTGGAGAACTGTGACACACAACAGAAGTGCTGTAACAAGGAGCCTCCTGGATTCACCAGCATTCTCCCTTGTAAGTCCACTTATCCCAAATAGACCATGAGTTCTTTGAGTGCCAGGATATCTGAGAGTCCACGGCAATGGGGATTCGGTAAATGAGTTGCTGGCATATTTTGAAGGATGGCTCATGTGTGCTTTCCACATGAGAGGGTGGGAATAGACAAATATCTGCATAGAAAATTGCTTTAAATTAACAAGATTATTGGTACATGGTAGCCAGTATGTTTTCCCACAAACTTTGCCATTTTCCCATAAATCCTGTGTTTTGTATTTTGTGAAGCAATAATTATTTTAATTTGGTAAGAACACACACACACATACCCCACCCAAGAATGAGAGAGCAAGACTTAATCTCAAAAGCTGATGTGTGACTAGTGCTCTGGATGCCAGTAATTGCCAGAACAGAAAAAACAGAAACAAAGTTTTGTTCAGGGTTTTAAAGATTCTTTCTTTCTCATCAAGAACTTTTTAAACTGAATTCATAGATACCCAGAGCAATAAACCTAATGCCAATTTCGCAGATATTGAAGTTTATGACAGCATCTTTCTCTTGGTTTTGGTTCTTTTCATAATTACACTGCATTATTATTAGATCTTTGATCTAGTCCATGTCCTCTAAGCAAGAAAGTTGAGAGTAAATCGTAACATTAAATCCAGAACACATGGTTTGAATTAGAAGCCGTAGGAAGATTTTATCCCCAATATAAAGTCATTTGTAGGAAAAATATTCCAAGTACTGTATGTGTAAATTACTAACAAATGCATTCCCAGTGAATCTTTGTCACTCTTTTGGTTCAGTGAAACAGCAGGAAAAAAATATATTGCCAATAGAAATATTTTTGTAACTTTATTTTTATTCACTTTGAGATATATCTCAGAGTACAAGTTTTTGAGAAGACCTCCAGCAAAACAAGGGCTATATGTATATGATAGATGCTAACAATTATTATATGCTTTGATTTTGCACAAAAGAGGGTAAAACCCACATATCGGAGAGTTGGCATTGATATTTTTGCAAAGAAAAAAAAAAAAAAGCCAAGTGGTTATCCAATATTACTCTAGGAAAGTTTTCTGGCCTGAGGGTTTAAAAATATTTTTATTTGTATAAAAGTACAAAGTAAGATCAATTTTGTTTCCTTTTCATTAAATAGCAGTAGGCAATTTGTCTGCATCGCATTTAAGAGATACTTGCCTTCTTGCTTTTGGCAACATATGAAATTGTCTTTAAAAAGATTGCAATGGCTAGGAAAGATGACATCTTTTCATATTTGCATCATATGTTGGATTCTAGAATTGACTCAGAACTGATTTTTGACTTTCTAAAAAGCAATCTTCAGTGCCAGCACAGAGTGGAGGACTGAAAAAGTATCCAGTAATTTGAACTCCAAATAGTTGGCTTGGATAATCCAAGAAGAAGACACTTCATTTACTCACTCTTCCATTCATTCATCCTGCAAATGTTCCCTGAGACTCGCCAATACCAGGCAAGTGATATCAGCCTCAGAGACACAGTGAGAACAAGATGGGCACAGCCCTGCCCTCTGGGTGTTAAATGTTTCTGTTAGGACTTTCGCTCTTCCCAGTCATAAGAACATCATGTTCCATTCAAGGATGGGGAAAAGGCAAGCCAGAAAGCCAGCCAAAAAAAAGATAATAATAGTAACAGTTCTGTAAGGCGTGCTTGTGCTTTACGTTCTAAAATCACTTCCATAATTACATTACTAATTAAATAAGCCTGAAAGTTTATTGCTTCTAAATCAGGAGACTTCAAAGTCAATAAAGCTTTTTATTAAATGACTGTACTAAGTACAGTCACCATTAGCATCAGTTCAAGTTTCCAAGGAGAGCCTTATAGAATATTTTCTTGTAGACAGAATCCTTCCTACTGGGGCAGCTGCCTGCAAGGCAAGGCATGGGAAGCCGAGCAGAGCATCCAACCTGCTTTTCTTGATTCAGAATATATGTATCACTTAAGAAAGACTGCCATACAGCGCAAGATCGAGGCAACCTATGTAACGTTTCTCTTTTATCACTAAGCTGTAATTGATGGTAAATTGTAGTTTATCTCTATTCAATTCAATCCCAGTCTTCCCTGTTTCAAAGAGAAAATGCTGGCCTTAACTTTTCCTTACGAAGTCCAAAAAAATCCTGTTTGTACCCACCCCCTGGAGTCTGCAATCCGAGGGCTGCTGCTCCCTTTGTGAGGCTGGCTCTGACCGCCCACACGAAAGAAGCTTACTAGTGACTGCCAACTGTGTCTCCAGTCTCTGTCCTCATCACAATTTCTTCCAGCCTGGTAATTAGCCTGTGTCTTTTTGCTTCCAATGGCAGAAACATGAAAAGAAAATTTCCCTGTGCCTTGAAAGCCTCATTTAGAAAATGGGATTAATGCGGATTCCTACTGCACCATGTGTGGCTCTCCTAAACATAGTAAGTACTGGTGAACTAGAAAATTCTTATGTACTTGGAGTAAAAGGTTGGCTTACACCTCTCCAATAACTTTTTTTTCAGGGGGATATTTCTCTATATAATTTTTAAAGGTTACTTTTCATTTAGAGTTATTACAAAACGTTGGCTGTATTCCTGTGTTGTACAATACATCCCTGAGCCTATCATATACTCGATAGTTTGTAGCTCCTGTGTCCCCACCATCTATCGCCCCTCCCCCACACTGGTGACCACTAGCTTGTTTCTGTATCTGTGAGTCTGCTTATTTGATGTGAAATGCTGAAATATACCAAACACCTACAGCTAAATTTTTAACTATCAACATGGGATTTTCCTATTTCGGCATTAGCACTAGTAAGTTAGCAAATGTATTTGTCATAAAGTGTTACACAGGAATTGGAGAAAAAAAATGCATTTAGTTAACACATTTCTCATACTGATCTCAAAGATGCATGACCTGTTTACACCTGTCCTAAAGTCAAACATTGTAGAGCAGTGCTGATTCAAAAGAGAACAGGATGACTCACTTCAGATAAAGCTGGACAAATCTTTACATAAAAGAAAGATTTATAGACCCTAACAACTGACTCCTTAAAAATAATAATAGTAGTGGTATGTAGTAATAATATCATATAATGTAATATAAATATAGCAATAGCAGCTAACATTTTTGAGCAGAAAATATACACCTCACGTTCTATGCATGAGATCATTTAATAAGCACAGCAACCCTACTGAGGAAAATACTACCATTGTCTTCATTTTACATATAAGTCATTTGTCCAAAGTTATGCAGCTAGTAAGTAATGGATTCAGGACTCAAACCCAGGCAGTCTATTTTCACTATGCAACAAAACAAACACCCAGAAGAACAAAAAATTCTGGTACTACTATAACATTTATTATAATTGAAAGAGGCAGGGTAAAAACTAAGTTAAAGAGAGCTTACAGTACCTGGAGGTGAGGAAAGAACTAAATGTAGCATCTCTCAAACATTGCTTCATAGGAAAAACTCAAAACAGTTCCATGATTTGATAAGTTTGTGAAATACTGGATTAAGCCAAGTGAAACAATGTTTCTTGCTAGAGTGTGTCTCAGAGTCTAAATAAGCAGATATACACTGAGAATCTCTGAAATGCAGAGATGGAAGGGAGAAGTCATTTAATCGAGAACATTTTTTTTTTAAATGGGGCATGTCTGAAGAATTGCACTGAAGTTTTCCAACTCAGGTTTGAGAAAAATTGATCTGATAGAGAAACTAGGGAAGCAGAGGCTGGGTGAGGGGAAGGGCAGTAGATGCCAAGTAGAGAGTTTAATGGAGGGTCAGCAGGGGAGCTCAGTCACAGTCAATTTATGGGTGGACTAAACAATAGGTATTACTGAAATGCGTAACATAACATAACATACATTACATAATGTAATGTAATGTAACGTAACGTAACATAATGTAATGTAACATAACATAACATCACTGAAAGCTCTGTAGGAATCCAGGAGGTCAAGGAGTCACTCTTTTGGCAGTTTCTTCTCTAAGGGGGAGGGAGGGAGGCTGTTTACCCACTTGAGCATGATGATGACATGCGTCTACCTACTGACAGCCAAAGAGACAGCAGCCTGGTACCTTCCGTGCTGGAGGGGACAGATCAGCCACAGCAGAGGACTGCAAAAGCAGAGACCACTATCCAGTTAGGCTTGCTGTTTCAAAGGATCCATGGGACCAACATCAGAGGAGATGAGGAGGCAAAATGGGAGGATTGCTGCTATTTCTGGTGGATATGAGAGGTACCAACTGGAATGTGAATATATATACAGAACTCTCCTGAGGGCTTCCTGAACTGGTTCAGAGGAATGTTGAGTGTGGCTGGAGTCTCCTCAGTTCTGAAGCTGAGCCAGAAAAATGGTAATAATTGTAGATACTAGTCGTTGAACCCTTAACCAGGTGCTGGGCACTATTGTTAATAATTTCACTTTATTTAATCCTCAAACAACCCTATGATGTAGGTACTATTATTATTCTCACTTTACAGTTAAAGAAACCAAGGCAGAGTTCAGTTTGCTTGTACAAAGCAGAGAGCTAGGAAACCAGGACCAAATAGCCAAGTTTAAAATGTAGCCCCTACAGCTCTTGCTTAAACCCCTCCATGGTACCTCTTTCATCTCAAGTCAAACTCCTTATCCTGGGTCAAGGTCAGAGTCACCTGGCTCCAGCCTGTCTCTCTGTTCTGGATATCATTTGCTGAGATACAAAATATCCCCAAATGTAGTGGTTTAAAACAACCACCATTGAATCCTATCTCACGATTTTGTATGTCAGGACCTTGGGCAAGGCTCAGCCAGATGGTTCTTCCGTCTCATGAGGCATTGACTGGAGTCACTCAGTGGCATTGAGCTGGCAGCTAAGCTGATCTGAGATGCTTTCCCTCATTTGTCTGGCACCTTGGCAGAGACAACAGCTGGAGGTTGGGTTCTGCTGGGCCCCATCCTTTCCCTGTATTCTTAGAGCCTCTCCACGTGATCTGTCTAGGAGGTGGTCAGCCTTCTTACATGTCAGTTTAGGGCCATGGAAGATCTAAGATGGAGTGTCAGTCATCCTAAAGTCTAGCTCAGAACTTGCCCAGCATCACTTCGGCCACACTCTGGAGTTCAAAACAGTCAGAGTCCAGCCCAGATTCAAGGGGAGGAGAAACAGATCCAGTTCTCTATGCAGGGGGTGCATCTCACAGTCTGGGTGGTCATCCTTCATCTGCCATACTCTCCAATCTCACCTCTTCCTCCTCTTCCCTCACTCACAGTGCTCTAGCCACACGGGCTGTCTTGCTGCTCCTCAAATGGGCCAAGTTTATTCCTGTCCCAGCACCTTGCACGCCTGTGCTGGGAGGGCTCCTGTCCTCCTGCTTTCTTCTTGTCGATCAGTTCTCAGCTTAAATGCCACTTCTTCATAGCGGCCTCCTCCTCACCATTTTGTGTAGCCTTCCGTGGTCACCCAGTCCAGCTTCCCGATTCACTTTCATGGCATTACTGCCATAGCTATGAAATAATCTCTCTGACTTTTTGCTTTTCTCGCCCCCATCTCCTCTCATTAGAATGGAAGACCTGGGAGCAGGGGCCTGTCCATCCTGCTGACCCACTTGTTCTCAGCACTTAGAACCATGCTTGGCACAAAATAAGTCTTTGGTAAATATCTGTCAAGTGAAAGCATAGTAGTGAATTGGGATTCAAAACTAGCTCCGATTGACTCCAGAGCTAAAACCAAGCTGTCTTTGTAACCCTTTGAATTCCAGGCAGATGTGGGCAGCCTAGGCCCTCAGGCAAAATATTACATAAAGAAGACAGCTCCATGGACACAGGTAACAAAAGAGCTTTACCAGCAAGGAGGCTGCAGCTAGGCCCAGCTACACTGCAAATTCAAAGAGAAAACTCCATCCCAGCAAAGCCCAAACATTTCTTTACCTGATTTCATTTCAGTCATTTTTGTTTTGACTCTTGGAGATGAAACATCCCCAAGGTGTGGTGTTGCCTCAAGGCCTCCCGCAGCCCAGGTCTTGTTTCTGGCTAGGGCCCCTCCAACAATCCACTTCACTAGGGCCACATGACTGAGCTTTGCCCCATTCCATCTGGAATTGGGCCACAGCCATGTTTGTGCTGAGGCTTCAGGGAAACAGGGTTTATAAATGCTTGTTTCCTCTGAGTCACTGCACAGACTTGTCCCTTCAGTACAAACATTCCGTTTGGTGTTATAATTGGGGAAGGAGGAGGTGGGAGCCAAGGCTAATTGGATCGAGTTTGAATGGAAAGGGGAAGTGAGAAAATTTAAATAGATTTTTCTATATTGGTGAACATCACAAAGGAACCCTTATCAGGGTTTCAGAGGCATGCACAGAGTTTCATCTCTATTTATTTATTTGCCTTAGTGAGAGAAAAATTTCACAGAGTAACTTTTTCCTCTTAAGCTTCCATAAAAATGCTGGAAACATGGCAAAAATTTTACAAAAACAATTTAAGAACAATTAATGCATGTACAACCTTTTAAAAGTTTATATTAAAGACTCTTTACTAAACAAAAAAGAATTTTGCTTCTAATTTCCAGGCATTGTTGACTATACTAGTTTTTCAATAACCACCTATTAGTTTTTAATCATTATTAAGTTTTCTATGACATGCATTTCAGATCGGAAAAATTAATTCTTTATTTCCTGCCTTTTAAAGAAGTCATTCTACCCCATAACTTAGTGCCAGGCTTCTCATCTGTAGAATTTGGCTTATAACAGTAGCATTTGCCCATAAATAACTCAGAAAGTGATTATGAAACTCAGGTATAATTAATTAAATAATGGATATAAAAATATGACTTCTAATTCATCCATTGAGGGGAAATGGTTCCCACACCACCAAGCAATTCTCGGGCACCAGTTGTGTGTCCTACAAGTCAACTCAATTCTCGCACCATCTGCCAGGAGAGAGCATTGAGCCCCACAGCTTAAGGGCTTAGTCCTGCAAGTCTGTCCCCACAACCCCCACTTCAAATGCCAACCGCAAGTCCAGGTTGTCGCCTGTGCCACCGTTTCCTGGCATTTCCCCATGGGAATAAGCTCCTGTCCCCCACTTTGGTGGCTGGTATGGTAACACACCCCTTCCTCACTGCCTTCCCTATTCCTTTATCAATTCCTTTCCACCTGCTGGTGCTTCATGGAATCACCTCCCAAACGGAGTATCTGCATTTGAATCCTTGTGTTAGGAATTACTTCCAGAGAAAAAACCACACTGAGGTAGTTTTCTTCCTTACAAAGTTATGCTTATAAGGCCCAGACAAGCCAGATAGCTTTGTATAAAATAAAAACTCCACTTTATTACACATCTAACTACCTTATTCATCTTGGTTATTGTTGTTACCTTATAGATATCTAAAATATAGTAAGAAATTTATATTTTTATAAGTTTTTTTAACTTAAAAATTTTTTTTATTTTTATACGATTTTTAAAGCCTGCTTTCCATTTACAGTTATTACAAAATATTGGCCACATTCCCCATGTTGTACAATACATCTCTGAGCTGGTCTTACATCCAGCAGTTTATAACCCTCTACCTCCACACCATACCGTTCCTCCTCCCTCCCTGCTGGTAACGACTACTTTGTTCTCTACATGTGTGAGTCTGCATCTTTAACATGCACTGCGTCATTTATCTTCACGCACAGCCCTAAGAGATAGAGAAAAGGCTGGACGAGGTTAAAAGGACTTGTCAGAGTTACAGTGTCAGTAAGAGAACTGGACCTTAAGCCATAGTCTTTTTTAACAACAGATTCTGAGCTTTTCCCACACCCCCTAGACTGCTGGGTGAGACAACGTATGGGGTTGAGAGCTGACTTCTCTCCGTTCATGGCAAAGTGACTCTAAGTGCATGTCCTTCTCTTAGGGTCAGGAGTACCATCTCTGTATAAAAAATGTGAACTTTTTAAGCTGTCTTTTTATATGAGAGAATGGTCATCCCTTAACACCCCCAGAAAGGGCTTGAACGGCAGAGTTCTGAGGAAAGAGACGAAGCGGACACAGAGCATAGTAGTCTGATTTTCACTGTTAACACTCAGGAAGGCTATGGAGGTGGAAGGCGTCTTGGTCAACTCTGAGGGCCTGCAGTCAGAGGCATTGACAGGTTTGGGAATGTGGGTGAACTTGGCAGCTCCCGATTGTTCAGGCATTCTCCTTTTTCTTCTAAGAAAAGCTCTAGTTTCTCTTCCGTGAAGCAAGGCTGGTGTCATCAACCTCTGTTACCAATGTTTCTTGCTATGTGAGAAGATTTAAGAGAGAAATGCTTGTCCTTTCTTCTTAGTACGATCGCGTACCCACTCTGCCACCGTTGTAATGCTGGTGAGCTCAGCTGCAAGGCAAGCAAGACGCTCAGTCATGTGAGTCAGTGAAAAAAGTGAGATGCTGGAGTCAGGACTGAGGCAACAGGCCCCTGACCCTTGGAGCTGGCTGTCTCAGTGCCAGTGTCCAGAACTACAGGATATTCCAGAACAAACCAGTGGATGGACCCAGTGCTGAGGGGGTCTGGGTAGAACTAATATCACACTCAACTGGAAAGGGGCAACATGGCTCAAGTCAACACAGACTTGCATTCAGAAGCTGGGTGAGGTGTAGATCAGAGTCCAGCCTGGCATGGATTCCACAGGCCGTCAAAACTAGATTTCAGGAAGGGGATTCAGCCCTTGCTCAGTAGTCAAGTGGACTGTTGGACAAGAAATCAAAGCATATACTTAATTTTTCTGATGGAGGAGGACTTCAAGGAAGAGTATGGCCAGGTGGGCAAGTGTCCAGAGTCCCCTCCAGGCATATCCGGAGGGTCGATGGGTTGATGTCGATGGGTCAATGTAGCACAATGAATTCTAGAATATAAAACTTGATTGAGATGGGATGTAGGGCAGTAGGGGCAGGAAGCCTCCTAAACTACTCTCTACTTTGGCCTAGGTCATTTCAGGAATCTCCATGGAGATGAGCTGGTATGTTGCTTATGGTGAATGGGATGGGGGAAGGAAAGAGCTTTGTGAGGACAACAGAGGAATATACGCTGTGGTCCCTGCCCTCATGGAGTTGGTATTCCTGTTAAGGAGCCAAGCTACACCTCCATTAAAGAGTCAAGAACAGTTTCAAAGAACTCTGTAATTGAAGGACAAAATTGAACAGCAAGTGAGAAAGTGATTACTCTGAGCTGGAGTAACTGGCAGTGGCTTCAAGGAGAACACAGCCCTTTAGGCTGGGCAGTCTTGGAAGCAAAAGGTGCAAAGCACATGATGGTTACACTAAACAGCCTTATTTGCAAGGCTTATTGACTTGAAGACCTTTGGAAAAGTAATTGACTTGGCTCATTAATGTTTCCTACGAATATGAAGGACCACAGTCGTTCCCACCCGCAGCTTCCTAAATATGCAAAGTGTCATTTAATACATACCCTGTCTCTCCATCGTCTCCTCCCCTGAGATCTGAGGAGAACTGCAGTGGGATGTGGGCTCTGAAGACTTCTAGATTTGGCCTTAGATCACTACTTTGGGGTGTTCCATTGATTGCCCAGGAAAGACTCTAAGGATGCACTCTGGAACAGCTCTTTGAGGAGGAAAGTGACAAGAATGCTATTTCCCTCACCCATGAGAAGACCTGGCACTCGGAATTTGCCAGGGGTTTCTTTGGGTTACTATGGAGACCCAAATCCCATCCACCCTGCCTTCTCCCTAGCATTCTCATATGAACACAACATAGAGGAGCCTTTTTCATTGTCATCTGAGCCATCCCAAGACTTTGGAGGCAGCATAGGGAAATGGAAACCTCAGGGGGAAATGGAAATGACAGAGGCGCTAAAGTTCAGAGGCCGGAAATAAAGTTTCTGCTTAGCTGAGTGCCCTTAGGCAAATTACATAATGTCTCTGTAAAGTGAGGAAATTATTTACATTTGAAGTTAGGAGAATTAACTGAAATAATTCAAGTAAACATTACAGAGCAGCTTTTATGTTACAGATTTGGAATTAGACACTGAGGATGCGAAGATTTATTCATTCATCCATTTACTCTTTCACTCATTCTGAAAATGTTTACTGAGCACCTACTATCAGCCTCGTGAATAAAATGAAGCTCCAGCTTATGTTCTACTGCAAGACATAAGCAAAAACACAGAACCTTATAGATGCATAATGTGCCTGAAGCACAATTAATTAGTGCTATAAGGAAAAACAGAGCAGAATAAGGGGACAGAGACTGATGGGGAGGCAGGTAGAGAGTAGGACTATTCTAAACAGAGTGCTTAGGGAAGGCCTCTCCCAGGCCGTGACATTTAAGCAGAAGCTGGAATGATGTAACGGGGCAAGCCAAGTGGCTACCTGGGGGAAGAGCATTCCCATAGAGGGGGTGAGGAGTTGTAAAAAGGCCAGACTGTGTTGAGCCTTGGGGGCATTGGGAAGAAGTTCTGAGTGTCCTGGGAATCTACCAGAGAATATTGACCAGGGGAATAACAAGATATGGATTTATATTTTCAAAGCATAACTGACTATTGCTAAGAGGATATACGTGAGGATGGCAGATGAGAATGGAAGAAGGAAAAGTTAAGACAGGCTAGGAGAGAGAATGATGACTAGGACTGGGAGGTAGTGATAGGGGAGGTAGTAGATAAAATTTTAAGATAAAATTAATATAATTTTCTGATGTATTGGATGTGGGTACAAGAGGACTCCATAAAAGTCAGAAGGGACTCCCAAGATTTTTGATATGAGCAATTGGATGAACATTAGCATCATTCATTATGATTGGCAAGAAAAAGATTTCAAGGGAAAGGAAGTCAAAAGTTCAGTTTTGTACAGGGTGGGATTAAGACACCAAGTAGAGATGTCTGGTAGGTGTCTGGATATGTGAGTGTGGAGTTCTGGGGAGAGATCTTGGCCCGTGACATAAATATGGGAACCAGCAGAATATAGACGGCATTTAAAACCATGAGCTCACCAAAAGTTAGTACAGATGGAGAAGGAAAGAAATGCAAAAAATCAAGCCCTAGGTAACTCCACTGTTTAGAATTTGGGAGAAGAGAAGAAAGAGACAAAGATGAGTAAGTCTCACCCTCAAGGAGCTCGCCAGTATATAAAGGAACTAGCGCCGTATCTGGGACGTATCAGAGGATCAATACACATTGGTTTTCCTTTCTTTACCTTTGATAGAGTCACTGGACTTTAAGGAGAGGCAGGTAACCATGTGAATTAAAATGACAACACCTAGAGAGAAGGGTATAGCTCAAGTGTTAGAGCGCATACTCAGCATCCAGGAGGTCCCGGGTTCAATACCCAGTACCTCCTCCAAGCGGAAATCAATGAACAAACCTAATTACCTCCCTTTCAGAAAACAAACAATACAAGTAAAATGACATCTATTCCTCCTGGGGCATATCTGTGCTTTGGGGGAAGAAAGCCTGTGTGCCTTGTTAAGAGTCATGCTCTTTGTCTTAGGCAGCCCAGTAGTTGACAGCCATCTCAAGACTGCTTGGCCATCTCACTGGAGCATCCATTCATTGCAGGGCAGGAGAACAAGATGAGGTGATGGTGGGAAATGGATTGAAGGTCAAAATGCTTGCTGATCTGTTCACAGAAAACATTTCATTTTAATATATGTTTCTTCTTAAGGAGCCACAGAAGTGTGTAGGAAAAAGGGAACATATTTCATATTCTTGTGTTTGTTCCATAAGGATAATGAGGTTGGAAAACAGAAAGTAACACTGGAGGATAATACAGAGCACTAGGTTTGGAGTCAGAGAAATTAGATTTGGCAAGTCTCTTAAGGTCTCTAAACCTCACTTTCCTTCTTTAAAAATGGGGGTAAGAATAGTAATATCTACTTGGCAAAGCACTGATGAAGCTCAATTGAGAGATTGTATATAAAATACATTAGGCAATATAAAATGCCAACTATGTGCTTTTTAGAAATTTCTCTGCTTATTATGTTTTGAAGATATGAAATGATGGTTTTCAAATATGTCCAAAAATTCTTTAACATTCTTTCTTCAAAAGGTTGAATCTAGTCCTCCCCTCCTTGCATGTGTGCCAGATTTAGTGAATCACTTCTAATAAATCAAACACAATGGAAGTGACTCTATGTGAGTTCTAAGTCTAGATCGTACAAAGGAGGGATTCTACCTGTTTCTTATTTTTCATGGTTTGGGAGAAACCTGCCACCATGTGATTAGGATACTTAAGCAGCCCTATGGAGAGACCCACATGGAGAGAACAGAGGCCTCACACCAACAGCCAGCACCAGCTTCAACCTTGGAAGTGGTTACTCCAGCCCCATTCAGCCACCAGATGACTGTAAGTCCAGCCAACATCTTGGCTACAACCTGAGAGACCCGTGAGCCAGAAATAATCAGTCAAGAAGCCTCTGAGCTCCTGATTGACAGAAACTGAGAGAAATCATCAATGTGTTTTAAGTCACTAGGTTTGGGGGTAACTTGTTACACAGCAAGAGATGATTAATGTACATGATCACATCAGCCAAAGTCTTGTTAAAGAATGAGGTGTGACATTTTTCAACAGTAGCTTGAATACATGGGTGATGAAAGTGAAGTAGAGAGGAAAGAACACTGAGTGAGAACCAAAGCGGTATGGATTCTGGTCCCAGCGCAGCCATGAGGTAATGGTGCCAAAGGCAACTTCACATTTTCATCTCCAGTCTCTTCATCTCTAATAGAAGGATACTTTCTGGGACGCTTCTAGCTCTCTGATTTCTCATTCTCGGAAGGCTAATTTGACTCCTGGGGTTAAGATAAGCCATTTCCTGATCAGAATACCATGTGCACACGTGAACAGGTTCCATCCAAGTCCTTCTAGTACTTTCTTGTCTTATAACCTGTCAATGTATTGACCAAGGTCTACTTCCTCCAACCAGCTTACAGATACACTTGAAATTCCACAACCAAGAATTGATTCCTTGGCTTTGTCTAATATTAAAATGTACATTCCAGCAAGATCCCTTTACTGAACAGAATACTGTAACAAATTATCACAAACTTAGAGGCTTAAAAGTACCCACCTTTATTACCTTACAGTTCTAGAGGTCAAAAGTCCAAAATTAGTCTCAGTGTGCTAAAATCAAGGTGTCAGCCAGGCTGTGTTTCTTCTGGAATCCATTTCTTTGTGTTTTGTGGCTCCTAGAAGACCCTGCATTCCTTGGCTTCTGGCTGCATGTTACTCCAGCTGCTGCTTTGTTGTCGTATCTCCTTCTCTGATTTTGACCCTCCTGCTTCTTCTAGGACCCTTGCAATTACACTGGACACACTCCAACTGGAAAATCCAGGATAATCTCCACATCTCAAGATGATGAGCAGCGCATCTGTAAAGTCTCTTTTGCCATGTGAGATAACATATTCCTAGGCTCTGGGGATTAGAGCACGGACATCTTTGGGGACCATTATTCAGCTTCTGCTTTCAGACTCTTATTTTGAAGTTATTTATCCGACGATCTCAATTATGCAAGCCCTAGCCAAGAACTTGAAATTAGTTCAAAGGAAGCCTTTAAGACACCAAAATATAAAGTCCATACAATTTAATCATAAGAGAGCTCCCTCAGGCTTTCACTCAATTAAGTTCAATGAATAAAGATAAACCATTTACTATATATAATATTACTAGATGCTCTAAGGAATACCAAGAAGTCTAAAAATTAGCTTCTGCCTTTTGAAAGACTTGCTAGCTAAGAAGCATACAACAAGAGCATAAGTAACTGCATTACACGGCAAAATGTGGTCAAGCTGCCTCCTCAGTACAATATTAAGTAGGAAAGGGAACATAAGGAAGACTACTATTAGACGGGGATTTGAAGGAAGACGTCAGGGGGAATGAGGGGAGGAAACAAAGATGACATTAAGCATTCATGCCCAGGCAAGTAAATAAAATGAAGACGTTGCCATCAATATGATCACAGAAGTCGAAATGGTTACAAGGAGACGGGTGGTGCTAGTCTCAGGCATGTGATGGGCACAGACTCACAGACAAAGTAAACAATCTTATGGTTACTGAGGGAAAGGGGGTGGGAAGGGATAAATTTGGGAATTTGAGATTTGCAAATGATAACCACTATATATAAAAGTAGATTAAAAAACAAATTTCTTCTGTATAGCACAGGGGACTATATTCAGTATCTTGTAATAACCTTTAATGAAAAAGAATATGAAAACAAATATACGTACATATATGCTTGACTGGGACATTGTGCTGTACACCAGAAATCTGACACACTGTAACTGACTATACTTCAATTTTTTAAAAAGCCATACTTTCTAGCAGGAATTACAAAGAACTCCATGAGCTGGTCCCGCCATACCTTAGCTCCTATAATACTCCCCTACTCTGCATCCACCTGGTAGTAAAATATCATGATTAGGGGCACCAGCTATGCAGTCAAGGTGGACCTGGGTTCAAATACACATTCTGCTGCTTATCAGTATTCAGTAACTAAGCAATCTTCATCTGTAAAGTGGGACTAATTATACCTACCTCACAGGCTGTTGTGAAGCTTGATGGAGATGATGTCTACAAAACATTTAGCAAGTACTCGATACCTAGTTTGCAATACATTGTATGAGCTGTTCCTATTTGATTGGCCATTGTGCTCAAATGTGCTTATGGTTTTCTGGGCACAATGTGCTTCTCCAGGATCTGTGCCTTTGCCAGGTGGGTGAATTCCTGCTCATTCTTTAAAATTTAATCCAAACATCTGGTCTCCTCTGTCAAGTTAGTCATTCTGTCCTCTGTGTCATCACCAAGTCATACTTCATCGTGGCACCAATCACAGGATAACTTTGAACTGAGGAGCCCTTGAGGGTGGGGACCATGTTTTATTCATCTTGGCCTCTCTAGTGCCTGACACAAAGTAGACACAAAATAAATGTTCAATTGGTGGGCATATTAAATAGGAAAAGATAAAAATTTAAGTGAAGGAAAGATTTGAGATTCTAGAGACTTCAAGTTTTTTAAATGTTCTTGCCATTTGATTCAGTAATTCTAACTCTAGGAGTTAATTAGGAAATAATCCTAATTAGAGAAAGCATGTAAATATAAAAGGGTGTTTTTTTTTGCAAGGCTATTTACAATATCACAAACCATAATAATGAAGCTAAATATCTAATAATAGAGACATGATTAACATTGAAAATATTCATAACTACTTGACAAAATATTATGCACTCATTACATATATTGAGTATAAAAACTACACAATGACAAGGGAACACGCCACTGATATAAAAATAAGTGAAAAAGGAAGAATGTAAAATTAAAAGTATTATCTAAATGCACACAAACATACATGCATGTGCACACAGAGGAAAGGACTGAAGGGAACCACACCAAACTGCCAATCAAAACATAGGTTTTTAGTGACATTTCCTTTACTGGGAAGACACCATTTCACAATTCAACTTCTACATTTCTATAAATAATGTATTACTTTTACAAAAGTTTTAAAATTATAATGTGTTATTCAACATGGATTTCTGAACTTCCCTAGGAATGTTCAGCAGGGGCAGGATCAGAGGAACCTGATGGTCAGGCTTCCTCAGAAGTGAAGAAACTGGGGGGATCCTAATTAAAGAATCATAAGCTTGGCTCACCATGAGGTCCAGTCTGGGTAGGGAAGCATATTAAAGCAGAATAGGGTCATGGTCTGAGAAAATGTGGTCAGAGAGAATTTTAAAGCTTTATGCCTTGGAAATAAAATCACTCTGAATGCCAAGCTGAAATAAATGGATAGCTTATTTGGTCTTATTTTAAGACATCATTTTAATAAGCTAGTTCATCTGGTTTCACAACCCACGGAAGGTTAGAAGCAGCTAGTTGAAGGAGGAATAGTAAACCAGGTTGGACGGTCCAAACTGCAGGATTGTTCTCCAGAGATGAGGAACAGGAGCTGACTCTACAGAGGTGGCAGGCACAAAGACCCAGAAAGCCTCACAAACAAACAAGGACTCTGGGGAAGGACAAATGACTTACACTCGTGAGTGGGCACGAAAGATATCACTGCATTACAGCGCAGTATGAATTACAGTGTGGCAGCTTGTACTTGAAAAAATGATTCCTATAGTCGAAACAGGAACCCAGTATCTTCCCTTTAAAAATGTCGAAATCAATGAGAAAATGTGAATGAAAGCGCTTTGTAATGTGTAAAATGCGACACAATTGGTTAATTATTTTTTAATATCCTCAGCATAGGAAGATAGTGGAACACAACATTTTAAATGCATCTATCCAAGCCAATTAATTTATAATTGGTGCTTAACAGTATAATTGTCATTTATCTGGAAATTTTATTTATGTAGAATGCCTCATCATATAATACTGCTGAATAAAAAAGACATTATTGTCCCACTGGGATGATGTCTCAGAACTTAGAACAAATGAGTTATTCAGATTCTTTCCAGAACAAATTTTGAGAGAGAGAGAGAGTGAATATAATAGCTCCGGGCATCTGGGGGGAGGGGATGCCACAGATGTGGAGAGAAGGAGCAGAAAGAGGCAGTAGGGTTGTCTAAAATAAACTTTCCTTACTCCCCACTTTCTCTAAATGTTGGCCAGTGACTGGCTGGCAGGCTGCAAGCCAAATTCCAAAAGGACAACTAAATAAACAGTTAATGCGAGTTCTTCTGCAAATTTGCACATGTCCACCCACACAAGCACTAAATCAAACTTTCCCCAAGTGAGATCAGGCTGCAGGCAAATTAGAATTGTTACCTATTCTTTCCTCATTAGGTGTCCTTACTGTGACTCTGGCTCCGGAGAACAGTTTGGCTGTCAAGCAAGCCAATGGCTAATTGGATCCCTAAGTCAGATCCCTTCCTGAATATGGCCAACAATACCTACTGTCCTCGAGGAAAGGCTACAGTCAGCGTGACAGCGGTGTAGTCAGATTTATGCTCGCAGAAAAGAAAACAAGCCCGTGTTCTCTGACATATGTCTTAACTTCGACCAGCTCAGACTGGGTTGGATTGCTGTTTGATTTCCAGAGGGCCATGTGCCTGGCCGCCCAGGGGAATAGACAGTGCTCAGAATGAATATTGAAATACCGAGTCATTATTTGCTCTGGGGGACTGCCAGAGCAGCCTGCTGCCTGGGTTTTAGGGGAGCAGAATAAAGGGTTCCTATTTTAAAGACCCAGAGTAAAAGAATTCTCTGTAATCCGTCCCAGAAAGAACAAAATGAAGCCACAGCAAACAGGAATGAATCAAAATAATATGTAGGATGAAAAACAGCATTATTTATGGTTAGCAAAAAGTGAGTGGTAGGGCCTGAGATCAAGAATTCTAAGTGGGTCCCTCACCTGCCCTAACACTTGTATGCAGATTAAACTAGCTCAAAAAAAAAAAAAAAAGCCAAGGGCATATTTGAAAGGGGACAGGGAGTACATATCAGCCCTACCAACAATCTTCAACCCCTGTCTGAGTAGCATGAGTGGAGGGGTAGCCGACTGTGGATGTGTAAAGCTTATGCCTGTTTGAAAGCTCACAGCATCTGAGCCGGTGCCTCTCTGAATGCTTAATTTATCAAAGGCAGAGGCAGCAAGGCATCTGATCAGAAGGATGGGCTAAGACTTCCCCAGGCACTTTTCTGAAGGCTGGCCATTCTGAAGGTCATCCTGCTACAGTGTGGGAAGTAATTTCACAGGCTGGTGGTGATTCTGCCTTGGGTTATGGTAGACAAAGTCGAGACCAACAAAGATGTTTGGGATCCTCCACTGTGGCGTGATGAAGGAGAGTAATTCTGTTGAATTCTGATAACTTTGGAGGCACAGTGCAAAGAAAACTAATTTTCCCCTTGGAGGGGATGGGCTCACCGTTTGAGGAAAATGGCCCTCGCTGGAAGTGGGTCCCGAGCTCCTGTTAGGAATGAATATCCCGTTTTCCTTTCAGGAGGTGGCATTTCACTTAATTATAAAAGTATATCCTAAAACATTTTTTTTAATAGGGCATCCTTACCCAACCCCCGGCCCTTGAAGACTACACCATAAAGTTATGGGTCCCTGCTTGGATAGGACCAGCTTGGAATGCTGGGTCAGAGGGCAGCATTCACTGTGGCTAAAAGATGGGACCTTTGATTTGAGTGAAAGCCAATTCTGGAGTGTCCTGGAACCATAGGAACCAAATCAGAAGCACATACTAATGATAAGCAAAAAACAATTGGCCGCCTGCCTAGACATCACTTAGAAGCATTAGCTTCCTGAGGTAAGTCCCGCACATAAAGAGTCTTCAGGATGACGGGTGTGCAGCAGGCACCCAGGGCAGCAGCATTCATTTGTTCTCCCTGAGAAAACCACTTCCCGGGTGGCCATGCCGCAGGGGGCTGCACCAGGGGTTGCAGATACAGGAGCATTATGTGAGAGCAGGGAGCAGCACCTATCCCTGGACTGATTTCTGAGATTTGGGGCCTCTTTCTTAGTGTATCCCAATTAAGGATTTACACATCCCTAGTATGGCCTTTATTGTAATCCAGCTGCACAAGTCCACTGATAATCTAATTCGCACTGCAAGTCATATCAGGGTAGGTCCAGACCCATCAAAAGACAAGGCACTGCTTTCCCATAGAACAGGTGGGGTTTCAGGGGCCCTACAATGGAAATTTACAGATCCCCAGTCAGATTAGGACCAACAGCAAGATGTGTGGAACAGAACACCAGCTTTAGCTTTGGAAGACCTGAGTTCAAGTATAAGCTCCCTCACTTACTTCCTGTTGATGTGCTCAGAGGATTAAATGAGATACTGCATCCCAGGACACTTGTCTTGCCCCATCAGAAGGCATCACTTTCCTCTGTGCCCACATAGCCCATTTTATTTATGTCTCTTATAAGGCACCTTACAGTTTGGCCCTTAACACTCATATGTAAGCCCAACGCATTGAACTGCGAGCTCTTTGAAGGCAGAAATAATACCTTATACCGATTTCTTCACATCCCCGATCCTGAACATAGCTCACTTATATGAATTAGCACATTTATGTAACTTATATTACAAAGCAGTCAATAAATACATGTTTAGCCGAATTTAATTCAAGTAAGTTGAGTTGAATTGAACTTGTCCAATTTGCCCCTCAGCTACCACTTCCTACTGGGAGTATGTGGACTGGGCAGTAGGCAGTGCTGGGCAGCTTGGGCAACGGGGACTCTGGAGTGGATTCTAATCTGAGCTTGGGATGGGGTTGAAGCAGCAAACCATGGCACTGGAGGAGTTGTGTCTGCCATGACTTTCTGTACAGGCTGAGGGTGTAGAGTCAAATCCAAACATTGGAGCCATGCTTCTGGTGCCATGAGTTCTTCTTACCTAGCTGAGATGACCCTTTCAGTAGCTCCACTTTCCCTAATTTGTTTCTCCATTTCTAGATCCAGGATGTTGTCTCTAAGAAAAACTGTATCCATGGCTAAGACAAGAAAGATGGGAAATGACTTTGGGGGTGGTAAGTGAATTTGCATCATCCTCTTAATACTTATTTTGATTTTATGCATTTTTAAAGACTATATCTGCCCTTGATCTTTCACAGGCGAAATTACTGAGATTTTATATTGGAAAGAGTATTTGTAAACTTCAAAAGATTTTGCCGAATTAAGTTGCTGTTATAAGAATAAAAATGGAACACGGCTTCAGTTGCCTCTGTTCCATCACTTTTAACTTAAGGAATTTGTAAACTTGGATCCATGTCCTGGAGCCAGCTCCTGTGTCCAGCTGTCAGGAATGTCACAGCTGTGGGGCCATCCTTGCCACCCCAGGATCTCCTCTCCATTGCCTGGGCCACCCATTAGTTGGACTTTTGCCTGCCTCATACTAATTATGCCCTCAAGCATAGGATAAATCTAAACCAAGTTCCTTTGGGTGTTTCTAGGGGTTAGACATTCTTGACTTTGAAATCATGTGGTACTTCATTATCTTCTATGAGCATTGCTTCTGGGGCCAGCATCACTCCAGGAAGTGTAGAGCACCCTGGCTAAAAGTGAGTCCTGGAGTGTTTCCAGTTCTTCTGAAAGAGAAGTTGATGTTTGAGTAGTATCTGGCATTCAAGACTTTGCAATACAAGAAATTCAATCTTTCAAAAACAGGGGTCATAATAATATCAAACACCTTATAGTACTTTCCATGTGCCAAGAACCATTCTAAATTATTTCTGTCATATGTATTTAGTTAATTCATACTATGGACCCTGTGAGGGAGGCATTTTTAGTAACCCAGCTTTACCACGAGTCAAGGACACAGAGAAATAAACACCTTGCTCATGGTTATACAGCTCTGCGGTAGTACTGGTTGCATCTGAACCCAGACAATAAGGTTCTAGACTCTTATTTACTAGGCTATTCATTGGAAGGGAGCATAGAAAAGCAAAAGACACAAATCCCAAAATCTCATCACAGCAAGTAATTTTAACAATTTTCCCCTCATTAAACTCTTCCAAGATGTAAAGTTTTGTCACGTAAATTTTTTTCTCCTAACATCTTTATGATAATGATCAGCAATCGTATGTTTCTACTGAAGCCCAGTATTTGCCAGGAATTGACCTCATAGTGGAATATGAGCATAAACAAATTATGTTCACAAATAATTCACAACCTATAAGGGAAAACAGACATATAAATAGTAGGTCAATGTATTAGAGTAGAAATAATAAAGAAAATTGTTCTTTGCAGGAACACTGAAGAAGAATTGTTAATTTTGCCTGGAGGCCCAGGAAGTCAGAAAGAGAAAGAGAAGAAATGAAGATTTGAAGACTAGGAATAGACTTACCATATGACCCAGGAATCCCACTCCTGGGCATATATCCAGAAGGAACCCTAATTCATGATGACACCTGCACCCCAATGTTCATAGCAGCATTATTTACAATAGCCAAGACATGGAAACAGCCTAAATGTCCATCAACATGTAGCTAGATAAAGAAGATGTGGTATATTTATACAATGGAATACTACTCAGCCATAAAAACCAACAACGTAACGCCATTTGCAGCAACATGGATGCTCCTGGAGAATGTCATTCTAAGTGAAGTAAGCCAGAAAGAGAAAGAAAAATACCATATGAGATCACTCATATGTGGAATCTAAAAAAACAAACAAACAAAGCATAAATACAAAACAGAAACAGACTCAGAATATAAACTTGTGGTTGCCAAGGGGGTGGGGGTGGGAAGAGATAGACTGGGATTTCAAAATTATAGAATAGATAAACAAGATTATACTGTATAGCACAGGGAAATATATACAAGACCTTATGATAGCTCACAGAGAAAAAATGTGACAATGAATATATACATGTTCATGTGTAACTGAAAAATTGTGCTCTGCACTGGAATTTGACACAACATTGTAAAATGATTATAAATCAATAAAAAATGTTAAAATAAATAAATAAATAATAATTAAAAAAGAAATGAAGATTTGAGAGTTTAGAAGGAGATGTGGATTAACTCCAAATAACTCAAAGTCCTTTCAATTCAACAGGTGTTTGCACAGAAACTACTATGATTCTAGCATTATACTAGAGGTGAAAAGAATTTGAAGGCTAATATGACAAGGTCCCTACCTCAAGACATATACAGTCTTCTTGCAGGGATAAAAGTTATACAGTCATCCCTCAGTATCTGCAGGAATTGGTTCCAGGACCCCCCCCCCCAACAGATACCAAAATCTGCAAGATGCTTAAGTGCCTTATATAAAATGATATAGTACAATCAGCACTTTGTATCTGTAATTTTCCATCCACTGGTTGGTTGAATCCAGGGATGTAGAACTGCAGATATGGAACATAGACTACACCCATAACGTTTTAAGAAGTCTATGATAAAGTTCCAAGTGCATCATGTAGACGAGAAATGCAACAGGAGATGAGAGGAGGGAGCTACAAATAACGGAGTTAGGCAGTCACAAAGAATTTCATGGAAATAGGACCTCAGTCTACGTGTTTTGTGTACTAACCTTACAATGACTCCACCTCATGTACCTATCCTTAGCTCCTCTTAGCTGGAACTTTTTTTCATTTTGTTACATTTATTTTTATAAGCCAGTTTAAATCATTTTTTGATAAAAGGATAAGGAAGGAGGAATGACAGAAGGGGAGGGAGGAAAGAAGGAAGTGAAGAGGGAAGGAAAAGTGTCTCCATTAACCGTTGAACCTTATTATGCCCCAAGCCATGCAGTCCAATAGCATATTATTATGAAAAGAGCAGAGTAAAGCAAAGTGAGTAAGAACCTAAGCTTATGAGCTGGACTTCAGGGGTTCCACTCTTAGCTCTGCCACTTACAGGTGTGTGACCTTGGACAAGTTACTTGTATTTTTAAAGTCTTGAAGAGAGAGGTCTGAAACTATTTCTATACAAAGATTTTGAATGTTTCTGTGTATTTTGCTTTTCTGTGCCAATCACTTCATAAACCACATATTGAAGCCTCAGTTTCCTCATCTAGAAGATGGAAATAATAATTGTACTCTCCTCAATGGGTGTATTAAGAGGATTAAATGCATTAATTACATCAAAGTGCTTACGGCAGCCTCTACACAAAATTATTATTCATTAGTCATTCAACAATTATTTCATGACCATTCACTGTATTTCAAGAACTGAGCTAAATCTTGGGAATATGTAAATAAACAGCCCCTACATTCAAGGATTTCACAATCTAGTGGGAGGAACACTAAACAAATAATTTTAATAGAGTTTGGTATTTGCTAAATTAGCAGTATGCATAAGCATATCTTCATATTATGCTTTTACTAGGGTAGCACAGAATACATTAACTTTTTACTAGTCATATCAAACTATTGGCTAAAATTGAGCTTGAGGTCAACCAAAACTTCTAGATATTGTCATAGGAAGTATTGCTTATTCAAGCCTTCTCCTCCCTGTACCATGCAATCAAAAATTTCTATACTCATATATTTTTTTCTGTATTACATCTCATTTGCTTTAAGCCTGTCATTTTGACTTTGTAGGAATGCTTTATCTGTGTCATCCCTGCCCTAGTTCTCTCTCCCAGGTTTCTGTCATCTGTAGATTTGATGAGTGTGCTTTCTACATCTTTATCAGGTTTACTGAAGAGGACAGTCGTGGACAGAGCCCCATGGTGCCATGAAAGACTTCCCTTCACAGTAGTACTGAGTTATAAATCACCCTTTTGATATGCAACCAACAGTAAATTTTATCTACTGTGTTATCATTCAAACCATGTTTTTCAGTTTCGCTCACCAGAATATTTTACTGAGGTACCATGTTAGGTAATAAGAAACTAAGGTGTTTTGCTAAAATCAAGATATAGGCCCTGGTCTACTAGTGCAATAACCCTATCAAAAAAAGGAAAAATCCTTTTTCATGATTCATTCTGACTCTTGACAATCATCACGCTCTTTTCTAGTATTAAACTACCTAATTATCATACCTCTCTAGTTCCCCATCCCACCCCTTCCCACCTCCTAAATTGTGAGCTTCTCCAGGTCAACACCAAACTCTTTGTCCATGATGCCTAGCATAATTCCTGATATATGACAGATGATCAATAGTTGTTGAATAAATGAATGAAACCTTCTGTCCTATTTGGTTATAGTTCAAGTTTTATCCAGGATATTCCTTTGCTAAATTGCAATTACTATTTCAGGACAAGTATGTGGTCACTCTTTTCTCAATTTATTAAGTTATGGGTTATTATTAATAATAACAATAATAGTTTTAGGCATTTAGGGTATCTAATGTTAATAAGAATAGTGTAATGTTAATGGATAACAAAGAGAAAATAGAACTCAACTTCTATTTTATTTCGGCCTTTTCAAGGAAAATTATCTCCATGTTGAAAAAAGATAGAATAAAATGGCTGAGGTAGATACTGAAACTGTGAGAAGTCATCCACCTGCTCCCTGTGAGTTCAAGTTCCTCAGTGAATTAAAGCCAGGGAACTCAGAAATCTTGCAAGCAAAATCACTGTACCCATACCAGTGAGTTCTAAAGAGAAGCAGAGTAGGGGTTTTAGAAGACATAATAAGTAAAGGCAAGTAGCATTCTAGTTTTCTAAAGGGGAAATAAAGTGGATTGGCATTTTATTTGTTTTTAATTTACTCTCTTTGTCCGAATTTGGTATCAACGCTATTAAATACCATAAAATGAGCTGAGAATTTTTTCTCTTTTTTCTATTATCTTGAAGACTTTGAATAAGATGCAATGATTTGTTCTTTAGAGTTTTGTAGAACTCACCTATAAAATCACCTGATAAGATGTTTTCATTCGAGGAAGGTTGTTGATTACTGATGGGATTTTTTAAAATATAGGACTGTTTAGGTTTTCTATTTCTCCCTGACGAATATGTTCATTTTGTATATGTTTAAATTTTATGGCCAAAATATAAACATATTATTCTCCAACTAAGTCTGCTTATACTGTATTATAACTGCTCTTCTTTCCTAAGATTTTGTGTGTTTTAGCTTTTTTTTCTAAGATTAGTTTCATCAGAGATGGGCTTATTAATTTTTGGCTATGTTGATCTAAATTATTATATATTTATGCTCTGTTTTTCTAGTTTCTGCTTTTATTATCTTATTACTTTTGCTTTCTTTAGTTCTGCTGTTCCTTTTCTAAAATGTTTTACCCTTAGCTCAATCCAATTTCATTCTGTTTTTAATGAAACTATTTAAAGCTATAAAATTCTCTATGCCCACCTTTTAACTATATCCCACACACTTTTAATTATATTATTTTTATTATTATTCAGCTCAAAGTATTTTCTAAGCTTTTTGGGTGGAGGACTAAGGCTAGTTTGTACTTTGCACTGTAGACGCATAATACAATCTGTATGACACTGATCCTTTGATAGTTGAGGAGGTATTTTTTGCCTAAAGTGTGGTCAGTATTTGTAAATGCTCCGTGTGTACTTGAGAAAAACACAGTTGATCCTCATTGTTTGCAGATTCCATATCTGTGAATTCACCTCCTCACTAAAACATGTTTATAATGCCAAAAGCAATACTCAGGATGCTTTTGCAGCCATTTGTGGACATGCGCAGAGGAGGGAAAACTTTGAATTGCACAACGTGCTCGCTTCCAACCGAGGTCAAACTAGGTAACACTCTGCCTTGTTGTTTCAGCTCCCATTGCTCTGAACAAGTGTCCTTTTCACCATCTATGTAGTGTCAGTGTTTTTGCATTTTAATACTTTTTGGTGGTGATTTTTTTGTTACCTAAGACAAGCCTCCAAGTGTGGTGGTAAAGTGCTGTCTGGTGTCCTAAGGACGAGACAGCTGTAATGTGCCTTATGGAGAAAACACATGTGTTAGATAAGCTTTGTTCAGGTATGAGTTATAGGGCTTTGGCGTTGAGTTCAATGTCAATGAATCAACAGTTTATATGAAACACAGTGTCTTTAAACAGAAACACACATAAAACAAGGTTACGTATTTTAGTAGTCAGTAGATTAAAATGCCATGATAAGAGGTTCTCAGGAACTTCATCTTGTGTTTCTCTTAGGACTAGTGATTCAGTATTCACTAATTTAAAGTGTTGCTGGGACTTTATAACTACCAGGAATAATAACAACCAACCACATAAACACTACAATTGCTGGGTAAGAATTTCTAAACATACCTATTAAATTTTTTAAAAGGAAGATGTGACCATAGTGTCAAAAACATGATGAATGTGAAAAATAGTGAGCTATTTTATAAAGTCTCTTATAACTTTTGGGATAAGATTAAGGAGGCCCACAGGTAACCTTTAAACAATCCTAGTCAAAGGGGGTTGATTAAAGGGTCGCCATCTTACACAGAGGGGTCTTCCAGTGGCTGGCTCTCCAGCTCGGCCCTTAGCCCTGCCCCCTTGTTGTGATATGAATAAGAACAGTTCAAGAATAAACTCTGAGAGCAACTTCTCTAATCTGACTAGTTTTCTGTGTGTTTCACTTTCTTGGTCTACATATTTAAACTCAAACCCCACTCACTTCTCCTTGAAACTGTTCTTCACTCCAGACTGACTGACAGAGTGAAATGCAGTAGTCACCTCTTCTCTTGCTATTTCTAAGAACCAGTACACAAACCTTCCTGTTTTAAGCATTTGGGGGTATTGTCACTACAAGGAAATAGTCACAAGACAAATCTGAGAAAGTTATCATGCTTTTCCAAAGAACTACTATGGTCCCTAGTTGGTATTTAATTCATTTTGATTTAACAAGCACACTTCTGAACATCTAGTATACGCCAGGCAGTGTGCAAAGTGCCTCCGGGGACATGAAGAGAACAAAACAGCCACCCTGCCTTCAAGCTAGCTGATGCTTCTTCCTGCCTGCAGGGGCCAGCGATCCTGGAGGTACCCCTCCCAAACCCAGCTTGTGAGCGTTGGCTTTTCTGAGGACCTCAAGCTGGCAAGATTCTCATGGCAAAGGACCTCAGTATAGTGAGGGAGCAGTAGTCCCTGGGGCATTTCTTCAGTGTTTTTTACCAAAATATGGATGACCAAAAAACACACACACCACCACCACTACCACCACCATCGCCACCACCCATGATAATGTGTAGGTGGGTTGCATTTGGAAGAGAGAGCAAATATGTGAAGTGACACAGTTAGAATCCAGTCCCCAAATCCCAATATAACAAAATAACATAGTCAGCTGTCCACAAGGCAAGCGTAAAACTGTTTAATATTTGATTATGTCACCTTTACACTAGTTTTTTTGGTTGGCTTATTTTTAGAAATAATTTGTTACTTGAAAACTATACCGGGGCTGGAGGAGGAAGGAAATGGGGAGTTATTGCTTAATAGTTTCTCAGTTTTGCAAATTGAGAAGTGTTCTGGAGATGGATAGTGGTAATGGCTGCACAGTGATATAAATGCTTAATAACACTGAACTATACACTTAAAATGGGTAAGCTGATAAATTTTACATTATGTGACTTCTACCATAATTTTGTTAAAAACTGAAAGGGAAGAAAACTATACTCAATGTTGAAGACAAGGCAAATACACGACTTTGAAGTTTCATTTCCACTGTGTGGGAAGCTAATAAAATGCTGGACCATCTACTCTAATACTATTTACCTGGACCTCTATGAACAAAATGCATTTGCTGGTGATTAGTGCAGAGTTCTGCTTTTCAGATTGAGGACCAACTACCCCTACAGGAAGGAGAAATTTAAATTAACAGCTTTAGGGGTTTCATAAACTCCATAAAACCTTAACACACAGCGCTTAGACCATATAATGTAGCTACTAAAAACATGGACTTTGGACAAGTCAAATTGGTTTACTTTTCCACCCAGACTCTTACCCCTTCCTAGCTGAGTGGCTCTGTGAGCAATTACTTTAGCTCTCTGAGTTTTGGTAAGTTATAAGCGTTTAACGTCTACCTCTTGGGATTGTTATAAGCAGAAGTTGAGAGAGTGCATATGAAGTGCTTGGCCCATAGTAAGCTCCATAAATAGTGTTGATTATTATTTGCACATGGTGTTCTTTATATCCAAAAAGTTTGCTCCTGTCCACACTTACCCTGGCTTAAAAAGTGACACCTGGAAAACCTTACTGACCTAGGCATCCCACACCCCAGTCCCTAGTGAACTCCGAATATGCTGAGCTCTATAATTGCTCCTACCACATGCACTTTAATTACCTATGGATGTATTTCTCACACGAGATTGTGGACTCTTTGAGGGTAGATACTGTCTTGTAACTTTATATCCCAGGCATTCAGTAGTGCTCATCACATAATCATAAAGAACAATGTGAAATGGCTACTAAAAGATCTAATATAATCTTCAGAGGTATGCATAGAAATAGTGTGTTCTCTGTCTTTAAATTTTTTTACACATAAACTCTTTGGCCTTTGGGACAGGAGCTTGCATAATATTATCTGCATGGCTGGATTAGATTCATTGTTGCCAAGTGTGTGAGGGTGTGGCAGGCATGGTACTAGGACATACATTTTCCAAGCATTCTTTCTTGGGAAACTATTCTGAGACAATGTTATTATACCCTTTTGTGTTAAATTGTTTTCTATGAGAAAGTAAGGAGAAGATGATAGTAGATGAATATTTAAGGAGTGGAGAGTGCTAGTTTGGTTCAGTTTACTATTCTTAACTGACAAAATAAAACAACTGGCAACTTTTCTGTTCCACATATCCCAGCATTCCACAGTTAAAATTTTTTACTCATCAGGGAAACCAAAAACCCAAAAGCAGGTGAAAAGTTCAGGATATTTCAATCCTAATATTCTGATTGTGATACAGAATTGTGTCCTCTAGAAATAACATCTAAACACACATTGGCCCATTTCAGAAAACTGAGAGATGACTCCCCAGACTCATCCCACCAGCTTCTATTAAGCTTAGGTCATGCCTTAATGATTTGAGGCCTGTGATAGATCTTTGGAAACTCACTCACTCACAACATTAAACTCAAGCTTCCTTGTCACCGGGAGACTGCATTTCATAAGGATGAGCCAAGCATGGAAGCCTATGGGGTCCTAAGATAACAGGCATGCTGGTAAAGTAGATACCTCTGCAAGCTACAATAAGCCACAGCTGTTAGGTCAATTTCATTTTCCAAAAATGAAATTTAGGCAAAACAACCAAAGCCTTAATCAGCCATTCTCTAGAAGAACTGCTGCCACAAAGACTGACTTCTTTTCCCAGAACATTATTAAGTCATCATGTGCTTTTCTACTATTTCCTTTCCCATCACTCCTACCAAGCAAGATGCATTTTAATAAAATTGGCTCAGTAGTCAGATATTTCTCTCACTTTCTTGTTACTTTAGAACTGTCCAAAGCCAGTGTTCATGATATTTCAGCCCATCACATGGGAGTGATGGTGCACACACTGAAACTGGCTGATGTTAAATAGCCAGATATGAATGGGAACTTCGGCCAAAAGGTTAGGTAACCAGTAAGTGGGGAGGTGGTGCGAAGAGGGCATGATGGAGTTCGGTTTAGAGAGATTTTGTGAAACAAAACTAGTGTTAAGCATTTAAACATTTCTAGTATTTTTAAATAATCTGGAGGACAAAGCTCATGCCTACAGATTCTGACTTTGCAGGATTAGAATAGGGCTATTTACCATCCGTTGTGGGACAATCCTGCCCCTGTGTTTCCCCCAAAACAGTCACACAGTCCTTAACAAGAGGAAGACTACAAAGGGTTCCAGGACTGTGTTTTGCCAATAAAACTAATTTATAATATTTATCTTGACAAGAGTAGCTGAGGACAGTCATTATACCTAATAAGAGTTACTTAGAAAGTGTCAGAAGACCCGATAATTAAACCACTTATCCTGAAAACTATCCTGTTATATTTCCTTAAGAAATACACCCTTCTACTCCCTCAGGTGTCTATTTCAAATCTTCTCTTCTCTCTTCAAATCTCTAATTTTTCCTCCTCACACCTAAGGATTTCATACTTCTCACCTCATATTTCATAGGAAAATATAAATGCAGTAGAAAAAAGAACCACCTCATTTCCTAATGATCCTTCTGCCAACTTCCTTACACCTTCATCCTTTTCCCTTCTGCATAAATGTCTCTGTTTCTAATGGATCATTCTCACTGACATGCAAACATGCCTTAATTGAGGTCGCCCATCTTAAGAAAATACAAACAAACTGGACTCCCTTCATTCTACATTTCTCTAGCTCCACTGTTTCTCAGCTTCCCTTCGCAACAGAAACTACTCAAAAGAATTATCTGTGCTCCTGTCTCTTCTTACCTGCCTCAGGGCCATTTCTCAACCTCTTCTAATTGTGCTTTTGTTCCTGCCACTCATCAGTGACCTAACCTAGTCAGTACCCAATTCTCCATCTTCATTTTCTGTGACCTCTCAGTAGCATTTGATGTGGTCTCTGAATATCTTTTTCTAAGCATTTTTCATGCCACAGGTGCTTAGTTTTTCTCCTCTACCTGATAGGATTCCCTTCTTCCATCAAATTTTAAATGTTGAAGAAATATGGGGCTCTGTCCTCCATTCTCTAATCCTCTCTGTCTACACTCTCTAGGTGATCCCATCCAGTCCCATATGTTTTAAGATAAAGACTCTGAAATGTGCAGCTCTAGTCCAGAGACTCTTAAAGTTTGGTGCCATGAACACTTTCAGTAATCTGATCAAGCCTAGGGATCCCACCACAGGATGATGTTCTTAAATGTATGACGTGAAATACGAAGCATTGTCAAAGAAATAAGCTGTGTAGAAATGCAGTCATCAAACATAAGAAAACAGACTTCTGACATTTAATAAAAAGTCCTTTTTAACTCATTGAGTAATCTGATACAGCAGTCTATAATATCTGTAACATTAATGCAGTAGTGAGTATAAACAACATTCAAGATTTCTACTTTAACTGTAATGAAATATGAAAACATCTCAGTTTTCCCAGTGAATATATCACAAGTATTGATGATACTACTGTGGTTTGTTATCTATAATCATAATGGACGGAAATATTAAATTTCAATAAAAACCAAATCTAGTAGTATGTAAGATAATAAATCATGATAAAGTGGGATTTATTCTAGGAAAATGAGACTAATTCACTACTGGTAGAACTAGTAACTGTAATTCACCACATTAAAGAGTAAAGTGGGGAAACATATAGGTCAGTGGTAGAGTGAGCTGCTTAGCATGCATGAGGTCCTGGGTTCAGTCCCCAGTATGTCCATGAAAAATGAATAAAACAAACCTAATTACCCCTCCCCACCAAAAGTAAAACAAAAACAAATTTTAATTGAAAAAATATAACAAAACAATAAAGGAGAAAATTATGCAGTCATCTCAAAAGATTTTTTTAAAGTGTTTGAGAAAGTTCAATATCTATTTATAATTCAAAAATAAAACTCTTATTAAATAAAACTAGAAACAGAAAGTAATTATCTCAATCTGATAAGAGGCATCCACCAAAAAACTGCAAATAACATTATACTAAATGGTGAAATATTGAACCCTTTCCTGACCAGAGGGAAGTAAAGAATGTTTGCTCTCATCACTTTTATTCAATATTATTTTGGAGATCCTAGCCAGTAAAACAGCCAGTAAAAAAAATAAAGGTATAAATGTTGGAAAGAAAGGGATATAACTGTTTTAATTTAATTAAAATTATTGACTATATAGACAATCAGAGAAATCTACAAACTATCTACCAGATCCCATAAGCAGGTTTAGCAAGGCCACAGTATATAAGGTCAAAACACACAAATTAATTCCATTTCTGTATACTAGCAACAATCAATTTTTAAAAATTAAAATTATACCATTTAAAAATTACAAAAACATGAAATGCTTAGAGAGAAGTTTAAGAAAATATAGACATGTTGAATAAAAATTATTAAAATGTTCTTAGAAAATTAAATAAGATGTAATAAAAGGTAAAGGCACCATGTTTATCAGCAGAAAGAATTGAGCTTTTTTTTGTTGTTTATATACATTTTTATCGAAGTATACTCAGCTTACAATGTTGTGGCAATTTCTGGTATACAGGATAATGCTTCTGTCATACATGATCATACACATATTTGTTTTCATATTTTTTTCACCGTAAGTTACTACAAGATTTTGAATATAGTTCCCTGTGCTACACAGTATGAACTTGTTTATCTATTATGTACATATTAGTATCTACAAATCTCAAACTCCTAATTTATCCCTTCCCCCCTGCCACGGTAACCATAAGTTTGTTTTCTACATCTATAAGTCTGTTTCTGTTTTGTAAATAAGTTTGTTTGTCTTTTTTTTTTTTTTTTAGATTCCACATATAAGTGATATCATATGGTACTTTTCTCTTTCTAGCTTACTTCACTTAGAATGACAACCTCCAGGTCCATCCATGTTGCTGAAAATGACATTATTTTATTATTTTTGTGGCTGAGTAGTATTCCATTGCATGAATATACCACTTCTTTATCCAGTTATCTATCAATGGACATTGAGATTGTTTCCATGTCTTGGCTATTGTATATAGTGCTGCTGTGAACATTGGGGTGCATGTATCCTTTTGAATTAAAGTTCCCTCTGGATATATGCCCAGAAGTGGGATTGCTGGATCATATGGCTAAGTCTATTTTTAGTCTTTTGAGGGATCTCCATACTGTTCTCCACAATGGCTGTGCCAAACTACATTCCTACCAACAATGTAGGAGGGTTCCCTTGTTTCCTGGAGAAAAGGGCACCACAGGCTATGTCTAACTAATGCAGTTAGGCCTAATCTTTTTCTACCTTCCAATCATAGGTTAGTCCTTCACATACTTCTTAGAGGTTTGGCAAACTAATGCTTATTTGTATACAACTTCTTTTCTTTCTGCTTCCTGTCCCTTCCCTTCCCTTCCTCCTCTTCCTCCTTCCCTCCCTGCCTCCCCTCCTCTCCTTTCCTTCCTTCCCCTTTCTTGGGCTCTTTCCTAAACATGATTTGGACGCTTGAAGGTCAGCAAGTTGACTATGACAGTTAATGGTGTGTGACTGTGTAGGTGGGGGGACGCTTGTCTCCAATTCTGTGTCTGTGTAAAAAGACACAAAATAGATGTGTAAGCCATTAGCCAATAAAATACTTACATTCTGAATCCCCCAATTTCTCTACATGTATTTCATTAGCATTCGGAAATAGTGTTAGTATTCAGTTAAGCTAAGCCCCACTGCTGTTCTTCTCATGGTAACATAAAAATGCAGTATCAGCTGTAATTGTATCTTGTCCCCTCTTCATGTCCCCCTGCAGAGCAACCGTATGCCTGCAGCAACACAGTGTGTGATAAACTGAAGCTATCTTTACTTAGTGTTTTCTTTCTAGAAAGCATTATTTTCTCATCTTATCCTTGTATTCAATGGTGCCTAATGTGTCTTCCTAAGCAAAAGACTTAAAAGAAGATGTATTACTGCTGTAATGCAGACATTGTATGTTCCTTGGAAAATGAATGTGTATTTCTCTCCTCTTCCTGCCACATACAGTGTGCAAACAAAAGGCTGTCTGATCGCCTTGACCTGATGGGGCTAGCCCTTAAGCAATGCTACGTGCTTAAGCACATTTCTGCAAAATTCAATTTGCTAAAAACCCCATTAAACATACATGTATACTTTATTTCTTTCCATCACTCGATGATTGCCAAAGCATTTCTGTATGTCGACATAAGTATTTTCTTTTCTCATCATTCTCCTCTTCCTTTTCTGTTCTTTGAGCTATGGTGTCACTCAGTAATTTAACATCAGTGTATTTTATCACTGGACCTGTGGAGACAACCTTCCATACCTTAATGATCAGCTCACATAGAAAAGTCTCCTCAAGTGTAATTTACAGGAGAGTGATTTCCTATTGTTTCACTGTTATTTGCATACACTCTGGTTTTGTAAGGCCTTTTGGTGTGGTTTGGGAAAGACGAATGGATGGGTCATTTCTCTCCCCCCTCACCACCCGCTCCATCCTCTCATCTCAGGAACATGGCCAGTAACTGCCACAAGATTAGAGAGTCGAGAGACTGCAGAATTAACCTGAGGCACCCACCCTAGAGCTCAGGTTCAGGAAATTCACATCTGTGCTAAACTGAAGATGACAATAAATACGACTTGTGTAGCTATTTACATTATTCAACAAACACTGCAGTTTTTCTTCTTGATTGTTTTGGAATAAAACAGTTTTTAGGATTCATACTTCAACTATAAAATCTCTCTTCAAATGGCCACTTCATAAAATGGTTTTGTAATTCCAACCTAGCTATGAGAGGAATGAAGCCAACAGATTCAAGGTTCATTGCTATTTAAGTGTTCCTTACCCAAAGACAGATCTATTTGCAAAGCTATAATCCTAGAGCAGTTGCCTCCCTGAATCAACAAATAGTCAACATTTACTATTCTAGGAAATTGGATCAATTTTAACTTTAATTTAAATATGGCACAATGAACAACAATAGCAAACAAACAAACAAAAAACCTCCACTAGCATTAGCAAGCAAAATGAACACATTCTCTGTGGTTTGGGATTCTCTACACTTTGGATCCACTACTGGATAATCTAAAATTTACTATCTTACTTGAAGAACTTTAAAAAAAAATGTCTTGTGTTTCTAAAATTTCAAAGGTGCACCCATGATATTTTTTCGTCTATGACTCTATAATTCTTACAGCATATACCATTCCTGCCAAGAAACTAAAGACACAGTTCAAAGCATGGTGAGAGTTTCTTTCCATGGCCCATTACCTTAGAATGTGGGTTCATAACACAGTAAAATAAAATCAGAGCATATAGTATTAGTAGCTGATGTATTGGTCTCATTTAAAAAATAAAACCTATAGTCATTGATTTGCTCATCCCTGAAGCAACCTGTCTGTACTACATACTACTGTACACATATCAAATATTCTTATTTCCACATAACCCACTGCAAAGTAATCGCTCCTCCAAAGTTTTCTGTTTTCTAATTCACAAATACGAGCATTTGGCTATTTCTTCATAGAATCATACTGTAAAATGCCTCCCGATCTGGCCACCTTACAGTAACTAGAAACCTTCCATTCTAAATATTAAATAAATACTTTTTTTCCTCAAAAACACAACAGAACAAAGAATAAGAAGTATCTCAACAGGCAGTGAAACCAGAGCTTATTAGGTTTGCTTTGTTTTCCATAGGAAAAATTATAATGGGATTAAGTAGAACAACAGTGTTTAGTTCTATTGCAAGAATCTCACCACTGTCTGCGCTTCCCCCGCTTCTTTGGTTTCTGAAGCACATCTAGAACCATAAGCTCTGCTGCCATAAAGTTCAGTTCTGATCTTGAATGAGAATTGCCTACGGTATGTCTACTAGATCATAAAACTGGATTAAGTGAAAGTCTTAGGAATCAATAATGCTATATTTCTCTGTATCGCATGTCAAGACAAGGTGAATAGGTGAGAAGAATGGACAGAACAAATCAAGTTAATTATTAAACCTAAGCATGCGTGTACGTACACGCGCACACACACACACACACCCACAATATTAAAGGTTGGTACATTGAAAAGCCCATGATTGATGCAATCATATAGGCCTGAATTAAATCCCAGCCCTACCATGTGTTGGGAAAATTATTTCTGCTTTTATACTTTAGTTTTCTTATCTGAGGGGGAAAAATCATCCACAAAAATATTACGAGAATTAAATGAATATAAAAGACTTTGAAGTCATACTAGCTGGGTTATGTTCCTGGCTCACACAATCCTAGCAAGTGACTGTATGTTGTAGGACCTCAGACTCCTCATTTTTTAAAACAGGAAGAAAAACAGTGCCTCTTTGATAGCTTTATTGTAAAGACTGAGATAATATATAAAGGACTCCGTTCAGTGCCAAGCCCAAAGTAGGCATTCGTGAAATGGTCATTCTCTTTTCCCCTTTCCTTTAGTTTCCAAATGTAACTTTCCTTCTTGTAATTATTCTTATTAAACATTCTAACAAGTTAACTTTTATCAAACTCTCCACTATTAATATTTAGGAATATAGGGCAAAATTCATCTTAAATTCCATTCTGCAAGTGGAACTTTTGCTAGATTTATGCCTAAGTATTTCATTTGGGGGTGCTAATGTAAATGTTATTGTGTATTTAATTTCAAATTTCACTTGGTCATTACTGGTATATAGGAAAGCCATTGATTTTTTTATATTAACCTGGTATCCTATAACCTTGCTATGTCACCTATTAGGTCAAGGGGTTATTTCATTGATTCTTTCGATGTTCCACATAGATGATCATGCCATTTGCCAAAAAAGAAAGTTTTATGTCTTCCTTCCTTCCTTCCTTCCTACCTACCTCTTATATCCTTTTCTTGTCTTATTACATACCCAGTAATGTTCTTATAAAACTATATTAACATGTTAACTATATAGAGGCAGAAGAAAAGGTTAATCAGAGATTAAGGAGGGTTTTTTTTTTAACTGCAGAATATTTCAAAGATTTAATATACACATTTCATAATGTACACTAGGACATCAGCAGTATTTCCCATGGAACCCTCGACTGTGGAACCCTTCTTTTTCTAAAAGCATCTTAAGAAACTAGTGTTGCATATGACATGCTTTGGAAACTATGTTTTAAAGTAAAACTTCTTTCAGAATGTTTATCTCTAACTTCTTATTTGACACAAGCACTATTAAAAAAAATAAGCCATATGTCTCTTTAATTACCAGTACCGTTTTCTGTTATTGTATACTACAAATATGCAACAGGTGATTTTCATTGATAATTCAAATAGGATTTAAGGGAAAGAATTTAAGTCACACAGTTTTGAGAGTAACAACTGGACTAGAGTGCTGTTCCACCACTTATTAGCTGAGCAATCTTGCACAGCTCACCGAATCTACTCACAGACTGAGCTCCCTAATAACTCTGCCACATCAGCACAGACAGTAATCAACTGTGCAGCAGATCTAGCAGGGAAATAGGAGTATAATTAAAAGAGCAAGTTTCCAGAGATCTCTGGAGAGGATTATAACATAAACATGTAGGCAGAGCTAAAAAAAAAAAAAAAAAATGCAGTCAATTGAAATGCCTAAAAAAAAAAACAAAGAGGAAGAAGTTTTTAAAAACCCAAAGTGACTTGTTGGGGAGAGAAGTGTCAAACATTGCGCTTACCCTTGAAGAATGGGCACGAGCATGAGGCATGTGGTAGACAATAAATGATAATTAGTTAATTAATTAGGTCTGGCTCAACAGAGCAACCTAAACTTCGATGGAAAACAGACATTCCTCGTCCTTTTTGCTGTTTCTTATTAAAATATCAAGTTGCTTTGTAAAATACATTTTTTTAAAATGATTAAGCTGAGCCTCTGACCAGCAAGCAAGCTTATGTGGACAGAGCAGAAGGGATCATAACAAGTTTTATCTCACATGAAATGGATGCAGCACAATTTATGCACTCATAAGGAACTAAAATAAGACAATACCATCAAGTGCAGGGGTTAAGGACATAGGCTATGGTGTCCTGGGTTTGATCCTGGCTCTTGGACTCAGTAGCCATATAATTTCTGACAAATAGCTTAGTATCTCTGAGTACAAGGCCTTTGCATAGTGGGCATAAAACTACAAGCCATTAGAGTTGTTTTGAATATTTTAATAGTGCGTAAAATGCTTAGCACAGCATTTGACTACCTAATCCATGTTTCCACAAAGTTAACTCTTGACGTAGGAGAGATTTGACTTTACTCAATTATCAAGGTCAGACGTGGGGCTTGCTTTCTTATCCTTGGTTGGAATCTCAAAAGAGGCTACTTCCTTAAAGAACAGAATCCCAGCTCTAAGAGTGGGAGCTCATGAACTGGAAGACACAGGAATTCGGGAAAGGAGGAGGGAAAAAATGGAGGATGTTAGGAGCTTAGGCTGAAAAAAGAGGTAGGGGCCAACTATGAAGGATTCCATGGTAAAAATATGGTTATTTTTTAGGGAAAGTGGTAGAAAGGGTACTGGCATCTATTGAGGGCCTGCTGTGTGTTAGATATACCTTACATACATTATCTCATTTAACTTTGACTATCACCAGAGATGTGGGCATCATTCTACTCACGTTAAATGTGAAAATGAGGCACAGAGAAGCTAAGCAGCTTTCTGAGGTCACACAGCCAAAATGTGATAGAGCCAAATTTGAACCAGATCTGATTGAATCTAAAGGACATATGCCTATGATGTCAACAGTTTTTATAGTATTATTCACAACAGATACCATTCTATGCAAATCAAAACTAACAAATTTTGAAATAAAAGCACTTACAAATTAAGAAGTAAATGTGAGTTTTCCATACATGCAGTATAAATAACACTTCAATTGGGAGCATGAGGTATTTATCTCAAAAAGAAATACCTGATAGTACGAGTGAAATTACCAACTCTAGCTGGGCCGTTCTGGATCTATCTCATATCTTTTTTGTGTCTCATTCATTCATTTAATTAAACAAATATTTGTTGTGCCAGACACTGCTCTAAGGCACTCGGGAGGAACAACAACAAAGGTTCCTGCCCTCTGGAAGACAACAATAATAAAATTTAAATGGAGTAAGTAAATCACATGAAATATTAAAAGGAGATTAAGAATTATTGAAATTTAAAAATGAAGCAGAGTAAAAAAAAACTGAAATCATACATTCATGGTAGGAATCATCATAGCACAATTTCAACAATGAAAGGAACTGGAAAAGCCCTCTGCAGTATGAAGTGTGAAATTCATGATAAACTCTAGGATGGGTGCAAAGTCTTATCTCAGGACACCGGTCTAAGCAGCAGAAAGAGAATCACCCTGAAAAACTGTCTGTATATATGTGTGTATATATAGATATACACATACATACACACATACACACATATATGCACATACATATCTATTAGCATGACATATAATTATATGTGTGTGCGTGCATGATTTATAAAGCCTGTGTAAGCCTACTTTAAACCACATGATATGGACAAGGCTTAAAACGGGCTGGAACATTTTCCCCCCATTACTTCCACAATAAACAATTCCGGGGTTTGGTGTGGTGGTGGTGGGTGGGTGTGTGTACGTGTGGGTGTGTTTTGGACAGCAACTCCTGTTTGGAACAGGAGGGCCAGAACCTTGTTCTTCCACAACCTGTCCTGATAACAGTCCAACCCGGCAGGAACCTCGATCTGTTTTTTCTTATCAGAAAAACAAACAAACCCCTTCAACAAGCCAGTATCATAGAGTGGCGTCCTTCATCACTAATCCGCCCTTTCTGTAGTCTTGACTCCAAGGGAAGAATGCCACCTACCGAACCATCTGCACCAGTCAGCCAGTCCTGCAAAGTGCAGCAACGCTCAACTCAGCCCGGGTCCGCTCCAAATCCCCTCCCTCTGATTATTCTTTGGCCTTTAAAAAATTTGCCACTATTTGAGCTGACAGGAAGTTATGCTGTCAGCGCACATATCTGATAAACACTTCCACATATTGTAGCCTTCTCAACAGCAAAGCCAAATTTCGGAGTCCTCTCTCTGCCTGCGTTTTCCTTAATCGCGCTTGCACGTTTGGAATGCCCAGGTCTCTGCAGCCCGCAGACAGCGGAAACCGCCGGTGCAAATTGCGCAGGGGCTGCTGCCCGGCCCTGCGGCTGCAGAAGCCGGCGCGGGTCCCCCGGGGAGGCTAACGTGCGGGACTGCACAGGAGGTCAGCCGGTGCTTCCAAACCCCTCTGCGACGCGCGACTCCGTCCCGGGCCTCCCGGGCGGGGCGGGTGGCGGGGGACCCCTCTGCGGCACGGAGAAAGCCTGACAGGCATCACCTGCGCTCCTCCGTTCGGTCTGAGGTCGCCACGGCCGCGCCGATGCACGGGCTGCCGCGGCGCCTTTCCCGCGGGCGCAGCGCGGGAAGGGATGGGGTCGGGCGCGAGTGGGCTGGGCGGCGGGAGAGACGCGCACCCGCGCGCTAGAGGCCCGGTTAGTGACACCGGCCGGTGAGTCCCTTCGGACTGGACCCACTTGGCATCGCAGACTGAGAAGATCAGTCGGTGGCCGGTGTCCTAATTTATATCTGGAAAGGCACGCGGCAGGCCGGGCCGCCGCGGGGAGGGCCGCGGCCGGAGGAGGGCGGCCGGGGGCGGGCCCGGCGCGGGGCGCCCGGCTCGGAGGGGCGGACCCGAGGCGGGGCGGCCGCCGCCGCAATCGCCTGCAGCCGCGCTGCGGAAGGCGGGCTGCGGTGCATGGCCCCGACGGGAGGTGCGCAGCCCGCACCCTGAGCTCCGCGAGCCTCCTGAGCGCGGCGGCTGCCTCGGCGCTGCGCGTCCTCGGCCGTACGGCCGCCGCTGCAATCGCCTGCAGCCGCGCTGAGGAAGGCGGGCTGCGGTGCATGGCCCCGATCGGAGGTGCGCGGCCCGCACCCGGAGCTCCGCGCGCCTCCTGAGCGCGGCGGCCGCCTTGGCGCTGCGCGTCCTCGGCCGTCCGGCCGCCGCCGCAATCGCCTGCAGCCGCGCTGAGGAAGGCGGGCTGCGGTGCATGGCCCCGATCGGAGGTGCGCGGCCCGCACCCGGAGCTCCGCGCGCCTCCTGAGCGCTGCGGCCGCCTCGGCCGTCCGGCCGCCGCCGCAATCGCCTGCAGCCGCGCTGAGGAAGGCGGGCTGCGGTGCATGGCCCCGATCGGAGGTGCGCGGCCCGCACCCGGAGCTCCGCGCGCCTCCTGAGCGCTGCGGCCGCCTCGGCCGTCCGGCCGCCGCCGCAATCGCCTGCAGCCGCGCTGAGGAAGGCGGGCTGCGGTGCATGGCCCCGATCGGAGGTGCGCGGCCCGCACCCGGAGCTCCGCGCGCCTCCTGATCACTGCGGCCGCCTCGGCGCTGCGCTTCCTCGGCTATCCGGCAGCCCTCCCGCGGACAGGACTGCGTAGCCTCCCCTTGGACTGGAACTTGCTGAAAGTCTTCTTCATGGAAGCGATGTCCCCCCAACAGGAGACACTAAGGGGGCAGCCGGGGCGCTCCTCTTCCCTGACAGGAGTGTCTCTGATCGCGGGCGGCTGCAGCACTAAGGTAAGGACCCAGAGCAGAACCCCGCGCCCGCCGCCGCCGCCGCCGCCGCCGCCGCCGCCGCGGCGGCGGCCCCATTCCCGGCGCGAGCCCTCTGCGCCCGCCGCCTCCAACGTTCCAAGCTCGCGTTCGGAACCGTTTGTTCCAGGCCATTCCCGCCTTACCCGCCCTCACGCCCGGCGGCGCCCCCAGCACCTCCTGGCCCCTTCGCGTCTAGTCTTATACTCGCTCCACACAGGACCCCGCGGCAGCCCATCCACCGCGACCCCGGCGGCCCCGCTCCCGCCCCCGGCGGGGGTGAGGGCCGGGAGCCGGGCAATGCCTTTCCCCGTCACCTCCTGGCGCCGGATCTCGGCGCCCCGCCCGAAGTCCCCCGGGCACTCACCGCTTCTTGACCGGGTCAGCTCCGATGTCGTTCAGGCCGGCCGCGTCTGGCCGGGCGCGGCTACCGCGCGTAGTAAGGTAGGCGGCCGCGCTGCGGCGCCCGCGGGGCCCAACCTGGACCCCGCGGCGCGGCCGCTCCGCGGGATTTGAGGGGGTCGGGGAGGGGGTCCGCGCCCCGCACTGCGCTCCGGGAAGGACTCAGGGTCTTCGAGGCGGTGGGCAGCCTCCTAGGTGTGCTGGGGATGCTAACGGTCAGCGCCACGGAGGAGCCTGGGACCGTGCTGGGTGGGGCCGGTGGGCTGCAGCGGGGGGTCGTGAGGTCCGCGGTGAAGGGCCTTGGCCCTGCGCTCGGTCCCGGCTCCGGGGCTCGGCCGGGCTGGGGAGGGGCCGGGTGTAGTGTGGGCGTGCGGACAGCGCGCTTGGTCCCTGTGAAAGCTGGGAGGAGGGATGCGGGCCACAACTTGCAGCGTACCATGCCGATCAACACAGCCGCCGTGCGGCGTGTCCATTCTGATCGGGTCAGGTTTCCTTGGAACCGTTCCCTCCGCAAGTGCACGTGGCCACGAGCGGTGGCCTCTGCCGCTTGGCTTTCTCTCCGAGTGATTGATTTGGGTGTTTCTAGCCTTGCCTGCTCTCGCTCCTCCCCTCCCCCAAGACCTTCTGCTATTTGGCCATTTTTACTCTGTGTCCTGGTGGTGCCCTTCCAGCTTCTGTGGAACCAAACTGGGATTCAAGGGATAACCTAACTCTTCCTTAAGAAATGTCTTGAGGCATTGTATTTATATCTTTGGAGCCCTAAGGGACCGTGGAGGCTCCCTGATGTCAGAATCTTAGAGCCTTTCATGATTCCTCTGACCAGGATCCAGGTGGGCTCCAGGTCAGTGGCAGAGCGGTGAGATCCGTGCGTCCGTGCGCCGAGTTCAGAAGTGTGTGTGAGCTCCCAAGGACCATCACCATGTCAGCAAGTCATCTAGGTGTCGGTGAACTCGGTATCGCTGTAGTGCAGGCTCAGCCTTTGATGTGTTGAGGCTGATGTTTGTCCTTCTTGCTTGTCCGCTTCAGAGATGCAGGGATGGGGAGGGGAGGAGGGACTCACTAGGTTAGAGCTATATTTGGGAAGGTACTTGAATGTTCAGTAATTAGCATTTTAAAGCATTTTTATTCTAGTAAACTTAAGGAATTGGGAAAAATCAAATATTTCTATTCGTAAACAGATCTCTTCCTTTTTTACTAATGGTAATTAGGCGTACTGGTGAGGGGAGAACGCATTAGAGGAGCTTGCTCATGTATCAATAGTACTTGTCCAATAAATGATAGGTTGCTTTGCATCTTAAGCCATTGTCCTAAAATGCTGTCCTTCATTATAAAACATAATGGGTTGTCTCGTTACCAATCCAGTCTTTTCCTTTTTAAAAAAAAGTAAATGGATGTTGCCAGTCTGGTCTTTTGACAGCATTTTACTGCCTATAGAGCAGGAGTAAGGTTGAAGAACTGTTTCATTTTGCTTTTAACATTTTTTTTTCCAGAAAAGTGCGTCTCTGCCTGTTCAAATATTAGTAGGCATGTCTATTTGATTTCAGACCCCCAGAGCAATAGGAAGTAATACTAATAAAAGATTATTTACAAAAGCATAGCTCAGAGAACACTGCCATTTACACTCATGGACCACAATTTTCATGTATCCCAAATACTAAACAGACTGATCTTTTTTAGATTTCACCCCACCATTCTAGTGCTTGGTTGTCTGACTAAGTCATGGGATTTATTTCTAAAAAGTCTACTATGTGGTTGTAGTGTTAATTACTAGGACTTGGATCAATGTTGTTTAAATCACCAGTTATAATCAACATTTTAAAATGAAATAGAAAAGAAAATATTAGCAGGGTAGTAAGGGTAAAGACTGTTTTGTGTAACTTCTTTTTCTCTGTTTCACATATGTATATGTATTTTGGGTAGGGATGTAAAATGTATTTCTTACTGAATGGTCAGAATTTTTAAAGATAGGTTTATTGGCCAGACCACTGCATGGGATGAGTTCACTTGGCTTTTAGTTCTAGCTCTATCACTGTCTCAGTAATCTTGAGAAAAATCACTTAACATGTTTGTTTCCTCATCTGTAAAATGGGAATCAAAGAGATAATGCTGGAGCAAGTGCTTTGAAAAGTATACACAGTGGACAAATACATCTTTTACTCTATGAAAATAAGATGCTCTTAAATAATAGGCCTTAAAGGAACACGCTAAGCAGTAAAGCAGTAGGGTCTTTCAAGCTAGTCATCCTGAGAGTCTGTGAATTCAGTGGTGTTACCAGTGCCTTGAATGTGGTTGCCAAGGACGCGGCTTTGTACACTGTGATGAAATTTGGAGTGTGATGACCTAGGTTCAATTCTACATTGTATCTGTCCTAGCCTACTGACCTACTGAACCTTTCAGTTTCCTATGTGTAAAATGAAAATAACAATAGTACCTAACGCCTCAAGATTTTGGGGAAAAATCGAATGTGAAACTGAGTGAATATTGACATATAATAAGCACTCAATAGGTGTTAGCTCTTATTGTTTGTACTTAACGTGCACATCTGCTGTAATTCATAGTACTATGCCCCAGTGGTTCAAGCCAAAAATCTAGGATTCATTTTCAGCTCCTGGCATTTCCTCACTCTATAGCAACCATCAGAAAGGCCAGCTGACTATCACATCAAAACATGTCTTGAATTTCTCCACTTCATCTCCACTGTTGTCACTGTAGTCCAAACCACCACCATCTCTCTTGTACCTTTGCAGAAAGCCCTTAACTTGCCTGACACCTTTTTTCTTGCTCTTCCCTGACCCAGTCTCCATTTAGAAGCACCAGAGTGATCTTTAAAAAATGTAAATTGATGCTGTTGCTCACCTGCTTAAAATCTTGTAGTGGCTTTCTGTCATATTTAGGATAAAATTCAGACTCCTCTTCTTGGCCCCCCTTTACTTCACCCACCTCACCTGCCTTCTCTGCCTTGTTTGTGGATGCTCCAGCCACATGGGCCTTCTTTTTCACACGTCACGTCATCAGATTCATTGTGTCCCGAGGCCTTGGTGTTGCTGTGCCCTGGGCTTCTGCCACAGGTCTTTGCCGTGTGGACACTTCCGTATTGTTCAGATCTTGGGTCCTCCCCGAGACCCGTCCTGACTGCCTAAGTAGGAGTTGCTCCTCAGTCATGCTCTATGCCTTCTGTTTTATTTTCATCTTAGCATTCATTCTTGCCTGATATGTTCTTATTTATTTGTTTGTTGTGTTACCTGAACCGCTCACCAAATTGTGAAAACCACGAGAAGAGGGACGTTATAGTGTTCAAGGCAGCCTCCTCAGTGCCTAGGAATGCTGCATTTAACGTATTCATTAAATATTAGCTGGATTGTGTACAGCAGCGAACAGGGACAGATACGCCCCTGTGTTCAGACTTTGTGACTTAGGGCAGGGTCAGCAATCCTTTTCTGAGAGGGCCAGGTACTGAATAATTCAGGTTTGTAGACCATAACGTCTCCATTGCAGCTGCCCTCTATGCCATTGTAGTGCTAAAGCAGCCATAGACAATGTGTAAATGAATGAGCATAGCTGTTTTCCAATAAAACTTTATTTAGAAAAACCTGCAGTGAACTCCTGGTACACAGTTTGCCGACCCCGGTCATTGAGCATCACAGTTGACTAGAGCTTTCTGGGGTGACAGGACTGCTCTTTATCTGCAGTGTCCAATTTGATAGCCACTGAGCTCCATGTGGCTGTTGAGCACTTGAAATGTGGCTGGTACAACTGAGAAACTAAACATTTTTTAAGAGCTTCTGGGGGTATAACTGGCATACAATAAGCTGCACATATTTAAAGTGTATAAATCAGTAAGTTTTGACATGTGTATACAGCTATGAGACCATGACCAGGACAATGATCGTACATTCCCCAAGTTTCCTCGTGCCCTTTTCTAGTCCCTTTGTTCCCTCCTCATTCCTAGGCAGCCACTGGTCTGCTTCCTATCACTATAGGTTAATTTGCATTTTTAAGAATCTTATCTAAATGGAATTATACTATGTATTCTCTTTTTGGTCTAACTTCTTCAATTATCTTGAGATCCTTCCATGTTTTTATGTGAATCAGTAGCTCATTTCATTGCTGAGTAGTATTCCATCATGTGGATAAACCACAGTTTGCTTATCCATTCACCTATTAATGGGCATTTTCTAGGTTCCAGCATATCTAAATCTGACACAAGCATTGTAAACTGACTCTAACCCAATTAAAAAATAAATAAATAACAAAGAAAGAGGAAAGATAGCCAAGAGTAAAAACATTTGTTCCTTAACCTCAGAAAAGAAATTATAACCATTTTCAGTAGTCTGTGCTGTGATGACGTTTTAATTAAATGCTCAGACTGATTCTGAATGGGATGATTATGAGTGAATAGAAAATCATACCCGTCACAGTCCAGACAGACAGCAGGTGGGAGCCTCAGCTCGCCTGGTGCTCAGAGCCTTGTTGTGACAACAGGGCCTGGCAGCAAGGGGCAGGGGTAGAAATAATTTTCTTGTGCCCTTGTAGGGCCACTGTCTTTGAGGTGTGTCTTCAAAATAAATGTAGGCACATAGGGAAGTCGAGAAACTAATAGTCAAGAAAGAAATAGTTTATTGTTCAACAAATTGTACAGATTAGCTACAAAGTATTAATAGTCAGATTTGAGTTAAGATAATTTGTAAATTTGATTAAGCTTTTTTTTATATCCTTGAAACTTTAGAGCTCTTAAAAGCTTTCCTCGAAGCCCTTATTTCAATGCTGTACTAATTTTAAATGTTTGAAAGTGACTTCAGCACATCTGACTTAAATTCAACTGAAAGGCTTGAATTTTTTTCCTTCATAAAGTCACTGGAACAAAACAAAGTATGAAAAACTGCAGTTCATCTGACTTAACTTTCATCCTGTTTCTCTCTTTTGATAGGCTTTTCCCCCTTTAAGTCTCTGTGAAAATTAAGAATGACCAGATTCAGAGAGATTTAGAGCTTCTAAAAATAGTATTGTATCTCCTGGTCCACATAAAGTGAGAGACTACATACAGGTTTTTATGTAAACAGTGTTTTCCAAGTTGTTGAAAACAAAACAAAACTTTGTTCTTCAGTTACCTGTTTACAACAGTCCATAGGCACACCTGTGTTACCACCTTAAACTCACAGATATAGGTTGCATCAGTTCATTGATTTAATGCACAGCTGTTAAGAATTTGCAGCTGGAAATGCTGAGTGCGGCCCTGGAGGAGTAGGGAGGCGTGGAGGCAGATGGGCATCTTTCTGAGCTCTCGGGGAGCCACTCAAACATTTTGTACAAAAACATGTTGGACAGAAAGCAAATAAGTAATTTCCATTTTCATGTATTATACTTCAGATGACTGTTAGATGAATAAGGAAAATTACAGCTTCTGGCTATGAACCAGTTTGCTGGGATGGAGCCCAGTGTATCAGTAGCTCGGTAGTTAGTTTTTTGTTGTTGTTTTTGTTTTTTCATCTTAACAGCTTTGTTGCAATATAATTTCCATGTCATACAATTTATCCACTTCAAGTATCTAATTCAGTGGCTTTTTGTGTATTCATAGAATCGTGCACCCATCACTACAGGCAATTTTAGAACATTTTCATTACCACAGAAGAAACTCTGCTGTCCCCTTAGCCGTAACATCCCAATTCCCTGATCCTCGCCAAGCCCCAGGCAAGCACTCATCTACTTTAAGTTTCTACAGATTTGTCCGTTCTGGATCTTTTATTTAAATGGCATCATATAGTATGTTGTCCTTTGAGTCTGATTTATTTTAATTAGCAATAATGTTTTCAAGATTCATCCATATTGTTACACGTACATTACTTCTTTTCTTTTATTGGCAAATAATACTCTATTTTATGGATGTACCACATTTTGTTTATACATTCATCAGTCGATGGACATTGGTGTTGTTTCCACTTTTTGACCATTAAGAATAATGCTGCTGTAAACTTCACGTGCATGTTTCTTTGTGGATGTAAGTTTTCATTTTTCTTGGTTACGTACCTAAGAGAAGTTGTGAGACCATATGGTCACTCTGTGTTTAGCCATTTGCAGAACTTCCAAACTGTTTTCCAAAGTGACAGCACCATTTTACATCCCCACTGGCCAGTGAGTAAGAGTTCAGTTTATCCACATCCTCACCCCAGCACTGGTTATTTGTCTTTTTTGTTTGCCCATCCTGATGTGTAGTACAAACTGGTATTTCATAGTTTAGATTTACGTGTCCCTGATGGCTAGTGATGGTGAGTACCTTTTCATGTCCTTACTGGCCATTTGTATACCTCCTTGGAAGAACTGTCTATTTGCCTATTTTAAAACTGATTTATTTGTCATTATTGAATTGTAACCATTTTTTAAGTATTCTAGATATAAATCCCATGTCAGATACATGACTTGCAAAAATGTCCTCCCATTCTGTGGGCTTTCTTTCCACTTTCTTAATAGTGTCCTTTGAAGCAAAGGAGTCTTCATCTTGATGATGTCCAATTTATCTGTTTTTCTTTTGTTGTTTGTGTTTTTGGTGTCATAGCTAAGAAACCATTGCCTAATCCATGGTCACACATACTTATGTCTATGTTTTCTTCTAAATTTTTTATAGTTTTGGCTATTACTTTTGGGTCTTGGATCCATTTTGAGTTAATTTTTGTAGATGGCATGAGACAGGAGTCCAGCTTCATTCTTTTGCATGTGGATACCCAGTTGTCCCAGCGCCATTTGTTGGCAAGTAGTTAAATTTTAGCATCAGACAGGTGTTTACTGTGCAGCTCACTGGTCATGTAAATGTCAGCACTGTGTCAAAAGAGGCTGTTTGCAGAGAATAAGGGTGACTCTTGCCGTCCAGCTTCATAGCAGGCATTTACATTTTTTTAGCGACCGCGTACCAGGAGATTCCCTTATAGGTTTATTTGTGTTTCTGCGTATATGTGTTTGGAGACAGTGGTATAGATGTGGAGAATGAGTGAATTTTAAAACTCACATAAAACCTTCATTTATTGAGCATATTGTTTGTACCAGGCATTGTACTAGGCTTTAGGGATGCAAAAATAGGCCTGCTACAGAGTGAGTTTCAGTAAGTAATTGTTGAAGGACAGGAGAAAGTTTGAAAAGAGGATATAATCTCTGCCCTCCAGAAAGGAGCAGAAAGATGATTGATACAATATGAAATGCTGTAACTGAGGCGTATCAGTGAGGCAAGCCAGGAACACAGGGAATTCAACATTTAATTCATTCAACCGATTAAAGAAGAGTTGACACAGAAAGCACCTTGCAGATTAGCTGGTAATGTTGCTACAGATTTATGTTATTAGTGAAACATAAAAGAAAAATGAATTCTAGTCCTTTGGTTCACATCTTCAGTTATGGCCTCTATTCATTTACTCTTGCCTTTAATACTGCATATAGCCACAGAGGAGACAGCTTAGAAAACCGAAGATCCAACTTCTCTCTAGAATTTGTGCTGCACTTTCCTAACAAATGGCTATTAGTACAAAGATGTCAGTTTTTAAAATTTAATCACTATTTATTCCCTATTACAACTTCTTCCAAGCTCCTGCTATCTTTCCCATTTGTGAGCAGAAAGGTAAGTAAATCTGCTTCATATTTGTTTGCTTTTTTAGCTCATGTAAGGATCTTCTTTAGTTTTGGGGGGGGCTGCTTAAGCCCAGGTAAGTGGTACAATATCAAGAAAATCATTTCCAAAAAATTAATGCAGTTGATTTTTTTTTTTTTTGCCTAATGTGTAGTTTATCAATTTAGAAAAAAAAAAGGTTACCTTTTTAAATATACTTAGTTTCAGAATGTCATCTAATCTTTATGAGGTCATCTCAGTAGAAGCATCAAGCACTTGGGCATTCTGAAAAGCCACACTCAGGCTTGTGGCTTTTGAGCTTACAAAGAACACATACCCTGTTTTCAATCTATCTTCTGTGTCCTGTGAGGCACAGAGTCATAGTTTTCCTCGTCTCTGAACAACTGGGAAACTTGTTAGTGCTGGGTGTAAGCACAGCCTCAACCTGTCCTGACAAGTTTGTACTATTATACATTTATAAGGGAATCAGTAGTCTCCTTCAGGCTCTGTGTATTGTGTTTCACACAGTTGTTATAAACAAAAAGAAAATCCCAGTATTCAGTGCAGAGGAACAGATTCTTAGATAGATAGAAAAGTGAAAATTTTTTCTGAAGTCACCAATGGCTCTTTGTTTTGCTACACTTTTGAGCAAAAGAAAGAGATGCATATTTTGAATGAATTAATACCTAAATCTATTTATAAAGTCCTTGTCATATTGGCAGCTGTTAAGACTCTTTTATTACTTGCAGGAGAACTGAATCCTGTGTCTTTTAAATTCATGATGTACATAATGTTTATTTTCTTGCATTTGGTGGGCACGTGACATGATGATGTCAGAAGCAGAAGGAACCTGAGGGACTATGTGGTCCAAATTTTCTCAATTTCTAGATAAGGAGCGGGGGGCCCAGGGAAGTGTCTGGATTGCCTTGATTTGCTCATCTCATTGGTAACATGGCAGTAGAGTACGTCTCTACCAACAATAGGACCTTAAATAAGAACAATATTCTCCCCGTAGTTTGATGGCATTCTCTTGAGTGTGAGTCCACTAGATGAGGTAGGCATACTCCACATTTGACTCCTCACACATCTGACAATTTTATACCTAAGAAAACCGTCTAATCCCTGTGTGTATATATACACAAATGGTCCTCTGCACTAGGTCTCCATGGAAACGCCTGTCTTAAAAGCATCTTTACAGAAGAAAATTTGCCACCCTTCTTTGATTTATCTATTCTCATGCTTAACAACCATTACTCTCAGAAAGTTTTCCTTATAGCAGAAAGTTTCAATTCTTGGGATCCACGGATCCCTGAAGAATCCATGTTAGGGGTTTCTGAAGCCCTTGAAGTTAATGTGCATAATTTTGTTCACAGCTTTTGTGAACTTCTCTGAGAGCCACTACCCAAGATCAACCTGGATTCTCAGTCTACAGTTTGGCCACATTTCTTTTTGCCTTATTTTCTTTGAAAGATGCTTTCTATCCTCTGTATTATAACTCTGCATTAATTTGTATATGATTACTGTTTCTAAGTGAAGAATTTCAGGTCATTTTAACTTCTCTCATTTGAAATCATTTTGATGGTAATCTTTTGAACCTTTTCCAAAATCTTTATAAACCTGAAAGTCAAGGAGCTCAGAATTAGAAATCACATATTGATGAAGACCTAGTTTAGGAGCTTGGATCTGCTGACAGTGTCAGAGGGTTAGAGCAGCAGAAGTTAAGACTACTGAGATAGGCCCGGGATTGTGGCCCGTGCTCAGGTAGCTAGGCAGACCCTCATGATTAGAACAGACAGTGGGCAGGAGGCCCAGGGCAAGCTTAAAGGATTGGGCACATTTCAAAGTTCAAAGCCTGGTAAATAGATCCTGAGTAAAGGGAGTCAGGATAAGGAGCAGGAATCAAACCCAGACCTGAAGGTGGAACAGAATCCTGCAGAAAATCTGCATATGAACGAACTGCCACCTTTTTTAGTAAAATCAACCTGATCTTCCGAAGTTGAGACCCTTTATGTGGAGACAGGCTGCTGGACCTTGCAGTACAAATACTAGTCTCCCATATTTCCCTGGATCCTGCAACCTCTGCACCCAGAGTGGCCACAGGGTATCAGATCCCTGAGTGGTACATTCCCTAGAGATGTGACTAATGGAAGCAGTGCAGTGGGGCTTATAAGCTGTAATATATAAAACAGTTTATCAGGATCACTGGGCTTGAAAGGGATTACAGATTCTCCTGGGAATCTGACAAAAACTGCGGGCTTTCCCTTCAGAAGGGAGGCACCAAATATGTATCATGTAAAAAAAAAAAAAAATTACACAATCTAACCTGCCCTGAAACGAATTCATGGTTAATAAGTCCTGATTGAGTATGGTGTTCTGCATTTCTCACCCGTATGTTTCCTGCCTGTTATTAATGTTTTATATAATTGTTTCAGTTGCTATCTGAGCTGTACGAAGAAGGTTTGGGCATTTAGTTTCTACACATGAGCCAAAAGACAAATGGGGGAAAGAGTAACACTGAGACCATGGCACTGGTGACAACAGTAACTTGTGTGAGATCCCCGGGGCACGGTAAATCTGGAGGCAACGAAATGGGCCGAGGAAGTCCAGTATCCCCTTCTCACTGGATGGTTCTTCCTCTCTTCCTTAGGATCTAGGTTTTATTTTACTAGGTAAGAAGCAGTTCCCTTATAAATCATGTAAGGAGATCCTACTACTGAGCCAGTTGGTCTTGTGTGTGTGTGTGTGTGTGTTTTAAGAGCAGTATCCAGTCCCAGGCATGGCTGGCCTAGGCCCTCAGGTGGTGGGTGGGTGAGACCTCACCAGGATAAGGAGAGAGGGTGGAACAGGAAGAAAGCTTCCGTGACCCAGCCTGAACTTCACTCACAGCTGTTTGTGACTATATTGTAAATTTTATACATCCAACTCCAGTGGCAGGCCCTCAGACTCTGTCTAGAGGTGTTAGATATGTAACATTAAAAATTTAGGGAGTAATTATCTGGATAATTCAAGTTGAATAAAACCGCATTTATCACAAATTTTAGGTCCTCTGAAGCACAGGGTATCTGAATTATCCAATTAATCCTATATTTATATACCACTTAGAAAAGAAAAAAGCGTTACTTTTTTTAAGTTACAGGTAAATATCTATTTGGAAGAATAGATTCGCAAATGTGTAAACATTTAAATTTAAAAGTCTATTAAGTGTGTATGAATCTAGTCTCCATCTTTGGCTTTAACTACGTCCTTTCTCCCTTTTCTTGATCTCTTTGAATTCTGTTTTCCCTTGAAGCCCACTTTGGGGCCCACCCTGCCTGTGAAGCAGAGCTAGCAGAATCACTCCGATGATATTCCGGAGAGGAAATGAGACAGTCTGGTCCTGTCCTCGGCGTAGGGCCGTAAGCCGTGAGGCCGCAGTTGATGCTAATGGTCGGGATGCTCTTTCCCGAATATGCTGGTCAACATTTAAGCTCCCTGAAAAAGACTTAATGCTTGTACCGCTTTTTGGCACTTAGCTCTCCTGGTTTAGATGTTATTATTTTATGTCCATGGTAAGATTGCGAACTGGTATTGAAAACTGGCATTTACTTGCTTTATAGCCACGTGGTCTTCATTGTGATTTTTCCCCCCTCAACAGAAAATGAAAACACTAGCAGAAAGGAGAAGGAGTGCCCCATCTCTCATCCTGGATAAAGCCCTGCAGAAACGGCTGAGTACCAAGTAAGTGCGGAGCTCTGTGCCTCACATTCGGCATGTGCTGCATTGTTTTGCTAAATGTGTGAGGTTTGTTTTTAATCAAGACCAGGATTCTCTGTTAACTAACTGAAAGTAGGACTTCTGTTCTGAGGTAATTTAATAAGGCCTATTCTTTATGTGAAACATAAACATAATGATATACATAATTAATTCCTTGCATTTTCCTTTATGTTACTGTTAGGCTATTTTATTGACACCTGTTCGTATTTTTTTAAATTGAGGTATAGTCAGTTTACAATGTTGTGTCATTTTCTGGTGTACAGCACAGAGCTTCGGTTACACATGCACGTACATATATTCAGACACTTTTGAAATTCTGTTAAGTAGCTGTGAATTTTGTCTCAGGAAAGAAAAGGAGGAATTGAAATGAATGGATAAGCGTAGACACATACATAACAAAGGGACATTGGGCCTAATAGAGTTGAAAGTGACTAAGAGAGGTGAAGTGCCGGGTTAGGGAAGAAGCCAACATGTGACTTAGTGGGGTGGTTTTGAGTTAAGAGAACCAATATGACAAAATTGCAACCATGATCCCCCCCACTCCAGCCTCCCCATCACCTCTGCAATAATCGGTGCTCACATTGGAGCTGGTTCCCCAAATTCCTGCCTCACAGATAGTGAAATATGATGGGTTTTGTGTCAAAATAACCACAGGAAAAGGTTTTAAGTTGAAATTGTATATGTCTCAGTCTTCAGCTTATTTCCTATGAGTTTCTCTAGGTCAGTAAGATGAGTACATAGTGCCAGAGAACAGGACTTTCACCTACAGGAATAATGCTTTTACTCTATGTAGTATCGGGTGGTTAATATTTGTACAAAAAAAAAGGTATCTTGGGTGTTGAAGGTGCACAAGTATTTGTAAGTAGCGTAATCTAGTAGGATTGGAGAAGACCTTAAAGGACATCTAGTCTGGAGGTTTCCAAACTTTTCTAAGTCCATTCTCTGCAGTGAGACCCAGACATCTGCATATTTGTTTAAAAACTCTTCGTAGTTAATTCTGATACACTTTGGGCGGAGAACCACCCCCGCAAACTACAGAAGAATCCTTTCTTAAAAGAATACTGTGGGCGCGGGAGTCCATGTGGGTGCCGATGGACTGCCGAGCCGTGTCAAGTCCGGGGTGAAGACGGCCCCCGAGTCCCCACCGTACAGCTCGGGGAGCTACGACTCCATCAAAACCAAAGTCAGTGGCTGCCCTGAGGACCTGACAGTGGGCCGGGCCCCCACCTCAGATGACGATGATGACCACGATGACCATGAGGACAATGACAAAATGAATGACTCTGAAGGCATGGGCCCAGAGTGCCTCAAGGCCTTCAGTATGTTCGTGCGTCTCTTCGTGGACGAGAACTTGGACTGCATGGTGCCCATCTCCAAGCAGCTCAAGGAGAAGATCCAGGCCATCATCGAGTCATGCAGCCGGCAGTTCCCTGAGTTCCAGGAGCGGGCCCGCCAGCGCATCCGCACGTACCTCAACTCCTGCCAGCGCATGAAGAAGAACGACATGGAGATGACCAGACCCACCCCACCCCACCCCACCTGACCTCGGCCATGGCAGAAAACATCCTGGCAGCTGCCTGTGACAGCGAGACAAGAAAAGCAGCCAAAAGGTTGCACCTGGAGATCTACCAGTCCTTTTAGGACTAGCCCATAGCCCTGGACAAGCAGCACTCCTGGGACTCCGCAGCCATCATCCACTCCACCTACTCACTGGCAGCCTCCTCCTACTCCCAGGACCCTGTCTACATGAACGGTGGCCTCAACTACAGTTACTGCAGTTATGGGGCCTTGGGCAGCAACCTGCCTCCCTCCAAACGGGAAATCACAGTAACGGGCCCACAGACCTCAGCATGAAAGGCGGGGCCTCCACCACCTCCACCACGCCCATGCCCACCTTCCAGCAACAGCACCAGCCGGGCCATGCCCACCGCCCAGCTCAGCCCCACGGAGATCAGTGCTGTGCGGCAGCTCATCGCTGGCTACGGGGAGTCTGCTGCCTTTCTGCTGAGCTCAGCAGATGAACTGGAAAACCTCATTTTACAGCAGAACTGACCCTGCGGCACCTGGAGTGCACTACCCTAGGGAAGGAGGCCCTCCCAGCCCCGGACCGGCTTCCCGCCTCACCAGTTGGTACCTTTTGTGTTTTGAAAGAAGTGGATCCAGAAGAGCTGTTTCTAGCCACACTCCAAGCGCCTGAGACTCTGGGCACAAGGACACTGTTTTTTGGAGTCTCACCACATGGTACTCTGACCTGCTTGGAAGAGGCCAACGGGGCAGCTTTGGAAGGGCTGGGGCTCCCCCAACAAGGTGTTGGGGCCGCAGCTCTATTTAGAATCATCTTCGTGGACCCTGATGTTAGAATCCCACCCCCAGATAATTACCTTTCAAGTCTTAGGTGAGCAGAATTGAATATTTATAGAGAAAAACAAAGTGGACCCTTTCTTCCTCTCCCCTTAGTAATTTATTTTTCTGAAGATGGATTCTTTTGTGTTTGTATACATTGCCAGTCTGTGTCTGATCAGAAGGATGTGTCCCTGTGACCTAACATTCCGTTCACTACACTGGCACGGGCTGGGGGCCGGCAGGGCGGGGGGCTGGGGGGGCACCGGGCTGGCTGTCCCTCTGAATTCCCAGCACCGCCAGGCAGGAGGGCCTCACCCACACCCACTGCAGAGCAAAGACAAACGGCTCCCCCACCCCCATTCCAGACGCCCCAGTCACATGGTCACCTGTATTCCACCTCACACTCCAGCGTGGGCTTTCTCCAGGATGTGTCCTGAGCCTGTTGTGAGCGGCTGTCTCCCAGCTCCCTCACACTGTGTGTCTCCTGGGAGGTAAGTCCAGGTGGGAGGCCAGGAGCTGGAGCCCAGAGAGTACCTTGGCCCTCGTGAGCAGCAGCTTGCCCTCCCCTGGCCTCGGCGTTTGACAGGACAGAGTGCTGGGAGATGGCAGCCGGTCAGCAGGGCCCTCGCCCTTGCCTTGTCCCCAGGGAGCCATGTCCAGGCCCCTCGGACACCTGCCGGGAAGGGCCCGTTTCTTCCAGGGTGAGCCCTGGCTGTCAGGCAAGCATGGAGCAGGAAAGGCAGCTGTGAGCTCCCAGTGGACTGCAGCTCCTGGTCCCCTCCCGCTGTGGTTGGAGTAAAGGGATCGTTAGCAGAAGTGGAGAAGCCACTGGGATTCTCCTAGGACCAGCCCTTCTGAAGGGGCCAGTCCTGGAAGAAACCCATAAACCCTGGAGTGTGAAAAAGGGCAAAAAGGAAAGGCTGGCCTGGTTTCCTCCCCCCCCCCAGTGGGCACTTCCTCTTGCTCAGTGCAATACCTACCAGTGCTGCTAAAACCAGGGACTTGCCCAGACCTCACAAGGCCCACGGGGCCTCTCCATGCAACGCTCCGTAGCCATGACAGCAGCCCTCTGCTGCCCGCCCCTGCCCAGAGCTGGCAGACGCCCTCTGTTGCCTGTCCTCCCTCAGAGCAGAGAGGTCCCAGGGGAGCCAGGCGGCCCTTAGCTTGAGAGCCACTTGACAGCAAAGCAGGCACCTCTTCCCAAGCCAGCTTTTCTGCGGCCAGCTGCCTCCTGGCACTGAGGCAGACCTGCCCTCAGGAGGGGCGGGGAGGGGGCGGCCTCCAGGGTGGACGCCTCACCGCCTCGGATCCAGAAGCTCTGAAGGGTGGGGTCCCCTGCCCCCTGCTTGCTTCCAGGCGCTAGAGGTGGAGGGTGGTCTTTTCTCTCTCAAAGACCCACCCCACCCCGCCACACCACCTCTGCCTTCCATCTGACCAGTCCCCAGGCCTCCAGCTGGGGCCAGGACCCCAAGACCCACCCTTAGCACAGCACAAGCTCCAATGCCCGAGGCCTCTCCCCACCCCTGCCGTCCACGTGTCCGGCCCCCACCTGATCAGTACTACTCCCAGACGTTTGAATTTGTGTAAATGTTTATTTTTGTGTGTGAACAATACTACAAAGTAATCAATAGATCTTTTGCAAAGTGTTACCCCAGGCACTTTGTGAAAATCTTAATGTTGAAAGCTGGCAGAGACAATCATCGCCTTAGAATTCTGGATACCAAATGCTTAACAAGTCATTTCTCCTCCTGGAGGCAGTACCCAGGCCAGGCACAAACGGTTTGCTTTTCTAACAGACAGTAGTAAGAAAGACTGGGGAAGGGGCTCCTGCCACCCACCCCCACAAGGGATTAGACCTGAAGATCACCATAAGCTACAGTTTGAAGTCGTGTTTTTCTGAGTCAAGCTTGTCCTAAGTGACCACCTCCACCCGGCCTTAGCACCGCGGTAAGGGTGTAGGTTCGGTGTATTTCCAAGAGAAGGGAAGTGAATGCTAGTGGTGAAGGTCCACGGGGGCTCCCGGAGCCTCTCCAGGAGGGTGGATCCCATCCCGTCAGCCCCACCCCTTGGGGAGGGGGGCTTCTTCCTAGTGAAGCTGCATGTGAAGCCCTGGTGGTGGCAGAATCAGGAGCAAGTCACGGTGTGGAAACAGGATTCCATTACCTAGTTTGGTCAGGGAAGTTGTTCAGTTTTGCTTTTGTTTTAAGAGATGCAGCTTCAACCCTGTCCCTCTTCTTCTGACTTGGAGAGCACCAAAGAGCTGGTTCTGCTGAACCTAGCTTGCTGCCATCCCCGGTTGCCCTAGGGGACTGCCTTCTCCCAAAGGGAGTGTCCAGAGCCCTGCCCCACAGCCATTTAAAGTTTTATGGAGGGCCTCAGGGCACAAATTAATCATGTGGGATCCTAGGTTTAAAAGGTAATGCAAGAGAAGAATACAGCAATTCCCAAGTCTTCACAGGGGGTGAATCCCACGAGAAGGGTCGGAACAGAGGAGAAATGGGACCCTGGTCTTAGTAGTGGTGGATCATCTGGTAGACCAGTAAGGGTGACCCCATCTAAGATTCATCTTACCGTCACCACTCAGACAGTTTATACCCAAGGACAGTGTGGAGGGGGAGGAGGGCAGGCAGGGGGCTAGAAGGGTTTTAGAGGATTGCAAACAGGTGGAACCCAGCCATCCCTATACCCAAGGGCCACTTACAACTCCAGGGGTGGTTACAGGATTAACTACCAGTTCATTTTCAGAATACTGCTTTGAACTCAGAGGGTTGAAACTTTTAACTTGTAATTTTTTGTAAAACTTTTTACAAGATAGTAAAGTATTTCACCAGAATACCAGTTTCAATCCGACCATGGTCTGATTTTTATATAATTTAGTGGTGCTTTAGTAACTTTGTTTCTGTTATGAGCTAAACAGCTCAGTCCTTTTTTGCCTGTATCTACCTAAGACCAGTGTGAACCTTTGTATTTTTGCTCCTAATTTTGGACTTAGTGAAAATGTACTGTTTTTCATGTACAGATGCCCCGGTCCCTGTGTGTCCTGCAAGACTCGCCCTTGAGGAGGAAGGTGCACCTCACTAAGCTCATCTGCTTAGCAAAGCCACAAAACCAAACCTCTCACTTTTTACCTGTTTCCACCTAAAAACAAAAACAAAAAATCTACACCACACAGAACTCAGATTTGCTGAAAAGCACTTTGATAAGTTCAGAAAAATCTGCGTGCAGCAGATGGCCCACACGCCTCTGTCATGTGGTCCATTTGGGAGCAAGGCTCAGAACGGAGACTTCCTGTGGGCCACAAGTGGGTGACTGCATGGACTCGTGAAAAGTGAAAGCAGGACTTGGCTGCAGAGCTGGGGCTGGAGGGCGCTCTTTCCCAGCAGCCTGGGAGTGGGAAGGTCACATTGACTCATGGGACCTTCAGGGTCCAGCCACCTAGGATGTAAGGACAACCCAAGAGGTTGCCAATCCTCTGGCATAATTTAAGACATGTTTGGGAAGAGTGCAAATCCCCTAACCTGAGATGAGCCTTTAAGACTTTCCAGGGCCCCCTGGAGGCAGCTCGTTCATGAGGCATCACTTCTGAGGAGGGGCAGGGGGCTCCAGACAGTAAGCATATGGCACTTAAGTCAAACAGGATGGCACCAACTTTTAAAGGTGACTCTTTATTACTTAATCAATGGCTTCACCTCTAAATTATATTTTTACAGATATGCACCTATGCAACTTAACGTGGCTCTTCTAAGCAGATGAGGACTTCCTCCTCAATGCTCTATAAAAATTATTTGTGTTCTATATAGTGAGTTTTTCCAGTAAATGTGGCTTAATATTTTAATTCTTAGAATGTGTCTTCTCTATGTGATGCAACTAAATTCTGTTTTGTTTGTGGAATGACTAGCACAGGCCAACTCCCTCTCCCCTCACTTAACAAAAAGACCAATGAGCTGTTAATCGAGCTGTTATCTCTATGGTATTACTTGCTAAATGCACTGATTTCATAAGTATGTGGAATCCTTTTTCTTTTGAATCTGTATATCATATATAAGACTGAATCTACTTAATAAACACTGAATAACAAAAAAATTAAAAATAAAATAAAAAGAAACTTTACTGTCTGTTTACAGGTAATATCATGGGAACTAACCTGTAAAAGATTTGTATACAGTGTGGGGACAGAGCGCAAAGAAATTGAAGTGTTTTACTTATTAGCATTGCATATTTCTTGAAATAAATAGAGTCATCATAGCATTTTCTATTTCTTGAATTAAACCCGTATTTGATTTTGGCTTTGTGGTAGAACATTACTATTTCTACTTTTGTCCCCTAGTTAAGGTGTTACTTAGTAATTAGTGGCTTGTAGGTACCTGGTATTCAATCATTATTTGTTGGATGAATTAGTGAATGAGCAAGTGACTCCATTTCCAAATTAAAATAGGAATTTAGTAAGTTAGCACAGTAGTTTTTGACTTTTCTGCCCTCCTTTGAGTAGCCAATACACAAGAGACTTTCCTTGTTTGTTGGTGTTATTTGTGAAATTCTGCCTAGGGAAAAATGTAGATTCGTTTTAACAAAATGATTCTGAGTTTCTGTTAAGAAGTTATTTCATGCAGCAAAATACCACAGGAACGCATGTATTGGTCTGGAAATGCCACATATATTGGCGTTCTTGTTGTACTTCGTTGTGTACGTAGGGATAAACTCAAGTCACACAAACTTTTCTTCCAGAAAGTCACCTGTTTTGATATGGTATTCAGCCCACCTTGTAAAAGTTACACCAAAATGTACCAGTTTGGTTTTACATTACAGTCTGTTAGCACTTTGACTTTGGTATTCACCTATCCATCCTCACCATCCAAACTCATTTATTGTGTGTGTGCTGTTTGCAAGACATCGTAATAAGTACTTTACATATATTACCTTTCACCTCTGCTTTCTGCTGCTGCTGAGGAAAGGCAGTGCCAAGGAAGCACTGTGGCACAGCAGAAAGGGCTTGGGCTTCGGCTGCAGTCCAAATGCTGGCTCTCCATCCTGATTTTCTGTGTCACTTTAGGTAAATTACCTAATCTCTGAGTCTCAATGTTTTCCTCTGTAAAATATGAATCTAATGCTTGCGTCATAGAATATGAAATGAGAAAATAAGTGAAAATGCTTAGAAATTTACATAGTTATTATTAGTTGCCTTTTTCCTTCCCTTGGGTATATTTCATTTGCAAGGTTTAAATCTCTTGAATTCTCCGGCAAAGTCAAGTTTGTTAAGGAAAATCCACTACTTTATCATCACAGCATCGTATGACTGGAAACACTTCGAGCCTGGCTCAGTATGTAGTGGAAGCTGAGTCATGACTCGAGGATGACTTGCCCTGGGTCACACAGTTGGTTATAGCATTAGAGAGGGGAATGAAAACCCAGGTCTCTGATTTTGATGGAATGTTCTTTGCATTGCATAAAGACAAGGAGGATGATACAATGTCTAAGATAATGGATTCTGGAGCCAAATGGCCAGTTTTGAATCCCAGTACTGTGATTGTGTGATCTTGGGCATGTTTTTAAGCCAGGGGTAGTAATAAAACCTACTTTATAAGGCTGTAAGAAAAACTGAATGGCTCTTCTGTATGTAAAGCTCTTAATGTAGCTTCTAGCACGTAATCAGTGCTGGAATAAAGTGCCAGTCTGAAGGCTATTAGTAGTAGTCATAGTAGCAGCAGCATTGAAGTACAATTATCCTGGAATAGAGACACTTTCAGGACCATGGTAGATGCAAAATTTAAAAAGATGAAAGATGCAGTCTGGAAGCCAGCTCGACTCTAACATTAAAATTCATTTTAGCAAAACAGTTATATTTCTAGGTCACACCTGAAGTGAGATTAGTTCAGAATATTTGAAATTTATTCTCGGTAGACCCTGACAATTCTTAAGGTCTCCCTAGGCAGAAGTTGAAAGTGTGCCTGGAATAATTCTGGGAAGTTAGGGCCTGAGACATGGAGGATTGACCTGGTTTGCTTGGCCACTTGAGATGAGCAGACTCCAGGGGACTCATATGTGCCAGAGCTGTGAGTCAGGGTTATCAAATTGGCTGGTTTGGGGTAAGGATGCTTGGATGAGAGGACCACAGCAGAAGGCATTGGGGAAGGAGGAAAGCAGCCATTTGCTAACTGACTTCTTCCTCCTGGCCAGTTCAGTCCTCTTGTGCGTGGCTACACACACACTGGCTAACGTTGTCCTACTCAGGCTGTCCCACATTGTGTTCTACAGATTCTTCATTATTCCATTTACTGTTTCTTTGTCTAGCATCTAACATCTAATTAGTCTAAAGTGGATGATAACTTAACCATACTTTGAAATGCAAGGAGTACATTTATACTCTCAAATGGTTTACTGAGGATTATGTTCAGACCTGCTTTCACAGCACAGTGAAACACTGCTTCTACCTGCAATAGATTGTGAACCTGGCAGATACCATCCCTGAAATGAGCTGAATGACCTCACAAAGGCCCCTTTCATGATGAGTCTCTAAGATAGTTCTGTAACCTTTTGACACAATTTAAAGGAAAAGTCAATTTAAAAGAGATGTCACTAGACTTTCCTTTTGGAATTCTATAAACCTTTTGTACCTAGGTACAATTTCTTGGTACAGAGAATTTAAAATTCCTTTTGAATTTTAAAGGAATTTAAAAAAATCTTTTAAGACCGTTTCAAAATTGCAATGAACTATACTGACATGTTATGTTAGAAAAAAACACCTGTGCCAAACACTAGTCATTGTGCTGCCTTGCATTACATGCTAGTTGGCTGTGCATAAGGCCTATTCCTACAGTTCTGGACAATGTGTTCTGAGGTTTTAATTGAGAAACTGATAGATGATTCAAGGTATGTGATGAGCAGAACACAAAGTAGAAATTTAATACACGAAGATGGTGAGCATCCTACAGGAGCCCTTCTTTCCGCGCAGGGAACATTTTCCAAAGTTGTAAAATTCAGATTCAAAGGAAAGAGATAACAGCTGCTTTGTATGGTGGCAAAATTGGTAAATTTTTACCAAGCGGAATTCATTGCTTTGTTGAGCAAAAGACTTCCGCAGACCCACATATCACTTTATTCTTTTTCAAACAACTTTTCATGTGCTTTCAAAATGATCAGATACATTTGTTCCTGGTGTAGTATGCTCTTTTTCCTATGGTATGATTCTGAGAGGAAACTGTAGAAGATTATATTAAGTCTCTCCACATCCTAGTGAGCTTTCACAGGGTCAAAGTAATTTATTTTTGTACTTGGAGATTGGTACATCCATTTAACTTCTTCATTCCAACTATAGCCTAATTTGCTCACTGCAGTTATGACTCAGTTTTATCTTTAATTTCGGCACTGGGAAAGCACTGCCTCATTGGTGATGTTTATTCACTTTTCCTCACCCCTCTCCATGGGGTCAGCAGGCTGCCCTAAGTCATTCTTAACTGTTTTAGGCTAGTTACTCCCTTCCCTTGTACAGCTTGAGAGATTTATCAAGGGAGCTTTAGAATTCCATGATTGGCTTTCCTTCAGTAACCCAGAAAAAGGACATGTAAAGGAAGCAGAGGAATAATTGTTACTGTTATTGAGAGCCTTCAGACTATTGTCTTAAGGAAGTGCTGACCGGGTTTCAAACCTAGGTCTATTTGTGCCAAAGTTTATGCACTTCATTGCCATCCCCTGTCACTCCCCCAACCCCCTGCCACATCGTCATCCCTAAACACTTCTATGGTTTATTTACCTCTCTTTGTCTTAAATATACTCCCTTTCTGCTTCTTCACTTGGAGAACTACGTCAAGGCTTAGTTAAGTTTATGGTTTGTGATATGCCTCCTGGGCAGATTTTCCTGTCTTCCTTTTCCAGGCTCCCCTGATTCCTCACACTAAATTCTCATGTTTTTTCACTTAGGCTGTTATATCTCTCTCACCACACATTGTAACTTAATTTTGTCTTGTCTGTCTCTCTCAAAGGCCAGTGACTACCTCACAGCCAAATTTAGTTTTTTATTCTTTTCTCTTATAGCTCCAGCCTAAATTTATATTTATTTCCCATCTTTGATAATCTCAGAATCTTAGAAATTTAGAACTGTAAAGGACTTAATACAAAGAAGGAAGATTTAATTTACATCTTCAAGGACCAAAGGTTGAAAAACACTACATGACTAATAACTGCTGCTTTCTTTAATAAAATAAATCCTCAAGAGACCATCATTGCCATTATAACAATGAGTAAAAGCCACATAATCTTCAAAAGTGTAACTTTTCTTGTACCCTTTAGTGAGCTGAGTTTGTAAGACAACCAAGTGAACTAAATTCCAAAGAGTGACAAGACCCTCTAAAAAGAGATAGGACTCACAAATTACTTCATTTTTGAAATAGCATAAGATGAAGATGTTGACCATCGTCAAAGTGGGTAAGAAGAAATCCACAAAAAGTTTAATGCATTTCTTAAAGGCCAAGTGTGTTCTAAAGTATCAATTTAAAGTAACTGAAAGCCCCAGGAGACGAAGGGAGTGAACATTCACCGGTAGGCTCTTTCATGGGCCGCCACTAGTTTTTGCACAAGAAAGAGTCGAGGTAGTCAGGAGGCAGAAAAGAGCCCACCTTAGTGTCACAGGTATGCAAACATTGATTGGTTGCCTCTGGGAAATAGGCATGAAACACTGCCTTCTTCCTAAGGACCTTTTTTTGTACAAACCAGAAGCCTTAAACCACCAAGGGAGAGACAGCAAACCCTCTCACCCTCAGGGCTCAGGTGGAGTCCCGTTGCTCCCTGGGAAGGGGCAGAAGCAAGGCCTACCTGCCTGTTGGAGTTGGGTTTCTCCTTCGCCTGTAGGACACAGGCAAATATCCACTGCTTCTGGACCATCTACCCATGTGGGAAAGGCAGAAAAACCTCTTGGTCTCAGGATTCTGCACCAATACAAACCAGAGGTCTGCTGCCATTGAGGGAGAAGCTAGAAACTTTTTTTTTTCCCCAAAGAGCTATCACAAATTCAAGGCAGAATTAGGCTGCCATGGGGATTGAGGAAGGGCAGGACTATGAGAAGACCCTACCTCAGAGGCCCAGGTGCGTAGACTCTGCCTAAAATTGAGACAGGTCAGGAGGACTGAGAATCCCGCTTGTTCCCACAAATCAGGTCCCTGGGAGGTGTAGAATACAGAGTAAAGAATTTGCAAGTGAGGGAATGTGGTGAACCAGGCAATCAGAATGTAGGCCAAATAAAACATGACTGTGGGCTGTGGTTCTCAGCCTCTGTTACAGAGTGAGCTGAGCAACAGTGACGTGATGTCAGGTAGGTGCTTTGTGGCAGAATCAGACTCAGCAGTTGCGTAAGAGTAGAGGGTAAGTCTAACTTGTTTAACATGGTGCCTAGCCAACACACACAGATGCTCAGAAGGCATTTGTTGGATGAAAAATAAATTAAAAATAAGTAAATAAATAAAGACTGGGCAGTAAGTCTATTGTATTCCTTTTCTCAGCCAAGTCGATCTCCATTTACCCCACCCCCAACTAGTCAGTTTGCAATTTTAAGGATCTATATTTTTAATATCTCTTGAATATGTTTTTTTTTCCTATATCCTCTATCCTTTTCTCACTGCCAACTCAGGTCCATGACATTTCTTTCCTGAGATTACTGCAACAAATTCCTAAAGGTCTCCCTTCCTCTAAGCTTGCCCTCATTTATTCTCTTCAACATATTGTAAACCACAGTGTCCTGCTTAAAATCCTGCAGTGCTTTCAGATGGAGTCTGAAGGTGGTGGGGAAAACACCTGTAATACACAGCCCATTCCTCGTCTGCTGCTCCTCCTCTTCAGACCTTTGTCACTCCAGCATCTGTTAACTTCCCAGGGTTACTGATGCACACCCTCCTGTCTTTGACACGCTCTTATTTTTCCATAGAATGCCCTTTCGGCCTTCGTTGTCCTTCCATCATTTAAGACTTTGGTTCCTCCAAGAAACTTTCCTAACCAATTGAGTCTCAGAGAGGGCCTCCTATTTTGGCTTTTCTCTGTGCCCACAGTGCCCTGCATTTCTTTTATGTCACTTACCTCTCTGGTGTATCATGATGTTTACTGGTCTGATTCCCTTGTCACATTGCTAACTCCCTGAGGCTAGAAACCACATCTATCTCCAGTGCCTGGCACATGGCAGCCACCCAGCAAAGGCAACACTGATCACTATTACGAACAACTAATTTATTATATGGTGATCACACACTCAGTGTATTTTAAGTGAGAATACTTTTAAGAGGTTCAAGGTAGGATGTAAGTGTTAGGTATGTAAGAGATGTTGATCAAGAATTCAACTGAGAGAAATTTTTTGTGAAATAGATGGTGTTTGTAATGAGCAGGGACCACATGTTAGGCTTTGAGGTTATCAGGACCCTACCTAGTACTGGGGCCTGGTACTACCCAGCCATCAGTAGCCATTAGTTGATTCCCCCTTATAAACGCAGACATTTCCAGGAAGCATTCTGAATTTTAGTTTATTTTCTTTCGTGATTTAAGATGAAGCAACACTGCCTCTAAAACTGTACCTGACTGTGTACTCACTGTTACAGTGAGCTTCAGGGATAAATATCGGGATAGTAGTGTGGCCCAGCCTCATGAAGGCTGTCATCTAGTTTTAGTGAAAAATGATTAAGGTCCTAAAACAGCTTTTTGCCTTTCAGAAGTGGCTTCACAAATGTATTTGAAGATGGAATGTTAATACATAAGAAGCAGGCAGCAGGCTGACTCTTAGACTCCCCTTGTACTTGTTAGCTTGTTTCAGAGCGCTCTTAAGTATAAGTTGTAAATCGTAATCAGGCTGTATTGAGAGGCTAAATAGAAGGTTGTACTCTTACCCTCCTCCCTATTTCCATATCCAAGAGACTAAAATAAAACACATATATCTGCATTGCACTCAATAAAAATAAACACTTAAGAGTCACATGATTGAGAAATACATTTTTAAGTAGGAAACGCTGATTAAGATTGTCATTTTAAATGAGTGTGTATATGTCCATGTATGACTGAAAAATTGTGCTGAACACTGGAATTTGACACAACATTGTAAAATGATTATAAATCAATAAAAAATGTTAAAAAAAGATTGTCATTTTAAAAAATACAAAGGTTATTTGTGTTTTTGTTTCCTTCTGTAAAAGATGTTTTTCTTTTAAAATTATGCGAGAGCTGAGATGTCTATTTTTACTGTGGAGTGCTAAGTGTAGGAGTTTTTGTTTTTTGTTTTTTGTTTTGATCAATACTTAGATTGCTAAAATCATGAGGCATCTCTTGCCATGCTTATTATATGTAGATCTTTAAAAATGACAGACTGTAAAACATGTACATTGATAAATCCACACTGGAAAAAAAAAGATTTTAACTTCATTGTGGATTCTCCCCAGACACTGCCATCAAATCTACTTATTTAAAACTATTATTGTAAGGTGGGAAATGAGTTGTTATGTATTAAAATCCTTTGGGATTGCTTTTAAATGCAGAACATTTTTAAAATAACTTAATTAACCTTTGGTCTCTGCTAACCACAGCAAAAAGAAGTTTGCAAGGTTGGGAAGCAACTAAAATTCTCCAGCAGCCTTGTTGAATATGTAAATTGATACAACCACTTTAGAAAATTATCTGGTAGTTTTTTATAAGATTAAACATACACCTACTTTGTGCCCCAACAATTTTGCCATGAGGTGTTTACCCAAGAAAAATGAAAACACAGGTCATAAAAAGACTAGTAGAAAGCTGTGATTTTTGTAGAAATTTTGTAGAAAGTCTATATTTGATCACCTGACCAAAGATCTGTGGCGTTTGATCTGCTGCAGGGAAGGCCCGTCTGCTACCGTGGACACATGTACATTTCTGTTATCCATGTGCTCCAGTAGGACCCTGCTAATTGACGAACGGGTAGACATCAGAAGAGGCCTGCACAGGCAGGAGCGGCATCTTTTTCTTTTCAATGACATGTTTGTTGTGGCCAAAGTCAAGTGAGTATACTCTATACACTCTCCCCTGGTTATTGTTATAAAATTGCATTTCCACTGACAAAGGCAACCTTTCTGTTCTTTGCTTACTATGAGACTGTCTGGACTCTGTTACCATAACTAATATCTGAAGTGAGTTTTACGTTTGGTTTGGTTTGGTTTTGAACAGAGTGTTTCAATTATTTATTCATTCAACAGGTGTTCATTTAGACCCCACTCTGTGCCATGTTCTCTATAAATATGGGATGCAAAGAAGACTGTGATGGACATGATCCCTGCTTTTGTATTTTTATGTGTAGACATTGTCTTCATTGTTACTTTTAGCAGTTTATTCTTTTAAACACTTTTTAGAATCCTAAGCGTTAACAGTTTGGACTCCAGACATTTTCTCCCAAGACACTGAGGTAAGCCTCGATTGCCCGAATGTCCTTTCCCTTTCCTTTTATACACTGTGGGCCTCTAAATTCTTACACATCAACAAGGACTCCTTTCTCTGAGTCGTTGTGCAGAGGTGGAAACGAATACTGTGCTTCGAACACATGATGTAGAACTCAGCCTGATTGGCCAACCATTTTACATTACACCTGTCACTGTTACTCCATAATCAAGATGCTGTCCAACTGGCTTGTGAAACATTCACTCTGCCTACTTCCAGTCGCCCAGCACTCTGGACTGAGTGTGTAGTGTCAGTGTGGTAGCCTGGGTTCAGGTCCAGCACAATTTGCTGCAATAACACAGAGCAGTGAGAGCCGACTGGCCAGTATCCCATTTACTGGAGGCCTAGTCCACAGCTCTGCAGGTCTGCATGGCAGGAGGAATCAGCTGCCCAGTATCCGAAGTGATTTCTTGGGGTCAGAAGAGTCTCTCTCAGTCTCTGCTTCCTTGATACTTTCATTCTAATGTGTGGGGGCAGACATTACAAATTGTACTTAGTGTTGAGAAGAAAATAGGGTGCTAGTTGAAGTGAAATCTGGGATATATGTTAGGTAGGTTTAGTCAAGGGAAAAAAAAATCAGTGAAGGATAAAAAGCAACCAACCATTAAGATATTAGGAAGATGGGCAGAGGAGACAGCAAGTACAAAGGTGGTGGGGAAAGCTTTGCCCTTTGGAAGAGTTAAAAGAAAGCCTGTCACTGGAGCATGATAAGCAGGGGAAATAGGCAAGGATCAGCTTATCAGGACCTTTGGGGGCTGCTTTAATTGTCTATTATCATATAACAAATTATCCCAAAACACAACAGCTAATGAGTATGAATGTCTTTGTACATTTTCTCTGAGTCAAGAATCTGAGCGTGGCTTAGCTGGTGGTTCTGGCTCAAAGGCTCTCATGAGGTTGCAGTCAAACTGTTGACTGTGGTTATAGTCAGGTCAGAGCTTAAATGGAGCTAGAGAATCCCCTTCCCGTCTCACTCGTGGGGGCTGGCAGGCCTCAGGTCCTCAGCGGCTGTTGGCCCAGGGCTGTAGGTCTTCTCCAGGTAGGTCTCCTCAAAGTGAAAGATCCAAGAAGGTGAGGCAGAGAGTACATAAGGGAAAGACCCCCCAAAACAGAAGCTGCAGCCTTATAACCTGTTTCGGCAGTGGCGTACCATCATTTCCAGGGTCTGCTGCTGGCCACAGAGACCACCCTTGGTGCAGTTGGGAGGGAACTACACAAGGGTATGAATATCAGGAAACAGGTGTTATTGGGGACCATCTTGGGGCCCGGGTACCACAAAGGCTATGATGGGAGTTTGGATTTTATTCCAAAGGGTTTTAATTAGTTCATAGTTTTAAAATATTGTTCTGGCTATGACAGATAATGGATTAGAGGGTTGGCAAGAGTAGAAGCAGGGAGACTTGACAGGAGGTTATTGGCCTAGACCTGATAAGAGATAGTGAGGGCCTTAACTGGGGAAATGGCAGTTACATGAAGGATACCGACATATTTGGAATATACTGTAGAGGTAACCAAAAGAATTCACTTTTCACACAACACTAAATGCCAATGCAGTTAACATCCAGCCTAGAAAACAGTGGTTGCAACTTTCTCCATCCCCCATTCTCATTGTTTATGAAACATCATAAAAGGTAAGAGTCGTTTAGCAAATCCAATCTCATCAAAGAGATTTTTAGTCACTAAAGAATAGTAAACACTCTTTTCTACTATCCACATCCTCACACTTAAGTTACGCAGTGTCATAGATAAGACATGGGTGGGGAGGAGATCCAGACAGTGGAGTAGGAGGACCGTGAGCTCATCTACCCCTGGGAACATGTCAAAAGTACAGCTACATGTGAAGCAATTCTCACTAAAAAGCTGGAGACTGGCAGAAAGACTTTTCTACAACCAAGGCTGCAAAGAAAGATCTGCAAGGAGTCAGGTAGAAAGGGAGGAGAAGCAATCAGGTTGGGGCCTCCACCCCTTGGAGGGGACACAGAAGAAGACGGGGATCTCATGGGCTTGCAGATCTTACCTGGGGAGTGAGCAGTTTGAACCATATATTGGGCACCCTAGCCAATACCAACAAGACAAGTCCCTTTGAAAACCAGTAGGAGGGCTGTAAGAAACCGAGAGTCCACTCATGTAGAATGAAGCCACTGTGCCACAAAGCACTTTACTGTTACACTTAAGTGGTGTGCCCTACAGGAAGCGTAGATGAGGCTTTGAATCTAGACTGTCCTTCGTGTATATAGTTCCTGCAAAATCCCCTTTCATTTTATAAATCCTGCTGAAGAATTTTAGCTTTTAAATATTCCATGAGGAGTTTTAGGGTTACTTTCCTGTGAAGTATCTGGGATTTTGCTTTAGCTTCTGGTGTTTCCACAAATGGCTCTGAATGATAGGAAGTACCCAGGTTTCCAGAATGTTCTTTTTATCCTTCCCAATGCCTTCCATTTAAGTCTCGGGTTCATTACGAGCATTAAATCTGTGAACTATGCCAAGAGATATAACGGTTTCAATACCAAGGTTCTAAGGAGGATTAGGTAGAAATTGTCCGAAAGCAATTTCATTGCCATCTTAAAGAAGATCAACTTCTGGGTCTCCAGGGATAAATATTAATTGTATCAACAACTTCTTGGTATTTTTTTCTTTTAGTTTAATTTAGAGTCTATTTTTAGGCTACAGTTTTTCAATTTTAGTAAAAATATATGGGGAAATGGTATGGACAAAATCTTAAGAAAGGAAATTTAAAATAATCTTTGTTTCTAAAGACTAGAAAATCATATAGCTGCCCAGTTGGAAATGCATTATAAATTTCTGTAATTAATTCCAGGTTATATTTTTTAGTGTATCTATTGCTCTTAAGGGTGAAAATTTTATAAACATTTTTTGAATAATTTTTTTAACTCTTCTGTTCAACCACTAAAATATTTTTGGAAGTAAGCAAGTTGTAAATAGTAAATGAATTAATTTTTTGTAACAGCAGCAAGTTTAAAATTAGGGGGTTTGATCCAAATGCAATGCTCAATATAGAAGAATAAAGTCACAAGTGTATGACTATTTGCTGTCATAAATGCAGACATTAGGACTAATACACCAAACGTCTCAAAGGCCCTTTTGGGCCAAGGTAGCCAACCATGTTACCATTTACCGTGGTAGGCACCGAAGATAAAAACAGCGAATAAGACATTCTTTGCCCGTGATTAGTGAGAACTGTCCTCTTATCACAAGTGCAGAAGTTGTCATAAAATTTAACAAGCCAAATTACAAGAAGTCCCTGTCTGGTTTTTATCTTTCTAGATACAACAACAATCTTAAGATTAAAAAAACAATAAAATTAAGTGACATGTGGGTAGCAAGCCACATGGATGAAGTGGAAGAAGGCAGCACCAGCGCCATGGAATCCTTTATCCTGGGCTGGCCCACCATCAACTTTGCGGTCTCTTTCAGGTGAGTGCCGTGGCCGGTCCATGGGCCGGCTGCTGTGAAATCCCGTCAGCTATGGAATGTCCAGGGTGGAGGAAAAAAAAGTAATCAAATTTTGTTCCAGTTTTGTTCTTCTGAGTTTTTAAAGGAAATATTTTCTTCTGATTGATCTGTTCTGAAGCCAGTGACTCATCTTTTGACACACCCTACTGAAGGCTCCCGTATGCCTTATATTTTTTCCCAAAGAGCTTTTTATTAAAATATGTGAAATACATTGGTAAATACTGAGAACTCTTGGAATCATTATCTTGGTTTGAGTGGTGATTTCTAAAGGGGCTACTGAAACATCTCAAGCACTGTGGAAGAGGAAGGGGGTGTCAGAGCTCTAGGACCCCCTCTCCAACATCCCTTCCCTCGTGGTCAGGTATTGCTTTATATATTGAGCTTTCAACTTGGCTTTTCAAACCACTGAAGCAGACCTTTACTGAAAAAAATTTCATAAAATACTCCAATTAAGTTTGAATAACTGGTTTATACTCCCAAATTTTCTAAAAAAAAAAAATTAACTATAGAAATGAATTTAGTGTCATGAAATAATGTGGTTCCTGAATTGTAAATCATGTTCTGATTTAGCGCCTATAGAGATGTGACAATCAAAAGCAAATACATGATACAAGGAGTGAAAGTCAGTTTCCTAAGACTCACTCCTTGGTGGGGATGGAGTCAGAGAATGTATGAACAGAGAATCTTTGTGCTCTCATTCTGAACATGCTAAGTTGGCACTTTTCACATCAAGGTGAGCCGACCAGGACTCTAACTTGTGATTTTGAACAACTGCATCCTCAAGTGCAGTGTAATGTTGAAAGCTTGAAAGAGCTGGTTTTCATCTCATGCACACAATGTTTTCCTTTCTGCTGCTTCTCTCCTCACTACCATCAAACCCCTCAGACATTATCTTAAAGCTAGAGAACTAAAAATTTTTAAGCTATTAATTGTTTGATAAAGGAAGAGCATGCCATGAAATTCTGTTATGCACAACTGGCCCACCAAAAGATTTTAAGAACTTATTTGGAAGAAAGCATGTGTTTTTATCATTCTCAGCATATCTTCTTTTCCATGACAGATTTCTCTAGATATTATCATTTCCTATTGTTTAATCTCCTTGGAGTTTACAGCTGAAAGGAAGCGATTTCAAGTGAGGGCTGGGACTACATGGCATCTTTAATCAAGGAGTTTTTTCATGAAACTTTTCTTAAGAAGAATGGAAAATGTAGAAACAAGTTATACAATACATTATAATTCCTGGAAAAGTACAGCAGTTTAACCAAATGGTTAAGTTAACATTACTAGTGATGTTGTGTGAATATCTGCCCCTTGAAGAGCAATTCACTCCTGTAGCATCTCTCCCCAAAACCTCAGTCTAATCATGAGAGCTGAATCAGAGAAGCTTAAATTGAGGGATGTTCTGTAGGGTTACCTAACCAGTAAGCCTCAAAACTGTCAAGGTCAACAACAACAAAAACAGGAAAAGACATAGAAACAGTCACTAAGGAGACATGGTAACTAAATGCAATGTGGTATCCTGGAGTGGATCCTAGAACAGAAAAAGGACATTAATGGGAAAACTGGTGAAATCTGAACAGTCAGGATTCCTGTAGAGGAAACGAAAGCTAGGCATGAGGTATACAGAGACTTTCTGTACTATCTTTGCAGTGTTTCTGAAAATTTTAAATTATTTCCAAATTAAAAGATTACTTTTGTTTAAAAAAAAAAGTAGTGTTGAAGAGTTCAGACTCTGGTTTGGCAGAGTGAGGTCTCAACAGACTGACCACTCTACAGATAACAGTTGTAAACTCTAAGCAAAATACAAACAGCAACAAACCACCTGAGGGTCCTGAAAAGTGAGCAAAAATTGGCACATTTTGGAGAAGAAATGAACCTTGGAATGAGGCAGCAACTCTGGGTGAGTTTCCTGTTTTTAAGGCATTAGCTTGAGGGCAGGCTGCAGTCACATGGTGGTGCAGGAAAACCAAACCGACAAAAAGCCACAGTCTTTCTGGGCTCAAACCGAAGTACAGAGTCTGGGTCAGCCACCACCATAGGAACGTGAGGGAGGAAATCTCAGAAAGGGGAGTATCAGAGAAGAGAAGCTCCAGAATTTTTGTTTAGACTGTGCCCCAGCCTCTGGCTGAAGGCTGAACCGCACATGCATGGAACAGACTTAAAGCAGTCTGGAACTAAGGCTAAAAAAATCGAACTAAGGTGCTGCTCAACACAGGTGAGATAAAGTTTTCAGCTTGAGTCTAATAAAGTTAGTTGTCTGTTAAAACAAAAGCATCAACAGTATTTAGCAAATATAACATAGCTCAGAGTCTCCAAAACAAAGCATTCCTAATGTCCAGAATGCAATCTAAAATTTCTTAACATAGGAAAAACCTAGAAAGGAAAAGATAATAAAAGCCAGTCCTCAGATAACTCATATGTTGGAATTACCATAAAAGAACTTTCAAGCAGCTCTTATGACTATGCTCAGTGGGTAAAGGGAGAAGCCAATTAAAATGAATGAAAAGATGGGAAATTGAAGCAGAGAAATAGGAAATATTTGTAAAATCCAAATGAATAATCTAGATCTAAAGCTGTAATATCTTAAATTTAAAAAAAAAAAATCCCCCCTGTGGCCTTAGTTGCAGAATGGAAATGAAAGAGAAATGAGTCAGTCAATTTGAAGGTACATTGATAGAAATTGTCCAATCTGAGGAATAGAGAAAACAAAGATTTTTTTAATGCCTTGGTGCTTAGGAAGAAGCCTCTGCACCTGCTCCTTATAACCATTTCCTCTAGGGTCTTCTGTTTCCTTAGGTATCTCAACTGAATGACATGTGGTTTCCAGCTAACTCTTAATCACCTCCCAAATTTGAGGGGATCTTCCCAAACTATCTTCCCCTTTTTCTTTCTCTAAGATACACTGCTGGCTTCTCTCCTGGCTCTTAGGTGTTTATGAAACACTGAAATAACCTTGATTTGGGAGTACTTCTGTTTTTAGTTCTACAAAAATGCCTGAGATTAGGAATTACTAGGGAAGGAGAAGCCCTGAATTCTTGCTTAGAGCAAGAGCTAGGGGAAAATGCAAGAAGATTACCAAAGTAATCTGAGTGAATTAATTTGTTTGTTCATAATTTGTTTATTTTAAAGTAAAGTATGCTATGTATTCAAACAATGGAACACGAAGCAGCACTGAGGATGAATGAGCTAAAACCACGTGCAGTAAAATGGATAAGTCTCACAAACACAATGTTAAATAAAAGAAGTCGGGTATAAAATATTGCATGCTATATGGTTATATTTATATAAAGTGCCCAAATAAACAAAACTATTGTGTTTTATTAGAAGTCAGGATAGTAGGAACTAGTGCCTGAAAAGGAACACAAAGAAATCTTCCAAGGTGGTTTTCTGTTTCTTAATCTGGGAGCCTGTCAAACGGGGTGTGTTCAATTTGTGAAAATTCTTCAAGCTGTACAATTAAGCATTGTACAAGTTCTCTCTGTGTATCTTATATATCAATAACAAGTTAAAAGTTTACAATACTGATTGTTTAAAGGGACAGTTTTATTTAATTGCTTTGAAAAAGGTACAAGTCTAAAGAAAAACTTACCTAATTTTTTCAACATAGATTTTTTTGCCAAATAAATGCAGTATTTGACATAAATGAACCTAGAAAATCTCCTGTTCAGGAAAGGAGAAGGCGTCAAAGATTGTAAGGGACTATGAAAGATGAAAATTGGTCAGTGGCAAAGAGATGTAATGAACTTTCTGATGACCAATCCTGGGAGATTGCTCATGGAGAAAATTGTTAAACAACAGAGTTAGAAACCAGTTACAACTATCTGTTAAGTGTATTTTCCTGGAGCAAGAAAGTAACTGAGGTTTCCAACTTCTCGAAGATTAGAAATATGATTTTAAAAGCTACTGAGTAACAAGACTATGTAGAAATAAACTTTAAATTATTTTTAACTTTAAGAATTAAATGCAGCAGTGACTCCAGAAAAATTATTAATCAGTAGTAATTTAGTTGTAAATAAGTTGATCTTAATCAGAGGATTACAGTAATTAAGAATAAATTTTCTATGAACTAAATAACTGAATTATAGTTCTGCCATATGTATAGAGAAATAAATGTTTCCTTTCCTGACAACAAACTGGTTTCTGAGCCAAGATATTGCCATCAGTATGCCAAATTTCTCCTTAATCTCTTTAATCTCAAATTAAGCATATTTTCTGTTTGCATGGCACTTAAAGCTACAAAAACACTCTTGAGATAATTAGCCCAGTTTTACAGATGTGGAAACCAAAGCTTAGAGATAATAAGTGATTCGCCCATGAAAATATGTCTTGCGTATATTTTTGAAGCCAGGTGTTGGAATTCCAAATCAAGTACTTTCTCCACTATAAGGATATTACTTGTAAGAGAGCCATAAAGAAAGAAAGTTGATCTTTCTTGGATCCTTCCAAGAAACTAAAACCTGACTGTGTAGTTTTTCCTAACAGGGATTTTCACTTCTGGGTTCTCCAGAGCACAGGTTTGCCCAGGGTTGCAGCAGTACCGTGCACCCCCATCAGCAACAATGGGCTGTTGATATTTTGTCTGGATTGATGCTCTTAATTTGTTAGGATAAGTATTCTACACGGTTTAATTGTTCTCTCCCATTTTCTTTCATTGCAGTTCCCCAGAACAAACGGGCAGATGGTTCTATCTCTTTCAGAGGTATTTTTTCAGTATACTTATTTTTAATCTTTCAGGTGTAGTTAAATGATTAAATTCTTCTCTGCAGGGATGTGCCCCAAACTATTCCCCTTCCTCTTAGTGGAAATTGTTCATTTGTCCTCAGAATAATCTGAGGTTTAGACTGTATGCCAAGCTATGTGCTGCAATTAATGTTCTCTCATTACATGTATTTCTTACTTTCTAGGAAGGAGAACATTGAGGTCTGGATCATATTAGACAGAATTTAGTTAGTAATCTCTCCCATCTCTTTCTTTGTCTCCAACCTGTCACTTGCAGCTAACAGTTTCCTCAAAGCATGTATTAAGTTTCCACACATGGAGGGTTTTCTGCTGAGCACCTCAGAATTCAATTATTACCCCTACCTCTGAGCATACAGACTAAAATGGTCAATTTAGGTCCATCTCTGATTCCCGTGGACCTTCCCCCTTCCTCCCTGCTCTCCCTTTCCAAGCACTGGAGATAACCAAGATGCACACTCCCCTGGAGAGCTCAGTGAGAAGGGAAAGGCCACTGCTTTGGTTTGGTCTAATAAAGTGTTATAAATGCTCCTGCGCCGATGAGCCAGGTTCTGGGCCTGTCCAGGGAAGGCAGGGAGGCTTTGACGATAAAACATCACCCAGAGGTGCCTTAACCTGACTCTGCTTCTCAAGCCTCGCTTGGAATGGATCTTCTCTGTTCTTTTTTGTGCCCATGCCTAATGTCCTGAGAATTTTTAAAGTGATCTTCCAACCCATAATGTAATCTGACTTTGCTGAGTCTTTCCACCTGTCTTTTAAAAAATAGCATATAATTATATTGAAAAATATTAGCAAAAATAGATTGATTTAAAAATAAGCTGTTAGCAAAATCCATCTGACTCAGTGTTGTTTTGGGTTGTTGTTGCATTTGATTAGATACATCAATCTAGAGAAAGAAAAGGACTACCCGAAGAGCATTCCGCTCAAAGTCATCGCCAAGGACATTGGGAATTGTGCCTATGTAAGTGTTTCTAAGCCAGAAAAAATTAAGTTCCAGGTCCCTACATAAGGCAGAATGCCATGGATGAAAAGAGAGACAGGCAGGTAGACAGAAAGACAGACAGACTGTGTGCATTCTATGGAAGGTAGGCATTTAGAAATATAATGTGGGGAAGTGCATTTTCCTGGGTGTATGTATATCTTTGTATAAGTGAAAAGCAACCCTAGAGAAAATGAAACAAGAGAAATCCTTGTTGAACATTGACACTTGGAAAGGATATTGCCTGTCAGGTGTCTCTTGCCTTCCTCTGGCATCCGTGCTTCTCTGGGTCCTTCCAAAAGCCGCTGCAGAGGCTTGTAGTAAAGCCATTTCCATAAGGAGATATTTCCTACTAGTATTAAGCAACTTTTTTCCAACTTGTCAGAGATAAGGAGAGAGTGGTTTTGGAAAGTTCTCCATTCTTTGAGTTTTTAGGGATTGAATCCCTCGGGTTATTAATAAATGGATGAGCTGGGAGAGATGGTATTTTTATGGATCAGCATGTTTCTTCCTCACAGTTATTATCATATTGGTCAAGAAAAAGTCTATTTAGCCCTAGTCATTATGTGGAATGTGATGACTGAAATACAGCAAAGTGCCATGATGTTATATCAATGTGCCATGATGTGAGCAAAACGGAAACATGAATATTTCTGTAATACTGTGGATTGTCACACATCACAGGAGCTCCAGATCACACAGGGTAGTTTTGTGTGTGGACAAATATGTAGTACAAAACAGATACATTCTGGGCAAAAGTTATGCAAAGGTCTGATAACGAGTGCCAGATGTCACTGCTTGAGGGAAATACTCAAATTTTTCTCTTCTTTCACCTTCTCTTCTAAAACCAGTTCTTTCTCAAGTACACACTTTCCATACACTGCAAGTGTTTAAAAAATTTTTTCAAGGTATTTTTCCATGAAAATCCTGAATGTAACCAGCTGCCATAACTACTGAACGAAAGCCAGCAGGAAAATTGTGGTGATTTTTCTCCCCCTTACTTTGCTACAGAAGGTCTCTGCAGTCTCACACCATAAAAATTTGAGTGGTTGAGTTACTAGTGGACCTCACTTAGCTTTATTTTTATATCATATTGTTTGTGGTCGGGTTGGGTGCTCTGTTCTATCACTAGACCCTGGTGAAGTCCACAATGATGCAACACACTGTCCTTTGCTCTCTGAAGTTGTTTCATGGCAATAGTCTCCTTTCGGGGAGCCCTGCTGCCAGAAAGAGTGATTCCCCCAAACAGGAGTACATGTACGAGAGTGTTCTTTATCCTTGGCCTTCAGTTATGTGCCACCTGCTAGTGACTTCTGCTAATATGGGAAAAACAGCCACATTTTCAGTTTTGTCTCTTTATTTTGTGTACTAGCCAAAGAAAACTTGTCTGCTAAAATTCATTTGTTTTGTCTACCAGAGAGGCATGCAGGGAAAAATACACATCCTATAATTACTGTTTTGAGCAGATGTCTCTAATATTAAGAAAAATCATCATCTTAGAAACCAGATAGATTGCGGGTGATTATTAGTATTACAGGATAGATGCTTCACTTTACAAAATATTTTATATTGAGTGTTTCTTTATATGAAATGGAGAGGTTGTTCAGACTTTAAAGTAAAAAAGCAGAAGCCTTTCATGAGAGTCTATCTCAAGTTTGCAAAAACATCTCTGACATTCTGGTACAAGATGAACACTGAGCCCTCCCTGCTGGGTTCTGAGACACTTCTGCACCAACCGTGGAGCTGCAAGGAACACAATTTGAAATCAGTTAACAAATTTAAGCAATTTGTCATGTCAAGTAATTGGCTCATAGAGAAGAAATGCTCTATAACAGAGGGATGAGTGATGAGTTATTAGTGGCTTTCACTTAGCTTCATATTTATACATCATTTTGTTTCCATTTATGCTGCCTTATCTGTGCCATTTAAGCCCCGTCAGGGACACAGCCCTAATTGCTGATTTATCTGATCATTGTAACATGTAGAACCTACCTATAGTAAATACTTATTTTTTATAGCATAGCATTGTCTTATATTTAAATAATGCCTTGGAATTCAGTGAACTCTATAGATATTTCAGAATCTTATTCTCTTTGTTGTGAACTGGATTTTTAAATAGTCATTTCTCACTGTGGTTTAGCACAGAGCTGTTACAGATACCCTGTTTAATGGCAAAGCTGGTAACAGGACTGAGCTTTCTGAAATGTTCAGTCTCTTCGCTAGACTCATTGATTTTAAGGCCGCTCCAGATTTCAGAAATGAAGATCCCGGTAGCCGCAGTGCCTGACATAGAGAAAGTGCTCAATAAACAGTGGGGCTTTTTAAGTCTAAATGTGAAATGTCTTTTGTAACCAGTTCTAATTCTGATTTTACGTAAACTGACTTTTTACCATGCAAAGAAATAAAAACCCACACTGAAAATGGTACACAAGAAGAAATAGGAATTAATCCAGCTCAGTCCCTTCTTTACTAACATGCTGCATTATGGAAATAGTCATGGGCTGGATGATCAGCCTCACTGATTTTTTTTTCTTTTGGTTGGGAGGGTGATTCATGTAATCTCTCTGAAATATTTTATCCTTTTTCTGTCTGGCTTAAGGTCTTATATTCTGTGAGCCACATATTCTTTATTTTAAGAGAAAGAGATGCTGTATTAAAAGGCATCATATATAATAGAATGAAAATAAATTATAATCAAGGGTTTGTGTTCTACTTAGGCCATGTGCTCTACTCTTTAAACACTTTAAATTAAGATTTGCCTGTAGATAACCATTTGATGATAATTATTTGTGCACCTGTTTTAAAATTCTGTATTTATAGCTGTGTTTTTTATTTGTTTTTTTTTTTCCTACAGTCTAAAACTGTAACAGTAACAAATACAGATACTACAAATGACGTTATCAACGCGGCCCTACCAATGCTAGGGATAACTGTAAGTTACTCTGCTAGACATTCTTAATTAAAAACAAACTTTGATACTTTAGATTCATGTAAATATTATCCCTTCCATCATAAGACAGCTGATTACTAGAGATACTAAAGTCCTGTTTTGTCCCCAAAAATGTAGAAAATAGGGACAGTAGATTTTTTTTATTCTTTTTGAGGGTTTTGTTTGTTGTAAATTGAGCTATAGTTGACTTACAACATTATATTAGTTTCAGGTATAAAATATGATGATTTGATGTTTTTGCGGATTATATCCCATTTGGTGTTACTATAAAATACTGGCCGCACTCCCTGTGCTGTACGCTGCACCCATGTGTCTTGCTCATTTTATGCCCAGTATTTGCACCTCTTGATTGCCTTCACCTGTCTTGCCCTTCTCCCTGCCCATCTCCTCATTAGCAACATTAGTTTGTCTCTGTACCTGTGTTTCTATTTTGTTAGACCCATATGTTTGTTTTATTTTCTAAATTTCCACATATAAGTGATATTGTACAGTTTTGTCTTTCTCTCTCTGACTTATTTCATAGGCATAATATCCCCCAGGTCTATCCATGTTGTCACAAATAGCAAAGCTTTCATTCTTATTTTATGGCTGAATAATATCTCATTATTCACACACACACCCCCCACGTACTCTATTCATTTTATCTGTTGATAGACACTTGGATTGCTTCAATACCTTTCTACCATAAGTAATGCTGCTATGAACATTGGGGTGCATGTATCTTTTAAAATTAGTGTTTTTGTTTTCTTTGGATATCTATATACCCCAGGAGTGGAACTGCTGGATCATATTAGTTTTTTGAGGAACCGCTAAACTGTTTTCCACAGTGGCTGCACTAACTTACATCCCCACCAACAGTGTGCAAGTATTCCCTTTCCTCCACACCTCAAGAACATTTGTTATTCATAGACTTTTTTTAAAAATATTTTTTATTGAGTTATAGTCATTTCACAATGTTGACTTTTTGATCATAGCCATTCTGACAAGTATTAGGTAATTTCTCATTATTGTTTTTATTTGCATTTCTCTAATAATTAGTAATGCTGAACATCTTTACATCTGCCTATTAGCTAGCCATCTGTATGTCTTCTTTGGAAATATGTCTTTTCAGGTCTTCTGCCCATTGTTGGATTGGACTGTTTGTTTTTATTTTTGTTTTTGTTTTTTTGATACTATGTTGTATGAGCTGTTTACATATTTTGATTTAACCCCTTGTCAATCATATCATTTGCAAATATCTTCTCCTATTCTGTAGGTTGATTTTTTGTTTTCTCAATGTTTTCCTTTACTGCACAAAAGCTTTTAAATTTAATTGGTCCCATTTGTTCATTTTTGCTTTTATTTCCTTCATTTTAGGAGATGGATCAAAAAAATATTGCTGTGATTTATGTCAAAGAGTGTTCTGCCTATGTTCTCTTCTAGGAGTTTATGGTATCTGGTCTCACATTTAGGTCTTAATCCATTTTGAGTTTATTTTTTATATGGTGTTTTATATGCTCTATTCTTGTACAGTTAGGGGATTTTTTTTTTTTGTATAAGATTCTTAATAAGAAAATTTCAACCTCCTTCCCCATTCCCCTCTTGTCATTGTATGACTATTCTTTCCCTGTTTCCTCTCTTAGTTCTTCTTTGGTATCTATTATTCTCTTTATTATCCCAAAATTCAATTCAGTCTTAGGATGCTGAATTCTGAAGGATTTACTCTAGGATTTTTACATAAAGAATATATAGCTACTCGCGATGCTCAGAGAAGCGCGCCGGGAGCCGCGAGCAGGGCGGGCAGACAGGCGAGCCCCGGCGGGAGGGGACATGATGGCAGCGCAGGCGCTGCCGCTGCTGAGGGAGGTCTCGCGGCTGGAAGCGCCGCTGGAGGAGCTCCGCGCTCTGCAGCCACCGCTGCAGTCGGTGCCGCTCAGCGAGCTCCGCGAGCAAGCGGCGGAACTGCGCCTAGGCCCGCTTTTCCGCCTGCTCAGCGAGAACCCCTGGGAACAGACTGCTTTGTGTGTATCCATCCTGGAGAGGTTGCTCCAAGCTTTGGAGCCAGTTCACGTGGCCCGGAACTTCAGGAGTGACCTGCAGAGGGGACTGACTCATCCCAATGATTCTGTAAAACTCCTTACTCTGTCCCAGGTTGGAAGAATTGTTGAAAATTCTGATGCTGTTACTGAGATTCTAAATAATGCTGAATTGCTAAAACAAATCGTTTGTTGTATTGGTGGAGAGAATCTATCTGTAGCTAAAGCGGCCATTAAATCCCTGTCAAGAATGTCACTGACCCGAGCTGGCCTGGAGGCTTTCTTTGAAAGTAATCTGCTGGATGATTTGAAAAGTGTAATGAAAACAAATGACATTGTTCGATACAGGGTGTATGAGCTAATTGTGGAGATTTCTTCTGTGTCCCCAGAATCTTTAAACTACTGTACCACTAGTGGCTTGGTAACCCAGCTCCTTAAGGAACTGACTGGTGAGGATGTGCTGGTCAGAGCCACCTGTATAGAGATGGTGACATCACTGGCATGTACTCATCATGGACGACAGTACCTTGCTCAGGAAGGAGTAATTGATCAGATTTCTAACATAATTGTGGGGGCCGATACAGACCCTTTCGCTAGCTTCTATTTGCCAGGATTAGTGAAGTTTTTTGGAAACCTGGCTATCATGGATAGATAGCCCTCAACAGGTCTGTGAACGTTATCCTTTTTTGTGGAAAGAGTCTTTGAAATGATATGAAGTCAGGACCCCACCATGACTGGTGTAGCAGTGGACACGATTGGAATTCTGGGATCCAATGTTGAAGGAAAACAGGTTTTACAGAAAACAGGAACTCGCTTTGAACGCTTGCTCATGAGAATGGGATATCAAGCAAAGAATGCCTCAACAGAGCTCAAAATTAGGTGTTTGGATGCAGTTTCATCTCTCTTTTATTTACCGCCTGAGCAGCAGCAGACTGATGACCTCCTTAGGATGACAGAATCCTCCTGGTTTTCTTCTTTATCTCTGGTGAATGATTTTTTTCTAGAGTCTTCACCACTTATTGACCAAAATTTTTCCTGAGTCTTCTGACTCCATCTGTATTTTACAAAACAGAGACTTTCCTCCCACCAGAGTTATCATGGAGTATCTAATGTAACTTTATCACCAACACTGGTTGTGTTTCTACACTGAAATACAATGTAAATCCAGGAAAGCAGGCACACTTGGTCATTGATCCAGATGTTCTTCAGACTCCTTTGACTGCCTTAATCTTTGCAAGGATATGGAAGTTTTGTTCTCCTCCCAGAAAGTTTTTGTGGACTTATCACTGCCTTATTTTAAAACCCACTGCAACTTAAATGGAACTAAGTTGTTTCTGAATTCTCTTTATCACCTTTTTTTTTCTTTTGATCCTTTCTCCACTTTTGATTCCACTTTCACAGTCTTGGATATAAATATTCTTTGTAAAACAAATATATGCAATCTTAAAATTATGTTCCCTATGCTAAGAATAAATACTTTTAATAAAAAGAATATATAGCTAGAAACCACATTCACTGGCTACAGGTTCAGAGGATGAGAAGGATGGTACCTCTGATGAACTGGTAAATTAAAAAATAAGCTTTGAATTAGATCATGGATTTAAAGATCTTTAGTATGCACACCACACTTTCCCTGTTCAGCTTTTAGCTTCCACTTATTGCTTTTCATGTTCAATGGTGAGTTTTTAAAAATTTTATTAGCGGAGAAGATTGGAATGTTTGTGGATGAGGTAGGGAAAGAGCATTGGAGAGTCCCATCTCCTCCTTACCGGTGTATCAACACCACACAGTGGGTCCTCGTATTAAAGGGAATGCCTTTCAAAAGGATGGATGCTAAAGGAAACACTTGGACAATACCATTTCTTGCATGAGATTCTCTATAAATATGAAGACATGGTGTTACTATGATGTGACATGACATGTATTTAAGATATGTCATAGTCTTAAGTATTTTGATTTGCTTGTACACATTGCTATCATTAAGCCCTTAAGAAAGAACCAAAATTTAGAATAAGATATCTGATTTATTTTAATTCAACTTAGTAATATATTTAAGATACAATTAAGTATATATGCGCTGAGTAAAGCAGACCCCTCTGCATTGATTTCTAAGCCTATAGAGTTATACATTGGAAGAGAGTGAGTAGTTTGAGGGGAAGGAAGGGAGGTTAATTAATGACATGACTCATTTTCTTATTTATGCTTTTCTTTTGGATAAGTGATCAGTCTCATCACACCAAAAGTATTTCTATTCAGTGTATAATTAGGAATTGAGTCTCTCTGGTTATACTGCTCTAAGGAATTATTAATGTGTACGGTACACTACATGAAAAGAAAGGATTTTTACTAGATTGCTCTTCCTGTTTGCAATAAAAATGTTTGACTAGAGAATAGAAAAGGAAGTGACAAAGTAGGGGAGGAGACTTGGCAGGATAATCTCCTAGCCAGTTCCCTTCATTATAAGGTCAGGGTCATGATTTTTAATCAGAAGATGAAGGCAAGAATATTAAATATTGCCATTCTGTTCTGGCTTCATTTTAAACATTTTTGCTTTATCCTCTTCTAGAGGATACAGCAAAGTCTGTATAATTTGGTATTATTTCTTTCAAATGGGATTTTTAGTATTACTGGGTTGTAATTCTGCCAGTGAACGGTTTCATTGTTTCCCATAACTGGGCCTATTCTCTAGACAGAATTCTTGTCCTTTCTGTCCCCAGGACTGGACTTGCCCAAAATAAAGCCAGTGTACACTGTGCCAACTACCTGTCTCCTCAAAGCCCCTTGGTCAGTCTTTTCTTTCCACTCAGAAGCAGCTGAGTTAATAATCAGCCTTTGAGATTTTACTTTTTCATCACAGACACAGCAGTGTTGTGGTTTTCTGGGTAACAAGGTTGTCTTTGCAGGGGCACATTGGAGATTAATTCTAGTATTTGCTAATAGTGCAGAGACCTAACAGAAGTCAGGACTCTAAGTAAGATAGATTGATCTTTTAGTAAACCAGGAAGGGTTTGGGGTTTTTTTTGTTTGTTTGTTTTTTTGTTTTTTTGCTTTACAAAAGGGCATGTATGTGATTTCACATTCTGTAGGCTACCCTATTTATAATACTGAGAGCCTGATTCCACTGAAGTTCATGGATCCCTCGTCATCACTAGGGGAAAAGGGCAAGATTTCTGAATCCTCTGTTAGGGGCTAGAGGAGAGATGGGTTGTAGGAATCAGCATTGCCACCTTCAAAAACCATATCACCCCCATGAACCATGAAAGTATTTATATTGGCCCTATGTTTTTGCAAAACATAGAAATGCCAAAATATATGTCTTTGTTCAGTTACCAAATGTGAGAGAATGATTGTTAATTCTTTTATCTCCAAGGGCTCTGAGAGAGAATACCGCTTATGGGTGTATTCGGGCAGAGAGGAGGCACCATACCAACTTATTGGTAAGTTTCTGTGAAAATATAAGATGGATTGTGTTTTAATTATAGTTGTAAATGTCTCAGAGAATTGGTCATATGGTCCTAAATTTAAATACTATTAAATAATAAATCCCGTGTAATATTCATTTAATAAATACATATATCAAGTATGTCCTATGTGCAGATAAATGATAGCTCTTCATTCAAGCAACTAGTGGTGTAGAGGGGAAGCGAAATGTTAATTTTCCTTTTTTTTTTTTTTCACTTTGCAAACAGAACTGTTTTGTCAAACCTTTTAAAACTTTCTTTCTAAGAGAAAGCAAGATGTGCTGGCATTCCGTTTTCCCTGTATATTTATTTTTCATATTTAGTTCTTGAATCTCCTTTCCTTTTCCTACCATTTGCCTCTATAGAAAACCTTCTATGATCCAGTAATGCCTCTTAACCTATCAGTGAGTATTTAACACCTGCCCTGTACCCAGATCTTTGCTAGGCATCAAAAAAGAAAATGAAATTAAACCATTTAGATTCCTAAAAATCTTTATTGACTTATTTAGCAATAAGTACTACCTTACCAACTAACTACTTTGCTGTTTCTCCAGCCAAATTTCCCAGCATCTGTTTTGAGGAATTACTGGTAAATAGGTCACATCTCACCTTATTTAAATCACTTAGGTAAAAAAAATTTCTTGATCAGTGAAGTCCTTCAGTATAGTTAATGGAAATAGGGCAATTAAAATAAGGGACGGCATCTGGAGCAAGTCTTGAGATGTTGACATTGATGATATGACAATTTCTGTTAATAATTTTTAAATGCTTGCTATCTGCCTAGAATTATGCAAAGCATATCACATGAGTTATCTCATGTAATCCTTTCATTTACCTGTGAGATCACTACAGTGTAATTCAGGTTTCAAGTGATCTGAATAATCTAAATCCAAACTTTTCTATGAAATGTTTATTCTCAAGCTTTAAAGCAAGCCATCATGCACATAGCTGAGGACAAAATTCCCTGCATTTCCTGTTTATTTCTTAATGTTGTCATTTGTGTAAAAGTCAATGAGCAACAATTAAAGCTGTGATGAAAATTCAAATAAGTACTTAAAATAGTTGTTTTAATAAAATACATTAATTTAATTAAAATTATGTAGATAGTAACTTTCAGGCTTAAAACAACATGAAGCTTCATTTCTAACTCTCACTTTAAAAAAACAAAAACAAAAAAAACCATAGGATATGGGACATGGTTGTTACTTAGCAGCAATTCTCCATTATATATTTTACTGCACCTTGCAAATTTCAGTTGTGGATTAGCTACTGGCTATTTTGGTAAATCAATTTTGTTTTATTGCTGTCATAGAAGTCTTTTTTATTTTTCTGCCTTAGTCCCTGAAAGTTGCTATAGTACTTAATATCAATGAAACATTGACACTGTATGCCTATGCCAGATGAAAAGGAAAAGTTCACTGAATTAGATTCAGTGATAAGTCTGGAATGGAAGAGACCTTACTCTCTGTACTTAAAAAGTAAACAAATCTACAGCACAATGGTACTTAAGAATTGAGAAAATGAAATTACTCAGCGTACTAAAGAGCAAAAACTGATATTGCAGTCAGGTGTCCAGGGTTTAGTTTTTCTAGTTTGGAAATTCCTCTTTGAATCTTGTTTTTGTGTCTCTCATACCCTGCAGTCTTCCTTCTAACTATTGCCTGTGAATAACGGCCTCAGAGTGGCGTGGTGGGAGGGAAGCGTAAGTCAGACAAGCCAGCCCTTGAGTAACTCAATTGTGTATAACTAATAAAGAGTATAAAATGTCTTCTTTCAGGCAGATATCTTGTACTGAATAATAGTAATAATAGTGATCTTTGAAATATATAGTTATTTGCCCTTTGTATTTAAATACTATTAACCACTGAATTTTACTTATTTGATCCTTATAATAGTGTGTGATGGGTAGGATAAATATTTTAAATCATGGACTTAAGGCTGAGAGAGGTCAAGGATTTGCTGAAAATTTACAGAGGTAGGAAGTGTCAAAGGAGAAACTAGAATGCCTTTCAGTATTCTCAGATGTGATCATAGGAAAAGTCAACATGATGCAACTCACAAACTAAGCTGTGCATTCCCAAACAAGATATTCTTTAAAGACTTTTTTCCCTTTGTTTCTCCTCTCTACCCACCCCCAAAAAAAACTACTTTGGTGGGGCCACCTGCATTACACAGTGGTCTCCAACTGTAAGAGTGTGCATGGCGATCGCTCAGTCAACAAAAGAATTCTTTATACCAAAAGTCCCAGGAGCAAATTGCAGGACATTCCAGTCTGTAGCACACATGCTCATACTGACACAGTGCCAGTCAGCCTGAAGTCTACATTTAGATTTTTCTCTGTGTAGGACATGAATTCCCCTACGGGATTACAATGAGTCACCTCCGAGACATGGCATTCCTGATGCAGGAGTCAAAGGACTCCCCCACAACTTCCAACCTCCAAGAGCCCTTCTTCATGGAACAGCTGCCCCAAGAGATGCAGTGCCACTTCATCTTGAAGCCCAGCCAGGTGGCTGTGGCCCAACAACTGGGTGGTGAGTTTTCTCCCTCTTTCATGAGAGCCTTTTTTTAGCAAAACTTTTCATTCCTGAAAACAAAGTTTTCAAAGTTCTTTGCCTTTATACAGGCAAAGACCCAAACTTCCAGCCAGATGAGGTATTTTTTTTCTTTTGAGTTTTCTGTGTTTTGAAAGGAAAGATGGAGCTTTAGAAGATGGGTTAATAAATCAGTGGTAGGAGTGACTGATGGGTAATCAGCGGCTGGTTGTGGTACAGTCTGTTCTTTCTTTCTTCACTGTCCTTCCCCCTTTAACCTTATGCCCACTGCAGAGTCAAAGGCACCAGGCAGTGCTGCAGGTGCTTCAATGCCTTCTTTGTACTGTAATGCATTGCATTGTGTGTTCCCCCTAAATGATCACATTATTAAAAGAAGGCCGTCAATGATGGGTGTCAGGAGACACTGGTGCCCTACCTGGATCCTGGTACTGATAATTATGTGAAGATGAAGGTAACTTCCACAGAAATCTCTCCTTAGCCTGCTAAGCTAATCTGAATTCCCTGGGAACATAGCCATCTGTTACCCTCCCCATAATAAAGACTCCAGAGTGATAAAAAGTGGTGTTCAACATAGGAGGACCATCATTAATTACCCTAACCCGTGTTTGAGCTTTAAACCCTCAGTCTGAAAGTAAGATTGTATAGAAATAAAAGCATATGTATCATATCAAAAAGTGTGAGTTGGGGGCGGGGGGAAAGCCGAAAATTGATGCTGAATGTTTGGAGCTGCTTCTGTAAACCTGAACAAACTGGGATACCCCATGGACAGTGGCCACTGTTTTATGCTCATCTCCACACACATGCATGTCCAGCCCTGTCTCTTTCGGTTGATGACCTAGCCTCAAACTTTATACTTTATTGAAATCACTGGTTAGGACTCCTTCATCCTGCCAACACCAGCGATAAAAACTGACCCTGCATTTGCACCAGTCCTTCTCTCTCCCACAGAGTTAAAGTGAGTTTTTGAACTCTAAGGCTGTTTACTCACATCTTTGGGGTGTTATGGAGATATTACAGTTTTCCATCCCCTGAAACATGAGCTCCATGAAGGCAAAGAGTTGAGTCTGTTTTGTTCACTGCTATGTTTTCAGCACCTGAAACAGTGTCTGCATATATAAATTGAACTCAATAAATATTTGTTGAATGAATTATTTTATTGACAGGTCTGTTGCTGGTACTCATTGAAGACACAAAGGGAATGTCGCCTTTATAACTAAGCTGAGGAAAATGGTGTTTTACTCTTCTATCTTTATACCCATGTTGTTCAAAATGATTTCTCTGGGTCCCTTGTCAGTAAAATAAATTTATTTTAACTGACTTGACCAAAACAATCAGGGGTCAAGAATCCTAAGAGTTTTACCCAACTTTGTCAACAGCTTGCTTAATTAGACTGTAGGCATCCTCTGTGTGTTAGTCCTCTGTTTCTCTCTGTTGGAAGTTAGGATGATATTGGTTGCAGCTGTAAGATGATTCACGCTAAGGGAATGGAGTGACTACAGACCCATGGTGGCAACCTACCTGTGAAACTGAAAATTTAACAAGCGAACCAGTTTTGTATTTTTTTAATACCCAAGATTTTGATGAACAACTGCTTTGGAAACCACTGACTTAGACCAGGGCTCAATAGACTTTTTCTGTAAAGGGCCAGATAGTAAAATTCGCAGATCAAGAGACAGAATTGACGGTATTACACAGGTACTTAAATAACAAGAGGAAAAGCAAATTTTAACAAATTTTTTTATCGAGGACATTCGACACATAGTAATAGAGTACAATTTTGTGTAGTACAGATCTACTAATGAGAGGAATTGGATTGTTTTGGGGGAATAACATTTCGCTTAATTGAAGTGCAAAGTTAGTATTCCAATTGTCACCATTGATTGGAAAGTGTTCTGATACATAATTAGGTTTTATGTATTTCATCATCTTTGAAAATACCTTTTCACACAAGTAGGTACTGCCAAATACTGAGATACCATGCTACAAGTGTACAATTTTAATGGAGCATGTTTCTCTCTTCAGAGACATTTGTAGAATTTTGTTAGATTCTTCTTTTGATATTTGCCTTTTGGCATGTCGTTTCATTGCATAGTAATCACTTCCACTTGAAAGTTAGGTAGAAGTGAAAGGCTTTTGAAACATGAAATTCCTCTTTGCACAGGTTAAAGGATTTTCAAATGTAGAAATATCCTTTGCACTTACATTGAGGCAGGTAAATACTGCTAGACGTGTAGTTTGAGCTCAGAAAATACAACTGCTGCAGTTTTTTTTTATGGGAATGGAGATCTTGCTTCTTGTTTTGACTTTAGACGGCTGAGAAAAGTGTGAAAGTAGCTTGACATTACTTGATCACTAAATGTCATTAAATGTCAAAGTAGTGTTTTTGTTTTCTTTTGATAAATACCCAGCAGTGGAATTGCTGTGTCATATGGCTGCACTATTTTTACTTTTTGGAGAAGCCCCCATGCTGTTTCCCATAGCGGCTGCCCCAAGTTGCATTCCCACCAACAGTGCGTGAGGGTCCCCTTTCTCCACATCCTCACCAACACTTGTCATTTGTGTCCTGCTGATAATAGCCATTCTAACAGGTGTGAGTTTCTATCTCATTGTGGTTTTGATTTGCATTTCCCTGAGAATTAGTGATGTTGAGCATCTTTTCATGTGCCTGGTTGCCATCTTTATATGTTTCTTGGAAAAAGTCACTTCAAATCCTCTGCCTATTTTTAATTGGTTTTTTGTTTTGTTTTGGTTTGTTTTGGTTTTGCTATTGAGTTATATGAGTTCTTTATACATTTTAGACGTTAACCCCTTATCAGATATGTGATTTGCAAATACTTTCTCCCGTCAACTTACTGAAGTAGGTTGATTTTTCATTTTGTTGATGGGTTCCTTTGCTGTGCAGAAGCTTTTTAGTTTGATGTACTCCTTCATTTTTTTCTTTTGCTGCTTTTCATTTTTGGTGTCAAATGCAAAAAAAAAAAAAAAAACCTATTGCTAAGACCAGTGTCAAGTAATTTACCCCCATGTTTCCTTCTAGGAGTTTTATGATTGCAGGTCTTATAGTCACATCTGATCCATTTTCAATTAATTTTTGTGTTATGGTGTGGTCCAGCTTCATTTTTCACTTACTGCTGTCCAATTTTTCCACTAGAACAAATCATAATAAAATTTATACAGAATCACAAAAGACCTAGAATTGTCAAAGCATTACTGAAGAAAAAGAAGGAGGCTGGAGGAATAACCCTCCCAGACTTCAGACAATACTCCAGAGCTACAGTAATCAAAACAGCATGGTATTGGTACAAGAACAGACATCTGGATCAGTGGAACAGAATAGAGAGCCCAGAAATGAACCCACATCACTTTTGAAGAGACTGTCCTTTTTCCATTGTGTATTCTGGGGGGTATCCCAGCGGCCCTGCCCCTCAGACCAGTGCCTTAAAATTAGGGAAATGAGTCTCTTTAACATGAAGTCAGTGATTTGGAAAGAACTGCTTCTGCCCTGAGACCTGGGGTGGGTAGCGTGCACACAAGTGCTCTAAGAACTGTTCCCCAGTCCACCACGGACCACAGATCTCCTGAGCAGTGAGCTCTCTTGGCCTTCAAAGCGAGATGTTTTAGGGGCTTGTCTCAGGTGCCAGACCTTAAAAGTTGGGGTGACCTATGTGGGGTACAAACCTTTCACTCCTTCTGGAGAAGGTCCGGGTTTTGAGGAGATTTTAAGTTCCCTCACAACTGTAGGTTGTTGCACCAGGGGTGGGGTTTATGGTGAGATTGTCTCAGCCTTTTCTAGCCACTTCCCTCTCATTTGCCCAATGTGACAGTCTCTCTGCCAGTTTTTAGGTTTTCTTCCAGAGAAAACTGTCGCATAGGTAGCTGTAGATATGGTGTGTGCGTGGGAGGAGGTGAGTTCAGGATCTTCCTATGTCACCATCTTGCTAAAATCTCTCATTAAAGGGTTTTTTGTTGTGATTATTCTTTAACAATCTATGAGGACAGACTTCTGAGAATTATACTTTTTAATATTCAGCTCCCTAATTGAAGCATGGAGAAACGCCAGCTTGGACCTTGTCGGGGCTGTCTGGGATGCTAGGCTTTCCTGAATCCCACCGGCCCTGCATTTACATCTCCCTTACAGTTTTTATAGCAATTGCATGTCTTTTCATCAGTCTTTGACATTTGGAAAGTAAGAGCTGTGCATTAAAGCTCTGCAAGAAAGTAAACTTTAATGAGATTTTTTTTTCTCTCAGTCCCAGAGGGAACGTGAGCTCTAAAATTGAGTGTTGTACGTAGTAAAAGACATGGCTGCAGCTGAAAGTATTTATAATAAAGTTCAGGACTCAATTTCTGCTTTATCCTCTGTCTGCACTCATAGGATAGCTGGGCATATAACTTTATGATAGAGCATTCTTCCTAAGAAGTGTATGAAAGCTAAAAAAAAAAAAATCAAATAAATCCAATAGTTTTAGAAATAATGAAACCAGATTAAATGTGAGGAAACTGGACTGAGTACAACTACTCATCATTTGTAAACATACATACTCAACAAACATTTGCACAGATTAGCATTGCTGGCACCCAGGAACCCTGTCCTGTATTTAAGAATGGGTTCAGCTTCCTTTCCTGTTCTTTAAGATGGTGCGAGTTGGGGATGTCAGGACAGGAAGAAAGTGCTTTAGTTAACCAGAATCTGGTATTCCTTCCTGTCCGCACACTTCCCGAAGGCTGTTAAACAAGTGGAGAATGGATGTGGGGAGGAGGTCCTCTTTCTGGGGAGGAGATTAGTGTCTTGGCAGCTCTGTTCAAGGCTGCTGTGGGCCTATGCCCCAGGCAAAGTAACACTTTTCAAACATTATCCTACTTAATTCAGTGAGGCTGTGAGCTGTAGGTGGTGTTCTCATTTTAAAATGAAGAAGCAGGATAAGTAACTTACACAAATAAATGTCTGAAGTGGGAGTCTAGCTGGGCTCCTGACTCCTGAAACAAAGACCTCTACACCTGGGTGTATGAGCATTTATGATGCACTTCCTGTATCCTGAGGAAGCCATGGGTGGATGATGGTCTAGATGCTGTTCAGTAAAATGTTTCCTATTTGATTATCTTCCCATGACGTGGCTTTTTCAGTATTTGGTGTATGTTGGTTATGCTGAGGAAATAAACAGTATGAAACACTTGATTGAAATGAGCACCGGGCACTGCTGACCATGCCCCCCCCCACCCCCGGAATCATCTCCTTCGTGTCCCCCCGAATGTTCTCCTAGGTGTCCCCCCCCGGAATCGTCTCCTCGGTGCCCTGGCCCCTGAGATCGTCCCCTTCGTGCCCCGTGGTCAGAGAGAGCTGAGGGGTAAAGCACCATCTCTGGCAGCATGGTTGGCTGTCAGGGCCTCACAGCCAGAGCGTGACGACCAGTTTCATGCACTGTCCCTGGTGAAAAATGTAGTCAGACTCTATGTGGGCGCCACCTGGGGGCCCATTCCCCTCAAGAGCTGTTTCGCATCTGCCCCACGCAACGCAGGCTTCGGGGGTCAGCCAGAGGCTTGGGCAGAATTCATGCCCATTATTTGGGTTGGGGCTCCCACTAGTCTGTCTGCTCCTTCCTGGGGCTCCCCCTTCACCCTCCAGCTGCTGTGGTCACCTCCATCTCCATTCTCTCTAGTTTTTTCAAACCAGCAAGAGAACAGGTTTCTCTCCAAATTTTAGTCACCCCTGCCACCCTGGGGCCTGTGCTCATGGAAGAAGCTGTAAAAAGGGGAAACTCACCCAGCGCCATGCCATTCCCTTCTTCCCAGGTGTAAAACTGTTACCTCCACTCTGTGCCTTCCTTTGGTCACTCTTTAGCGTCTTCAGGTCGGCTCTTGTATCTTTAAGTGTTGCCTGGAGTTTATAGCTGTTACCTGTGTGTATTTGTTTAGGCCAGGGGGTGTAGGTGGCAGAAAGGTCAAAAAGGACCCTAAAGAGCTGTCTTTTTAGGTTATCAGGTCCTGTGCAGATCCATCCATTTTTTGTCTTAAAATTAGATGCAGATGACATCAGAACTGTTTTAGAACTATGATCTCACAAAACCGTGATTCACTGCTGACCTTTCTCCTGCCTCTTTTGTTCCTGCTGTCTTTTTCCACCTAAATGTCTGCTCAGCTTCAATTACTGTTCGAGAATGATTTATTGATTACTTACTAGACATGAGGGATGATGCTGGATCCTCTACCTGTTGAAATCAGTGTTGATTCAAAATTCCCATCCAATGCAGGTGCCTGCAGGACCGCTCCCTCTCTCCTGACGGGGAGGCAGATGTGCTTCATGGTTCTTCTGAACTCCTCTGGTGCCTTGTTCCTCCCTTAGGACGTCTTATTTATTAATATACTTGCTCCCCCCCACCCACCCATCACCAGTCTTGTCCCCCCTGTAAGATTATAAACTTTACCTGTGGCAAGGGTGAGTCTCACTCATGTTTTCATCCATCCATGCTGCCTTAAACATACTTTTTAAAGTCAGAAACCAAAAAGATACATGAAAAGTCTGCAGTTGGAGAGAAAGGGGGGGAACAGCAGAGCATTAGCTTCCTGCCTCTGTGCTCGACAGCAGAGTGGGGCATCAGGTAGCAGAGCGTTCTTGTTCTCAGAGAGCACCTTCATAGCGACGCCTCCTCCCCTTCCCCCAGGTCTCCTCCCTCCCCTTTTCCTCCTCCTCCTCTTCCTTCTCCCCTTTCCCCTCTCCTTCTCTCTCCTTTTCCTCCTCCTTCTTCCTTTCTTTTTCTCATTATTGAGTTGTGGTCTAATTTGATCTTCAGCTTTTTTGTTCACTTAGTCTCCTCTTTAAAATGGCCTGTGTGTTGGTATGAAATGCTTTGTGCTGTAAGTTCAGTAAAGGGGGAGCCCTTCTTTCACCTTTGGAAATTTGGTACCAGAATTCAAGCACATAGATCAGTGACTGTCCCCAAAATTGGGGGGGGGGAGAATAACCCAAGCGTTTAATGTTTCCTTACCTTATAAATTGCTGAGCCGTGGTGCTGAGCATACTATAAAATGGAAACTATAGAAATAAGATTAAGTGAATTAAATTAGTTTTGCTAATAATCTCACTTCTTCCTTGATTCAGGTCAGAAGACGTTTAAAAGAAGAAGATCTATCATTAACTGGGCCTTCTGGCGGGGCTCGAGCACCCACCTGGACAACCAGCCCGTGTCACCAACGACTCCGATGCCGGGACTGCTCTTCGGAGTGTCTTTGCCAGAAATCTGTGAGAACGACAATCTACCCAAACCTATCTTGGTAAGTCTTGTTTTGGTCTGTAACACTTAACAGGAAAGGTGAGCTCCGGAGGGAAAATATACCCCAAATGGAAAATTTGTGGACACTCATGGCTTTGGCTAAGAACCTTTACTATTACTTCAAAGAATACAAATCTTGACTAAACTATTGCAGCATCATAAGGCAGATGTGATGGGGAGAGATGGTCTCGTCTGCTGGCGGCAGGAAGGAGCAGCGTGAACCTGCTCAGATCAACTAGAGTCTGTCTGCTCCGTGAACAGAGATCGCACTTTATCCCCACGTTCCTCTCACATCCTTTCTTGAACCCTGTGTTGTTCAGAACATGACTCTTTTAGTCACCTTAGCAGCAGGAACTAAACCTCATACTTTTTATTAGTATTCTAAGTGTTTAGGCATGAAGATACATCCTCTGGCATTTAGTTACCTTTTTATGTACAACAGATCAGGTGAAAGCCACTGAAGTGTGTATGGTCTTCAGTGAAGGTAGTAAATGAACCCTGTCAAGCAGCATTTTTTGAGTGTCCAGTACCCTTCAGGCACCGTCCCGGATGCCTGGCACTTCATGCTCTGCTGTGTGTCTGTGAGTACCAGACGCTAGTCTAGTCACTTTATCGCTTGTCTTTCGCAACAGATTTAGAGGGTAGTTGTCACCATCGTCATCATCACCATCACCATCTCCATCATTCCTACTTTACAAATTAAAGCCCCACTCCCCCCCCCAAAAAAACCCCTCAAGTTTACTGAAAGTCACACACAGCAAGCCTGAGCTGTAACTAGGTCTCAGGTCCTGTGGGTTGCATGTCTCCGACACCCACTTGTTCCTCCTCTGCAAGCATAGGATGTGCAGCTGGAAAGGAAGCAAAATGAAAGACTGATTGGAATGGAATGGGACAGAGAAAGCTTCCTGGAGGCGATGATTTTGGAGGCTGATTTTAAAAGAAGTCAATACAGGAAGTAGGATGAAGTGTAAAGTCGCATGAAAAGCAAGACAAGCAAGTGGAGGATGAGTTAGGCAAGAACATTTCCATGTCTGGGGACAAGATTTCGTGTTAGAGAACAGTGGGCAAAGAATAGTGAGACAGGAGGGAGGACGAGGTAACAGGTACCTTGAAGTGACTATTGGATCGCTGAAAAAGGACAGTCACATGAAAGCAAGTGTTGAAATGTAGCGAGAACAAATGGGAGAAAATAGATTTAGAGACACACACACACACACACACACACACACACACACACACACACACAAAGTGACTTTAATCCTCTGGCAGCCTGTCCAGCCCCAGCCCTTCAGTGCCTCCCGCCGGGCAGCCCCGGCCCCTGGCAGCCAGGGAGGGCAGCGGTGTGTTCTCCGGCTCCTTCTGCAGTCAAGTGCCATTTTGATTTTTGTTTCCTTTGTTTCCCCGTAGGATATGCTTTTCTTCCTTAATAAGAAAGGACCCCTCACAAGAGGGATCTTCAGACAGTCGGCCAACATGAAATCCTGCAGAGAGCTGAGAGAGAAACTGAATTCCGGAGTTGAAGTATACCTAGACTATGAATCGGCTTTCGTGATAGCCTCTGTCTTAAAGGTGGGGAACGCACGCCCTTCGCCCCCCCCCACAGTGGAGCTCTGGGGGAAGACAGCTGGGGTCCCTCATTACGCTATCCACGAAGAAGCGTCATAGTTAGAGTCTCACAGCCAATTAGCTATGTGGTAAAAGTATTTGTAGCAGAAATTCTTGTGGCAAAGATGTCTATGGCAAATAGGTTTACTTACGGGAAAAAAAAAAACCTGGAACCCAGCCCCATGGTCACTTAACTCACATCCATAGTTGAGTTAGACTTCTTCTAAAGTGTTTTCCTCCCCACATTCTTGAAAATGCCTCACGTCTTTGCAAAACCTAAAGTCAAAACGAGCTTTCAGCAGCACTCTTGACCACAGCAATGGCTTCTGCAGACCAGTGTCAGGCTGCCGTCTCTCAGCAGGCTTGGTGTGCGCCCGCACCAGGGGTAGGGACAGGGCCCCAGCCTGCATCCCAGGGCCTGAAGCATAAAACCCAAATTCCGGAAAACGTGGTGAAGAAGGCTCTTACGTGTCCCTACTCCCAGGCAATTGCTTACAGAACCGTGCTTTATGAATTTAGGAACAGTCAGATGTCTCTCGGTAAAAGGGCCATGTCTGCTCTTAAAACAATCCCTGCCACAGACTTTGACAATAAAGTATCACTCAGAAGAGCTGGAGAGTGGAAGCGGGGAGCATCTTGTCTGTTTTACACAGGGTTTGCACTTGCCTTTCAGTCGTGGAGCTCAGTAGAGATATGTGTGGTGCGCTAGCTGAGCGAGACCCATGTCAGGGATGTGTATGCATGGTGGATTTTTCTTTGCTTTTTTTTTTTATCATATAATTAGGCTTTCTCCCATCTCTTAATTTAAGAAGTTAAAGGCTATGTTTTAGAAGATTTTCCTAATTCTGCTATTCTTCACAGCACCATACTCCTCAAAATTTTGAACTAAATTGTTGAGGCTGTTAACAAAGAAGTTTGGATGTAAAAGAGTTAAGCTGCATTTCACATTGCAGAGAAAGTAATTGTACAAGAATAAGCAAAGGGCAAAAAATAATTCAAATGATTGGAAAGTCTGGTTAGATGGGTTCCAACTAATTAAAGCTTTGTGATCAGTGGAACTGTGCTTTACTCTCAATTTTTTTCCAAGTGGTTGCAGGAAAGGAAGTACTTTTTGCCAAAAGTTATTGAGCTTTAGTTTTGTTTCTTGTTTTTGAGACTATTTGGGAGTGGTACTTAAGTTTTCCCTTAATTTTTCACTTAGGCTGGTTTTGCTTAAATATAAGCTTCACTCTGAACTATAATTGGAATAAAATTGCTTGAGAAAGCATAACTTTGACCCATCAGACATTTGAGGAAAAGTTCGTTTTTTAATCCTGTAGGAATCTCATCTCAGATTAATCTGGGAGCTCTGCTGATGGCCAGGGCTCTGCCTTTGGAGGGGAGGAGACTTTGAGTCGAGCACTGGGTGCTGGCAATTGTAATTCAGAACCAGCTTTCACATCCTTCTCAGCTGTGATGGTTGTTATTTCGTAACTTGTTATTCCAGCTGTGGAGAGGTTCATTGCGATGTTACGACTTATCTTTCAAGTGTAGGTTTTAAGATTTAATGATGTTTTTCTTCAAGACAGATCATAAATATGTTTTCCACTGAGGTTTAAAAAGAGAGCTATTGTCACTGCCCCACTTTGAAATAACTGATTTCGGCTCTTCTGAATCTGACTTGTCAAGTAGGTGCAGCACTAAAATTAGTTAGGAATTATGAAAATTCGATAGCTTTCCCCCCAAAAAAGGTAACTTTTGTGATGACACATCTGAATCACGAGTATCCAGGTACAGTCTCTCCTGGAAAATACAATAGAACAGAGAAAGACTTTAAATCAGTCACTTTCCTGCTTACTAACCACTCCAAAAAATTGTCTGATAATAGGTAACATGACCACGAAGAGGCTTTTAAATTATTTGAGAGCCTCAGCTATAGTTAGCTGGCCTTCCCTTGTCCCTCACTAATATTTGGCCATAGGACATACAGCAACATTTCAGTAATGACCCCTGCTACGTCTGCGACTGTGCTTGGCGTTGAGTGTATGCAGTGAAAGGCAAGGGTCTGGTCTGGTCCTGCCCTGAAGTAGCTCGTAGGCTCGTGGGAGACATGCTCACCTAATCAGCTGACTGCAGCACCGAGGCCCAAGGCTTCCATGTTAGTCACAGAAACACGACATGTTTTCTGTCACAAGTTGTGTGTCGCCTTTGGTAAGGCACATATGTAAGGCTGCTATTTGATTTTCCAGCAAGAATTAAAATTACTCCATTGCACACCTGTCTCCGTGTTGTAAGCAGGAACTTGCAAGAGGGTGGTCAGCCATGGGTCCAGCACTTAGACATAGAATTGGGTTTTCTCTGCCTGAAGTTTCCTAAGGTGGAGATCAGACTTCGCAAGCTTGGCTTGTTAGGACCGTGCCAAAAGCAACAGAGAGTGTTGGCCTAGAAAGGAAAGGAACATAGGACCAGGACCAAAGTGTGTTTACTTTTAAAGCTTTTTTATAAACAAATGTCAAACAACAACCTCCCTTGGTCAGATCCTACTTGTGTCATAGTCTGGTTTCACCCACACCCAGCCCCACAAGTGCTCTCAGCAGGAGTCTCGAAGGCCGAGAAGCATAATGTACCAGGGACATGTTATTTAATATACATTAGGGATGAGGGTGCTGCCCCAGGCTCCCAGAGCCAGCCATAGCCTGGAATGCCATCTCCCCTCCTATGAAGAATACAGAGAGACACTCCAGACACCTCTGGATGGAATTAGTCACCAATGCCACTGGAATCTAAAGTTCTAAATTACCAGGGACTTTGTGTTATTTACTACCCTGTTCCTGGCACCTCAAACAGTGCCTGGCACAGATGAGTAAATATGTGTAGAATGACTGGATGACTGACTACCACATTATGAATCTCACAGATACCTTCGTGCATTCCTTTTAACTAGTGATTTGAGAGAGAGAGAAAAAAAAAAAGATTAGGATGGTTTGCCAGACCCTGCCATGTTATACTAGTTTGCTAAGATGTATACAAACAGGAGGTTTCAGCCCAAACAGGTTGTCCTTTATCTTTCCCACTGTACTCCAGACCCCAATTTCCCTCTGGTTTTTTGTTAGAAAAAAAATCAAAGCATATTTTTCTCGGTGTGCACATCACTGGAGGGCTGGCGCAGAGCTCTGTGTGTTCCAAAGAAGGGAGGACTGAACTTTCCAATAAAGTGTCTTCTTTCTAATTTCTCCAATACAAATTATTAGAATAACAATTTAAATTTTTTTCCCTCTATGTAAGGATTTTCTACGGCACATTCCGGGAAGCTTATTATCATCAGATCTCTATAATCATTGGGTCTGTGTAATGGACAAAGGAAGTGACTGAGGAAAAAATAAATGCAGTTCAAAGGTAATTATTCCAATTTGGTCATTTCTCAAAAATACTTTTTAAAAAAACTTATTTTATAAGCTTGTCTGTTAATGTAATAATAACTATCAAAGTCATATCCATAGGGGCCAGTTTAAAAATAGACTTATGCTAGCAACTGTTGTTGTTATTATTGGTTTTTTTCCTAATCTTATTAATGTGGAATACTCAACCATTGTACACCTTCTGTATATTCTAATCTGATAGGCACTGAAACCCATTCAGACTAATAGCTACTACTGTAGACCCAATCTACAATTTATGACCTTAATTTTGGTAAATATATAACTAACCAGATGATTCCTTATACACTTCATTTAGGAGCCGAATTCATACAGAAAATTCCTTCCCCTCAAGGAGCTCACAGTCTAGTAGAAATAGACAGATAAAACCCTAGAATTCCAGTGCAGCACAGTCAGTGCCGTGACAGGGGTATGTGGAGGAGGGGACGTAAGGACAGTCCAGAGAGACAGTCAATTAATTGAAAAGTGTCAAGGGAAAAGGGAGTTGCAAAGCCTCAGCCTGATCACAGAGATTGCATTGTCTGTCCTCATGGAAAGGGAAGTGGCCGGCAGAACCCAGCACCCCCATTCCTGAGTATAAAATCCCACATCATAAGAGAATAGAAGAGAAGTGTCCATTAATGAAAAGCAATGCTTGCATTTCTGTGAAACCCAAGAATCCCAGTATCATTTAATTGCAAACGCTTGTTTAGTGCAGTGTTATCTTGAGCAACTTTCAAATGTAAATCATTATCTACATGCAGCTACTGATGGTGTAAGTGTTGAAGACACCAGACTCAGAGCCATGAACAAAATGCTGTCTCTGCTTTCGTGACAGCTTGGTGGGAACCGTTCAGAGACAGGGAACCTGAGATTCTGTATGTTGTTGCTCATTGTCTAAAACTTTATATTCTAGAAGCTATTAAAGGATGATTTTTAAAAGGACAGAATTATGGCTCTCATATAAATATGCACACATAAAAGAAATTTTATTTAAAACATGAATTAATAAAGAGAAGTACTAAGACGTTACTGCCGCCGGTTCAGAGAAGACGGTTAACTACTACAAGTTATAATAGTTGAATCAGAAATGCTGAAATGAACTTATAAATAGATATAAAAACCAAAACTGGCTTTTTCTGCTGGGGCATGAGGCAGTGCAAGTAAATCACGTGTCTCTTCACCAGAGAGAATTTTCAGGTCTATGGACAAGTATTATGTGTCCATATTGCTGTCAATATTCTATAGTTTACAGAGGTGTAAAATAACTCAAAGGCTCAGGGCCCCCTCAGAATCTGACACCCCAAAAGAGCACACTAGGCAAGGCCTTAATTCTCCACTGAATACATTCAGTAATCTTTTGGCCCATTGTAATCTGTCATAATTTGTCCCTAGAAAACCATACTCATTGTCAGTCTGTGGTGCTGAAGAAGCACCTCTCTGGTATTTATGCAACAAGAGTCAGATTACCTGATTTTCTTCCCCAGGTTGTGATACAGGAAAGCGGGGCACGAGAGGAGGGCTGTGTCCCAGGTCTCACTTGAGTCCCTGGGATGCGCCCCGCCAAGTGAGGGTTGTTGGCTTCACGCAGGAAAGAATTCAAGAGCGAGCCCTAGTTGAGTAAAAGTAGATTTGTTTAGAGAGATGTACACTCTGTAGACAGAGTGCAGGCCAGTCTCAGAATGCAGGAGAAGGGCAGAGGGGAGCAGGGTTGGGTGTTTAGTTTAAAGGAGAAGTAGACACACAGTCCATAGACAGAGTGCCGGGCATCTGGGAAGGTGAGGGAGCAAGAGAGTCCATGAGGCGCGGTGTTGTGAGTTTTTATACGTTAACAAGTGAGAGGATTACTCCAACTGCTTTGAGGAAGGGGCGGGGATCCCCAGGAATTGGGCCACTACCTTCTCCTTGACTTTCATGATCAGCCTCAGAGCTGTCATGGCACCTGTGGGTGTGCCGTTTGCGGTGCTAGTACATTACAGTGTGTGTGAGGGAGCTCAGGGTCCGCTGGAGGTCAGCTCTCCATCCATCCTGGTCCTCAAGGTCCATCAGGAGTTGACTTTTCCTCCACCTTGGTGCTAACTGCTGTGTCATTCCTTTAATGGCTGTATCCTGCCCCCTTCCCTCCCGTCTCAGTTACAGGTTCTTGTTGGAAAAAAGTAACAACCATGAATATATATATATGTACACACACACACACACACACACACACATATATATGTATATATATATATATACATATATATATATATATATACATTTCCTGGATGGTAGTAAATGATGGTGAATGATAATTTAAAAATTCCTTATCAAGTACAAAATCGGAACAGTAGGAAATATACTGTTATAAGCTTGACTGACGTGTGAAAGTGGGACCACTGAGATAAAGAGACATGGGACAGAACTGACCTTAGAAGCTGGTAGAGCAGAGTGTAAGCTCTCAGGATGGAACTGGGTGTCTTTGTGGCTGAGGCTTGAAAGGTTCTCACCCAGAGACAGAATATACAAAATAAATGAATAATCCCCCTGAGTCTTACTCTCTCCCCTCTGTAAGACAGTCCTCGCTTTGCACGTACTGTATGAGCTGACACTCCTGCATACCTGAACTATGTTTCTGCTTCGCGTGGTTCCCCATGAAAAGCGAAGAAAGGTTGCCCTGTCTACAAGTTTTCCATGAAATGTCTTGCTTAAAGAGCACCTTTGTCTGTCTTTAGGCTATTAGACCGGCTCCCAGGAGCGAATGTTGTTCTGCTAAAGTATCTTTTTGGGTTATTGCACAAGATTGAAAAACACGCGTCATCGAATCAGATGAATTCATTTAACTTAGCGGTGTGCATCGCTCCAAGCATCCTTTGGCCTCCTGCTTCCTCCAGCCCCGAACTAGAAAGTGAATTTACAAACAAGGTAATGAAGTTTTTCATTTTTCTGCCCTGGGGGACTGAGTCCCCGTTTTGAACCTAAAGTTTGGGGTATTAATTCTGAAAGACATGTCCTTAAGTACATCTTCTTATAAGTCTGAGTTCATCGAACTGTTCCGTCCTCTCCTGGTAGACTGCAGAAAGGTGATTTCTTAAGCAAAGAAAGTGATAGTAATTGGGTTACTTCTGTTTTCCCTTTAAGGAGGCAAAACAGCTGTGACTGACTGAAACCATAGAGGGGGAAGAGCAGTTGATAAGATTTTAAAAAGAAACAAAAGACTTTGAAATTGAACAGGCGCAGGTGGAAATCTCAACCCTCCCCACTTGCCAGATGTACAGTCTAGGGCAGAATTAGTTACACTGATCCACAGTTTCCTCATCTAACACAATGGAGGTGGGGATGGTACCTCACTCACTCAGTACGTACTTGAAATCACACTCCTGCAGTACCTGGTGGTTAGTACAAGGATGGGGCACTGATTCCTCTTCCTCCCAATGTTCTGCCTGCTCCTTTGCCTCAGCTACTGGGGCAAGAAGACTATGGAAAGGTTCCAGTATATCTCAGTGGAGGCACAGCGCTCCCCAGTGAGCTCTTCTCCAAGCATCTCCAGTTCTGGCTCCTCAGGGAGGGAAACGCATAGGAAGAGGCTGGTCAGGGAACATGTACGCTTTTCTCTCCAGCCGTCTCTCTCCTTCACAGTAAATCCACAGAGGATGCCCACCTCCCACACTTATGACACCTGCCTTTTACATAAGAAACATATTTTATAAGTCTTTATCTAACGATGCTCCATGAATTTTAATAAGAAAGTATATTTCTTCATCCCAAATGCCCTGTACAGAGAATATTTAAATTACCCTAATTTTAAAGACAGGAACATTAGTATCAAAATGTTAGCATTAAACCAAGGCCACAAATAATAACTTTAAGCCACTGATTAAAATCGATTTCTATACTCAAACTACTCTTGTTTTTTTAGGGGAAATGGTTCTGTTTAGTTTCTAAGCAGACATGAACTTTGAATTTTTCTCAGGATTCTTTCGCTTTTTTTTGGGGGGGGGGGGTTTGAACCAGGATTCGTATATGAAGTGTGATTTATAGGTGCACTATGTGAAAAGTAGCCCTTCATTTTTGTTCCTTTTTTGTGCAGGTTTCTCTGCTTATACAATTTCTGATTGAAAATTGCTGTATAATATTTGGAGAAGAAATCACTTCCCTTTTGGAAGAGGTTTCAGTGACATGTGATACGAAAGAGAAAGCCTCAGGTATTGTGAATAATGGGGTTGTTTTTGTGTGTGAGAAATAGACACACATGTGAAGGTCAGTGAGGGCACCGGTTACCCTGCAGCCCAGAGCAACTCGGGTGAAGGGGCCTCTCACCTGAGTCAGGGGCTGAGGGCTTCTGCCCCTTCCTTAGAAGGCCTGCTCATAGGTCAGGCTGTGTTAACACTGTGGTCGGGTTACCTAGTGTATAAGACAAGGTTCCCAAACTCCAAGAAGTTGTTAGTGGCAGAATTTTAACTTTTTTTTTTTAATAAAACCTTACAAGGATATACAATAGAACAATTAACAGACTTACAATATAACAATATTGTTACAACATATTGTTACAATATCTTACAATATAACAGAACTGCTGTGGTTGAAACTGGAGTAGGAGACCCAGAAGCAGGCCTGGTCTGGTTCCTCCTCATCTTCCTCTCCGAGGTCCCTGACACCTCTCAGAAATCCAGCACCCTGCAAAACACTTGAGAAAACAGCTAGCTTCATGGGGCGGGGCAGGGTGTGTGGGGCTTGAAGACATTCAGCCTTCCAAAATATGAATGCCTGTACCACCAATTCTTGGTTATCTTTGAACAATTATTCTGTGCCACCATAACATTAGTATCTTCTCCTGTAATTGTGGGAAACCATAACATCTAACTGGTATGATTGCTGTAAAGAATAAACAAAGTAATAGATATTAAAGAACTTTGTCAAAGGGAAATTGATAAGGTTGGTAAATGGTTTCTCTGAGACTAATAGAGTTAATTAGGTATATCCACCAGCTAATCCATTTAAAAGACAGTCTTATTCAGAACCTGAGTGTTCTGAATAAGTGCATTAATTTCTTCATATTTTTTACCATTACCTGGTATTATGACATGTCTTCATTGCTTTGAGGAAATCTTACTTAAAGAAAGGCTATTTCTTCAGGGACTGAGGTAAATCTAGTATACCCCAAGAATTTACTTTTAGTTTCTGCACTAACAACTAGAAAGATTATGCTTTCTTTCTTGAGAGTAGGAATTTAAAAAATCTGCATGAAAACAGAATTAAACTGAACAGCATAGTTGTTTAGTTTTTTTTTTTTTTTTTTTAAGGCAGCGTGTATTTGAGGCAAGTGCAAATGTTAATCATGGTTTGATTTTTTTCGACAGATAACTCTTTCTTCCAGCTGAATGACTCCTCCTATGACAGCCTGGAAAATGAGCTGAACGAAGAAGTCGATGCTCCGTGCAGTGACTTGGTAAAGAAACTCAGTCTGGGCAGCAGAAGCATGGACTCCATGTTAACCCTCAGTGACTATGACCTCGAGCAGCCTGAGGTGGAAAGCATTTTAACCCTGAGCGACTTTGACTTAGACCATCCTGAAGATGAGGACGTTCAGGTGGAACAGCCCGGTGAGCCCGAGCCGGTGACCGTGGCGGCAGTGTACAGAAAGGCCTCGCTGCAGGACCAGGCCAGTGCCCCCTCTGGCATGAGCACCCCCAGCCACCTGTCCGCAGCTATGGAAGATGCTCCAAAAACCCCGAGGCAACAGCGGCGCTGCTCGGAGCCCAGCATCGGCTACCTGGGCTCAAAGCTTTCCTTTCTCAGGGCGTTTTATCCGAAAAGGATACGCAAGTCGAGCTGTGATGCAATTCCTCCTGAAAAAAGATGAGAACCATCTGAGTCAGAATCCACCCCTCCAGGAAGAGGGTAAGACAGGTTTTAAAACAAGTTTAGTCACAGACACTGATGTCAAGAAAAATGCCACTGATAAAAATGATAAGAAGAAAAGCTGGTGTGATAGCGAAGGAAATCATGTAAAGCCTTTTTCCTAAATCCAAGCCAGTGACCATTTCTCACAGCCACCTGTCTTCACACGATCGTCCCAGGAACCAGCCCTTCACTGTGGACACGGCTGGGTACTCCCCACCATGCACAGCAGAGCCCCTCAAGGGCTCAAGGAGGCAGCGGCGCTGCTCAGAGCCCAGCACTGATGACCGACGCTGCAAACTGACCTATCTCAGGGGACTTTATTCAAAAAAGAAGCAGCACAACACGAGCTGTGACACCAGTCTCTTGCACAGAGAGGAGGATTATCTCAAGCAGCACAAGTCTTTGCAGATGGAGGGGCAAAAGCTTATCAATCAGAGCTTGGTCATGGGGATCGAGGTTGGCAAGAGTGGTGCCGCAAACCAGAACACTGAGAAGGTCTTCCCTCCAAGATTAAACATTTGCCCGAGGAGTAGCTGTTCCAGCTTGTCCTCCCCGGACACGTCCCCATCTGGCTCGCCAGTAAGCTCCCAAGACAGCGCATTTTCTCAGATTTCTGAACAATCGGTGTTTACACCCACTGAAACATCCTCTCCAATAGATTGCACTTTTCAAGCTCAAGGAAAACAGGAAGAGCTTTCTTCTGACTTTAGCAGTTCCAGCCTCATTTCTGGAATTCCCGGTCCCTCATCAGGGCAGGCCAGCAGCCACCAGGCTCATACAAAAAAGGACAGCCTAGAGGGGCATTCACAAATGCGTTCTGTAAGTCTTCACCCCAGCACATGGTTGAGAAATGGTATAGCCAGTTTGAAAAATTGGTCTCTCAAAAAGAAGGCAAGGGCACCGAGACCAGAAAACAATAAAACAGGTTCTCTAAAAGGACCCACGGAGCCACCTCCACGTGCCTCCTGGCATTCCAGAAGCCAGCGCACTGCAAGAGAGACAGACAGACATTCCCCAAAGGGCAGCCGAAGGGCTTGGAGCTGTGCAAACAGCCCAGTCCTGTAGTTCTTACCCCAGCCAGGACTCAGAGAAGGATGGTAGCTCTCCATCCAGCCTGGCAGAAGACGGACTTGAGCTTTGTATGAAGTCGCCTGAGGAAGGAGAGAAGGATGGGCAGTGCTCTCCTGGTACTCTGCCTCTAGAAGGATCCTCACCCAGCTCTTTGCCAGTGGATGACGTGTCCAGCCCAGACTCAGGGCCAGCAGTGGTTTCTGATGTTGAGGACACGCGTGTAACCAAAGACATTTAACCACAATCAGAATCTAATATCTGCAAGGACAGAAACCGGGCTACTAATAACATAAAGATAATAATTACTATGACCCCTGTGTATAGAATAACCGAGACAGGTAGCATCGGGGTTATCACTGCTGATACTTAGAACAACAAAAGAATCCTCTTTGTTGAGACTATTTGGCAAAAAGTCAAGGCTAAAAGATTTTATCACCTAACTGGGAGGCTTTTCCTTTTTGGAGCATGGATTGATCCTGTCATGCATTTTAAGGGATCCCAGCAGAGGGCTAAAGATGCATCATCTTCTCTAGAGGAAACATGCCTTTGATGACGCTAAGAAGGCCAGGATATCAAAAGTGAAGAATAAAAGCCATGGGACAGAGGGGGAAGTCTGCAAAGAAACCATCCACATTCCATGAAATGTTTGTAATAAGTAGCAAGAAAAATGCCACCAATCAAAGCATTAAGAAGGAAAGCATGTCAGATGATCAAGGAAATCACGTCAGACTTTTCCCCGAAACCAAGCGAGTGGCCAGTTCTGAGACATCTCATAGTCAATCACGTGCCCTCACAGAATCATTCCAGGTACCAGCCCTATTAAGGCAGCTAGTGTGGAAGAAACTCGAGGGATTCGAGCCACGAGTACCATGACATCATAGTTTTTGTTGGTCAGTTTGTTTTTCCATGAGCGTTTCACTGCTCTGCAGAGGCCCCCGGACACAGCTGTGGGGAGAAAGAAGGAAATGGGTGCTCATTTCAGTGTTCTTTCCAGAGGTGCCTGAGCCAGGAACATTCTCCAGAAATGTACTTTTTCCTCCTAGGAGGTGCCCTCCTGGACAGCATTGGCTGTTCTTAGTGAGGAGGAAGAGTCTGCAAACAGTCCTTCCTTTGTTACACGGTCACTGTTGCCAACAGGTGATCAAAGCAGGACTCCTCTTTGCTGAAATGTTTTTCTGCAGCCTTGCCTCTTGGATTAATCAGCCAGAAAAAAAATTGCTGATAAATCCTCCTTTTCTGATGGCCATTTAACAGCCGAGAGAGCAGTTTTGAGAGCTGGCAGGTTGTAAAGAGTCACAAAACAGAAGAGCCACCACAGTGGCTGTCTGGCCTTCTTTCAGATACTCCTTGACGCTGGATTTTCTGACCTCCAGAAGTTTTTACATCATTTTGTCCCAAAATGATTCACGGTGTATACCCCACTGGTTTATTCCAGCGGGGTACACACCACCGTGCGTACCCCACTGGTTTATTCCAGCGGGGCATACACGGTGGTGTATACCCCATTGGTTTATTCCAGCGGGGCATACACTGTGGTGTATACCCCATTGGTTTATTCCAGCGGGGCATACACGGTGGTGTATACCCCATTGGTTTATTCCAGTGGGGTATACACTGTGAATCATCTTGGGACAAAAAGATGTAAAAACTTCTGGAGGTCAGAAAATCCAGCGTCGAGGACTGTCTGAAAGAAGGCCCGACAGCCACTGTGGTGGCTCTTCTGTTCTGTGACTCTTTACAACCTGCCAGCCCCTCTCTCTCAAAGGTTACACCTCTCCTGGATTACCTCCATGGATTATTAGGCCTTGCCAGACAGTACGAAGGGACAAGCAGGAATGGCTGCGCACCTTCCTTCATTTTAAACACTTACTTATTAGAAATTGCTTAGAACCCATTTGACCTCTTTAATTCAAATTCCGATGGCCCTTTCTCCCACAAACTTGCTTATTCCAAATCACTTTTCTTAGCCACCCAGAAACTTTCATGCCAAATATGCTTTCCCTGTTGTCCTAACGATTGCATTTTTTCATTGTAAAAAAAAAAAATATTTTTTCTGTAAGCTAGAAGTCCTTTCAGTATTAGCCATAGGTGCTACCTACCTCTTGGGGACATGGCCCTTTTTGTCCTTAGCAGTATAATAAACCTTTAGAATTCTGTGTCCAAAGAGCTCCTTTATGACACTGGCCATCTCAGTCACAGATGTGAAGTAGATTTTACCTTATCACCAACCACTCCTATATTTAGACTAATCTAAGTGTCCATATGCATCTCACGTGATACGATATATGAGAGCAGCAGGGATTCCCCTCACCCTGCGGGCACACTACTGTCAGAACTGCAATATGTGAATGAAGCTCTATGGCTTGGAGTGTCTTTTCCAGAAGCAAACTGCTTCTCTACTTAACAAAATAATAGTTCTAGCCATTTTTTTTTCTTTTGTAGTGGCGAGAGAAAATCATACGCCCAGTTTGAAGCAGAGAAAAGAATAGACACTCGAGTTCTTTAATAACCATTTCTACTCTGTGTTCCCTTAGATACTCCTTACATACTTAATGTGAATACTTAATATTGCTGTAAAGTATTATATTGTATGATTTGAAGACAGACTACATGTCATTTTATTACACTCTTGTCAATCTATAATATATCAGACTGATGCTTTATCTAAGATGCTTTTGAGTTTGTATAATATATCTTGACAAATTTTACTACATATGTTATGTAAGAAATGTGTATTTTTGTATTTGCAGAAACCGCTGCTAAATTTTAAAGTTGTTTGATTTTTCAAGGCACTGATAATAGATATGTATGAAGTCCATGCAATGTATTAAATGAAACACCATTCTTCAAAAGTTAACAATCCCTCCAGAGTAATACTGCCCTTTGTGCAATTGTTTTAGCTAATGAACTCAATTTCTGCTTAACATTGAGGATTTCATAAAATGTAATTAATGATGAATTGGAACTTTGAACTTTTCGTCATAGGCCATGGTCAGTCTTTCCAGAAAAAGATATTTTTCTAATCTTATCATTTACCAAACAAGTCATGCTTTAGACACAAAGTCTTCATTTTCTTAGGTATTACATTCTCACGGTGCTCCTAGAATCAGATGCACATATAGTCTACATTCTTATAGCAAAAAAAAAAAAAAAAAAAAAAAACCAAAAACTCGGTTTGATTGTATAAGATTTTCTTATCTAAATTTGAACCATTCTGACCAGAGTGTCCACTTGATTCCAGACACATCCAGGCATCCCAGGATGTCTGGATCCAGATTCTACAAGACATCAGTATTTCTAAGGTCATGTAAACTTAAGCAGTATTACTGGTTTCTTGTGACTGCTGCATTTTTGCCCCCTCAAAGTTCACGGAGTTCACTCTGTGTGAGTCTAAGCACCATTTCAAAGAGATTCAAAAATATATATACTACCTTAGTCCAGAAAAAAAAAACTGATTTGCTTTGAGCAGTAAAGGCCTACAACCCACTGTCAGAAATGTCACTGATTAAATTTGGGCAATGTACACATATACTGATGTTGATTTCTCCTTAATGTTAAACAAATAATGTATTTGTTTGCTTTTAAAGAAGAATCTCAATCTACTGTGAAACCATTGGATTGAATAAACTATCTCACATTGTATTTTTCTGCTTTTCATGGTGTGATATTGAATTGAAAGCGTCTAATGTATCCTTGAACCAGTAGCATATTTTGTCTGTTGAAAGGTAACTGAGACTATTATGTATCTTAGTCCAACTTATGGTAGTAAATGTTTAACTGATCTTTTCATCCCTGGTCATGTTTTAATCACTTGAGAGGAAGTCTTTGGAAAGTGTTTATTTCAATACAAAGAAAAAAAATTGAACCATAAAGTTGGGTAAAATGTTGACTTTTTAAAAAAATCATCTGTTCTGGTTATGAGGATATCTCATAAGCTAACTTTCCTGCTTAAAGGAAGAGTACTCTTGAGTTCTGGGTTTTCTACACCAATCATGAATCTCTCTTATCTCTGAGCCACTTATGGGTATAAGTCCTTCATGTTTTGTTTTGTTTTTTAAGTAAACTCCTTAAGCTTCCGTTTTGCATGATGTCAGGTGTGTGATAGAATTGGCAGAAGGCTCTGGGGTGTGATTTGGAAAGTTTTGCTTCCAAATCCTCCAAAAAATATACACAGGATGGTATTAGATATATATTGTTATTTAATTTGTACAGCATGTGTGCTCATTGTGCAGTGCCAGAGTGCACGTACGTACGTAGGTAGATAGTTCAAAGTGCTTCTCTAACCTATTTTAATTTGTTAAGGCAAAGTAAATGTTTTCTGGAGTTTGATAATATATGACAACGTGAGATGCAGGTTTGGGAGATGTTGAGATTTAAATGCTAGTTGTTTTATCTAGGTTTGATTTTTAGATTACAGCAACTTGGAATTCAATTTAGAACTCCTCACAGCCTCTTGATCTGCTGTGAGGAGTGAATAAATTAGCTAAAAACCTATACTTGTGAGGCAGGCCCATTACTTTGAGCAAGTAAAATAGATATTTTAAAGAAATACCCCATCTTTCCCAGGTCACAGGGATGGTGATTATTACTGCCTAAAATTTTCAGAAGGAAAAGAAACATTCTATCTTTGCCCCAAGAATGAGATGACTAAGAAGCAGAGAATCTTCAAAATACATGAACACAGAGAAGCTTACTGTTTGAAGGCACAGCAGATGAATAGAGGGGGAGGAAAGCCGGAGATGAGCTAATCCAAGCAAGAAACTGAATCACAAGGAGTTAAAAGAAAATTGAGAAAAGGGAAAGAATATGGCCAGAAGGAGATAGAAGTGTTACAAATGATATAAATGCCAGTCAGACAGTGTAATTTTTATTGCCAGGTACTATTCTAGACCCTAGGATACAAGGTAAAAAAGGATAGATTGTTTCTGTCCTTGAGGACTTTAAAACAACTTGGGAAAATTAGGCTGCAGAGAAGAAGGGGAGCAGTAAACAACCACTGGGCACTTACTGTTGCCTCTGTGCACTGGTGATCAGTGCATTGTTTTATTTCACTTAATGTTCACAATACCCTATGTGGTGGGTACCTTCAGAACCTCACTCTGACTCCAGCCTCTTTTTTTCACCCTTTCTTAAAATAGGCATGATAATACTTCTTCCATAATAAAGCAGACACAAGGCGTGTACATGAGGACCCATCCAAGCCTTACTAAGTTATTGTGTCTCAGCTAAGTAACTCTAAGAAAATCCCCTCTCCCCTCCATGCGCCTTCCAACAGAGACACCTGCTGATGCCACACGTGCACTCAGAGCTGTGGCAGCAGACAGAGCAGCAATTGGAACTGTAAGAGGGGGACAAGCAAACAGAGCCCCTCTCAGCCGGGCTGGGTCTGAGGGATGCTCTGACCTAAGGCTCTACCTATCCCCGACCTGGCGTCCAACACAGGCCACAGGTGACGGACAAAGTCAGAGGAGCTGATTTCAGTCAAGGCAGCTCTCCGCGCCCTGTCACACTAGATCAACCAGTGGTTGGGCTGGTGTCATGTGGAAAAAACAAGTCTTTGATGAGTGAGTTTTTCACTTCCCTCAGCTCAAGTCAGCATGAATGCCTGCCAAGTATGTGGGCAAATTGGGGCCCCAAACATGTTGCTGTTTGCCATGCTGGAGGCAGCTCCGCTTTCCCACTGCCCTCAGAGGGGTTTGGTTTGGAGTTGGGGGCAACAGAAGGAAGCTAAGACTGGGAAACTGACAACTAGGATGGGGCTAACCTGAGAAGGTCTCAGGGGTTTCCCAAGTTTAGATACCCTCTTGTCCAGAGTGGGGTTGGCAGAGACCTTGACATCACCCCAGCGTGTGCCTGTGTGTGACTGACCAGGCTGTAACAAAGGCTTTCTCAGAATCTGAGGTTAAGAAAGATGAAGGGCAGGGGCCGCCTGTCTGTCTGCAATGGGCATGTTGCATAATAATAGCTTTCTCTGATCTTTCTTCTGCCTGTTCGTGGTTTCTCTACTTCCTTTCAACTTTGTAACATGACACCCAGCTGCTGGCTTCTTATCTCTGCTACCTGCCCCCACCTCCCAAATCTCCTCCTCAGACTCGCACAGAGAACAGAGACCCCTCCTGTTTTGAAGCCTGGAGGATCACACCAGTTCCCTTACCATCCCTCTGTTTGCTGGACTCGTTGTTTAGTGATACTGTAGCCAGTTGAGGACCATTCTTCCTGCCTCCAACCTTAGTCTAAGGTTACTTATTCAGGCAGGTCACATGCCCCCGTAAGCCAGGAGGACCCATCTCGTGGCCAGGATAGAACCTAGATTTGAATATTTTGTCTGAAGTTTTTCCACTCCTACATAAACTCAGGAGATGAAAAACAAGACCGCTGACTTTCTTAGACTGATGCTTGGAGGATAACAAAGACCCCTGTGCCATCAGGCTGAGCCCAGGAGAGACGGCATCTCCCGGGGCTGCACAGCTGGTGGGGGGGGGCAGATTCGGGAGCAGGTGGCTTGGTGATGAGCTATAACAGGGCCGGCCCAGGTCAACACTTTCTGGGTCTGAGGACTCCTAAGCTGCTGGCTCAGTGAGAATGTAATGAGAGTGTTTTCCAAGTGTCCCAAGTTTGGAAACAGATCATTCCCATCAAAATAAACAGATTACTTTATAAAGAGATTCTCTGCCTGCCTTTTTTGCTCCTTCTAAAAAGGAGAACTGTGCTTTGAAGAAAAAAAAAATGCCCTCTGCATAGGTTTTCTCAAAGACACTGATGAGCAGGAGTTCCCTGTCAGGGGTCCCCAACTGCCTGGGCCTCTCAGAAGCAGAAATGGAGGCACCCACATAATCTCAACAGTGAAAAAGCCAATTATCAAACTGCACAGGCTAATGACAATATTAGCAGCAGCAGCATCCTTTACTTTTAGATCTAATTCCTGAACTTAGTATGTTAACTTTGGGGGGAAATAAGGTCTGTGTCCTGACAAAAGAAATTATCTGCAGTCACATAAGTGTGTTGGTTGGTTTTTGTGGGGGTTTTGGGGAGGGGTTGGTGGAAAAGTATATTAAAAATTTAGAAAAGAAATGAGAATCTACAGGAAAAGGAAAAGCCCACTAAGAAAGGCAAATACGTAGTAAGGACTGAGGATCAACTGCTTAAATGAGCCAGTACATAGTTTAAAGACAAAAAATGGCAAAAGCAACTATAACTATAATAAACAGATAAAAGATAAGCATGAAGATGTAAACTATAACATCAAAAACAAATGTGGGGGAGGGCAGTTAAAAATGTAGCTCATTTAGCGTATGTTTGAACTTAAATGACTATCTTGTTTAAAACAAGTAGATATAATTATAAGTCAACATATATGAAACCCATGGTAACCACAAAACAAAAAATCTACAATAAAACATAAAAACTAGGAAGAAAGGAACACAAACATTCTGCTAAGGGAAATCATCAAACCACAAGGAAAGGAACAGAAAGAAGAAATGAACATAGGAGAACTACAAAACCAACTGGGAAACAAACAATGAAATGGCAACAGGTTCATCTCTATCAATAATTTCAATGAACTAAATGCTCTTGATCAAAAGACAAGGGTGGCTGTTTGGATAAAAAAAAAAAAAACGAGTCATCACTATGCTTCCTAAAAGAGACTCACTTCAAAGCTACAGACACACACAGACTGAAAGGGAGAGGATGGAAAAGGTATTTCATGCTAACAGAAACAAGAAAGCAGGGAAAGCAGTATTCCTATCAGACAAAATAAACTTTAAAACAAAGGTTATAACAAAAGACAAAGAAGGGATCAATACAAGAAAAAAAAGTATTACATCCCTCAACATATGCACCCAAAACAGTAGCATCTAAATAAATATAAAAGCAAATACTAACAGACATAAAGGAAGAATTGACAATAATATAATAATAACAGGGGATTTTAACACCTCCACTTAAATGAATGGACATGCCATCCAGACAGAAAATCATTAAAACAGCAGTTGTCTTAAATGATACGATAGACCAGTTGGTCTTAAGAGACATTACAAGACATTCCATTCAAAACCACACCGATACACCTTTTATTTTTTTTTTTTTTTCAAGTGTAAAGCCTTGCTCAAGACTTGAAGCAAGCAGGTCAGAAGAGCTGAGAATTCCAAGAACAGACCAGGAAAGGGGCTCATCGTGGGAAGAGGCTTCCAACAGATCAGGCATCACCCAGGGGTCCCAGGGCTGGGTGTTCCCCAGGGCTGGTGGCAAAGGTTTTGAGGAAAAAACCATGCCAGATGCTGCTCTCTGAATGAACCCAGGCCTACAAATAACAAAAATAATGATAAAAACTGCATCTTCCCAAGAGTTACGGGGCAGGCACTGTGGTAGGTTACTTGCAAACATCACTTTATTCCTCAGAAATGAATTGGTACCTGATTTTCAGGTAAGGAAACAAGACCAAGGCAAAGGACACAAATGCATTTCAAGCCTTTGCTGTGTCCCGTCAGGTGGCCAAGCTCAACATGGATGGGGAGGGAGGAGCTGCCCGCAGCCAGAGGCCAAGCAGCTGCGGGGCAGTGAGTGTGGGTGTCTAATCCTATGACCAGGGAATGGAGAATTAGAACTATTATCCAATGTACCGCCTTTCTCATCAAAAATAAAACCAGCAGTGTCGCTGGCATAAAGGCCCCCAGGGGAAAAACACAGCTCACACATGAGGTGCTGTTAAACACTAAGGTGACAGAAAAGTAGTGAGCTTAACCCAAAATAAAACTGACTCGTCTTCACTCTGCTCCCCGAGAGGGCAGAAGGCTAGCGTGTACAGGACTGGCATCTTTGTTTATATTTGTTCTGTTAATAAAAGTCAGTTTCTACCTCCTTATGGAGGAGAATATTGAAACATGGAGGACCTGAAGGCACCGTCCCCCGCATTTCCCTTTGCTTGACTTTCCAAACGCAACGTTTTGCCTTCAACCCCTTTTCCAATACACTTGGTTGAACCAAGAGGATCAGAGCTTTTTGAAAATACTGAACAAATGGACTTCAAAACTGCTGTGAGGATCAAATACACACCAGGCACTTATCGGGCTGCTAGACCCAGCTTCCAAGCTCACCGTCCGAGAACAGGGAGCGTTCGTTTTAATATGCTTCTCCTCTCCCTGCCCCAACAGCCCAGCACAGTGTCGGGCCCGTGGTCTCGTTCAGTAAACACTTGCTGGATCGACATCATCATCAAATGTGTGTTCATGACCCCCTCTTGTCTCTGCCCAAAAGGATGCCAAGAGGCCAGAGGTAGAATCCAGCTGGGTGGGGCCACAAAGTCAGTCACAATGTCTGGGAACTGCTCACTTGTACTTCATCTTTGCTTTCGCTTGACCGCATCAACAGAGACCAGTTATCTTCAGCTCACTCCTTTGGCAAACTGTACTAAACGCTACTAGTCACCAAGGCTGGAAAAGCCTTGAAGAGAGGCGAGGCCACTGTAATGCCAGACAAACCAAATCCAGTCTTTGCCCGCGTGTTGTTCCTGGGCTGGAAGGGGACACCAGCCCTCAACAGTCAGACCGCAGATAGCCCAGAAATAACATGGTGAGTCCTCAGCAGCGGTGCAAAGGGGTGCTCTGCGGGCCTGGGTGCCACGTGCCTTGACTGCATTGGTTTTTCAAATAATAGAAATTGAAAGCATTGTTCAGTATTAACATATATCGTTGTGTCCTTCTTTAAATGAATCTTTGTCAAATAAATGATCCTTGGGGATCCTCTATTGTCTTGCTCTACAAATTCTAGGCTCTCTGTTTCCCACATGGAGGGACTTGGTAAGTATTTGCTGCTGAGATGAAGGCGGCTTTGTCAAGTAGGGTCCACGCTACTGAGTGCTGGTGGGCACACAGCCGCTCCCCAGACTCGAATTTTGTAGATTTCACCTGCAGAACCTGAGAGGGGACGATGGTGCTTCACTCTGCCTTCCCCTTCCTGTCTCCCCATATATGGCTCAGAATGTGTCCCTAAATCGTACTCTTCTCTGGTCTCCCCATTGTGGGTGCCTTCTTCCCACATCTTCTCCCTGCTCCCCATCTTCCCTTTTAAAAGAGAGAGGGGCTGTGTTCTGCCGTGGACAGGAAGCAGCCCACAGAGCCAACAGGAGTTGGCTACCCTTTCCCAGAGCACTAAACATCTTGAAGATATTTGTAATTTTACTCACAACTGGAGGATATAATTCTTCGCTTGCTGAATCAAAGTCCACCAGCTGTCAGAGGATTCCAGAGACGATTTGTATGATTCTCAAAGTGAAAACAAAATGAAATGGTTCTACTCTAACCCTAGCCTCCCTCACACACAAATATACACTCTCACCTCCAATTCATGGGCTCTTGCTCTCAGACAGAAGCAGCGCACTGCCTCCTGCTTGCCCCTGCCTCCCCTGACCACACCTCTAAGGAGAGATGTGTTCAACTCATATCTGGAGCATACAGACTTTGTGATGCAAATCAGGCCCGGGCAGACCGCAGGTTTAAGATGAGTTACTGTCTGCTCTAAGGGGCCTGAGGGATAGGGAGGAATCCCAGCCAAGGAGAGGGAGGCAGACTTGCTCTCCTATGCAATTAATCATCTGTCAGTGCAAAGGGATGGCCACTGGGACATCAGGTGAGTCTCTGCAGCTTGCTACATCTCTGCTTTCCAGCTGGGGCCATGCGGTCCAAGCAGTTTGGCCAAGACCTCCCCCTTGCCTAGACCTTGGAAGATGGGGAAAGCAGCTTGCCAGTCTGCAGGGGAGACTGTGAGGCTCCTCATCCAGGGCTAGCAGGCCCCGTCCTGGGCACAGGCCCTCGGCATTGACTCTCCCCAGGGTCTCTGCGCACAGAAGCTAAGTGAATGCCAACACCCACCCCATTCACCAGACTTCAGTAGTAGCTACTGCTACTCTCATGTCCTGAACCTTGTTAAACCCGATGCACACCATTTAATCCATCTTGCAGCCCTTTGAGGATGAACACCATGCTTATCCCATTTTACAGATGAGGGAAGTAAGGCTCAGAGAGACTCAGTCACCTGCCCAAGGTCACACAGTTGTTGAGTGATGGACTTGACCTCTGGCCTGTCTGATTTAGAAGCCAGCATTTGGAAGCACCAGGCTGCTGCCTTTCCCGGAAACTGGGGGAGGTCTCATGGGATCAAGTCCTTTTTGAACTGAGAACAAGAAAAAGATTTCATTCCCCTGAACACATGGTAGATTGTCTCCACTTCAGTGAAGATAACCGTAAAAATAACTGGGAGACAAATTGATGGCACAACCATAGCAGCAACCAGTTACGTCCTTCCAACATATTTGGAGTTTGAGTTCCCTATTCCCATTCTCAACTTTTTGGCTTCCTACACCCTCCTAATCCTCTGTGCAGGTGTCTGCTTGTTTTTATCATGGTGTGTGTTTTCTGCAAATCTTTTGTAGAATGAAATGGGAAATAGAAATGTGAAAAGGACAGATGGATGATTTTTAGCTTTTATGCATGGGATTTTGCACTCCTTCCCCACCTGTCACCCCAGCTAGATTGCAGGTGCCCTGAAGGCAAGGGATAAGTCTCTTACCACTGTCTGTCCAGCACTTACCTCAATGCACATTGATGCCAAGATGGAAAACTATCTCATGGAGCATATCACAGATGTACAAGTACCAATCGCGGGCTTCTATCCTTGGGGAAGCGTGTTCAACCTCTCCAAGGACTGTTCAATGACACCATCCTCAAATAACAACCACGGTTCGTGAAAATGTCCCAGCACCTCCACGATGGCTACTTACTGAGTGTTTACTAAACACATTACACAATAATGATTCACAACAATAGAGTGCTCAATAAAGATGTAAGCTCTGTCCTTTCATTTATTGAAGTATAATCAGTTACAATGTGTCAATTTCTGGTGCACAGCATAATGTTTCAGTCATACATATACATACATATATTCATTTTCATCTTTTTCATTATAAGAGATCAAAAAAAGAAAGACGACACTAATGAACTTAACTACAAAACAGAAACAGACTCACAGACATAGTAAACAATCTTATGATTACTAGGGGGAATGGAGGTGGGAAGGGATGAATTGGGAGTTCAGGATCTGCAAATATTAAGTAGTATATATAAAACAGATAAACAACAAATTTCTTCTGTATGGCACAGGAAACTATATTCGATATCTTGCAAGCACTCTACATTTAATGACTCAATCTTCATCAATAATAGAGCCCAGAGCTAGGTCCAGTCTTAAGCCACATTTCCCAGATGAGAAGACTTATCCTGAGGAAGGTTAAATAACTTCCTGGGACCCCTGGAGCGAGCCCTCCTGACCCTGTGGAAAGTCGTTAGAGACCGTTAGTGGATGCCCTCTGACCGGATCACACAGCCCCCCTCCCTGACCAGACAAGGCCTGCTGGAGTCCAGCACAGACCACAGGCTGACGCCAGCTCGCGGAGGGGATCTCCCAAGCAGGTAATGACCTCTCACTCCTGCTCAACACCCAGAAACACAGTAGGAAGTTAAGGCCTGGGTTCATGGCAGCCATTCAAGGATTTTTGTGACTTTTCCCAAGTCACTTAACCTCTGTGATCCTCAGTTTCCTCATCTGCAAACTGGAGTAGTAACATCGGCCCCCAGATTCTGCATGGGGCTGTTGTGAGATTTCAAAATGAACCACATTCAAATGAGAGTGGATGCCGCCTTGTAGAGGGAAGGGGGCTCTGCTCAACTCTGCCAGAGCCGTGGGCCACATTCCTGCATCCAGGCCCCTTGGAAAACATGATCTAATTGGATGATTCAAACAGGCTTCCCAAATGCATTACAGATCACTGCTGGGAAATACCAAGCAGAGTTCAACCAGCCCCAGAGGTGACTCTCAAGGCTGGTGAGTAAACCACGGTTATATCACTTTGGGCTCCCGGCCACTTGGCCGCGGTGCTAGAAATGCTTCAGGCTTGCTCCGCTCCAGACTTGGTTTGACCACAATCATATTAAATATTAAATCATCCAGTGACCCTGGCATAGGAAAAACACTATGTCAAGTGTCAGCTATTCTGTCTTTTGTTACTATCCATAACAATTTCCTAAGTATTTAGCATGCTCCAACTTCAAGCCCAAAGCTTAAAAATAAATTATATCCAGCCTAAAGGAACTTTGTCTCAATTTCGCTGGAAATTAAAACTCAGCCCCCAGGCACAGACACTGTTTCTTCACGATCTTGGCAAGCGAAAGTCTCCCTGACAGTGCAGGGCTCTGCCCTCAGGGAGAGGCTGTGGCTCTTCAGAGCTGGGACTCAGCCCCAGGCCTCCCTGTCCCATTCACCCCAGCAGTAACCCCCACCCTGTCTCCCCTCCCCGGGCCCTCTGTCTCCCCTCTCTGGCAGCGGACAGGGCTACTTACCTTACCTAGAGCTGTGCTTTCCAAATCATGGGTCATCACCTTCACCAAGGAATCCAAGTCAGCCTCATCAGTGGAGGGAGAAGCTGACGTCATGAGCCCTCTTCTGGGAAGCAAAAGAAATACCCAAATCCCCTCGGTGGTAATCCTGCAAAAAGGTTTCACCAGCTCACATCACGAGGAAGCAATCAGACAAATCTAGAATGTGGAACATTCCCAAGAGATAATTGGCTTGGACTCTGCAAAAGTGTCAATGTCATTAAAAAAAAAAAAAAAGGTAGGAGATTGTTTCAGATTAAAGGAGACTAAAGAGACAGAACTAAATGCCACGTGTGGATGAACCTTGATTGGATCCTGGTCCTCCCAAAAATTGCTCTTAAAATTCTTGAGGAACCTTGGCAAAGTTGGACTATTAGATGGTATTACTGGGTGAAGGTTAGTTTTCCTGGGTGGTTAAATGGTAGGGGAGTTCTGTGCGGGGGTGTCCTTACTCTGAAAAAGTGCATTCAAGGGTAAAGCGATATCATGTCGACAACTTTCAAACATATATACAGTCCATCCTCATTATTCACAGATTCCATACTTGCAAATTTGCCTACTTGCTAAAATTTATTTTTAAGCTCAAAATCGATTCTTACGGTGACTTTGTGGCCACCTACAGCTGTGTGCAGGGCAGGGGAGGACTGGGATCACCCAGTGCACACGTTCCTGAACAAGGCGATGTTCTGCCTCCTTGTCACACGTGTTTCAGGCTGTAAACAAGTGTCCCCCTCAAGGGCTGTTTAGTGCCACGGTTTTCACCTTTTTTGGGGGGTGGGGGTAGATTTTGCTTTTTAAAATGGCCTCAAGCTTAGAGCTGAAGTGCTGTCCGGTGCTCCCGAGTGCAGCAAGGCTGTGATGTGCTTTACAGAGAAATACATGGGTTAGATAAGCTGTGTTCAGGCATAAATTACAGTGCTGTTGGCTGTGAGTTCAGTGTCAATAAATCAACTACACTGAGTAAATATGGTATCTTTACACAGCAACATGCCTAAAACAAGGGTAATAAAGATGTGCCCAGAGGCTCACAGGAACCGAACTGTTTATTTCCCTTAGAAACAATTATTCAGCATTTGCTAATTCAGGCTTCACTGCCACGTTGTAGACCACGACTACTAGGATTAATGGCAATTGACGATGTGCATATGTGCACATATATCTGTGTGTTACATTGACACACTGTGCGCTAATGTAGTGGAAGGTTAACAGCTGGTGAGTCTAGATGAAGAGTACAGTCTTTTATTTTTCTGTGCCTTTGCCTGTTTCAGAAAAACAAAAAATACTGGAATAGACCATAGGTACACACACACGAATGGTGACTTGTGGCGTGTTAGTGGGTTGTACGATCAACTCAGAGAGCCTAGTCAGCAGTTTTTTAATGGAAGACAATGGGATGGAGTGCAGTTGGAGTCACGTGGAGTGGAGCAGATTAGAAAGGAACATATCCATGCTTCATAAGCACGTTTTGTGAAAATTGTTTTAAGGGAGAGTTTGATGTGTGTTTGCTGGGTTGTAAAGTGTTTTTCTTGTTATGAGTGCCGGTTCAAAAACATTTGCAACTCACGGATCTATAGAACCAAAGACACCCACGTGGCACCCTCTTCAGATCTTCCCTTCCCTCCAAGGTGTCCCTGTGTCAGAGCCCAGCTCTGTCCCTAGAGGACAGCATTCTCCTTCCCAGGCTGCGGCCCCTCCCCCTCTGCTCTGATGCCATCCATCTTCCTCTGCCTCTCCGTCGCTCTATCCCTTCCCATGTGCTCCTCTGGGCCACCTAGAATCATGCTGTGGTCTCCCCAGTATCATTGCCATTCTTTCCGCTCTAAGCTTCTGCTAAGGCATGGCCCCTCCATCATCAAGCCCTTGAACTTGCCTCTAATCCGTGCACCATGGAGGTGGTTGTGGAGTCTACGGGAGCAGAGGGGAAACTCATGGAGGAGGGGGAACAGCAGGGAATGCTCCATGGGGCGGTGCTAGATCACACATTAGAATTTTCTTTTACTAAGTGACCTAGCAGGGTTCTGTATGGGAAATAAAACGCTTAGTTCTGTCCAGGAGAAGAGACAGGAGTCCGCATGGTAGAAAGTTACAAGAGCAAGAGTATCCAAGGTAGCAGGGACAGCTAGAACAGAGGCAGGATGGAGGGAAGCTGCTGCAAGAAGCACGTTTGGAAAGGTGGGATAACCCAGGAATCAGAAGTGAGAGCGGGGGCAGGGGCAGCTTTAGCTCAGTGGTAGAGTGCGTGCTTAGCATGCATGCTGTCCTGAGTTCAATCCCCATTAAAAATAAATAAATGAATAAATAAACCTAATTAACCCCCCAAAAAAAATTTTTTTTAAAAAGTGTGAGTGGGACACCCTCCCGGTGTCACAGAGCAACCCGAGAGGATACGATAGCTTCTGTGTTGTTAAAGGAGCCACCTGGGGCTAGGACAGAAGCCACATGCTGAATGCTTTCACACCCTAACAGGTGCTCAGGGCTCTGAGGAATTAGAAGGTGTCTTGCTAATTAAGGAAATATGTTCTTTCTCATTTTGGCTTAAGATGGTACTAAACAGCTTCCCTGAAAAGACAGGTGTTTTCATTAACTATGAGGCTCAAAAAAAATAAAAGTGAGCCTGCAGCTTCAAAAAAAATTAGACGTGAGGGATGCATCCAGGAACACCAGTCTCCCCTGCCCCACTGCCAGGCACAGTCCTGTCAACAGACTCCTCTGTCCTGTGACAGCAGGATGCTCTTCCAGCCTAAATGACTCAGATGGGGGGAGACATGTGGAGAGGTGGGGAGTGGGGTCCTCCCTGTGGGAAAGAACAAGGATTCCAGAAGGAGTGGGTGGAACTTCTTTGGGAATCAGCTTGATGCAGGAAACACAGGGCAAGCGGCAGGGGAGGACCTGGGGTAGCCCCTGAGAAACACAAGGAAACACAAGCCCTTTAGGACACAAGGAAAGTCCAGAGTGTGAAAAATCAGATCATTACTTCTTCCCCCTTTAGGCTAGAATGTCTTCTGTTTTGCCCCAGCTTCTCAAGAAAAACTCTTGTTAACTAACAGAGGTGGTCCTGGGGCACAGAAAGGCTCAGTTGTAAATGGGAGGGGGAGGGGTTGGGGCAGGGGGAGAAACCACACTTAATGGTGGGAGGAGGGGAGGGGGAGGGGCACATGCAGCTGGTGGCAAGGGATAGAGACTCCCCCAGAGGACACTCCTGAGGGGACTCCATGCTGCTGGGTGTCAGAGACAGTCTCTCTCTGAAAGGGGAAAGTTTTTTCAGTGATAGTATCTGAGTTTCAAAACCATAAATTCTGAGGCAGGACTGGTGGAGAGGTAAGTGTATCGAAGTTGGGCTTACAAGAGGCCAGGACTTTGTTCCTCAGGGCAATTGAGGGGGGGCTGTGGGATGTGTATTAACATCTGTTATTGCTGTTTTAATTGAAGTTTAGTTGGTTTATAATGTTGTGTCCATTTCTGGTATACAGCATAATATTTTGGTCATACATATACATACATATATTCCTTTTCATATTCTTTTTCATTATAGCTTATTACAGGATATTGAATAAAGTTCCATGTGCTATATGGTAGAAACTTGTTATCTATTTTATATATAGTAGTTAGTAGCTGCAAATCCAGAACTCCTAATTTATCCCTTCCCACTCCCTTCCCACCCTGGTAACCATAAGTTTGTTCTTTATGTCTGAGTCTTTTTCTGTTTTGTAAATAAGTTCATTTGTGTCAGTTTTTTAGATTCCACATAGAAGTGATATCATATGGTATTTTTCTTTCTCTTTCTGGCTTGCTTCACTTAGAATGACATTCTCCAGGGACATCCATGTTGCTGCAAATGGTGTTATTTCATTCTTTTTTATGGGTGAGTAGTATTCCACTGTGTAGAGGGCAACGTTTTTGATCTTGGCTGGTCTTCAGAATTGGGAAGAGGAGTCTTAAAATACACCATTCAGTTCCTTTCCAGACTTGCCAAATTAGGATCTACAGGTATTCAATTACATAATTTATCTCCACTGTTAGGTTGTGAGCCTACTCAGGGAAGGTACAATGTGGGATGGGTCAGCTGGCTGTGAGAAAGAGCTGGGTCAAGCAGAGTGGGGCCATCTGGACCCCTGGGTACAGAATTGGCACTGGGAGCCCCAGGGCCCCAGACAACTGTGCTCTCCTTCACCCCCGCTGGCCCCCAAGATCCCTGCCTCCACTTCTTTCTGCGGGTTTCCATCCCCCTTTGCCACCATCACTTTTCAGTGCACGTCTGCAGATCTTACTGCTTGCCCTGCAGTTGGCATGTGGCAGAAAATAATGGCTATTATTCTGTATGGCCTTTCCAATCAGATGCTCCTTACTACCAATCCATGGTTTCCAACTCAAGCAACAAGTTTTGAGGGAGAGAAGCATTGGTTTCCGCCCAGTTGATGGACTAGCTCTCCTGGGTCCAATAAGTTATGAATTGGAGGGGAGTAGAAAGCTAGGTCTTATGGAACAAATATAGCCACATAAGCCCACCGCATCAGCAGTGGCCGTCAGAGCTGGGAAGGCAACATAAAATATTTCCACAACAGTCCTGTACAGATAGTGAAATATGAAAGAGTGGTTTAGAAAAAATCAGGCTTCTTAGAAAACTCTGCTATCTTCACATGTTATTGAAATCTTGAAGAAGGCTACAAAGTCTTCTCTGAAGACCTTTAAGATGAAGTCACACATCAAGCTGGTGAAGGCACAGAAGAATGAGCTGGCTGCACAACAAAAGTCGGGCCAGCTAAGCTCCGGGGCCAATTGCTCAGCAACTGGCTGTGCGGCCTTGGGGCAGCTCCTTCTCCACCGTGGGTCTGGATCTCTCAGCCTATAAAACAAAAGAGGCTGAATGAGCAGCTCTCTCCTTGTTCCAAGACTTAGCTCTTTAGGAATGGCCCTCACACTTTGTTAACTGTAGCTGATGTGCGATCTTCTGTAAACGGATTTCACAATCCTAAGGGTGACTGGAAACAAGCTAACCATAAGATGAACCAGGCCTGCCCAGGCAGGAATGTGTGACAAATGCCTCCCTGAGTCCATGCAGCTTTGTTGACACAGATTCTACTGCAATGACTCAGTGTCCTTAGGACACTGGTCCCTATCTTGTCCAACACAGCGCTTTTGCACAACTAAACCTGGGAAAACTGAGCAGTTGGCTACTCCCTGGCAAAGGAGACACAAATGAGACCCTCCAGACTGAAGTTCCCTGCAGGGAACAAATATTTGGTATTTGTGGAGTAAAAAACAGCTATTAGTGGTTTGCTGGCATGGATTCCTGAGGGCCTAAGTATCTGATGCCTGAGACTCAGTGTATTGCAGAATGGTCAGTGTTCTCCAGCCTCCCAGTGAGAGCCCTCATTTATTTAACATCACTCTTTAAAAACCTGTTGTAATTCTGGGTACCCCACTGGGCCTGCCACCTCTCTGCAAGACCTGTCTGCATTCCCTGCTGGTTCTCTTGCAGTCCCATTTGTCATCGACTGCCCACCATTTATAATTTCTCCAAGCTGAAGGCTCACACTGGCGTCCTAGGGGACAGATTGGGCAGCTGCATTGAGCGGCAGGGTTGCATGACTGTTGTCTTAAAATCTTGAATTAGCTGTTGCATTGAAAACTGAGGAGACTTTACCGTGTTCTGGTTATCTGTGGCTCCTTAACAAACCACCCAAACTTAGTGGCATAAAACACAATCATGGGTTCTGATCGTGCAGGGCAGGCACTTGGACAGGGCACAGCTCAAGGATGGGGAGTGAGTGGTGGGGCTGATCTCTGGGCCCTGCCAGATGGACCTCAGTGGGGAAAACTCAAACAGCAGGAGTGACTTGAAGAGCTAAGGGGCGCTGCTCCAAGTAATCCCATCACCTGCCTTCCAAAGACTAGTCTAGGTGGGCCCCAGTTTCACTAAAATGTACCTATTAAAAGATAATATTCGCTGAAGAAAAGGTCCAAAATTGTATGATTTTTGAGATGAGGGGTCACAGTGATGGCAACATATGGATTTGTAAAAGACTTCATTCACCACCACCTTCAGAGGGGGACATTGGTGAAAACTCACCTTTTCAGGGCCTTCATAGAGGCATATTCTAACGTTGACCTGAGAAATAGCCCCAGACTGACTCTGAGCTCCTGGCCCACACAAATGAAGAGGGAGACTTCTGGACGTTCTAAAGGTATTTCGTACCTCCCCTGGGCCTGGTTCCCCGACTCACCTTCTTCTGGTTGTTAATTATATTTTTATGCAAATTGTCTGGGTCTCTTGACCTTTTGTGACAGATGTTAATGAATATGGCAACAGAGGAGAAAGTAATGCTGGTGTTTGCTCAAAATTCTTCATTCTCATCCTCAAGTATTAAGATTCCCCAAGCGCTTTCAACAATGCCTGTTGCTTTAATAAACATTTCACATTCCTCTTTCAATGTGTCATAATCTTACAAGTTTGTTGTTATACTTCACATTTCATCTAATGAAACCTAGGAACCATAAATTTGAGGTTGCATAATTATCAGTGGACTCATAAGACTTTTATTTGCTTAAATGCAAAATACTTTACATACTTTCAGTGAGTTGAAATGGCTCTTGTAATAAGGTACCAGATTAAACAAATCCCTCATAAATTCTAGGCTTCCTCTTGATGTTAAATTTATTTTACTAAGTGGACAGAAGTGGTCAGTATTATTGAAAATGATTCAAAGTCTTCAGTAATCAGGGACCACAAAATTCCACTTGTGCGTGCCCTGTCCTGAGGGAACCCGGGAGAAGGATGAGGGTACTGCTCTCACTCAGGCTCCGGCATGAGCCGGACCTGGCTTCAAAGTCCTGCTGGGAATCCCTGGGTAAGTCTGGGTCTTAGTTCTCACAAGAGTAAGAAGAGGGTGATGCCCACACGTTGCAAGGCTATTGAGAGAATTGACACCCCATATGGCCTAGTGGGTTCGTGCTTAAGCTGTGAAGGACCTAGATTCAAATCTTGACCCTAGGAATTAGAGTTGGGTGACCTTGAGCAAGTCACGTAAGTTCTCAGCCTTAACTTCATCTTTAAAATGGGACTGGTGAGAGTGCTTACTTTATAGAATTGGTGTAGAAACATAAATGAGATGCAAATATGTATAAAATGCTCGTGCAGTGCCAGGAGCAAGGGGGCCTTATACACACGGGCCCTTTCCCCTTTCTCTTAGTTCACGTTCTTCTGGACCCAATCCCTGCATCTCAACTTTATCTGACTGCTGGTTTTCCCGGGCCTGGTTTCCAAGCTTTGTGTCCCTGTGTCAGAACCAGGGTCCCAATATCTAACTTAGACACCAGGGGCACCACAGCCCCAGGGCCTCAGCCAAGTGATAAAAGCCCCGTCACAGCCCCTTTCATGGTGGGCTGCCGGGGCTGGAGGATCTGCTGTTACCCGGGAGGTCGCTGCCACGTGGGCAGGAGCGCCAGGGCTCTGAGGAAACAGCCAGCCTGGCTCCAGCTCAGAGAGGGAAAGGCTGTGGCAGCTGCAGAGGCCCCTGTCCCTCCATCCACACAGGTGCCATGGCCAGAGCAGGGCCTGGGAAGAAGCTGGAGGGGAGACAGGCTCAGAGCACGGCACACCTCTCCATCCTCTCCCACAGCTCATCCTGGACCGCGTGTTGCCATGAGGACCCCACTCCCACCCGCCATGCTGCTGTTCACCCAGGCTTCCTGGAGTACACTTACTGAACATCTCCCCAGTGCTGGATCCTAATTAAATCTTCGCACTATCACCATGAGGTTGTTTTCACTCTTATTTTACAATTGAAGAAACCAAAGTCCAGAGACATGACTTGCCCAAAGTCACACAGCTGGCCCATAAGTGAGCAGAATTCAAACCCAGGCCTGGGCATCCCAAAGATTAGGACTTCACTCTTTCTCTCCAATCCAGGAATGTCGTCAGGCCGGAAAGGGCAGGCTGCCTCAGGAGAACTTTCTATTTCCTTAGGAAGTTGGTCCCTATAATGGTTCCTGGAAACTTCTTGAAATTGGGGGAAGGGAGCAGCTGGAGAAGGGGTGAGTGAAGACCCCTGCAGCTTTGGGAGGTCAGAGCAGCCTGGTTAGTGTCAGGTGAGAAGCACAGAGAACAGAGGTGTGGCCGTCAGGATCCGGGGGAGGCTGAGCCGGAGCCCTGAGAGTGAGGCCAGGAGCAGCAGAGAGCCCATCCCAGCAGAAGCATCACAGAGCCCTCAGGAGGGAGCCCAGAGGCCTGGAAAGTGTGTGAGCAGCGCAGAGCCCCAGGGCACCAACGTGGCCCAGGGACCTTCCGGCTTGGTCCAGTGGTGTCTCCTCTCCCCCCATTAGCTGGCTGATGAGATCTTACAACTAGTGGGAGGGAGTCAAGTCATCAACTTGCAAGGTTATCATTACTCTGGAATGCCAGTAATTGCACTAGGCATGTTGTGTTAAGTCATTTTTTTAACCCAGGGACAGCACCAGTGCCTCAATTATCTCTGAGGAAGTAGGCTTAGAGAGACTCATTAACAAGTAGCAGAGAACCCCACTGCTTTCTCCTATGCCACATGATATGGACAACAAACATCCTTGTCACCCACGTACCACAGCATGATATTGACCTGTCACCAGTCTGAGCCACATTTCTCGTTGGAAAAGTTTGCCATCACTGTAGGGAAAACAATTCCATATTTTCCATCCTCCCTTTTTCCTTTATGGAGCTCTCTCTTCTGCCTTTCTGTGAGGAGCTGCAGCCCTGCTCCCGCGCTGCCTCCGGGCGGGCTGAGACTAGGCTGCATCTCCCTGCAGACCCGCCAGGCTGCAGTGCACCAGCCGTTGTCAGGACCCTGCCGTTGATAGATTGCCCTTTAGGCTGGAGCCGTACCAAGAATTTCTCCATCCCTCCTTGCCAGGATGCATGTTTCCAATTACATGAAACTCTTCGGGAGAAGTTAACTTCTTTTTGAATTGGTTAAATAAAACCACGGTGTTCGGGCAGGCACCTCCATCAGCGCACGAGCGCATCCCAGCAGAACGGAGCCAGGGCCTCCCAGCCAATGCCTGCGCTGGACCCTCTCCAAGCCAGCAGAGAGCACACGCGGCAGGTTCCTTTTCTGATGTCCAATTTTCTCTCGTTTGCAAGATAAGTGTGTCCGCTGTGGAGAAAGGGGCCTCTGTGGTCAGAGTGTCTCGGATAAGTGACTGGAGTCAGGAGGTGAATGTGCTCCAGGCACACCTTTGCTTTTTCAAGGCAACCTGGACATAGGATTCTGACCGGTGGTGCAAGGAGGGGCAAACCTGAATGTCCAGTAGCCTGGAAAAGGGTCTTTAAATGGGGTGATGCTCTCCCACCCCTTTCCCACCCAGAGTCCTGTCCCTGCACTCCCCTCTGAGGGCTGCCTGCTCCCAGCCGCTGGTTGCATTGCTCAAGAATCTGTCTTCTTCCTCCTTTTCTCTCTGCTGCCTCCATACTCCCTTCTCCCACATTCACATTGAAATTTCCACAAACCCCAAAGCCAGAGCATGGAGGGTTGGAGGGCCAGAGCGGGTGTCTGTCAGCCTTTGCTGTCTCACAGACAGAGTTCTCCCAGCCAGCGGCCTCACCCCCTCCAGGCTCCCTCTAGTTTCACGTAGGCCGGGGGCCAAAGTACTGGTGCCAAATCCAAAATAGAGTTAATCCTGGATCACCCTCCCTCCCACTGACGGTTTCCGCTGAGCAAATTTTTCATACCATTGCCTAACAGACTCAAACTCCATCCCCCTACACCCGCCCCCACTCAGCCAGTTACTGCTGAAATGGGGAACACCCACCATGGAGACACTCATCCAACCCAGAGAGGACGGGGGGTGGTCGGGAAAGGCTTCGACAAGCCTCTGGTGCTTGCACTGCATCTTAAAAGACCTTTCAAGACTTTCTTTGAAGACTTCAAGGTGCTTTTGAGGGGGTGTTTGTAGGGTGGGTGGAACAGTGAGTAAGAAAGAACTTCCTAGGCAGGGAGGATGGTGGGAGAAGGGCCCTGGGCAGGCATGAAACCTCACAGTAGAATAGCGTGGAGTTCATCATGGCTGAATTGAAGGATGTGAGCTGGGTGCAGGTCAAAGGTGAAGCCACAGAAGGCGGCAGGGGCCCATCGCCAGGTCCCTGTGTGCAATGGTATGGATCTATGACTCAGTCTTATGGGATCAGGAGTCATTGAGGAATTTTAGCCCGGAGAGATTTGCATTTTCCAAAGCTCATTAGGGGAGTGTATGCAGAGAAACTCTGGGGAAGCTCCTGGTAGCTTAGGAAAGAGAGGAGGATCCTCAGAACCAAGGCAGGAGCAGTGGGGATAGAAAAGAGGGACCGACTAAGAAGAGATATTTAACATGAGAATGTACAGGACATGGTGGGTGACTGAGGTTTAGAGCTGGGTACAGGGTAACCCTCGAGTTTCTGGCTCAGGGACTGGGTGGTTAACGGCTCATTAATTCACCGAAATAGGAAACACCAGAGGAGGAGAAAGTTTAGAAGAGCCTGCGATGAATTGGTTATGGAGCTGTCCAATTGGTGGTTGGCTTTCCAGGCCTGGAGTTCAGAAGATGGGTGGAGGCCAGGTGGTGGTCCATGTGTGGGTCCCTGGATCCAGAACTCTAACCTGGCATTTTTTCTCTTCATTCTCACTATTCTTACCCACAAACCCCAATCTGCCACAGTTCCCAGTGAGTTGGAATGGTTGTGGGACTCATGTGGACAATAAGGTCTTTAATGCCTAGAAACTGGTGTGGAACTCTCCAAGCCCCGTCCACTCACCCCACGTCAGTTTTCTGCCACCTAACAGGAGGAAATACCTATTAAACTTTGGAGGGTCCCCACCAGTGAATGGTATTTTCTCCTTTAAAATTTGGCACAATAACTTCATGAGAAAGGTACTGTAGTACCCACTTTACAGGTGAGGAAACTGAGACCCAAAGGTAAAATCTCTCATTATGTTGGTTATCTATCGCTGAATAACAAATTATTCCGAAACATCATGGCTTAGAACAACAATAGACATTTACCATCTCTCACAATCTTTGTGAGTCAGGAATATGTGAGCAGCTTAGATGGCACTTCTGGCTCAGAATCTCTCATGAGGTTGCAGTCAAGACATCAATCAGGGAAGATCTGGCCGTTGATGGGAGTCCTCACTTCCCCTCCCATGTAGACCGACCTCATCCCAGAGCTGCTTGAGTGCCCTCACATCCCGGTGGCTGCCTTCCCCCAGAGTGAGTGAACCCAGAAGACAAGGCAGAAGCCACAACTGCCTTTGTTAGCTAACTTTGAAAATCATGCACCATCACTTATACAGTGTTACACTGGCCACACAGGTCAGCCCTGATTCAACATAGAAGGGGACCAGACAGGGGCATAAACATCACAAGTGACAGTCCTTGAGGGCCATCTTAGAAACCAGCTAACACGCTAGTAAGTGCTTCATTCAGAATGTAAGCTTGGACCCCAAAGTTCATAGCAGCATCGTATACAATCGCCAAGACATGGAAGTGACATAAATGTCCATCGACGTGACTGGCTAAAGAAGCTGTAGTATATTTATACAATGGAATACTACTTAGCCATAAAAAAGAATAAAAATAATGCCATTTGCAGCAACATGGATGGACCTATATATCATCACTCTAAGTGAAGTAAGCCAGAAAGAAAAAGAAAAATACCATATGATATCACTCATATGTGCAATCTGAAAAAAAGAAAAGAAGAGGGCACTAATGAACTCATCTACAAAACAGAAACAGACTCACAGACATAGTAAACAATCTTATGATTACTGGGGGAAAGCGGGTGGGAAAGGATAAATTTGGGAGTTGGAGATTTGCAAATGTTAGCCAATATATACATAAAAACAGATTTTAAAAAGTTTCGTCTGTATAGCACAGGAAACTATATTCAATATCTTGTAATAACCTTTAATGGAAAAGGATATTAAAACAAACATATGTATGTATATGCATGTCTGGGACATTGTGCTGTACATCAGAAATTGACACATTGTAACTGACTGCACTTCAAAGAAAAAAAAAAAAAAGATGTGAGCTTCGGTCTTTGGAGCATCTCATTTCTCTCCCATGAACACAAAACAGTGATCTGAAGTCAAATAAGCTTGGGAAACACTGGATGAAATAAAGTTACACCCTTTATTCATCTTCTCGGAGCCATGCACGCTGATTCTCCAAGAGCAGGGACCAGTTTGGAAGGTTCTCCCTGAGGTGCAGGGAGCTCCGAACAGATTTCTTTACAGGTAGGAAGAAAAGAAGGTAATGACCATCTTACAGAGAAGGGCAGGGAGGGAAACCCAGAGGAGAAGAGCAAGACACCAAACCATGAAGGTTCAGACTATCCACGTTATGCCAAACTGCAAGGGAGCTGAGTCCTGTGCTGCGTCTTTTAGTTTTGTCCTTGGCTCTGGGGTACACACTCAAAGTCAAATAAATAGCAGATGACTTTATCTAGATCCATGAGGGGAAAAAGCATTTTTACTGTTCACTTTACTCTCTGGTAGCAAAGCAAGTTGATGTCTATGAAACCCACACCACACAAGTTGGAATAACCTGCCTTTGTATGTCGGTGCCACTCAAGGTAAATATTTTGGACTCTGATGACCTCAGCATAGTGGCTTGTCATCTGGCGACCCAGTAGAATCATCTAGAGAAGCTCTAAAAACATAGTCATACCTGGACTCCACTCCAAATCACCTAAATCAGGATTCTAGGATGTGAGACTTGGGGACCGAGAGCTTTTCAAGGTTCCCTAGCTGCTTCTCCTGTGTTGCCAGCGTGGAAAGTCTCTGCTTCCTGCTGTTCTTTCTCTCTCCCATCCTCTCTCTTTCTCTCTCCTCCTCTCCACACCCACTTCCAGCCAAAACATCCAACTTTCGAACTACCTTTCAGCCATTTTCTGCCCTTCACTGACCTGGGCAGCACGTGGTAAGTGATGATGCGAAGGACATATTTGTTGATCCCAACTGAAGGCATTTCCCAAGGAGACAGTCGCCCCTGACATCTCTCTGGTCACATGCTGCTGCTGACAGTTTGAAACCCTGAGTGGACAAAGGGCATGACTGGCCAGAGATTCTCCTTAGGGCTTCTACCATGTGAGCGCCACTGCAGATAACTTTTCCATGGTATCGGCCATTGATCTGTGTTCCTTAAGATTCAAGTGGACACTCAATGCATCTTTCTGGGATTTCGAGACACAAAACTTCCTATCAGGTCATCTGAAATCAGTGGAGACTCTGCTTTGTAAAAACACCCGAGACAAGTATTTCAAAGATTGCAGGCTCTCTGTTATGTAACTTTCTTTATTTTCAAAGCACTGATCATCTCAGCAGATAATGTGAGAAAACAGAGTCTTTTTTAAATCTGTCAGATAAAATTAAGTTAAAACTAAGCCTAAGAGAGAACAAACATAAGTCTGAAAGATAGACTTTAGTCATTTTAAAACATTAAAATTTGTGACTGTGTGGGGCAGGGCAGATGAGGAACAAAGTTGGGAGGGAAATTTATCACTACACAAAGTTTTTATACTTACAGATTCGTAAACCATGTGCATATATCACTTATTCAAAAATGAAATAAAAGTAAATAGAATGTAATCAATTATACAGGGTATCAAAGAAAAGAAACGGCATCGTAAGATTAATGAACTGATTGCTTCGGTCCATTAGTATTTATTTTGCTTTTCAAGTTTGGAGTAATGGAGAGCTAATCTCTTCCACATTGCTGGATGAGTTCGCTGAATCACAAATTCAAGAGCCTGCTTGCTCTTGAAGTAAATGGTTTTGTTTTTTTTTTTAAAAAGTCCCATTTTCTACCTCAGGCCTCCCTGCTGGCTTCCCAGGACACAGTATGCTGGACTCGAGGAAGCCTCATGCCCAAGAGATGGGCCAGTGAGCCGTGCAACAAGCCAGGAAAAATAGGAAAAAATTCAGAGCCAGACGGAAGAAACTCAGGTTGGGCAAAGGAAACACACCAGGCTAGAAAATGATCAAACTGGCATTTTCCTGACCAAATCGGCTTGCCTGTGAGCAGATCTGGCCAACTGGGCAGGACAATCTTTAGGGGAACCAGAGACGCTGACACAAGTGGAAAACCATTGCATGGAGGCAGCAGAGTGAGACCAACATCTCACAGGCAAGTTCAAGTGCAGCCCCAACCACTCTCTGTCTCCCACGGGCTTCCTGAAACACCACGTTCCTTCACCTCGGAACTAAGCCTTCCTTCCAGGAAAGAGGGCAGGCAGGAAGCTGCTGACCGTGCATGGCATCACACCACAGCTTAGGAGCCAGAGGGAGGGAGCAAAGAAGCCAATGGACTCTGTGGGGAAGGCAAGTCCCAGCAAAGTGCTGAGGGTAAGGTGGGCTCTGGCTGTGGCTTCCGGGGACCACTCTAAGGGCTGAACTCTTGGCCTGAGCAGGGGCATAGCCATTAGGAGATGGGACCGAGGTCACCACCCCTGTGCTTCACTCATAAGATATAAACACTCCGAAGATGTAAGCGGGAAGGCGAGCACGTAACTTGGAAACTTGGAATCTTAGCTGTCAATACGCACTGATGGGCAGAGCAGCCGTGGCTCTTGGGCAACTCCCAGTGACTCTCCTGGGCTCTTGCAGGGTCTCTTCCTTCCACATGAGGGGAGCACAGAGGCAGCTCTGCCCCCGGCACAGTCTGGAGCCATCAAGAGGCTTCGGAGTCAGGTCGCCTGGATCCAAACCCGGGTGCTTCTGCTGGCCAACCTGCAATTTTGTCAGCCAGCGCTCACCGGCTACAAGGGACAGAATCCTGGCTAACATCAGCCCAAAGGAAATTCATTAGATGGGTGCTGGATAGTGGCTCGGGAACCAGGACAGGAGCCAGGACGGCCCCTGACATCTAGGCCATCTTGTCCCAGAGCTGCTGCTGGAGAGAGTCCAGTCCGCCCTGTCCCCTTCCCCCATCCACGTGTTTCCCCAGAAGGAAGAAGCAGACTGAGGCTGAAGGCTACAGAACCCCAGAACGGACTTACCCTGGGGACATAGAATAGCTACTTAGCTTATCTCAGCCTCAGTTTGCTCCTCTGTAAACTGGGGTTATTCGTAGTTTGATCACAAGACGTTGCTCGGAGGCATCAGTAAAACCAGGCAGGGCAGATACCTCAGCTGGTGCCCGGCACGCAGCTGGTGCTCAGTGCACTTCAGCCCATTCTGGGATGACCCAAACCTTTGTCTCGAGGTGTCACCCCCCCATCCGCCCCTATCCTTTGTCTGGCCATGGCAGCGGCTTCCCTGCAAGCTCTGGGTCATTCTGGACCATTCTGGTTGTTGCAGGACAACCTGGATCGTTCTGGCCACTTTCAGGCTCTGAGTTGCCTTCCCAGCAGGGGCAGGGACTCCTGCTCTCAGGAAGCCACTCCCTGTCCTCTCCTCCAGGACACCCCAAAAGGAGACCTCACAAATTCCCAGGAAAACTTTGTTTCAGCCAAAATATTTCATTCCAACAATTGAATTTTAAGTGTATTGATCCCCTGTTGTCAGCAGGAATAGGAAACCTGGTTTACCTCTGTCACCGGCAAATCTGTCTCTTTACACACAGGAGGCTGTAAGTAGCCCCCGGCCTCCCCTCTGCCCCACCACCTGCGACTTCTTGACTTGAGGCGGAGTGAGCCAATCTCCATAGCTGTTTCTCAGAAGTGTCATTTCTGGACTTCATAATTCAGTGAGCAGCTTGAAAATCATTCATGCAAGGACTGCACACTGACTTGGGCTCTGCCCCAACACACATACACACACACACACACACACACACACACACACACATGCAGTGGGTGACGCCCACAGCCCCCTCACTCACCACCTTATGAAATACATTGTGTCATATTGCCTGCCTTTGGAGTATTGACACACATAATTTATTTAAGTAGTTTGTGGATTAGATCAGAGTTTGTGCAGCTGTTTGTTCAGTTAAAAAAAAAAAAAAAAGCCTGTCAGGATTCTGGCTGTGGCAACCAAGAGGGTGCTGGATTTTCAGGCTGTTCGTAGAAGCAAACCCAATCTACCAAAATCTAACCTCTATCTCTGTCCCCCAGACTTTCTCTCTTCCAGCCCATCCCCCACTCTGCAGTGAATGTGAGCTGTCTACCCTGCAAATCCAGTAGAGTCAGCCTCCAGACTCTTTCTCGAGTGTGTCGCCCCCACCCCACCCGACTTTCCTCACCGGTTCCAGGATAAAGTTTGAATTTCCTGCTGGGACTCACAAGGCCTTTGTTGTCTGGCTCCTGCTCACCTCCCCAGCCCCCCTCTCCCCTCCTCCAGTTCATCCCACAGCCCCTCTGCCAAGCCACCCTCCCCGCTCTGGGACCTCTTCCCCAGCCCCTCAAGCCTGGGATCGGGGCCCTGCTGTGTGCTCACCCAAATCAGAACACAACATGAAGGCAGGGACTGTGTCCTCCAGCTGTTAACTCAGTGCCTGATCCAAACACACTCAGGATGGACTGAATCGATGCATGTGAATGAACAGAAAGGGTAGGGGCATCCCTGACTGAAAGCTGTTTTGCTTAACAAAGGGACTGGAGGCCAGGTTCCCAGGAATAGTGGGGCAAGCCCGCCTGGGGATGAGTGAGTTATTTATAGGACATGGATATGATGGGGGAAGAAAGCCAGCAACAAGTGAAATGAAGGCGTTAGGAGGAGGAAATAATGGGAACTGGAGTTGATTTAATCAACTGGTGTATTCAGTCAACAAGCATTTACAGAGCATCTATGGTGTGCCCGGCACCAGGCGAGGTCCCAGGGATAAAAGGAAATTAGGAACAGTCCCCACTCCCAAAGAGCTCAACGTTTAGTAGGAGGAGAGAGGTGTTTACAAAAATTAGTAATAAAAGTAAGCAGCGCTAATAATACCACTAACAATAGTAACAGCTACCTTGGCTGGGCATCACCAACCTCCTGCTTCCTGTCCTGGGTGTTTTACAGACTTGTCTCATTTGCATCTTCCCAGCACATCACTGAGCTGGGTGGGTGGGGAAAGGGAGGAAGGGCCTTCAAGTGGGGGCTGCAGACCAAGTCACAACCAGGCTCTGGACAGGGTGGCCGCCTCTTGGCTTCAGTTGTGCCCCCTCAGGCAGCCCTGTGCCGGCCAGCGTGGCCTTCCTGCAGCTGGCCCTGGGGGGGCCTGAGCCAATCCATCTTGCAGGCCAGGCAGGCGCACGGCGGCCTCGGCAGAGCCCAGTCATTAATCTGGCTGGAAACAGAACTTATTTTTACACCTCTTCACATCGGTCCCTGTAGACCAGGCTTGAGCAGAAAGTGAGAAAATGTGAATTGATCACAGCTGTGAAACCGCAGTAATTAGTGCAAAGTGCTGAAGCCCTCGTTTCTGCGGCTGGAACCCCTGGCTTCCTGGCCTCAAGTGATGAATAACCCAAATACCTCTGCCCTCGCCTTCCCAACCCCAGTGGCCAGACCCCACCAGCAGCTCCCTGCCTACCTCCTGCCTGGTGACAGTTCAGCTCAAGTTCTAGAAAGGGCTTTGGAGCCATTAAATGGAAGGACTCCGCTCAGAGTCGCTGCAGCCACATGATCGCGATGGGGGGAGGTACAGCATCTCAGGGCTCACAGCATGGTCCTCGAGACCGCAGACCAGAAGTTCATTCACCTGAATTCAAATCCCAGCACCTTCTTGCCAAGTGTATAAACTGGGGCAATAGTTCATCCCTCTGAGCCTGTTTCCTCATCAGTCCTTCAGAAATAACAATGTTGCAAAACAGTGCTTCTCAAACTATCTGATGTAAACAACCTGTTTTTGTTTCTGGTTGTTTCTTTTTTCAGACTTGGGCGGGTGCTTTTATAAAATGCAAGGAAGATGAAATGCTAGAACAATGCTTGGAAGCTGGAGCAATGTTAGATCTAAGTGCTTATTCTCCACTTCTAGACTCATTGTCATAGACCATTAACAAACAGATCATGGATCAGCACTGATCCACAGACCACACTCTGAAAAGCAGAGTCTGGCACAGAGTAAGGGTGAGTGACTGTCAGCTGCTATGATTATGAGTCCCCTCCGATGCTCCCCAAGCTCAGGCCCACTTTTGCACATACATGGCGCTGGTCAACTCTAGAGAGGCGCCTGGACTTTCTAAAGTCTCATCAAGCAAATGCACTGAGAGGGAAAAAAAAAAAGTCTTCTAAGTAATATCATTATTTGTTTATTTACTTTTTATTCAGGGGGCTCTGATTAAAATTTGTTGCTTAAATTTATTGACATTTCTATTTAGAATGTTTATTTAATTTCTACATGTTTAGTGGTCATCTTAAGTGAATCATTTCCTTTCCTGAAGCGCCCTGTGTAACAGGGCTGCTGCAGCTCTGGATGGGCTTCTAGGGGCCTGTAATGTTGGTCTGATTCTCTCTTAGGGCTTAAGAACTCCCTGAGGGTTATACTAATGAGCCAAAACATGGCCTTTGTATATTGGTTCCTGGGTTGTTTACATCTGCAAAGAAGGCTAGGACCCATTAACTCAAAATCCTGATAACACCGAACTCAAATTTGTACCCTTCCAATTGTCTTAAACATAGCCCAAATATGTAGATTCTTTTTTTTTTTTAGCTGAACTGTAGTTGATATATAGGGTTAGTTCCAGGTGTACAGCAAAGTGATTCAGTTATACATATACATACATATATTTTTTTTCTTTTCATAGTCTTTCCCATTGAATGTTATTTATAAGAAATTGAATATACTTCCTTGTGCTGTACAGTAGGTCTTTGTTGTTTATCTATTTTATATATAGTGAGGGTGTCTGTTAATCCTCAACCCCAAATAAGCAGATTTAGAGCCTGTCTGCTTTGCATAACCTATGACACTTGCCCAACATTAACTAGCCACAGATAAGATGGACCCTGTGGCTAAAAAGACCCCAAGCCGTCAACCACCCTTCCAAGTTCTCTGACCCAGAGGCTCCACTTGAGTGACATCACCTAGACATGTAAACCCCTTCTCTGACCCCCTCTCCCCTGGAAGTCCCCTTTCTCTTCTCCTTGTCTGAGTGGAGGTCCCCACACTGTAGCCTGGAGGGTCTCCTATCATAAGGGAGCTCCCCTACATGCAAATGTGTTAAAGCATCAGCCAAATAAAGACTGTGTGCTACTGCTGCCTCATGGTCATATCTTGTTCCTCGATCAGCCACCAGATCCTTCCCATCTTTTACACTTTCAAGGACAGTCAGGTTTTTTATGCTTTGAACTTCAGTACACAGTGCCTAAGGCAGTGACTGACCCTGAGCACAGCTGTGATAGAAGGAAAAATCCGTTGCTTGCACCTTCCTACTACAAGAGGCTGGAAACGCTGTCTGCAAGTCCTTGTGTCTTGCTGGCTGTGTAACCATGGGCAAGCTAGGTGCCCTTTCTGAGCTTCAGTTTCCTCAGCAGGGAAATATAACATCCACCTCGCAGCTCTTCATGAGGATTAAATGAATTAATGCATGCAATGTGTATAACACAACACGAGTAAAGACTTGATAAATGGTCACCATTATCATTATTATTACTGTTTCTCCTTCTGTAGGCAGTGCCTCAGCCTCCAGACTTAGCCCTTTAGCCTGCCTCCATCCCTAACATACAACATCTTTGTTTATTCATCCACTCAACAAATAGCAAAGAATAAACACACCTGGCTGTGCTCTATGCTGAATTATGAAGAAATAGAAAAATCTAATAAACTTATAACTAGTAAGGAAATTTAATTAATATCAAAAATATCTCAACACAGAAAAGCCTGGGCCAGATTGCTTCACTAGTGAACTCTACCAAACACTTGAACAAGAATTAACACCAATCCATTTCAGGTTTTTACCAAAAATTGAAGAGAAGAGAATACGCCCTTACTCATTCAATGAGGCCATCATTGCCCTGATACCAAGCCAGATAAAGATATTACAATAAAAGAAAACTATAGACCAATATCTCTATCAATATTGATGCAAAGATCCTCAAAAAAAAGAAAAAAAAAAGAAAATACTAGCAAACTGAATTCAACAGCATACTAAAAGGATTATACACCATGACAAATGGGATTTATTCCTGAAATGCAAGGATAGTTACAACATACAAAAATCAATTGATTATAATACACTACATTAACAGATTTAAAGGGGGAAATCACATGATCATCTCAATCATACAGCAAAAGCATTTGACAAAATTCAACATATTTTTATGATTAAACACTCAGCAAACTAGGAATAGAAGGAAACACCTTCAATATAATAATGAAAGATTGAAAGTTTTCCCTCTAAGATCAGGAATGAGAAAAGGATGCCTGTTTCCCCCAGATCTATTTATCAGAGTTTTGGAAGTTCTAGGTAGAGAAATTACACAAGAAAGAGAAATAAAAGATATCCATATTGAAAAAGAAGAATAAAATTATCTCTTTCGCAGATGACATGACCTTATATGTATAAAACCCTAAAGATTCCACACACACAAAAAAAACCTGTTGTTACTAATAAACAAATTCAACAAAGTTACAAGATAAAAAATCAACACTCAAAGGTCAATCATAGTTCTATCCATGAATAATGAACAATCTGGAAAGAAAATTAGGAAAAATCCAATTTACAATAACATTAAAAAGAAGAAAATACTGGAGAATTCACACAACCAAAGAAGTGAAAAACTCAAATACTGAAAACTACAAAATATTGCTGAAAGAAATTATAGAAGACTTAAATAATTGAAAAGATATCTCATGTTCACAGATTTAAAGTCTTAATATTAAGAGTCAACACAATCCAAAGTGACCTACAATTCAGTGCAATCCCTAGTTAAATTACTTTTGTGTGTGTGTGTGTGTGTGTGTGTGTGTGTGTGTGTGTGTGGAAATAGAAAACTGCATCCTAAAACTTGTATGGAATCTCAGGGGACCTCAAAGAGCCAAAATAATCTTGAAAAAGAAGAACAAAGTTGAAGGACTCACACTTCCTGATTTCAAATTTTACTACAAAGCTATAGTAAACAAAACAGTGTGGCACTGATATAAGAAAAGACATATAGACCAATGGAATAGAACTAAGAGCCCAGAAATAAACCCTCACATATATGGTCAAATTATTTTTAACAGGAGTGCCAAGATCATGAAATGAAAAAAGGACAGCCTTTCAACAAATAGCAATGGAAAAAACTGGATATCCATACTCAAAATAATAAAGTTAGACCTGAAGGGGTTCAGAATGAGCCTCCCCCAAATGTCACTTTGGCACATAGACTATTTTGAGCTGAAGGCAATCAAGACCCAGCAGATGCAAGAAAAACTTTTACCCCTCTCTTAATTACCTTAAAGAATTTAGATGGGAGCCTGGCCCATAAAGATAAGCAACTTTTTAGCTGAATGAAATATCTGCATGGCAGAACAAACACCTGACTCCTACACATCTGTTCATCTTATCATCCTGTGAATGACCCTCCCCCCCAGTGAAGCCCCAGGCCCCTACCCCATTCCTTTGCTCAGAGGAGTGTGTAAGTCAACTGCCCAACTTTCTTTGCATCTCATTGTCCTTGTGGGACCCCCATACATGCACAATTAGTTTTTTTCCCCCTCCTATTAATCCCTTAGGTCAATCTGATTAGATGAGCTGAAAACCTAGAAGGGTAGAGGAAAACATTTTCTTCTCCAACAGACCAGTGCCTAATACCATATATAAAAATTAATTCAAAATAGATCAAAGACCAAAAGTAAGAGCTAAAATTATAAAACCCCTAGAAGAAAACAGAGGAAAATCTTCATGACATTGGATTTGGCAATGATTTCCTGGATATGACACCAAAGGCGTATGTAACCAAAGAAAAAATTAACAAACTGGATTTTATCAAAATCAAAAACTTTTGTGCATCAAAGGACACTATCAACAAAGCAAAAAGGAAACGCAGAATGTGAGAAAATATTTGCAAATCATATTTCTGATAAGGGATTACTATCCAGAATATATAAAGAAATTCTACAATTCAACAACAAAAAAAATCCAACTCATTCAAAAATGGGCAAAGGACTTAAACAGACATTTTTCCAAAGAAGATATACAAATGGCTGATAAACACATGAAAATACACTCAACATCAATAGTCACTGGGTGAATGCAAATCAAAATTACAATAAGATACCACTTCATACCCATTTGGATGGCTATATATCAAAAAATCAGGAAATAACAAGTGTTGGTTAGGACATGGAGGAACTGGAACCCTGGTGCATTGCTAGTGAAAATGTAAAATGGTATATATAGAAGTTGTGGAAAACAGTATGGTTGTTCTTCAAAAAAAAAAAAAAAAAGCATAAAATTGCCATATGATCCAGCAATTCCACTTGTAGATAAATACCCAAAAGAACAGAAAGCAGGGACTCAAACAGATACTCATACACCAGTGTTCACCAATGTTCATAACAACACTGTTCACCACAACACTGTTCACAATAGCCAAAAGGTGGAGGCAATCCAAATGCCCACCAATGGATGAATGGATAAACAGAATATGGTATATTTATGGAAGGCAAGTTTATCTAGCCTTAAAAAGGAAGGAAATTCTGATCTATGCTGCAACATGGATGAATCTTGAAGGCATTACGCTAAATTAAATAAGGCAAACACAAAAGGACAGATAGTGTATGATCCCACTTATACGAAGTACCCAGAATAGTTAAATACAGTAAGTGGGTACAGAGTTTCAGCATGGGATCATGAACAAGTTCTGGAAGTGGACAGTGGTGATGGTTTGTGTTATAATGTGAGCGTTCTTAATGCCACTGAACTTAAAATGGTTAAAATGGTTAAAAACTGCATGTTCTGTATATTTCACCACAATTTTTTAAATTTACTTAAAAGGCAAAATAAAACAATGTTGATTAGGAAACTTAGTTTCTATTATCTTCAGTTGATAAAACTATGAATAAAAGCAAAGAAATTATTGTTTTAAAAAAAGAAATGAGTTATAGTCATTTTACAACGTTGTGTCAAATTCCAGTGTAGAGCACAATTTTTCAGTTATACATGAACATGCGTATATTCATTGTCACATTTTTTTTCACTGTGAGCTACCACAAGATCTTGTATATATTGACTATAACTCAATAAAATGTTTAAAAAAAAAAGGAGCAAAAAAACAAAAGAAATGAAATACTGCTACAACATGGATGAACTTTAAAAACATACTAAATGAAAAAACTACAAAACAAAAGGCCATATTTTGTGTGATTCTGTTTATATGAAATGTTTGGAATAGGCAAAGTCTATAGAGACAGACAATAGATTAGTGGCTGCCTGGTGCTGGGACCGGGCGAGTGAGGAGTGACTGCCAGAGGGCAGGAGCTTCTTTGTGGGGTGCTGAAAATAATCTAAAAGGAGATGATGGTGGTCATCACACAACTCTGTAAATATACAAAAGGCCACTGAGTTTAATACTTTAAGAGCATGAAGGCTATGATATGTGAAGTAGATCTCAATAAAGCTGTTATGTGAAAAAGAGGAGGGTGAGACTTTCAAATTGTTTCCTCCCAGAGGGCTCGTTGGCTCTGATGCAAATTTGTCCGCTCACTCCCTAGAGATCCTTCAGGGATAGCCTTCGTCAACTAAACAAGAAAAGTTTGCCCTTTATTCGTTACAATTTGTAACTGAATAAAGGGAGTGTTCAATATAACTGAAACATTTTGCTGTGCACCTGAAAAGAACTTTTTAAATGAAATGTACTTCAATTAAAACAAATTAATAAAATAAAATGAAATGCTTCATCAACCTCAAAAAACCTCAAAAAAAAAAAAAAAAAAAAAAGGGTGGAGGGAGTGTTCAAGTTGTCCTTTCCAAGATGACTTATCTCTACCGATACAGAGAAGCAGCTGGCAACTTTTGAATAGCAACTTTTCTCAGTAAAGTGAGGAAAACAAAAACTTGAGTTCTCTCTTACTGAGTGCTGGCAACTTTTGAATAGCAACTTTTCTCAGTAAAGCGAGGAAAACAAAAACTTGAGTTCTCTCTTACTGAGTGCTCTTGATGCATGTATTTATAATGGTGAGTGGAACCTAAATGAATTAAACTAACAACAAAAAACAAAACTATATAACCCTCTGACATCCTTCCTTAAACTCAATTCTATCTCTGATGTGACTGGGTCTCTGGGAATTTATTTCCTTTTCAAATGCTTGACCCTGAAAAAGAATGACCTTTTAAAGATAGTTTGTAGATTCTGTGATTTTCCAGAAAGACTGATTATGTGGTTCAGATAAGCAGTTTTCTTTAGTCTGATTTAAAAAAAAAAAAATCCTGTCTCATGTCCCCTCATAGGGATTTCTGCTAAATCTGAAATATAATACCTGGAATGGAGGTTTTACCTCATGCCTCAGGTATTTATTGAGTGACTCTATGCCAGGCACTGTGGCCGGTATTGGGAATACAGTGATATCCCTGCTTCCATCTTGTTCCCCACCCTCTTCAAGCTTGCAGTCTCATTGGAGACTTCAGTGGAGGCTTTGGTTTTGGAGGATAAAGATGCCTGTCTCCACCTGGAATGATATCGCTTATATGTGGAATCTAAAAATAGAAAAAAGACGACACTAATGAATTCATCTACAAAACAGAAACAGACTCCCAGACATAGTAAACAGTCTTATGGTTACTGGGGGAAAAGGCGATGGGAAGGGATAAATTTAGGAGTTCAAGATTTGCAAATACTAACTGCTGTATATAAAAATGGATTTTTAAAAAGTTTTTTTCTGTATAGCACAGGGAACTATATTCAATATCTTGCAATAACCTTCAATGAAAAAGAATATGAAAACAAATACACATATGGGTATGTAAGATGGGGACATTATGCTGCACACCAGAAACTGACACATTGTAACTGACTATATACTTCAATTTAAAAAAAAAAAAAAAAAAAAGATGCCTGTTTCTTTTTCTCTTCTCCGTTCAGTTCCCAGGATGGGAGCTTGGTGTTAACTTCAGTTCTCAGCTTGGTCCTCTCTGGGAGTTCCCCATGCTCTTGCCCTTTTTTGTCCCTTCTCATGACACAAAAATTAACCTTGACCAATACTTAGGACCGTCTGTTCTTTGTTAGGTGGCTGGTTCACTTGGTAAACTAGGAAGTTTACTGAATTTTCTTTGTCATTCTTCTTAGATAAAATTATTGAGCCCAAAGAAATCGGTCATATAAAGTCCAAGGCAGGGACATGGGGTTTGCTATGTAGAGACATAGAGAACATTTTAGTGTCCTACTAATCACACCCTTGTTGAAAATGCAAAATAATAACAATTATAACCACTCATGTTTTTGCTCTATAGTGTAAAACTGCCTTCATATATGTTATATATATATGACATCACATTGTCAGATAGTTATTCCTCTTATCAGAATGTCAGCTCCAGGAGAAAAAGAATTTTACATTTTCCTCACTGTTGTGTTTCTAGACAGTGCTTGACAAATATTGATACTCAATGAATATTAGCCAGATGCAGGAATGAATGAATGATCAAAAATTACATAAAAAGAAGGTTCAGACAGACAAAGTGATGTGCTCAAAGTCAAAAAGCTACTGCAGTTTGAGCCCAGTAAAAAATCTTGGAAAAGGACACAAAAATATAATTTTCCAGAGAATACAGTCAAAGGTATTATGAATAACTGTTAAATCTTATTAGTCATCACAAAATTCATATTAACAAGAGACTTCTTTAGTGGTTTATTTTGGTAAATGTTTCATGTGCACTTGAAAATAATTTGTATTTTTCTGTTGTTGAGTGTAGTGTTCTGTCAATGACACTTAGGACAAGTTGATTGATACTGGTTTTCAAGTTGTCCATATAATTACTGATTTTTCAAATGTACTTCTATAATTTGCTAAGAAATCGTGAAGTATAATTATGGTCTTGTCTATTTTCTCCAATTTCATCTATTTTTGTATTATTTTGGTAGATGCATACCCTTTTAGTATTTTTATGTCTTCTTGATGACCCTTTTATCATTATGGAATGTCCCTTTTTATCTCTAGGTATATTCCTTATTTTGAAGTCTGCTTTTTTTAATTATTATAGTCACACCAATTTTCACTGTAGACATTTTTTCCACTCTCTTACTTTTAACCTATCTGTCTTTTGTTTAAAGTTTATATCTAAAGGGAACCCTTGTACACTGTTAGTGAGATTGTAAATTGGTGCAGCCACTAAGGAAAAAACAGTATGAAGGTTTTTCTAAAAATAGAATTACCATATGATCCAACAATTCTACTTTTGGGACTATATCTGAAGAAAATCAAAGCAACAAAAAATAATAACCTGATTAAAAAATGGGCAGAAGACCTGAATAAACATTTTTCCCAAAAAGGTCATACAGATAATCAAAACATGCATGAAAAGATGCTCAGCTTCGTTAATCACCAGAGAAATGCAATTAAAACCACAGTGAGATATCACCTCACACCTCTCAGAATGCCTCTTAAGAAAAAGACCACAAGTAACAAACACTGGAGAGGATGTGGAACCCTTGTATACTGTCAGTGGAAATGCAAATTGGTGCAGTCACTGTGGAAAACAGTAGGGAGGTTTCTCAAAAAACTAAAAATAGAACTACCATATGATTGAGCAACTCCACTTCTGGGTAATTATCTGAAAAAAATGAAAACTGTAATTTGAAAAGATACATGCACCCCAATGTTCACAGCAGCATTATTTACAATAGCAAAGATACGGAAGCAACTTAAGTGTTGACCAACAGATGATGAATAAAGGGGTGTGTGTGTGTGTGTGTGTGTGTGTGTGTGTGTGTGTGTGTGTGTGTGTAGGAATACTACTCAGACAAAAAAAATGAAATTTTGCCACTTGCAACAACATGGATAGACTTAGAGGGTATTATGCTAAGTGAAATGAGTCAGACAGCGAAAGACATATTGTGTGACATCACTTACATGTAGAATCCAAAAAATAAAGCAAACAATTGAATACAACAAAAAGGAAACAGACTCACAAATAAAGAAAACAAACTAGTGGTTGCCAGGGGGGAGACAAAGGGGGAGGGACAAAATAGGGCCAGGAGATTAGGAGACACAAAGTACTACATATAAAATCAATAAGCTGCAGGGATGTTTAGCACAGCACAGGGAATATAGCCAATTTTTTTATAATAACTATAAATGGAATATAATACTTAAAATTTATGAATTATTATTATATTGTACACCTGAAACTTATAATTATTGTACATCAACTCTACCTCAATTTAAAAAAAATACTAAAAAATACCCCACTGTGTTGGGGAGATATCTGTACCCGCATGTTCATAGCAGGATTATCTACAGCAGCTAAAACATGGAAGCAACCTAAGTTGTCTATTAATGGATGAATGGATAAAGAAGTTGTGGTTTTCTATACAATGGAATATTATTCCGCCATAAAAAAGGAAGGAAATTTTGCCATTTTTGACAACATGGTTGGCCCCTAAGGGCCTTATGCTAAGTGAAATAAGTCAGCGAGAAAAAGACAAATATATGATCTCACTTATAAGTAGAAAAAGAAAAAGAAAGAGAAAGGGAAACCAGACTCATAGAAAAAGAGCTCAGATTTGTTGTTAGCAGAGTGTGGGTGCGGCGGGTAGGGCCTGAAATTCAATGAAGGTTGTCGAAAGGCACAAACTTCCAGTTATGAGGTAAATAAGTACTGGGAATGTAATGTACACCATGATAACTACTGTTAACACTGCTGTCTGGTATATTTGAAAATTGTTGAGAGTAAATTCTGAGTTCTCATCACAAGCAAAAAAAATCTTTCTCACTCTCTATTTTGTTTTTGTTTTTTGTTTTTTTTGGATCTGTATGAGATGATGAATGTTAACTAAATTTTTTGTTGCAATCATTTCACAGTATCTGTAGGCCAGATCATTTTGCTACACATCTTATGCTCATGCAGCGCTGTATGTCAATTATATTTCAATAAAGCTGGGAAAAAATACATCTCTTATAAACAGCATATACTAGTAGAGTCTTGCTTTTTAAAAAATCTAGATAATCTCTGCCTTTTAATCAGAGTATTTAATTTATTAATATTCAATGACTCACTATTTGTAATATTATAGTGTCACCCCCAAATTTGTGTCTACCCAGAACCTCAGAATGTGACATCATCCGGAAATTGGGTCTTCGGGGATGGTAATTTGCCAAGGTCATTCTGAATTAGGAGAGAGCCTAAATCCAATGACTAGTGTCCTTATAAGAAAAGAACAGGACACAGAGAGACGAAGGCCATGTGAAGACAAAGACACATGATGTAGCGATGTAGGTACAAGACAAGAAACAAAGGATTGCTAGCAATCCCCAGAAGCGAGGGGAGAGGCAGGGAGCAGATTCTCCCTCAGAAGCCCTGCAAGACACCAATGTTGCCTGGCCCCTTGATTTTGTATCTCTGGCCACCTGAACTGTAAGAGAATAGATTTCTGTCTTGTTTTGTTTTTTTAATTGAAGTATAGTCAGTTACAATGTGTCAATTTCCAGTGTACAGTATACTGTTTCAGGCATACATATACATAAGCATATATTCATTTTTGTATTCGTTTTCATTATAGGTTACTCCAAGATATTAAATATAGCTCCCTGTGCTCTACAGAAGAAATAGGTTTTTTTCATCTATTTTATATATAGTAGTTAATATTTGCAAATCCTGAACTCCCAGTTTATCCCTTCACACCCCTTTTCCCCCCAGTAACCATAAGTTTGTTTACTATATCTGTGAGTCTGTTTCTGTTTTGTAGATAAGTTTATTAGTGTCTTCTTTTTTTTTTCTTTAGATTCCACAGAAACAAAAATTTCTGTTGCTGTAAATCACCTAATTTGTGGTAATTCATTACAGCAGCACTAGGAAACTATACATTTATTGTAGTTATCAACATGGTTCAGTTTGTAACTACCATCTTGCTTTTTGTTTTTCTCTTTCCCATCTTTTGCTTTTTCCTCTTTTGTCTTTTTTTTTTTTAATGAATATAGTGATTTAGTGATATAATAATTTTTAGTATTCCATTTTATTTCCCCTTGGTTTTTTATCTCTAGTTCTTTCTTTTATGTATATATATTTAAGTGGTTGTTCTAGGAATTCTTATCACATAACATTATAGCATTTCACATGTAATGAATAAATCTTAGAATAATATTACTTCGTGAACTCCACTCTCATCTTTTGTGTAAACAGTTTCTAGAGTCTCTCCCCCAAGCCTCCCATTTTCTCCCCCCATATTTTTGCCATCTTTTCCAGGACCTGATGATCTAATAGTAAGACCAGATTTTAGCCCCATCTTACGGACTTGAGCATATCTATTAACGCTGGATTTTGTTCATGAAGTAACTGGGAACAGAGAAGAATGCAGGAGTGGGCTAGTCTGAGGGAGTGAGGTGAGGGACTGCGGGCCAGGGCTGGGGGCCAGTGATGCCCAGTGTCATTGGGCCCTGGGCCTCCCTCAGAAGGAGCTTGGATTTTATTCTGATCAAGATTTTTCAACCCACTAATGGAAATTAAGCCGGGGAGTGACATGACATGATTATCGTTTAAAGGATTACTCTGGCTGAGCTGTGAAGAGCCTGGCCTGTAGGAGAGTGAAAATGGAAGCAGAGAGGCAGGTTTTAAGAGGCTGTTGCCTTAATCCAGGAAAAGCCGACGGGAAAGATTGATTTCTCTGAACTTCCCTGAAAGCCTGTTTTAAAACTCCATTTCTCTGAATCAGGACGTGGATTGAATAAGGGAGCAGCCTCAGACTGTGAGATGAAAGATGACATGGCCTGTGTATACCACTGCTGCAGAGTCTGCTGTCAGATGTAATAAACTGCATTTACCTGAAGAGAATCAGGGAAGGGGCTGGAGGGAAGCAGGGATCAGCCACTTAGAAGGGCTTGCTCCCTCCTGCCGCTGACCCCTCCAGCTGACTGGAGGCTGCTGGAAGTGGGTGAGGCCAAATATTATGGGTTCTATTGGTTGCCTTGGCAATAGCTCATTCCAGCTTTTCTAAAGTTGAGGACATCCTCTTCCAAGTCGGAAAAGCAGTCCTTGAAAGTGTTTGGCTAAACTGCCAACTGTTACCCAGGCGCTGGGAAAGCTTTTCATGTGTGTTTGGAGGAAAAACCCGCCCCTTTTGAAGACTTACTGACTCTTTCCCCAGAAAGTCAAAACAGGTAGCCCCAGGCATTTCCTTTTCAGGAACTCTCTTCAGGGTCCTCCGTCACTGGCAGACGGTAAGGGGCTGGGGGAAGTGAGGAGTGAGGTGGGCGGTCTGCCCACCCCAAGGATTAGGGGTAGTGGGAACCTGGCAGAAATCATCCTGCCACTCCCCACTTGCAGACCCTGCTCCCAGACCGACATGTAGATATCGGTCAACAGGCTCTACCTGGCAGCCTGGACCTGCCGGCTGGATCCCAGAGCAGAGCAGATGTTCCTCACTGTCAGGAGGGGATGGGAGCCTTGCAGTCAGCAGACTTAGGATGCGCTAAAACAGACCAGCACCAGAGAACCTATTTTTATGCACCAGTTTTTGTGGTTTGTGCTGAGATAGAGGGGCTGACAACATCTGTGCGTCTGCCCTCAAAGCACTTACGTTCCAGAAGAGGAACAGAAGAGTAAGTTCCCCAGGAATGAAGGCTCTTGCAGCAGCCCCTGTTCTCAACTCCACTTCTCCCACAGATGGAGCCACCACACCATGCTCTTCTCTGACTCACTCTGGGTGTTGTAACCTGATCCACAAGTGCCCAAACACCGACTGGGTCATTGACTTGCCTCCAGCCTCTCCCTCCACTGTGCCTCCCTGAGTTCCAATCCTAGCCGGGATTCTTTCTGGGTTTTCCAAGCCCTTGGCCCCCTGGTTGCCTTGCGAGCTTGTCCAGGCTCTCCTTCCTCCATCCTGCCAGTGTCTTTGGAGCTATAATGAAGTTCACACCCCACTGTGCTTCCTGCTTGAGTTCACATTAAAATAGTCCTGGCCATTGAATGTGGTTTCCCATACTGGGCCATCAATTTCATTTTCTTTTCCCTTTGGTTGCCCACCTCTCTGAAAAAAAAAATTAATTTGACTAGGATTTTCTTTTGTAACAGTATTTCTCTCTCTAAATGCAGCTTGAATCCAACCATCATCTACCAGGCAATGGATCACAAATCTGACCACACATAGTCACCTGGGGAAATAGGATAATGATACGATATTTTTATCCCATCCAGACTCATGAATTGAGAATCGCTGAGGGTAGGACCAAGCCATCAGCATTTTTAAAAGCACCCCAGGGGATTTAACATGCAGCCAGGCTTGAGAACAACTTTCCAAGATGGTGTCCCAGTTGAGCTGAGTGAAGTGTGGTGGTTGGCAGGAATGCAGGACCAGGGACAATGCGTGGATTACGAGGTTGGGTAAAGACAGGCAGCAGGCCAACAGTCAGCCAGCAAAGTCAGCCAGAGCTGGGTTTTCCTTACAGGACACATGCACCGCCTTGCTCTGCTACTAGATTTCTTGTTGGCAAAGTTTCTGTAGAGATCCAAGTCTGGCAGAGAATCACTGAGTTCTCCACTTTGAAGTCCTCATGGGGAGCAGAGCTGGGCTGGCATCCTCATGGACCAGGAAGCTTCAGGAGGTGCCCCAAGGAGCAGGGAAGAGGGGAAGGGAATCCCCTGACCCACGGCCCCCCAGCCACACAGCTGGGTGGGGGTTTTAACCTGGAGAATCGTGGCTCACAGCTGTCACCAATGGTTTCTCCTCAAGTTTGGAGTAAACAGGTGGAATGATCTCAGTGGTCAGGTATCTCAGTCATTCCCAAGCCTGGGGGCACATTAAAATGTAAAAGACCCGAGAAAGAGAGAAAAAAAAAAAAAATCCCAGTTCCCACTCCATACCAACTGAACCAAAAACTATGGAGGGAAACCCAAGCAACTATGTTTTTAAAAAGTACCCCAGGTGATTCTAATGTGTGGTAAGAGTTGAGAATCACTTCTAATCCAACACTCTCATTTGGTAGATGAGGAAACCACAGCCCAGGGGTTTAGACCATAAAGGATACTGGGCCGTCTATGAGCCATTTGGGGAGAAATCAGGTCAGTTCCTCATCCTGCCTTACGCACTGACACATATTCCAGAAACGTAAATGTAAAAAACTCAATTCTTAAAAAAGAAAGATAGAAAGAAGTATATGTGCATATTTATCTGCTAAAAAAAAAAGGTAAAGAAACGCTCAACTTCTTTAGTTAGAAAAAGAAATGTAAATTCAAGCAACACTGAAATGTCCTTTTCCACAGAGAATATAAATAGGATTTTTGAAAGCCGAATGCTGAATGATGTGGGTGAGGCGGACACGGTGCCTTTCTCCTCTCTGCTGAATGTCCGCTCACCCACTGCTGGGAGCGATATTCATTGTTAAGCCTTTTGAGAAGCAATTTGAAAATAGCTATCAAAAACTTTGAAAATATCCTAGTGAGAGAAAGTTCTATTAGTCAGGATTTTCCAGAGAAACACAATTGATACAATGTGTATATATAGAGAGAAAGAGATGTATTTTAAGGACTTGGCTCATGCAGTTATGGGGACTGACAGTCCAAAATCTACAGGGTGAGCTAGAGACACAGACTGGAGACACAGAAGAGAGTCAATGCTGTAGTTCAAGCTCAAAGGTCATTAAGTTGGAGGCCCAGGAAAAAGCCAGGGGTTGCAGTTCAAGTCTAAACTCATCCACTGCAAAATTCCCTCTTGCTTGGTGGAGGGTCAGTCTCCCCCACTCCCTCCGAGGCCTTCAACTGATTGGGTGAGGGCCACCTACATCATGAAGGGCATTCTTGCTTTACTCAAGTCCTCCAATTCAAATTTAATATCACTAATTATCAGAGAAATGCAAATCAAAACTACAATGAGGTATCACCTCACACCATTCAGAATGGCCATCATTCAAAAGTTCACAAGTGACAAATGCTGGAGAGGCTGCGGAGAAAAGGGAACCCTCCTACACTGCTGGTGGGAATGCAGTTTGGTGCAGCCACTGTGGAAAACAGTATGGAGATTCCTCAATAGACTAGGAATAGACTTACCATATGACCCAGGAATCCCGCTCCTGGGCATATGTCCAGAAGGAACCCTACTTCAGAAAGACACCTGCACCCCAATGTTCATAGCAGCACTAGTTACAATAGCCAAGACATGGAAACAGCCTAAATGTCCATCAACAGATGACTGGATAAAGAAGCTGTGGTATACTTATATGATGGAATACTATTCAGCCACAAAAACTGACAACATAATGCCATTTGCAGCAACATGGATGTTCCTAGAGAATGTCATTCTAAGTAAAGTAAGCCAGAAAGAGAAAGAAAAAAATACCATATGAGATTGCTCATATGTGGAATCTAAAAAACCAAAAATAACATAAACACAAAACAGAAACAGACTCATAGACATAGAATACAAACTTGTGGTTGCCAAGGGGGAGGGTGGTGGGAAGGGATAGACTGGGAGTTCAAAATTTGTAGATACTGACAGGCATATGTAGAATAGATAAACAAAACTTATACTGTATAGCACAGGGAAATATATACAAGATCTTGTGGTAGCTCACAGTGAAAGAAAATGTGGCAATGAATATATATATATATGTTCATGTATAACTGAAAAATTGTGCTCTACACTGGAATTTGACACAACATCGTAAAATGACTATAACTCAATGAAAATAATGTTTAAATAAATAAATAAATAAATATAATAAATAAGTTTAAATCCCATACAAAAATACCTTCACAGAAACATCCAGAATCATGTTTGACCAAATATCTGAGCACTCTGGCCCAGCCCATTTGACACATAAAATTAACCATCACAGATGTATTTCACAGTTAGACCCAACAGCATTTTAATCCCAATTTTGCCACTTAATATCTGCGTGACTGTCTGAGCCTTCCTGTATCTGTAAAATATAAATAATAATATAAATCTATTGGGATTATGATAATTAAATCATATAATGAATATAAAGCACTTGTTACTGTACAGCACAAGGAACTATGCTCAATATGTTGTAATGAAAAAGAATATGAAAATGAATATATGTATTTATATGTGTGACTGAAGCATTGTGCTGTACACCAGAATTGACACAACATTGTGAACTGGCTATACTTCAATAAAAGAGAATGCAAAAAGAAAAAAGTGCCTGGTATAGAGTAAGTGCTTAATAAACGGTAGCCATTTTTATTATCTTTACTCATAGACTCCTCTTTGGGTGCTCTATACTAGGCAAATAATCTGAAATATAAAAAAAGTTTTATCAACAAAGGTGTTTATTGCTGTACTGGTTATAACACTGAAAAAATAGGAAATACTCTAAATATCCACCCATCAAAGAACGGCTAAAGAAGCTATAGTAGGAAAGAATATTAAGCAAACATTAAGACAGATAATTGCAGAGGGAGGATATGGCTCAGTTGCAGAGTGCATACTTAGCATGTACAAGGTCCTGGGTTCAATCCCCAGGCCCTCTATTTAAAAATAAATAAGTAAGTAAACCTAATTACCTCCCCCAAAAAACAAAAAAAGATCAGTTAAAAAAAAAATAGATGACTGCAAAGTATCCTCAACACTACAGCAAAATAGTCATGTTATATAAAGTAATAAAGGCAGGAAACAAAAATTGTATACCTTGTATGTGATGTAAAAAATGACAATGAAATATTATTTTTTAAAATACATCAAAATATTAAGGGTAATGATTTCATCTTTATTTCTGTATTTTCTAACTCAACAATGAATGAGCTTTTGTGTTTTAATAGTAATTTCATGTCTTAATAGTAATAATAATTAACTTACATGAAAATTAAAGTAATTTTGTTTTAAAAACCTGTAGCTGCAGATTGCCCTCGGTGCTGAATTCTCCTTGGTGTGGTAGCAGAATGGTGACCAGGAACACTCTCTCCTAGCCTGGACCTTCTCCCTCTAGCTGGCCCCAAGCCTCCCCTGGACAGACAAGGTAGGCACATGGCAGTCTGGCCGCCAGGGTTCTTTGGATGGTTTACAGCCAGGCTGCCCCATGGAAATGGTCCAAATGTTTTTTCATCATTTGGCTCACTTGAGGAATAAGGCCCCACTTCCTGCTCTGCCACTGTATTATAGTAGATCCATTTTCTTGATTTCTTGAGAAAAAGTAAAAAGGGGTCCACAGGCATTAGGACTGTCTCCAGTTCCCCAGCTTGGAGGCGCAGGTAGCAAACGAAAGTCTGACACCCAGAGTCCCTGGAAAAACTCATGTCCCTGTGGCCTATGGGCTCCGTCCACAGTGCTGGGGGCCTAATCAGTATGAGGAAGAGAGATGTCCAGCTAAAATTACCAACTGCTCCAGGCCACAAAGTCTTGGCTGACCAACCAGCGCCCAAGACCTGAGATAACTCCTTGCCTTGCCTCACCTCACAGGCTCATGTGATCAGGAAAACAGACTACTCCCCACAGAAATCAAAATTAAGAGAAGATTAGGAAAGGACAAAAGAAAAATGTTGTCTTCTCCCTGCAACTAAATACATATAACTAAAGCATACACAAGGCTCAGAATTCTGTCAGCGTGACCAAAGCTGACTTTCTGCTGGGGATGGAAAACCAGGAAACGATTTGTGCAGAAAATGAATAATTAAATCCTGGTCTCTGTAGTTATCAACATGAATGTGTCATTTCTGACAGGCAAGACCCGGAGCCAAAGAGAAACATGTGCATGGCCACCGTGGCATCACCAGGTCTCCACATTAGGGGTCGCCGCAGAGGATGGTGCTAGAGTGATCTTCAGCCATAGGCTCGCTGGCCGTGCCCACGGGAGGGTGGGCATGCGAGTGAACCCGTCCGGCTCCAGGTGCAATGGGAAAGCAAACATCCCCTTGGCATTTCCCACCTTCCCTAGAGTGTCCTCTTCCTCTTTCACACATCTCTGCTTTTATCCTCTCCCCTCCCTTTCCAACATGTCCCTCCACCCTGGGTTGCACTGTGCTGCTTCCTGCAAGGGCTTGGCTAAATAAGAGGTCGTTAATAAAAGAGCAGACTGGCCTCAGAGCCCCTGCAGAGGTATGCACTAGTAATTAGAGGATTCTGTGGAAAAAAAAATTTTTTTCCATTATGAACAATAACACTCAATTGTTTGATATAATTCCCTCCATTCTTTACCTTGTGCATAATTTTCATTTGGGCTTTTGAGCATGATTGAGATGACACTGTGTACATGACGATGAAGCTTGCTTTATTTTCATTTAACAAGCATTTCCCCCAAATTATAGATTCGTAAGAGGAACCATTTTTCACATTCTTATAATATTCCATTGCCATATTTTACTTAACTCTTTTTCTATTGTCATAATTCCTCTTTTTTAATTAAAAAAATTTTTTTGAGGTATAATTGGCATATAACCTATCAGTTTCAGGTGTGTATAACATACTGATTTGACATCTGTATACACTGCAGAATGATTACCCCAACAAGTCTGGTTAACATCCATCCCTAGACATAGTTACAAAAAATTTTTAAGAGAAATTTTAAGATTTACTCTCTCAGCAACTTTGAAATGCGCATTCCAGTATTATTACCTGTAGTCACTATGCTGTACATTACATTCCCGTGACTTATTTATTTTATAGCTAGGAGTCTGTTTGTTCCTTTGACTCCATTCACACATTTCTCTACTTCCCATCCCCTCCCTCTGGCAACTACCAATCTGTTCTCTGTATCTGTCAGCTTGGGGTTTTGTTTGTTTGTTTTAAAATTCCACATATAAGTGAGATCGTATGGTATTTGTCTTTCTCTGTCTGAATTATTTCTCTTAGCAGAATGCCCTCAAGGTCCATCCATGTTACCACAAATGGCAAGATGTTATTCTTTTTATGGCTAAATAGCATTCCATTGTGTATATATACAACAGTCTTTAACCACTCGCCCACTGATGGACACACAGGTTGTTTCCAATAGCTTGGCTATTGTAATAATCCTGCAACAAATATGAGGGGTGCATTCATCTTTTTGAGTTAGTGTTTTTGTTTTTGTTTTTGTTTTCAAATAAATGCCCAGAAGTGGAAATTCTGGATAATATGGTAGTTCTATTTTTTTTTTTTTTTGAGAAATCTCCACACTGCTTCCCAGAGTAGATGCACCAATTTACATTCCCACCAACGTGTATGAGGCTTCCCTCTCCACATCCTCGCCAACACTTGTCATTTCTTGTCTTTTTGATAATAGCCATTCTAACAGGTGTGAGGTGATAGCTCATTGTGCTTTTCCTGATCTGATCAGTGATGCTGAGCACCTTTTTGATTTGCATTTCCCTGAGGATTAGTGATGTTGAGCACCTTTTCTGGTACCTATTGGCCATCTGTATGGCTTCTTTGGAAGAATGTCTGTTCAGCTCCTCTGCCCATTTTTAATCAAACTCCTTAAGAAAGAGTGATCTAATCTTAAACAAATGCTTTTAAGTCCTAGAAGAAATAACAACAGTTAACATGTATTAAATGGTGACATGCCAGCACATTCTCAATGTGCTGTATTTATTAACTCATTTGACCCTCACAGCAAATCTTGAAAGAATACTGTTGGTTTCACAGCCATTTTATAGATTAGGAGACTTGGGCCGAGAAGAGGTGAGTAACTTGCTGAAGCTCTGGGCTAGAAGGAGAGAGCAGGGCTTCTGAATCCACTTTGGCTCTGGAACTTGGGGACTGAACCACCATGAGATGGACAGTAAGGGTCAAGGTTTGAGCTAGAGTCAAAAGTTCACAGAGTGCAGAGGGACGAGGTACATTGTTCAACATAAGATGAGGAAAGAAATTTGTTGTTGAAGCATGAGACGGTGGGCAGGGAGGAAAGATGAAGGAAGCAGAGAGGGTCAAAGGATGATGTGGGAAAGGGCCAGGAGAGGAACTCCTCATGGCGGGGAAGCCTGACATAGGACTTTGGAGAACAGGAATGTTTACATTTTTTTTAACAACAGCTTTATTGCAGTGTAATTGATGTAAACTGTACACATTTAAAGTATACAATTTGATAACTTGAAACCATCACCACGATCAAGACAGTGAACACATCCATCACACCTAGAGTTCCCCCGTGCCCCATCCCCCTGCCCACCCCAGTAACCAATGATCTTCTTTCAGTCTTTATAGATTAACTTGCATTTTGTAGAACTTTATATAAATGAAATCATACAGTATGTACTCTTTTACAGTCTAGTGTCTTTAACTCAGTGTAATATTTTAAGATTCATTGATATTTTCATGTATATCAATAGTTTATTCTCTTTTATTTCTAAGAAGTACTCTATTATATGGATATATCAAACTTTGTTTATCCATTCACCTGTTAGTGGGCCTTTGGATTGTTTCCAGTCCAGGGCTATGACAGATAAGGCTGCTCTGAACATTCCCATCCAAGTTTTTGCATAAACATGTTTTCATTCTACCAGGAGGGAAATGGCTAGATCATATTTTAGATTTATGTTTAACTTCTTAAGAAATTGTTTTCCAAAGTGGTTGTACCAGCAGTGTATGATAATTTCAGTTCCTCTACATCCTCAGCAATGCTTAGCGTCATCAGTCTTTTTTAATTTTAAACATTCTAAAGATGTGTAGTCGTATCTCACTGTGATTGTAATTCACATTTCTCTGATGGCAAACGATGTTGAGCATCACTCCATGTGCTTATTTTCCATCCACATATCTTCCTTTATGAAATGTCCATTAAAATTATGACCCCATTTTTCTTATTGAGTTGTTTTACTGAGTTTTGAGAGTTATTTGTGTTTTGGATACAAATCCTTTATCAGGTATGTGATTTGCAAATGTTTTCTTCCAGTCTGTGGCTTGACCTTTCATTCTATTAAAAGTGTCTTTTGAAGCAGACGTTCTTAATTTTAATGAAGTCCAATGGATCCATTCTTTTTCTTTTCTGGATCATGCTTTTGGTGTCATAGCTAAAAAATCTTTGCCTAACTCAAGGTGACAAAGATATTTTCCTATCTTTTCTTCTAGCAGTTTTATATTTCTAGGTCATACATTTAGATCTGTGATCCATACTTGCTCCAAATGGATCACAGATCATATTTTTGCTTATGGACATCTATCTCTCCAGCACCATTTGTTGAAGAGCTATCATTCTTCCACTGAATTGCTTTTGTAACTTTGTCAAAGTCAATTGAACATATATGTGTGAGTCTATCTCTGAACCCTCTATTCTGCTCCATTGATCTGTATGTATCTATCTAATATCACATCATTTTGATTACTACAGATTTATAATACGTCTTAAACTAGGTAACGTAAGTTCTCAAACTTTTCCTCTTCACATTGTTTTGGCTATTCTAAGTCCTCTGTATTTCTATACACATGTTAGAATCAACTTGTCAATTTCTACATAAAAGCCTCCTGGAATCTAACTGGCAATGTGTTGAATCCACAGATCAATTTAGGGAGAGTCAGCATTTTAACACTATTGAGTCTTCCACTGACAAAATTGGTAAACATCTCCATAAAAGGGATTTGTTTTGGCCTTTTTTTTTAATTGAAGTATAGTCAGTTTATAATGTTGCATCAATTTCTGGTGTATAGCACAATGTTTCCATCATACATGAATATACATATATTTGTTTTCATATTCTTTTTCACTGTAAGCTACTACAAGATATCAAATATAGCTCCCTGTGCTATACAGTATAAAGTTGTTTATCTATTTTATATGTACCAGTCAGCATCTGCAAATCTTGAACTCCCAATTTATCCTAAAAGGGATTTTTTAAATGTTAACTGCTGTGTTCTAACTTCAGTAAAGTCACAAAGTGATAAATATATGCTCATAAATGCTGTGTGGGGTGCATGTATGTGTTTGAAAACTGTTGAAAGGGTGAAGTTTCATGGTTTGATCAACATGGTAAAGGCCAAAGCAGCCTGTGTGAAGCCAAGAGCGTAGGGCTGTGGGACTTCTTAGTCCCAAAGAATTGATAGAAATTTGGCAGTGGGCCTCCACAAGCAGTAAAACTGATGTTATTGTGTTATGTTAATATGTTATGGGAAGATATTACCTAGATGTTAGGAGCCAGAAGGGCTTCTGGTGACACCTAGGTCATAGACTGAAAACTCCTTGAAGGAAAAAGAAGCCCCCTCATCATGGCACCTTGGATTTGGTCCCCCCTTCCAGTGATAAAAGTCCAACCACAGCACTCCAGAAAATCTCTTCATCTCTACGGCACATGATATGACGTCTGTAGCATTGGATCCCAACTTGCTTTCCCAGCGAGTAACTATGCGTGTGCACCCAGCCATCTTATAGTCCTACTTAGGTTTGGAAGGCTGCGAACTATCAGTTAAGGAAGTCTTTCTTCCTTTCTCGCTCTTCCTTCTTTCCATTCTTTCTCCCCCTCATTTGTCTTTCCTTCTTCGATTTAAGTTCTCTTCTGACAAATTAATAAATAAGAAAATCCTACCTGCCCCTCACCGTCCTCTCTTAAGATTCCAGTGTGCCCTTGGAGTGTGTTTCTCTCACTCGACTTCTCGCTTACCACCCACGCAAAGCTGATGCACCCTGTTGAAGGTTCACCCATCTCTATGTGTTTCCCAAGCTGCAGAAGACTGTTGACTTCTGACCTGTGCTCAATTTTTCCCTGTCTGTACTCTTATCATGCGGCTAGTCTCCATCTCACGGTCTCTGGATCTGCCAGGGTAAAAGTTGAACAAGGATTCTATTTTATTGTTCAGTAGTTCCTTTGCTGCCTGCAACATTTTTCTCTAGCTACTGCCTTCTTTGTGTTCATTAGGAACTGAGCAACAGGATGACAAAACGCATCACCTTCCAGCTGGGACTTGGAATCCTACTCCAACAGAGGAGTTTGAGCGTATGAGCTTCAGCCACCCAAAAGAGAACTGTTTGAACTTACTTTCCTAGTCTCTTCCTTCTAGGAATGATCTTGGTTTCTTGCAAAGGAAAAGCATCCTTCTTGGCGTAAGCCTTGTGCAGAGTAACATTCCTTTAGGACTAGGGCCCTGGAGTTCCCTGAAAGTCCCCCTGCCGGGACACAGAGCCTACCCTGAACCCCACAGGGGAGCTGAATATTTGGAGTGTGAAGAATGGCTCTCACTGAGCCAAAACATGCGAAGGAAGGCACTTCATGCCGGGCTTTTGTCCTGACTTTGATTTATTCAACATTTTTGTCAGCGACTTGCTGGAAAATACAGAAAATCATGGAATCATGGCAGCGAATGTGACAGAGAAAATCAGTGCCCACCAGGTATCTCACATTCCCCAGCCTACATTTCCCAGCCTCCCTGCAAGTTGGGTTGGGGTCACGTGGCTAATTCTGGCCAATGGGCTGTGAGCCAGGCACCTTCCTCATCTTTCTCTTCCCTTGCCGCAGAGACCTTGGGCCCCTGTGTTCCAGATGGCCCTGCTTCGGGATAGAGGGGGCAGCCAGACCCACACTGGAACCCCTGTAAATGAGAAATAAGCCTGTTTGTATTGTCACTGAGGTTTGTGGTCTTGTCTGGTAAGGCAGCTACTGTCACACGTCAGTGAATGTAGCCATGCTTCTTAACGCGGTAGAGAAAACAGTGTCCAGACAAGATGTGGGTCAGGGTGAGTCGAGCTTTCAGGCATCAGGTGCTGGAGGGAGTCAGTAGAGCCACCTTTTTGTCTTAGGTTTTCCTGAAATAGCAATTGAAAGTGGGCTCACAGACACCACGCAGAGAACGAGGACCAGAGACGGTGGAGGCAGCCCTTCTGCAGGTTGATTAAATGACGTCTCGGAACAGGAATTTCAGTAATCCCCCCAGTGAGGCCCGCATCACCTACTTGTTTGCTGTGCTTTGAATTGCAGACATGGAGGTGTAGACACCTCTGCTAGCCCTTAGGCAGAGCCCAGATAAGCAGGCTTTCCTCCCAGAGACCTACCAGTTTCCCCTGCAAGCCAGCGGCTGACATCAAAATTTTCCTGCAACAAATAGAAAGCAGTGTGATACTTGCCTCCCCACCGCTGACAATCTCCAGCTCATTATTAGGAGGAAAGAGGAGCTCTGCCCCAGTGGAAGGACTTGGGGTGGTTGTTATCTGATCACATAATATACTGCCTCCCTCAGAAATTACATTGCAGTAGGAATATTGGTAGCACTACCAAAAATAAGTAAATATACAAAGTTCTCTCTCTGGCTCCAGGCTCACCTTAGATCACAGAGAATACATTAGGGGATTCCATCAGGTTGGAGTCTCATCAGGTTGGAGTCTCATTCGAGAGGAACTGATGATATTAACCTTTAGAGAGAATTAGGAGGTGGCAGCTTGATCATATGTCCTTTTACACAAGGATTACTTGGTTTTTTTTCCTTCTGGAGCAGTGGTGAACCAGTCAACTTAGAGCTAATTGCTTAAGTAGCAAAGTAAGCGCTGGGAGAAACAGAAGAGGAGGAAATTTTAAACAGCACATTGGTCTCAAAATGGCAGAGACATCTAGGTCTGAAAGAAGAAAAAAGTACTCAGGACAGTTTTCTGCTCACCAAAGAGCTCAGGGATTTTAGAATTTTCAGATTTGGGGCACGAAGAACTTTAAAAAATTGGCCAAAATGACAGCCTGATGTGATAGGACCAAGTGACAATTTAGTCAAAAGCACCTTTTCTTTTTGCTGTTCTGCTGGTCCAGCTGCTAAATCTCATTGCTGTTGAAGGACACTGGTTCTAATGAGGCCTCGGTGGCCTCGGAACCATCCCCAGAAGAGAACCCTAGTGTCTTCCTAGCAATGGTGGCAGTGTGCCACCTGGCTGGGGTTTCGGGACTGGAGGCCTATTATACAGGGACAGCCTGGCTTGGCTGTGGCCTGGACCAGTCATCTGCCATCTTCATACAGCTGAGCCCAGAGAGATCGTTTCCCATTGTGCTCTCCATCAGCCACCTTCTCCCTGGGCAAGCGGGGCGCTAAGCCTCATTCATTCTCGAACTCCAGGGCCACCTGCAGCCTGAGCCATATCGGCTCATCAGTGGGCTGAGAAGGGAGGTTCAGAAGCTGAAAGACAAGAATGGCAAGAACAGGCAAGCCGTCCAACTGTGTTTCCTATCCAGAACTGAGTGTGTTTACTTAGATTAGAGTAACTCCTGGCGTGGTGAAGCTATCAAAGCAGTATGAAACATATCGATATTCTTTCTGGGGCCAGCTTGGAAATAACTAGGGTGTGAGGGTGGGCGGGAGGGGTGTCAGCTAAGGAAAGTCGCTCACCACCCAGCTCTACAGGAATTGAGTCATTAGCCACTGCACTCACTGACCTGCAACACACCCTGCAAAGAATTCGGGGTGAAGATTAGGGATCAGGCTCTCCGTGCTCTGGGAAATCTGGCAGAACAGGCCCTCAGATAGTCGGGTATTTTCAGGAGAAATTTCATGGACCCGGATTCTTGCATCTTCCCATACTTAGAAAAGCATTAAAAACACTGAGGTATCTGTTCCTTGTGACTAACAGTAAACTTGTACCAAGATGTGCTTGATTGCACATACCCCTTCTCCTGACCTCCTCACCCCTAGCCTCTCCGGAGCAGCCTCTCAGAGCTATCTGAGAGGCTGTCTCCCCAGCTGTGGTCCTCAGTAAGTCCCCCAACAACACTGAAACTCACAGCTCTCACACTATGTGCTTTTATTTCAGTTGACAGAAGGATGGAGGGTGGGAGTTGGAGGGGCTGAGGTCACAGCTGGACAGCAGTCACTGAGAGCTGATACTTGCTGAAGCTGGGTGATGGGTATATGGGAGTAATATTCTTCTTACTGGATGTTGTTTGGCTCATGCAAGTGAATAGATGCAAAGCGCTCAGCACATAGTGCTCAACAAACAGAAGTGATTACCCCCACTTTGTACATGAGACGGTGAAGCTCCAAGAAGTTAGGCAACTTGCCTGAGGGCACAAATCCAGGAGGCGGTGGGGCAAGGTCTGTAAACCACACATATCGCATTCCAAAGCCCGGGCTCTGAGCCACTGTCCTCTGTGTCTCTCTTTTCTCTACCTTTCTTCAGGTTTCCATGGTTTCCCACCACTTGGCTCCTTTCTCCCCCTTAAAAGTTACATTTGCTTCACCCCTCCTCCACTAAGAGTCCTGAGTGGACCCACGCCTGGTTATAAAGTCAGGTTTCTCAATGATCCATTCAATTAACATTCGAGCGACTGGCACTGAACGAGGTGCTAGGGTAGCAGAGATGAAGGCCTGGCTCCCAGGAGCTCACAGTCTAGTGTTGCAAACAGAGGTTAACGGACGGAGTTGTCGAGTGCCCACCAGGTGCCAGGTCCTCTTGCAGAAGTGTGGGATGGAGCACACAGGTATATGAAACCAGTCAAGTCTCTTGATTCAAAACGAGGAGCATGAGGGAGAGGTGAACTAAAGAAAGCAGAACATGGGGTAGCGGCAGGTAAACCGTAGTAAGTGCGGGCAGGTGCTGTGGCACGGGGTGGTACACGTGGGTGGGATGGCTGGAGCCACAAGTGTGCACAAGAGATGGTAGACTCTGCAGCCAGTTCACAGAAGGCCTTGTCTGCCGCTCCAAGGTGCCTAGACGCCACCCTGTTGACCCCTGTGTTTCCCAAACTTGCCTGATAAGAATCACCCTGGTGCATCAGAATCTTCAGAAGTGAAGCTTCAAATGAGTCCTTTAAACAAGCCCTCCAGTGGTTATGACCAGGAAGGTTTGGAAACAGCCTGGGAGTGATGTTGGGCAATAGGAGCTAATTAGAGACCAGTTCTTAACTAAAGGCATCCTCGTCCCTCCCCTTGCAGAAGTCCGTGTCCCTGAACCTCCCCATGTGTCACAGGAGAAGCAGGGCTTGGCACGCTGGCCCGGCCTGCAGACCTCGGGCCCTCATGACCTAGCAAGGCTGTGTGTGACCTTTGCAGACCAGTGTATTCCCATAGGCAGACACCAAACAGCGGGCACAGTAGCAATGGAATATATTCTGTTTCTTGTTTCCACTCTTTCTTCTTCTCTTTTTCTTAGGTTGTGAGTTCTTGTGTTTGCAATGGGCACGAGCTATGGACTGACTGGCTATTGCCGTCATAAAAAGGGTAGATGGGAGAGAGGATGAATCCTGGAAGAGGGGTTGGAGTGGTGAAGAGACATTTTTATGGGTCAGAAAATGATGTTTGTAGCCCTTTGGCAAACTGTACTAGGACATGCCTTGATGGAGAGACAACTGACATCTCGTCCTTCTGGCTTTCTCAAGGACAGCTGGCCAAAGCCTCCTCAGAGAGAGTGGCGAGTGACTTGACAATCCAGATTCTACACATGCTGGGCGTAAGTGACCCCGGCTTTGGGTTTCCTAATTCCCAGTTAGTGTTGTTACAGCTTCTCAGGATGGAAAAACGCTCTCCACATTAAGCATCTTGGCTTCAGACAGTTCAGAAAGGATTAGTTTGAAATTCTCTTGCAATTCATGGTTGATACAATAAAAAAGGGGGGGGGGGATGGGGTTGAGGGGAGGAGAGAAGAGAGAAAAGAGAGACAAAGCCAAAAACTGAAAACTCATTTTAGCTCTTCTATTAAAGCCAGATGTATTTTGGGCCCTGTTTCCAGGCAACTGCATAATGGCAATATTCTTGCATCTTTTTTTAAAGACTCACAACTGTCAGAGTCAGTAAAGGTCAGAAGGTAATTATAAAGTAATAAGGATGACATACAAGAGGCAGAATCACTCCAGCACCGCTTGAGGAGCAGTGACATTTTGTATTTTGCATTCATTTTCAGAAACTCTAAGATCCTCCTTGGGGCATTCAGGCACAGCCCTCTGGCAAGACCGCTGACCCAATCAAACTTGACCACGACGTTGGCATTTAACCTGCCCATCCTATCGTCACATCTCCCAAACAATCCGTGGGGGCGGATGGAGCTCCCACTGCCTGCACCAGCCTCCACTGGTGGTCAAGAGGGTGTAATACTCCCCCAAGACAATGGAGAACCAATAAAGAGCTTTCTAACTGGAAATCACCTTAGGAAGACAAGGGAACTGAACCCCGAGACAGGAGGGGGAAAGGAGAGACAAGGAAACTAAGATCTCAGAAGCACATGGATGTGTCCAATTTAGGCTGATTGTGGAGGCCTCCTAGCTGCTGTTGACCTTGTTCTTAATTGTGAGTGTGACCTTGGGACAAAGAAGGAAACTAATTGACATGTGTTGTGTTCCTGAAGCACTTTGCTGGGCCCTTTATATATAGTGGTGTTTGATTTTCACAGTAACTGCGTAGGGTTGACAGGTGTCATTCCCGTCTTAAGGAAGACGAAGCCAGGGCTCGTACAGAGGTTAAGCCTCCCTGGCTCCCCCACTTCCTGCATGTGTGACTTTGGAAAAAGTCATACAAGTTCTCACCTGCAAAAATGATGTTGATGCCACACACCTTGCGGGGTCCTTTACAAGATTCAATGGGGTAACGTATGTGAACGCCCAGCACAGAAAGGCGGGCATACATCAGTCAGAGCATCACATCTGCTTTTCCCTAAACTGAAGCCCTCCAGTGGCTTCCATCCCCCAGGAATAAAGGTGAGTCCCTGCTGTGGCCTCCTGGGTGGGTGGGGGTGGGGGTGGCTCCATCTGAAAGCCCTTCACTCACTGACCTTTTAACCCCCGTCCTGGCCCCCACCTCCAGCCACTGCTGCCCCACCCCCGGGCTCCCCGTCCACCCGAGACCACATCACTTAAAACGCAGCTCCTCACTCTCCCCACCTCAATGCCTTTCTCTCTGCTCTGTTATTCTCCAAAGCAGTTATCATCATAAGAAATATCCTATATTTTTATTTCTATCCTCACCCTCACCCTGGGAAGTAAGCTGTGAGGACAGGAATTTGTGGGGTTTGGTTTGGTTTGGTTTTTATCCTTGTTGAATTTCCAGCACCTCATAGACGCTCAGTAAATATTTGCTAAATGAATAAATGGATATGATCTTCCTTTCTCCCTCCCTTCCTTCCTCTTCCAAGGTCACACACCTTATTAGATCAGACATCTCTGCCCTTCCAAAATATGAGAAAGACAGGGAAAAAACACCTTAACCGTAACTATGTAACACATTTCAAAGGCAAGCCAAAAAACATGCCCAAACCAGGGTCCAATACTGTTACTGGTACCTCTTTATTCACACTTTGACTTCTTGTCTGGCTTGGGATATTTAGCCCTTTTGGTTTGGGGGTTTGTGTTTAGTGCTCACATGGCTTGTCCCCGTAGCAGGAAGGCACCCACCCTCTGCTCTCCAACATTTTAGCACAAGCATCTACTGACTGACCGGTGTGCGTCAAGCACTGTGCTCTGGGCAGCACCACAGGCAGGATGCAGCTCAGTGGAAGATACCCACAACAGCCCATCTCAGTACAGTCTAACATGGGAGATGCTCAGATGAGAGCATATTGTGGGCGACCCAGAAAGGGGGAATTCAGAGAAGACTTCCCGAGACGTCTAGAAGAGGATCAAGGGTTCGCCAAGCCGAGAAGGGCAGGAGGGTGCTCCAGGGATCAGTCTAAATGCAGAATTATGAAACTGTATGATGTATCCAGGGAACCAACAGGGTTTTGTGTTTCTAGAGCCTAAGATAGGAGACTCAGAGTCTCTTACATGCTGTTTGCAGGAGCACAGACTTCACTTGTGGATGGTGGAATGACAGTTAATTTTCAGACCGATTATCCTAATAGAGCATAGTTTTACTCCAGGCTTGTTCAAGTTTTCTTAGGCCTATTAAAACAAGACTTGGTGGGATCTTGGATGACACACCTGGCCCTTTCCACATGGAGACAGGAGAGGATAAGGACTGTTCAGAAACCCCTGTGGCCTAGAGGGCATCTTAGAATCAGGCAGAATTGCCTAGAGAGGCCAGGTGATCCACTGCAGTCCGTGGTCAACCTACAGGCTTGCTTCAGCCTCCTAGGACTAGAGAACCTGTAGCAAGTGAATTAATTTTGAGGCTCCTTGAAAATCAGATTGACTAAGAGACCCGGGTTGACATTTCAGAGCCTTCTGAGTATAACGGAAGTCCTAGTAACTAGGATTCAACTGACCCGCTTCTCAGGGGGTTCTCTAGACCAGAGGCTGTAGGGTGGCAGCCCACTTTATCTGCTTATGGCTGTTTTATTCATCTCACATAATATTAAAAACAAAAGCTAACCCTAACACAACTTAGATCCTTGCAAACATACAACAGTCAAGAGATTTCACATAAAAATATGGGCCCCACCTGCTCTTAGGAAAAAAAAAATCTGCAAATACTGGCCTGCCCTCCTACTGGCACCAAGTGGCTGGAGGGACATCGCAGCTGCTGCCACCCTCCTGTCCTCCCCCTGTGGATGGCCATGGCCCCAAGTGCTGGTCCCTGCTTGGGTGACTTCTGCGTCTTCAGAAACTGAGCCTAGACATTCTTAGGTGTCTCCACCTTCGTCAAAATCATAGCCCCTCACCTGCAGTCTGGGTTTATCGGGTGATCAAACTGAAAATTTCTTTTAAGACTAACAAGTCCTGCAGGGAAGGTAGAGCTCAGTGGCTGAGTGCATGCCTAGCATTCATGGGGTCCTGGGTTCAATCCCCAGTACCTCCATTGAAATAAATAAGTAAAAACGTAAACCTAATTACCCCTTCACCCCCCTGTGAAAGTATCAATTGCTCCCTCCTGCCAACTACTTGGGGCTGGTACTAGGTTAGACATGGATGGTGAAGGGGGACATAACAGGTACCACGCAAAGGGGAGGAAAGAGACAAGGTCAGGTGAGGAGTGGGGGTAGGCAGAGTGACCCCAAAGAATCAGATCAGAAGGCTTGAAGGAGCGGAGTTTAAAAAAAAAGAAGACATGGAGGGGGGAGGGGGAGGGGTGGAAGGAGTGGGGTGGAGGGGGAATGGGGGGGTGGGTTAGGGGAAAGAGCTAGAATGGAATTAGTATCTTGGCAAGAAGTGTGAGTGGGACAAGGAGGGATTCCTCTCCTTCTCAAGCTTCATGGTCACACGTTTAAAAGAAAAGCATTAATAGAATAGCCATGCACTTCTAAGTTTTATTATTAATTAGAATTTAACATGCTTGGGAGTTTGGGATGAGGTGTTGAGTGCAAAGTATGTTAACTTGGGCAGTGGTGAGCTTTTTCCAGCTCAAAATGAATGCTCCTGCAAAAAAATAGAGAGTATGGGAATGCTTCACCCAGATGGTTTGGCTCTTTGATATCTACAAACATTTTGAAAACACTTAAATATTTTTCTGCACAGTTGCATTAGGTGATGACTGCTGGTTTCTTATTTCCTGTTTAGTTTTTCTTTTGCTCTCTCTCCAAACAACTTTTGGTTTGGAAGGCTATAGTCAGTCCACAAAATTGGACTTGTGGCATAAAAAAGTTGTGCAATAATGGAGCGTGAGTGCCAACAGGTGGTTTCACAATCTAATGTCGTGTGATGTTCTACTATCCCACTGCTCGGCATGAACTCTGGGCTTGATGATGGGTACTTTGAGGTATGCATGTTAACCACATCAAGACAAGGCTCTCACCCACACAAGATGGGTTCTCACTGGGGCTGTGGAAGAGTTCCAAGACTGCACAGGATCACACACAAACGTAACCGCCAGGCTGGCTGAAAGCTGGTGCAATGGTTAGAGGAATGTTTTAGTCCGTGGTGGAGAAAGAAAAAGCCACAGAAGTCAGCTTCCTGATGCTACGCTCTCTTCATCCTCCCAATAAAAGAAGCCTCCATACCCTTAAGGGTGTGATGGCCAGGCACAGGGTGTCAGGTCAAAGTATGCCCACTCCCCTGCTGGGTATATGAACACTTCACTTTCAGCTTAGTAGATTCTGGCACCGTTCTTAAAAGAAACAATCATTGTGTCCCTCTAGGAGTTCAACTATCTGGCAAAAGAAATAAAGATTTTAAAACACTTGCAAGTTTGACTCCTCATCATCCTGATAAGAGATATAACCCAAGACTTTAACCTCCAAAGCTGTTAATGGTATGTAAACTTTTTGCTTTTCTTTTGTTTGCTTCAGTGGACTCATTTAACATAATCATACTCATTTAATCCAAAGACTAACTGGAGATTTTCTCCTCTCAAGCCTCTGTTATTTTACCCCAGACATCTTTCAGAGCACACTGGTGGGCAAAGGATGTAGGTCTTTTCAAAAGAGCATCATTCAATAAATTCAGCCAATATTTACTGACCACCTATATGTGCCAGATACTCCCTTGGAGGAATTTGGAATAGAACAATGAGTAAAAGGGACTGAACTTTAAAAAAAAAAAAAAAAATCACAGGAGTTGTGGAGCTGTGGTCTTCAAATCTGATCTCGTCAACTTGAAATTACTGTATCCATGAGAATCGGACTGGCGGGGTCACGTGGTTGTACGGGACCCCCTTCGGCTCACAACTGAGCAGCCAGCCGCAGCCCACTACGTTACTCTCACAGCGGAAGCACAAAACTTTCCCCAACGTGCTTCAGCTTATTATCAAGGAATGGCTTATCTATCATGCAAGCTCCATCCAGTGATCATACTTTAAAAAATCAATTGGGCTGTCAAGAAATGTGTAAAAAAATTTTGAACTTGATTGAAAAACTGTATTAAAACTCTATGTATGTCTGAATTTAGTGGGTGGGGAGTAAGCTATTATCCACACAGCAGTTTGTATCTGAGTATTACAAGGAACTGTGTGGTTTGAAAGAACTCATGTTGCTCTAAAAAGTAAACAAGTTGTATGCTTCCATTTTCAGCAACAGGTCCTTCTCTTCTTTTACCCTTACTGGAAGTTGCTCCTTATTCTTTCTTTCAATTAAAAAGGCAGGGTGATTGCCAGTCCATGTAACACAGCTGTCTTCTTTTATTTGCTTCCTTTTGTAGTTATTACAGCTTAGAAAATTTCAGCTTGTAACTACTTCTTAAGGACTGAATATATGTGGTTATCAACAGAACATCTCTAACATAAAATAGAATAAAGCATTTCCATTTTCAGAAAATATAATAAAACATTTCCATTTTCAGTGCATTCATCAGATGGGTAGTTAGGCTTAAGATTAATCTCTTTACACATTTGCTTTTAAAAATAATAACTATTCTGAGGTGGGAGGGTATAGCTCAGTGGTAGACTGCCTGCTCAGCCTGCTAAGGTCATGGGTTCAATCCCCATTAGCTCCATTAAAAATGAATAAATAAATAAACCTGACTACCCCCCCCAAATCTCAGTTTGTAATTCATACGTAACAGGAATTCTACCTATGCTTTCATACCTAAGATTTAAACCTTGTCAACAAGCAGCCACCAACAATCACATAGTGGTTTGCAGTTAACAAAAGTGTTCATACACGTCATCTTTTAATTTAAATAATTACTAAACTCTGTCCAGTGGCTATTACTCTATGGATGAGAGAGGAGTTTGGCTGAGGTATGGTAAAATTATCTCCACTCACCAGATATGCAACCAGAGCCTCAGCAGAGTTAAGCGACTATCTCATCATGGAACCCTGACAAGGAGGCCCAGCCAGGCCTCAGTCACTGTGTAATTTTCCATAAATTATAAAGCAAGCACTCTCATGCAAATATATAGTGAGCACGTGTTGACAATTTAACTCATTAGCCAGGGGACCAGCAGAATGACAAAGCTGGTTCAAAGAAAGACATGAGAAACTGACACACAAACACACACACACACAGAAGAGGCAAAGAATGCTGTAGTACGACTGCAGAAACAGATACAAAACTGGATCATGCCTTACAAGGCAAGGAAACTTTAACTCTTGGAGTTATATTTTCTACCAAATCCTTGGCAACGTATGCATCTTTTCCAAGTTATTCAACATCTAACTCTAGAGGGGCTGGGTCCTGAGCAACAGTAAGTACCAAGTCAGAGTCACCTCTGCTGGAGCGGGGCTGAGCAAGCCTTTTCTGTACAGGACCAGAGAGCAAGTACTTCAGGCGTAACAGGCCATTTGATCCCCGTCACAACTACTCTGCCCTGCTGCTGCAGTGGGAAAGCAGCCAGAAGCAGTAAGTAACGAGCATGGCTGTGTTGCCCTAAGACGTCATTTACATGAAACAGGTGCTGGGCTTGATTTGACCCACAGGACACAGTCTGCCCACTCCCCTGCCCTAAATTTCAGATGATCCCTAGGTGGCCCCGTCAGACAATCCTCTAAGCCCTATTCTGAAGAGAGCTTCAGTAATCTTTTTGCTTTATTTCCAAGTTTCAGATAATTTTTTCAACAGTACCCAAGTCTTCAAATGATAAATCCCAGACTTTTCCCCCATTATGGGAGAGAGCTTACTTTGCTGTCTCTTGAAGGCTCTCTCAGACTTCAGACTTCAGTTACAAAACGAAGAGTCAATTAAAGAAGAACATTAAAACAAAACTACTAAGAGTGTTTCTCAATACCTGTCTTTGACTTACTTTGGGAAACGATTCTGTGAACTCCCCATCCCCTTTCCACTGCCCTGAAGAGTCGTCTTCAGGACCAATGGGAAGCTAGTGCTGATGGGAACTTGTTGAGGGCTGTCAGAAACACAGGATGCTAGACACGTCCAAGGTGAAGCAGCACCCGTTAGCAAGTGTGGTCCTAATAGTGTCACGTGATTCAAGAGGATGGAGCTCATGTACCACTTATCGGTCTTCAGCACTCAGATGTCAAGAATCAATGACCTACAAGATCTAAGGCTAGCAGAAGCACCTGCATTCAGCTCATTCAAAAACTTTTTCAGCTAAGGTAAGTTTAAAAAAAAAGGTGACAAAACTCCATTCTCTCTTATGACTGAGTAGTATTTCATTGTTTATATACACATCTTTATCCATTCATCTTTCAATGGACACTTAGGTTGCTTCTGTATCTTGGCTATTTTAAGTAATGCTGCTATGAACATTGGGGTGTGTTATCTTTTCAAATTTATGTTTCTGGTCTTTGGATATATACCCAGGAGTGGAATTACTGGGTCATATAGGAGTTTTATTTTCAGGATTTTGAGGAATCTCCATACTGTTTTCTGGTTCTGCATTCACACCACCAGTGTAAGAGAGTTCCCTTTTCTCGTTTTTTGAGGAATCTTCAAATAGTTTTACACAGTGGCTGCACCAGTTTACAAGGGTTCCCTTTTCTCCACCTCCTCGCCGACATTCGTTATTTGTGTTCTTTCTGATGACAGACATTGTGACAAGTATGAGGTGATCTCTCTTCATGGTTTTGACATTTCCCTGATGATTAGCATGTTTGAGCATCTTTTCATTGCCCACTGGCCATCTGCATGTCCTCTTTGGAAAAATGTCTATTCAGGTCTTCTGCTCATTCTTAATTGGACTGTTTGGTTCCCTGATGTTGAATTATATGAGCTATTTATATATGTTGGATACTAACCCCTTAATGGTCATATCATTTGCAATTTTCTCCCATTCAGGTTGTCTTATTTTGTCAATGGTTTCCTTTGCTGTGCAAAAACTTTTAAGTTTAATTAAGTCCCATTTGTTTATTTTTGCTTTTATTTCCTTTGCTTTATGAAACATCAAAAAAATATTGCTATGATTTATGCCAAACTTTGCCATTTGCAACAACACAGATAGACTTGGAAGGTATTAAGTGAAATAAGTCAGTGAAAGACAAATACTGTTATGATAACACTTATGTGTGGACTCTAAAAAATACTGCAAACTAGTGAATATAACAAAAAAGAAACTCACAGATACAGAGAACAAACTAGTGATTACTGGTGGGGAGAGAGAAGGGGGAAGGGACCGTATAGCAGCAGGGAATTAAGAGGTACAAACTATTATGTATAAAATAAGCTACAGGGATATATTACACAACACAAGGGATATGAGCAATATTTTATAACTATGAATGGAGTATAACCTTTAAAATTTTGAATTACTGTACTGTACATCTATAAATTACATAATATTGTACACCAATTATACTTCAATAAAACATTAAAAAAATAAAAACATAAGTTGAACACAATCCTTTTAAATATAGTGAAGATTATCTGATCTCCCAAGGAAACACCCCTCTGTATCCTGACTCCTGTTAAGGTGGAGCTGTACAGCACAGGGAACTATGTTCGGTACCTTGTGATAACCTTTAATGGAAAAAAAGTATGAAAACGAATCTATGTGTGTATATGCATCACTGGGACATTGTGCTGAACACCAGAGACTGACACACTGTAACTGACTGCACTTCAGTTAAAAATAAAAGCCGGAGTCGGGATGCAGGCACAGAATACAGGCCTGTCTTGAGCTCACTAATCTCATCAGGAACAGGTGACTGCTACTGCTCTTTTGCCAAAGAGCAAAATGCTAGAAGCATATTCCTTATCAGACCAAGTTTTGATTAATTCAACAATGTATTTTACGCCTACTGTGGGCTGACTACTACAATAGAAACTGCAGTTACAAAGGTGAACACAACCCAGTCCTTCCTCCTAAAAGCTTAATCTATCAGGAGAAAAATGCAGTTAAGTGCCACACGCAGGAGCTGCTGTGAAGGACAGTCTGAGAGGCAGGCCAGGACAAAGATGAGGGAGCAACAAAGACTGTGCCTGTCAAGCCGGGGATTTAACGGCTTCAGCAGTGGCTGGCAGGCAACGGGAGCCAGAGAGGCACAGTGGCTCTGCTTAATTATATAAATCACTACCAAATCAAGCCTAAAAGTTACATGACAAACAACACATCGAGATACTAAGATAAGCAAATGGAAGTCAAAAGGAAAGAGGAATAAGACATTGATTAGGCGATTTATTACTAACAGTTTTTGCAGAAGGAGTGCCTCTCACTGTAGAGATCTTTCCCATAAATTTCTCTTAAGTTGCTTCTGGTCGATTTAAATTATCTTTCAACGTCCTGTTTCTGTTCTATTATTGCCACATTTATTTGTGTCTGCAAGTGATCATGCCTTCCTCCTGCCAGCTTGTTTTCTAATTTATCAGTTGCTAGAAACTTTTAAATAGACAATAATCTGATAAAATTAACCTGGTATCATGTGACATGTTGACATACTAAAGGAGTCCTGTTGTTGCTTAACCAAGATCATGCTTCTGTTCTTAAATATTTCTCAAATAGGAAACAGAGTTCATATGTAATGTTGTGATGTCCTTGAATGGTTTATACTTTAAGACTAAAGTTTCAGACTATTTTTAGAAATGTACATACAATTATTTCTATTTTTTACTTATAGAATGATGTTAGCCTATAAATATGAAAGCCATCTAAGAAATTGTGATCTAAAATGTGATTTACCACAAAATTTCAGGTAGTCGTAAAAAGGAAGAAAAAGAAAAGATGCAAAAACACATGATGAACTAAGTTTCCCTTAGAAAACATTTTTCCAAGTGAAATGTAATTGTTCTAATAAATGCTGAATGACCATTATAAAAACCACATGGATCACCATATATTTAAATAGTTACTTTTAAAAGATCTTGAAAATTTTTAGAATGGTTCATTGTAAAAGTGAATTCAGCAGTTCTGAATTACTTACATAATTACAGGTTGGTTTCACCTGTGAAGACCAAATACGATATTACATATCAGCACATAACCAAAGATTATTTAGAGCACTATGCCAAGGGGAGATGCCTTTCTTGGTGGCAGAATGACAGAGAAATGTAAACTGAAATTACACAGCATTGAGAGGAAGCCTGCCTCTCTTCCCTCTAATTGAAATCAACTATCAAGAAGAAAACTGTTCAGAGTTACGGAATAAAACAAATGAACCATCATAATAAAGACATGAGAATCTTTCAAAGCACAAGAGTAAAATCTAGTCCTTCTTAAAAAGTTTAGAACACTGTTAGTTAAAAGGCCAATTTTCACAGGCAATAACGTGCCAGTAAGTTAATCTGAAAATAATGGTTACTGTGATGGCTTTAAAACATGTCTGCAAATTCTTTGACATCTCTCCCTTCAAATGATGAGCCAGACCAGTGTCTCAGTTCTAATGAAAAAAAAAACAAACAAACAAAACAAACCAAAAAACCAGGCAGAAGTGACACTGTGTGACTTAAATGACAAGGTCATTAAAAAGACACAGCTTCTGCCTGGCATGCTGACATGCTGTCTCTCTCAGGGCACTGGCTTCTCAGAACCCAACCCTATGCTGTGAGGAAGCCCAGGACACCCGAAGGGCCATATGTGGGTGTTTCAGTCAACAGCCACTGCTGGACCCTCAGCTGACGCCAGCATCAATTTACCAGACACATGAGGGAATCCCAAGTCTTCAGATTATGCCAGCACCTGGCCTTTTAAGTCTTCTAGCTCAGACCAGAGGCATCGTGAAGCAGAGATGAGCATCCCTGCTCTGCACTCTGAGTTCCTGACCCACAGAAACTGAGACAATGAAACATTGTTTCAAGCCACTAAGTTTGGGGGTAATGTGTTTTGCAGCAAGAGATAACTAATGCTGTTATCTCGAATACACACTCACTGAATATGAAAGGATTTTTTTCAAACTGAAAAAATAACATTTATATAAATCAATTATAGGATGTATCATTAATTAATAAGTTTTGTAGGTTTTATTTAAGTAATACAATTAAATTTCATTAATATGAAGCTCTCTCTTAAAATCTGACATAATTAGACTAAATTTCAGAGGGCTTGGGCTGAATGTCATCATTTAAGTGCTCTGGAAAGGAGAATTTAGGAAATCCACGCAAGAATACAAGGGGATATGGAGTCTAATTAAGAGAACACATTGTTTTGAAGTGCTTTAAAAGTAGACTGCGCTCCACATGGAAAGCACTCGATAGTTATTGAGTGTCAGACGAACATCAGACGACGCCCTGAGTTCTTCCTTCATCACTTTTACATGATAATTAGTTTAATAAAAGTATCCTACTTGGCATTTAGTTCAGTTGAAGCATACATGTATTTTATCTTTTCCTAATAAAAGGTGAGCTCCTAATCTTGTTCATCTCTGTATCCTCAATGGACATGACAAAATATTGTAGGTCAAATACCATCCTTGACAAATATTTGTGTAAACATTCAAGCTGCACAGGTGCACCTGAGGCTAACGAGCGCCTTATAATTCACTTTTTACTAATTAGCTCTGCCCTTCCCCACCAATAGTCCAAACTACTTGATATTTTATTACACTTCCAAGAGCATACTTTGTACCCCTTTATTATCACTGAACAGTTTATTCACAGTGAAGATAAAGTACAAAGGTTTGCCGTGCTCATGGATCCGCGGCGCTCCAGCCCTCCCCCAACCCTGGGCCCTGCCCCGCTGTGCTCACCGCACACTGTGGCTCTGTCCTTGCCAAGGGGACAGCACCCCAGGCTGTGCAGTGCAGCAGCTCAGGACAGAGAAAACCTAAGCTGTAAGATGTCCCTTCGGTTACAGGCAGAGATTTATAAATCAGTATTATTTCTAAAAGGTTACAAAGACAGACCATTCTGATTGGGATAAAAAAAAATACACCTCAGTTTTAGTTTACTCCTCCAGTTGGGGCCAGAAGTAAACCAAATTTCTTTGACAGTGCTCTATCACCTGTGTTCAGCCTTGGACTTTTCACTGAATCAAAATTTTAAATATTTATTTATAAGGTCTTAACCGTCTCTGAAATTATGTAGCTTACTGAATGATTAAACTGTCCATACACAGTCACAGTTAAGTACTGCTATAAGGAGGGTATTCCTAATTTCTCCAGTTTCAATTTGAACACGTAACTTGCAGTAACAAGATACGGCTCTAGAACAGGTCTTCTAATTTGTTGTGTGGCCCTAGACAGACGGTTTCAGATCTCTGCCTCCACCACATTTAATAGAGATAATAAAATTTTTTTAACCTATGTTATAAGTAAATAGGTATAAGATTTATGTGAAAACATTTGCTAACACTGCTGACCAAACACAGGTAAAATATGTAAGGTTTTATCATATTAACTACTTTCTAATATTTGATTTGCTTTTATAATTTATTCAAAATAAAGACCGCTTACTTTCAGAACTACAAAATCCAACAGTTACCCACAGTGAATTAAAGCAGTACATCTAGTCATAATAATAAACTCATTCACCCATGTTCTCACTTAATTACATTAAGAAATAATAATTATAAAAATAGGTAAAATTTTGTGAAAATAGTCCTACTTATTCTAGCGTGGAGGAGTTCTTGCCCATATCAATGGACTCTCTGGCATCGGCCACGGCCTCCGGCACTCTAACAGTCATGTTGTCCATGGACTTTGTCAAACAGATCTGGCAGCCCAACCGGGATCTTCATAAAAAAGGGAGGAGATAGGATTTAGTGTTAAGTATATATTATTCACAAAACAATGAAGTTAGTAGGACATTTTCTTACCCCTAAGCAATTAGGGATTTATTTACCTTTTATATTTCCATTTAGTCGAAAAAGACATACCTAACCCTTTCATCTAGAGGGTAACAGAACATAACTGTGAAAAATGAAAAGTGAGATGTGCCAAAGCTTCATTTTAATCTTTAGTTTCTATCACCTACTAATGGTTTTATCAGAACTTCTGCTCTTTGATGACAGGACCAACAGGCAATGAAATAATGAGAAGGCAAGACACAGTGGAGAGAGAACTGAGGTTTTAGCAACACCTAGAGAATGGTCAATTCCCAGATAATTAAAACCACACAGACTATAAAGGAAAGTTAGACTTTCTAAAGCCTTTAAAATAAGAAACGTGGAATAAACATACAGACATAAGTCCATCAATTACCAGATGCATTTATTTTTCCAACGTTTTTGGCATCTCTGAAAATAAATGCATCTTAGAATGACTGCCACTGTGAGGTGGCAGTCACATCAGAGCTGCAAGCTTGGCTACAATATTTATATAGGTGTCCCTTCAGCTGAGTTATAGGAAGTATGTTAACACTACAAGTGTTGAATTTCATTACCAGTCAAAATAAGTCCGAGAAGATTACAAAACAAAAATTAAGAGTGCAGAAACACAGCATAAATTTGGTATTAGGAAAGCAAATAACTCATTGTAAAAATAAATATAATTTCATTTTCTTTTCTTTTTTTCAGAATTATGACTAATTTTATTTATATTTTCTTCTTTTAACAGTGATGTACAAATCTATGTCTTAATAGCTCTAAATATAAATAGCTCTTCCAATATGCATAAAATTTTAAGTGATAACTGCACCATATTTTAATCAGCAGTGCTTTTTCTGAGTGGCACGTAAAAATACTGTATTAATATTATAATCAAATTGCTTTAAATTTGATGGACTGTGATCTGCAGGTCTCAGTTTCATCAACATATTCTTCAAGCACTTACTGAGCATTCAAAGGCACAGTACCACACATCAGTGCCTAGGCAAAGAACAGCAACTCATTCCAATCCTTACTGAACACCTCTTACACGCTGGGCACCGGGAATGCTACAAGGAGGCAGCATGGGGGCCAGAGGCAAACAGACCAGGGGTCCAGAACTCAGCACTGAACATGGTGTGTTCCCAGGCAACTTTCTCAAGCCTGTCAAACATCCGTTTCCTAATCTCGTCCCAAGGGTGGATAACAAGCGGGTTCCTCACAGGCCTGCGGCGAGGATCAGTCGCTAACATCAGTACTAAGGAGTGAACTTTCAGTCAAATAGAAGAGCTGAGACATATTTGCAGATAATTAATGTGTGAGATTGTGACAAATGGCAGAGAGAGGAAGCTAGAAGGGCTGAGGAGGAAGCACTTACTCTGGCCAGGGGAAACAGAGTTTAGAAAGGGCTTTGAAGGACAGGTAGGATTTAACATTTAATAAAAGACAAGGGAGAAAGGCATCTGAGGCAAAGGTAGCAGGGATCCAAGGCACACGTGAGGCAGCACGGGTGTGCAGCCGGGTGCTGTGCAGGCCGGACGAGGACAGGAGCGTGACGCGCTGGGAAGGCGGCCCGGCCGCGACAGCTCTGAACGCAGAGAAGGGGTCCCGGTTCTAACTGGTGAGCGACGAGGGGCTGCGGGGAGGTTTCTGAGTGAGGGGAATACTGACTGCTGACAGAAAACACCCTCTTCCTCCAGTAATTCCTATTCGTTGAACCAGAAACAGCCTTGACAACACTCAATTATGCATTAAGCTCTGTCTGCAAGAGGGAAAACGAGGCAAGCCAGTTCAGATGAATTCATTAGGGCTGTGGTGAGCCCTAGGGCATGTCCTGGAGTTCACACAAAGGCAATGCTAGTCTTCAGGGGACTTCTGATTTAGTAAGGGAAGTGGGCTGGAAACAGCTAGCAATGACACAGGGCAGACTAGTCAGGGTAGTAACCGAGGAACCACAAGTGTGTGGGGACACAGGGAGGTGGGGCACTGGGAGTCCTTGCTGGTTTTGTGACCCAGATGAGGCAGTGGTGCCGTGGCTGTTTCACGGCCCGCCTTCCGCATGGAAGGCCTCCAGCCTGAAGATCTACAGGTGTAGAAAGGGTCTCACATCTTGAGGGGACAGCAAGTCTTCCTTGATTTCACTACTAGTTCACAAAATCTCACACCTGTGCAAACCCTGAAGACATTTTCTCCAGTCACCACTGCCGCACATACCTGACGGAAGAAATACACTAGGTGTTGTGTTAACTTTACTTCTAAGGTTTGGTTTTCAATGCAGAGAAGCAGCTTAAAACAGTGAAAAAAAAAAAAAAAAAAGGGCTTTGGGATCCAGTGTAACAATTCAAACCAAGGCTCTGTCATTTTCCAGCTGTGTGGCCTTGAGTGAGTCTCTGAGAACTGTCTTGTTCTATAAAATGGTGATAACACTGCCTAACCCTGCATGTTAGAAGTCAACTTTGTTAAGTTCCTAGGCACATAGCAAGTACCCAGCATTTAAACTGATACTATAGTTGGAAGGCCAACTACAGCCATTTAGTAAATGCTTTCTTCACCAGGCACTATTCAAGGAGCTTCACGTGTATTTATTCACTGACTCGACACAACCACCCTAGGAAGTAGGTGCTATTAGTATCCTTATTTCACAGATGTGAAAACTGAGGCCTCTGTGAAGATTACCCATGGAAACTCTGATGGCAGGAAGCAATGACAGCCATCAAAAGTAGACTCACAGATAGTTCCTGAATCTATTAACCATTCACTCCAAAAAGAGCTGGTGACACCCTCTGTAAGTCAGACACTGGAGATACTATGAGGAAATATGACATAGCCCTTGCCCTAATGGGAAAAGGAGACAAGTAACCAGCACGGTAAGTGCCAGATGAGCCCGCGTATCATCAGGCCACCAACAGTCAAGGTTAAGGACACCCTACAGCAAATATTAAAAGGATGCTCTTCTATCTCAAAAATTAAAAGACACTTAATACACAGCACATAATTTTAAAATAAACCTATGAACAAGATTATAATGTATAGCACAGGGAAATATATACAAGATCTTGTGGTAGCTCACAGCGAAAAAAAATGTGACAATGAATATACATATGTTCATGTATAACTGAAAAATTGTGCTCTGCACTGGAATTTGACACAACATTGTAAAATGACTATAACTCAATAAAAAAAGTTTAAAACTTTAAAAAATTAAATAAATAGATAAAATAAAATAAACCTATGAACTAAAGACTGAGTTTTCTTGTTTCTTTCTCTGGAAGTATAAGGTACCCTAGAAATAGAAGTTTACATGCAGTTACTATTTTTGAACAAAATTATGTCCACTCCCAAGTATGTCAGTGTTTTCTAAATCCTACCTGTGAAAAGCATCATACTCTTTCTGCACAAAGCATTTCTATTAAAATTGTCTCTCCTTAAGAACACCAGCTATAAAACACCATAAAAGCTATTTCCTGCTTTCCACTGTCTCATTCTAAGATTCTGAATTTTATTATCAAAATTCTTGGCTAGTCTACATTTACAATAGGTCTTTTCTATCTTCTCACATTCAAGTATCTTTCCTAAATGTATCTCTCCCTTCCTTCTCATTTTTCTTTCTTTCCACTTAGAATATTATCTGTTACATGCATCTAAAAATTTCATCTGAATAAAAGGGCAAACAGTTAGCTGTGATTTACCCCTTCCATTAAGAGAGAAACAATTCTCAGAACCAAATTAACACAACCATTGAGTGTATTCTGTGCATAATCATTTAGAGAAAAAGGAAGTGTTGATAGAGAATGTGACACCTGAAGATGTAAGGGGAGACAGGCAGATGACAGACACAATAAATACCAAGGATCTTACAACTTTTGTGACGCTTAGATGAGATAGTTTATGTTCAGGTTCTAACAAAATTGTGGTCCCATAATACACATGAAATAAAGCTATTATTATTACTAGTATTTTTAATTTAAAAAATTATTTTTCATTAAGGTCATCAAATTACAGTTAAACACCAAAGATAACCTTAATTAAGTAAGCTCGAATTATCTTATCCCTTGAGACAGTAAATCAACTAGCTATCTTCCCTAACGCCAACCAAAGGACTAGATAAGTTTTAAAAAAAATAAGTTATCACTTGATACCACTTGCTACTATCAATCTTACCACTTTTAAGACTACCTATTAATTAATAAGAATAACCTCTGATTAATTTACTCTAACGTACATGCAGAAATAGAGCTATTCATTCTAACATAAGTACTATTACCTGTTTGTTTTTGAAAATTCTGTTCTTCCAAGTAGGTAAAACTTTCCATTATAATTCCTTTCAATTATCAAATCTGTCTTCCAAGAATACCATAAAAAACATTCAATTTAAACCTAACTCATTAAACTGTGATAAATATTGATTCTTGGGATAAAAATAGACTAAAGTAGATTATTAGGATCTAAAACTTATACTTCTACTACTTTCAATTAATTTTTTTCAACTTTTGTTAAAAGGAAAGTTGCATACGAGTTAAACTGTAGAATACATAGAGAAATGTCACATATTTGATATTTAAAACTTGTAACTACTATCCATCCACACTGGGATAACACTATTATCCACATGGTCCTGGTCACAGATAGACCTGAACTCAGACAACTTTTATCCTCCCAGATTATTATTACGGCAAAGTGGCCCTAAAATCTTACCTGTCTGTTAGTCCATATGCCAGATCAAGCATGTCATTCTCCTCATCACTGATTGCTTCTAACTTCTCAAATATGTGCTGTTCAAAGATGAGGTGACAGGTCGAGCAAGCTAAGGTTCCCTCACACGCACCTGCAAAAGCGAAACACTAAGCACATTCCCCTCCACAGCGGACACAATGCAAGGCCGGTTTCAATTACGTTACATAATTTCTAAATTTAAAAGTCAACATTAGCATACATAAATGACAGAACTCTTTCTGAATAATAATGAGAATTAAGGACACACACACACACACACACACACACACACATACACACAGTTTGAAATCACTTTAAATATTATTGTAAAAAGATTGTGGGCTAGGTGCTGTGAGGGGAGACACAAAAATAATAAAGCCTACTATCAAAGAGCTTACAAGTTAATAAACTGAGACATGCATACACATAAAAATGAATGCATTTAAAACATATACAGTAATAATTTATACAGCAGCTATGCTAGTTACTTATCTTCTCCTGGAGAACTCAATACGATCTATGAAGCCTCATGATATATAAGAGGAATTAGAAAGCAACCAAACATCTAAATAAAGTTAAATATTTCTTCTCAACCTCTCCTTGTAATCAGGACAGAATCAAATAAGTCACTTTAAGAGTCACACTGGTTTAAAATAAAGAGAGAAGAATATTTCTCCTGCTCCACATTTCTAAATGTCATCAGTTCAGAGTAACAATCTCAAATAAACAATCTAACCCACCAGCTAAAAGAGCTAGAAAAAGAAGAGCAAAAAGTCCAAAAGTCAAAAGAAGAAAAGAAATAATAAAGATCAGGGAGGAAATAAATAATATAGAGATTAAAAAAAAAATAGAAAAATTAATCAGACCAAATGCTGGTTTTTTGAAAGAGTACATAAAATCAACAAACCTCTGGCCAAACTTACGAAGAATAAAAAAGAGCACAAATAAGCAAAATAAGAAAGGAAAATGGAGAAATTACAACAAATAACATTGAAATACAGAATATCATACGAGAATATTATGAAAAACTATATGGAACCAAAATGGATAACCTAGAGGAGATGGGCAAGTTTCTGGAAACATACAGTCCACCAAGACTGAACCAAGAAGAAACTGACCACTTGAACAAACCGATCACTAGAAATGAAATCGAATTAGCAATAAAAAACCTCCCTACAAATAAAAGTCCAGGACCAGATGGCTTCACCAGGTAATTCTACCAAACATACAAAGAATAATTGTCCTTCTCAAACTCTTCCAGAAGATTGAAAAGGAGGGAATACTCCCAAATTCATTCTATGAAGCCACCATCACCCTGATACCAAAACCAGGTAAAGACACCACCAAAAAAGAGAATTACAGACCAACATCACTGATGAACACAGATGCAAAAATCCTTACCAAAATATTAGCAAATGAATCCAACAGCACATAAAAAAGATTATACATCATGATCAAGTAGGGTTCATCCCAGGGACACAAGGGTGCTTCAACATAAGCGAATCAATTAATGTAATGTATCACATCAACAAGAGAAAGGGCAAAAACCACATGATCATCTCAATAGATGCAGAAAAAGCATTTGATAAAATTCAACACCCATTTATGATAAAAACTCTCACCAAAGTGGGTACAGAGGGACCATATCTCAACATAATAAAAGCTATATATGATAAACCTACAGCCAGCATAGTACTCAATGGTGAAAAACTCAAAAGCTTCCCACTAAAATCTGGGACAAGACAAGGATGCCCACTATCACCACTCCTATTCAACAGTCTTGTAAGTCCTAGCCACAGCAATCAGGCAAGAGAGAGAAATAAAAGGGATCCAAACTGGAAAAGAAGAGGTAAAAGTGTCACTATATGCAGATGACATATTTTTATATATATATACATATATATAGAAAACCCTAAAAGGTGTCCACACAAAAACTACTAGAAATAATCCAAGAATTCAGCAAGGTAGCAGGTTACAAGATTAACGTTCAAAAATCAGTTGCATTTCTTTACACTAATGATGAATTAACAGAAAAAGAAAGTAAAGAAACAATCCCCTTTAAAATAGCACCCAAAGTAATAAAATACCTAGGAATAAATCTAACCAAGGAGGTGAAAGACTTATACACAGAGAACTATAAAACTGATGAAGGAAATTAAAGAAGACTTTAAAAAATGGAAAGATATCCCATGCTCCTGGATTGGAAAAATCAATATTGTTAAAATGGTCATACTGCCCAAGGCAATCTACAGATTTAATGCAATCCCTATCAAATTACCCAGGACATATTTCACAAAATTAGAACAAATCATAATAAAATTTATATGGAACCACAAAAGACCTAGAATTGCCGAAACATTACTGAAGAAAAAGAAAGAGGCTGGAGGAATAACTCTCCCAGACTTCAGACAATACTATAGAGCTACAGTAATCAAAACAGCATGGTATTGGTACAAAAACAGACATATGGACCAATGGAACAGAATAGAGAGCCCAGAAATGAACCCACAAACTTCTGGTCAACTAATCTTCGACAAAGGAGGCAAGAATATACAACGGAATAAAGACAGTCTCTTCAGCAAATGGTGTTGGGAAAACTGGACAGCAGCGTATAAATCAATGAAGCTAGAACACTCCCTTACATCACACACAAAAATAAACTCAAAATGGATCAAAGACTTAAACATAAGATAAGATACAACAAACCTCCTAGAAGAAAATATAGGCAAAACATTATCTAACATACATCTCAAAAATGTTCTTCTAGAACAGTCTATACCCAAGCAATAGAAATAAAAGAAAGAATAAACAAATGGAAACTAATGAAACTTACAAGCTTCTGCACAGCAAAGGAAACCGTAAGTAAAACAAAAAGACAACCTACGGAATGGGAGAAGATTTTTGCAAATGAAATCGATAAAGGCTTGATCTCTAGAAAATATAAGCAGCTCATACAACTTAATAAGAAAGAAACAAACAACCCAATCCAAAAATGGGCAAAAGACCTAAACAAGCAATTCTCCAAGGAAGGCATACAAATGATCAATGGGCACATGAAAAAATGCTCAGTATCATTAATTATCAAAGAAATGCAAATCAAAACTACAATGAGGTATCATCTCACACCAGTCAGAATGGCCATCATTCAAAAGTCCACAAATGACAAATGCTGGAGAGGCTGTGGAGAAAAGGGAACCCTCCTACACTGCTGGTGGGAATGCAGCTTGGTGCAGCCACTGTGAAAAACAGTATGGAGATTCCTCAGAAGACTAGGAATAGACTTACCATATGAACCAGGAATCCCACTCCTGGGCATATATCCAGAAGGAAACTTACTTCAAAATGACACCTGCACACCAGTGTTCATAGCAGCACTATTTACAATAGCCAAGACATGGAAACAGCTTAAATGTCCATCAACAGAAGACTGGATAAAGAAGAAGTGGTATATTTATACAATGGAATACTATTCAGCCACAAAAACCGACAACATAACGCCAATTGCAGCAACATGGATGTTCCTGGAGAATGTCATTCTAAGTGAAGTAAGCCAGAAAGAGAAAGAAAAATACCATATGAGATCAGTCATATGTGAAATCTGAAAAAAAAAAAAAAAGTACAAATACAAAACAGAAACAGACTCATAGACACAGAATACAAACTTGTGGTTGCCAAGGGGGCAGAGGGTAGGAAAGGACAGACTGTGATTTCAAAATGTAGAATAGATAAACAAGATTATACTGTATAGCACAGGGAACTATATACAAGATCTTATGGTAGCTCACAGCGAAAAAAAATTTGACAATGAATATGTATACGTTCATGTATAACTGAAAAATTGTGCTCTACACTGGAATTTGACACAACATTATAAAATGACCAGAACTCAATAAAAAAAATGTTAAAAAACAAAACAAAACAAAAAAATTTAAAAAAAATAAAAGTCATCAGTTGAACCATTAACTTATTGAGCGCATGTCACATGCTGGGTACTGTGAAGAGGGAACTGAAAAGTCATCTAGTCCAACCAAACTACACCTTACTCTGTTCTGCAACACCCCTTCCCAGAGGTTAAGTTCACGTGCAGCTTCTACTGAGTTCAAGTCTGTTCCTCTGTAACAGTCTACCTACTCTATCCCATGGAGTCAAATCCTTTTTTTCTTTCCAGCTTTTTAGAGGTATGACTGACATATAAAATTGTAAGATATTTAAAGCACCCTTCATGATGATTTGATACTTTTCTAATTAACACATGTAACATGCATACATTTATGTATGTATGTATGTATGTAGGTATGTAGGTATTTTTGGTGAGAACATTTACATTCCATTCTCTTAGCAATACAGTGCTATCAACTATAGTCCCCATGATTTACATTAGACCCTCAGACCTTAATCATCTTATAGCTGAAATTCTGTGCCCTTTTACAACCCTCCCTATTGCCCCAACCTCCCTAATCCGCCAGCAACCACTCTCTACTCTGTTTCTATGAGTTTGACTGTTTATTTAGTGAGTCTTTCTAAACAATAAATTTGTATATATTTGAGAATGTTCTTCCTTCTCCAGGCTGGGCATACCTCTTTAATAACACAGTTCTAAATCCCTTCCCTCAGTCTGGTTGAGCTTTTCTTAAAATATGGCATCCAGAAGAAAATCTGACACAACAGAATCATCCAGAATCATGTTCTGATTATATTCTATCAAAAGAAGTTATTCTGGTTTGTTTTTTAATAATTTTTAAAGCCATTATACAATTGTAGAGATGAGAGAGTCCTAGGAATAACTTCAGTTTGATTTAGATTCTCTTGGTCAATAAATACCACTTAAAATATGTAACAGAACTACAGTCAATATTGACAATAACCTTCTTAATTTCCCTCTGAATGAATTTATCATTTTAACAAGAGTTGCTCTTTCTTAAACATTTATTATTTGTATTTTACTATTCTAAAAAGATTAAGAAAGAAAAAAGAAGCTTCCTTATACATTCATTTTTATTAAGTCTCATTCAAATCAGTAACAGGATGAACGAGTGGGACCACAGAGTGACATACAGGGGTCATAAGCACGGACTCTGGAGCAAGGTTTCCTGCTTCAATCCCAGCTCTACCCTTTACCTATGGCACCTCCTTTGGGCTACTTTACCCTCCATGCCTCAGTTTCTTCAACAGTAACTAGACAACCTCATATGATAGTTGCAAGAACTACCTACCAGGGTGTACTTAACAAACTTACTTATGACTGTGACTGGTAGATAGTAAGCACTATTTAAGTGTTGGTAATTATTATTATCTGGGAGGTATAATAAAACTTCAGAGTAATTCAACTTTTTTTAAACATGAGAGTAAGAATTAAACCTAAGAGAGGGGAGGGTATAGCTCAGTGGTAGAGCACATACCTAGCATGCACAAGGTCCTGGGTTCAATCCCCAGTACCTCCATTAAAAAGTAAAAATAAATAAGCCTAATTACCTCCCCCAAAAAATAAATATAAAAAATAAAAGTTAATTTAAAAAATAAAAAATAATTTTTTAAAAAGAATTAAACCTAAGAAGTTAAAAGAATATACTAAGGTCATACAACTAGTTAGAGATGAGTCGTGACCTCAGCTAAGTTTCCCGACGTTGAAGACAACTAATTTCTGCCACTCAATAGTCTTAAGTCACCTTACTTGAATATTAAGTATATAAACATATAATGCATATATGGTACATTTACATAATATAGAAATATATACCCGTACCAACTAGTTATTTGAACAAGCAGCTTACTTTTCTATTTTTGTGTAAATTTGAAGCATTTCACACAAAAAGGTAAATGGATATATCTTACTTAAAAGGAAGTGGGCTTCCTCTGCTTTAAAAAAAGATAGATCAATAGATCAACTGGTCGATAGACAGATAAATAGATAGGCAGATAGACAGACAGACAGACAGATAGACAGACAGTTTGAAAATCCCTGCAGCAGAAGGAGAGCTGGTGTAGTGCAACCCTGAGACCAGGCATTGGGGCTCAGATGGATCCACCACACTGGCTGCCGCGTCCAGGGCCTGTTTTCTTCTCATCTGCACAGTGAGAGCAGAGGTTGAGACAGATGCTCCCTGTGGGCCTATTGGCCCTAATATTTTATGATTCCACAAAGAAGCATTAGAGTTCTTAATGGATTTGTTCACCAGTATTCAGTAAATACGTCCTAACCTTGTTCTCTATTTTTATCTCATCAATACCCAATCCAGACACACTCAAGACTAAAACGGCAAATCCCTCTGGAGGTCCTGTGGGACAATATTCAGGAAATCCAGCTTCTTTTGTCTTAAAATGTAAGTAAAACCTCCTTATAAAATATTCCAGCAATCTTCCCAATTTAAAAAGCTTATACTTTCCTTCGGATTTTTGTTATTGAAAGAACACATCCTACGAACTACAGGCCATGTGTAACAGAAGAAGCAAGAAAAACAAAACTCAGTCCAGGGCAGCATGAGGCTCCTGGGAGCCACAGAGGCAGAAAGTGGATCAGGCATGGAGGGTCTCTCCTCAGGAGCCTGAAGCTGTCCTAAAACCATATTCCCTGTTTCCTGACACACTGGGCAGGTAACTCACACACCCACTGTGGGTGGGTTGGCAGAGACGACACTGGCGGGAGGTTATGAGCACCGTCACACTACCCCTCCTCGCCCAGATCCAGCCCCTGGAGAGACAGTGGGCGCTGCTGAAGTTACAGGCAGCTGCTAAAGAACTGAGTAGGAAGGTGACATGGCAGGCTTATTCTGGATGGATCTTGCTGGTGGCCTTGTGTAAAGGATGGATTTGAGATGAACAAGACAGAAGCAATAAGCCATGAGATTTCACCAACGGGGAGGGGAAAAGAGGGGAAAAGGATACGAAGCTGAGAGCCAAGGAGAGACCCCCTCCTCCTAGGAAAGGAGTCAAAATACAAATGTCCTGAATGGCAGAGCGAGAACCAGAAAAGAGCGATGTCAGAAAAGCCCCGGGAAGAAGAGATGGGTGCGATATGGCCTCAATCGTCTTGGAGTGAAGAGAAAAGTTCACATGCCAATAAAGCCCTCCAGAAAATTCAGGACATCCCTTTTTGTACCACCTGGTCAGTCTAAATGAAGAGTTAGCATCAGTGTTCCAGTCCCTCACGTGCTTACACTCTCTCTTCCCTGGGAAATTTCAATTCTTTTAACCTCCCTTACAGGCTTTATTGTCAGTCTCTAATACTTTCCATTCCTCCTCCCAGGAACCTTGCCAACTGTTTCCACATCTTGCTTAAGTTGCCAAGCTCAGAGCTGAAGAGAGCATCCTAATAAACATTTGACAAATGTTGAATATGTACAGAAAATTAACTTTTGGTTCCTACATGCAAATTCCTCCTATACATTCTAGTCTCATATTTATTCTTTACATAAATGCACCACAACCACGATCCCTTGTTTTTTAACAGTTCCTTTCAAACTTTTTCTGCCACAGGTTGTCAACAGGTATGCTTTTCTTATTCTTTGTACTATGAAGAAACTCACATATAATAGAGACTTACAGACTCAGAATAACATCAACTCAGCCTGTATAAGAGGGCTATCACTGAACCACAGAAGCATATGGTCATACTGTGGTACAAGTATCATTACAGAAAAAAGTCTGCAGCAAAGATTTACAAGATCCTATGGGGAGCACTTGCAAAAAGAAACAATCATGCAAAACTCCAAAATAAGAAGACAATCTGATCAATTTGGGGAGGTTGTTGTTTTGTTTTGTTTTGCATTGTTTTACGTTTAAACTGTATGGTCTATACAAAAGAGAAGAATTTTAGAACATAGTGAAGACATGTCTCTGGAAAAGTATTTAGGAGGAAAAAAGATTTTAAAAGAGTCTAAAACTGAAAAAGAAAGCTTTAAGAAAAAGTGACTCCTTTTCTGTTTTTTCCTCTCCTCTCATGATTTCATGATGGCTATTTCCTCCAACTTATTAGTTTCCTGGTCTTGTAGTTAGAGGAAGCCCCCAATTATAAAGCATCTATCTGACTTTGGTCCTTTTGATATACAAGTCTATGAATCCTAACACATGTGCAGGTCTGCATAACCACCACCACAATCAGGATACTGAACAGGTTCATCACTCAAAACAAATTTCCCTGTGCCTGCCCTGCCTCTGGAGTCACACCCTACAGTGCATGTGGGGTGTGTGTGTGGGCAGCAGGGTGGCCCAGGAGTTAAGGAGTTCTTGATCTGGTACCAGAAGGGAGAAGCTGCAATGCATTTTCCATAGAAATCAGGCTATAAATGGTGATTAAGTTTTGAAGAAATAGATTCTGTGGTTGAGCTGAAAATTTAGCCACCAAGTATTCCTTGGTGAAACAAATTCCAAATGACAAGTGGCTGACCAGAAAATGGATTTGGTGAACAAAACCTATCCCCAAAATGAGGAGTGTTTGCTGGTCTTTAGGCTTATCACATACACAGCGACACAACACAAGCAGGGGGAGGCAACTTAAAAAAAGGAAAAAGGACACAAAAGCAACAACAATACAGGACCTTTGATCCAAAACTGATAGCTAATCAAAATATGGGTACACTGATATAATAGCAGATTATATCTGCTAGTAGGAGATGGGGATTGAAAATGCAGAAGTTATATGACTTATGCTTATACACAGCCCCAAAGCAACACTGACCACTAACAGCTTTCAGTGTTTTTATAAGTGGTTGGTTATGAAAGAGTAAATGAATGGGGCAAATGTGTATACATGTATACATATGTGTATCTGTGTATATGTGCACATACACACAGGAATGCACTCTCAAAGATTTTAAAAATTGTTGAAATCTCTTAATTCAGGAGTTATTTTCTCAATGAGACAAAATGTAAAGTAGGAAGATGGGTTCCTATAGCTCATAAATCTATAAACATATTTTTGTTGTAACATATACTTAGGTAGGACAAACATTTGAAGTTAAAACTTTTGACATTATTATTACCTTTATTTGTAGTTATAAGATTATTTACCTGTCAAATAATCAAAAATATGCCAAACCTGAGCACAGATGACAACCTGACCGACCTGGGGAAACATTACAGCCACACTGATACTAGCCCCCAGTGCCAGCATTTCCCCCTTCATCCTTGCCTAGTTACACAATTGCACGAACTTACAGGTACGTACAGTTTAGTGCTGCCCTAATTTTGCTGGCATTCTGACTAATAATTCAGTGTTCTTTCTCCTAAATTAATAGTAATACAACTTATGACAGGTTTTTGGCTTTCTTTGTAGCATTGTCACATTTAACGTCTCTTCCAAAATTACTCAGTTTCAGATGTATTTTTCAGCATTAGCACTTAATGAATGCTTGGCTGAAACTGTTATAGGCTTTTAAAATGATATTAAATTATAACCACAGTTTAAAATACCTGCACTACAGTCAACAAATCACATAGACATCAGACGTCTCTAAACAGCACGGCTCACACGATACTGACAAAGGCTGACAGGTATTTGTTTACAATTGTGAAAGGTAATGAAACGAATATAAAATTTATAATTCACACAGCCTGCCACCTTGAAATTATGGGATTCTTGATAAGTTTTGGTTTTACTGTACTTCTGATTTTGCTAGATTAAGAACCTTAATCCTGTTAATCTGCAAGATTTCAAATTTGTATACTTTAAAATTACATTAAGAATAAGGAAGGCAAGGTTACTGGCTTATTTCAAGGTTGATGAAAAAAACTCTTCTGGACTGAGGTATTTTTTCATAAGCAAGACTAATACTAAGCTTTTGCACAAATGCTTAGAAAGTATTAATTAATTAATTTCCAGAGAAAGTAAGCCTTCTGCAGACTATTGCTCCTTTCTTGCCACATAATTTGAGAGTTTTCCATCAGGAAGAAACTGTTCCATGCGTGTGCACGCATGCACATGCGTGTAACTTATACTAAGATAATCTGTAGGTCTATAATGATGCTTACAAGACAGACTGCCTAACCCCTTTCCCAAACAAAACTCCAGACCACAGCTGTGTGGGAATATTATATATTAAAAATAAGAAACTACATACAAATATAAAAGGTAATTTTCTAGAGTAAAGCTTGATCCAGCAGAGTGAGATATTCATTGTATTAGTAGGGAGTCAATAAACATGACAGGAATAAATAGAGATTTTACGAACCATTATCAGGATCACCCAACATAAGTAACTGCCCTCAGAACAACCACATGAAGAGAATAGGTAGTGTTTAGGGAAAAAAACAAAGTAAGCCTGAGATGTTAGGTAAACTGGATTAGAGAGGTGTAACTGCCCCCTAGCGACAGAATACTATAATACACCCTAAAGATCATCCAAATGATCCATATTAATTCTAAAAGCTGGAAATAGGAATGTTTATACATTTGTTGCCTCCAAAATTTAAAACTGTCCCTTTTTATTCATTTATCCATTCATTCCTTTACTTCACACACAATGAGGAATAAAACAAGAATGGTTTCATTCTTCATCACAAGGCCTTGGGAGAAAGATGCACAAGTAAACAAAGAAATCTACCATTAGTAAGACTGACGAACGCATTGAAAGGAACGAACAGGATGCTGTGACAGAGAGTAACAGGTTCAGGGCAATGACAGGAATCCTAGTTTGGGCTGGGTGGTCGGGAAAAGCCCTGCTAAGGAAGGAACGCACACCGAGACGACACGGATGACAAGCATCACGCGCAAGATTGTCAGGATGGAGCGAGGGAAGTGTCCCTGGCAGAAAAAAATGCAAAGTGTGTACAAAGTCTCAAAGCCAGAAACTCTGGATGAGTTCAGCTCTTGATAAAACGCCAGTGGGGCCAAAGTGCGAGAAAGAACAATGAACGATGGGGGGAGGGGAGGGGCAGATGGGGCCAGATAATGCAGAGCCTTTCAGGCTCGGTAAGGAATGCAGATTTTATTCCAAATGAAAGGGGAAGTTTATCCGTGGTTTTTAATCAAGAGTCACCCAGCTGCTGGGCTCAAGAGCAGCAGCAGAGCAGGGCAGGGCCAGGCACACAGTAGTGCGGCAGCCCCAGGTAGTGACTGCAGGACGGAGACACTAGGACACACCGGAGACACGCTAACCAACCGAGGCTGCTGATGGAACGAGGTAGAGAACAGGCAAGGAGGGAGAATAAAAGGCACTCTCCAGCTTCAGGCTTGGGCAGAGCTCAAGTTGAAACACCTTCTCATAGAAATAAATGCAAACGGGGGCAGGGCCGAGGCGTGGATCACATTCACGTGCCCAGCAGCCCGGCACAGCCAAGCGTCAGCCCCTGCGGACTGAAGACCACTCCTCAGCGCTGCGCCTCCAACCATGTCACCAGTCTTAGTTTTTAACACCTTTGCCCAAGAAACTTTTGTGAACTTAAAAATATTCCTCTTTTTTAAAACTGTATTTTCTAAGCGCTTGTGCCTGAACACTAGCCACTCCTGAATTAACAGCACCGAGGGTCGGGGTGGCTGTGTAACTCCCTGCAGAGGGCTATGTCATCTATAACCTGCACTCCAAAGTGACCTGACCTGGGGCTGCATTTCAGCACTACACCATCACTTAAAAGTTTATTTGACGCTGTTGTGGGATATTAAGATGTAAATTTTTTCAGCAGCGTAGGAATCACAAGTTTCAATGCACACAAACAACATGGTTCACCTGCTCCTGTCAAAGATCAGGGAATATTAATCTATTTATCAGCTAAAGCAACTCCACTATATGGCGTTAGTGCAAACACAGTTCATAATTCACAACCGTCAGCTTTAAAACTAAGCGAATCTCCTCACATTTTAAAACTGTGCATAGCTTCACACAATTTCAAAAGTTGTACATAATAAACTTTGACATTTTTATATTGCCCTTATTTAATGTAATTCATGTTTGCATAAAATGTAACCACAATATAGGCTTTAAAAAGCACAGAAATGTTATTAGTGGTTATGCAGACTAGAATGGATGATTTTTATGTTACATGCTTTTTAAATTTTCCAAAATTTTCTATAATAAATGTGCTGATTTTTAATCAGATAACAATGCTACTTTCCATATTTATAGTTTTATCCTAATCTTTTTATTGTAGTAAAATATACATAATATAAAACCTACTACTTCAGCTATTTTTAAGTGTACAATTCAGTGGCATTAAGTACATTCATAATGTTGTGTAACCATCACCACTATCTATTTCCGGAAATTTATCATCCCAAACAGACACCGTGTACCCCTTAAACACTAACTCCCCATTCTTCCCTCCTTCCAATCCCTGGTAACTTCTTTTCTACTCTCCGTTTCTATGAATTTGCCTCTTCTAGGAACCTCACGTAACTGGAAGCAAACAGTGTCTGTCCTTTGGTGTATTTCACTTTCATAACATTTCCAGCATTCATCCACATCGCAGCACGTGTCAGAATTTCATTCCTCTTTATGGCTAAATAAAATTCCATTGTGTGTGTACACTCTATTGGGCTTTTCCATTCAACTACTGATAGACACTTGAGTTGTGTCTCCCTTCTGGCTACTATGGACAATGCTGCTGTGAACACGGGTACACAAGTATCTGCCCGAGTCCCTGCTTTCAGTTCTTTGGGTAAAAACCCAGGAGAGGAACTGCTGGATCACATGGCAAATCTACATTTAACTTCTGGAGGAACCGCCTTACTGGTGTCCACAGCAGCTGCACCATTTTACATTCCCAGCAGCAATGACCCAGGGCTCCAGTTTCTCCTCCTCCTTGCCAACATCTGTGATTTTCCATTTTTTTGGACAATAGCCATCCTAATGGGTGCAAAGTGGTATCACTGTGCAAATTATTTTTATACAATAAAACAGACTAATGCAAATACTTAAAGCGCTTCCTAGTGTCAGACACTGTTCTGAAGATGTAATTTAACTCCTATAAAAGCTCAGTGAGGTAAGTACTATTATTATCTTCATCTGAGGATAATGAAAGCACAGGGAAGGTCAGTAACTTACTCAAAGTCACAGGGTATTAAGGTTGTAAGTCACTATACAAAGTTAAAATATAGAGAAAAGCAACACAAAGATGAAAAACTCACAATCAGATCAAGAAGAAACAATCAAAATCAAACATCTAATATTTTTTCAATTCTTTCTAAAAAATTGAAAGGAACTAAAAGTAAATACACTGTGTTCTTCACTTATAGGTATCCACTTAAGTTATTACAAATCCATTGTGAACATGATTTTTGTAAGGGATGCATACTGCAACTTAAAAACGCATCACAGATAAACAATTCCTATTTGTTAGACATGCAGGTTGTCTCCTTCAATTTTTTTCTTAAATACATTTACAAATGGGTAATGCCTTCACATTGTTCAAAAATCAAAAAGGATGGAAAGTTTTATAACGGAGGTCTCCCTCCTGCCCACCTCCTACCAACAGGTAACCACTGATGGTTGTTTTTAAGATGCCTTCCAGATACTTTTTTCCTTTTTTTTTTTTTTTTAACACAGCCATACAGAACCGCATTGTACGACTCTATCAGTCCTCCATTGACGGGCATTGGCTTTTCAAACGTTTGATACTACCAGCATCTCTGCAGTGAAGAGCCTACTATACGTGTCTTTTCCTAAAACTGAGATTGAATCTGTGGAGAAAACTATAGAACCAGGTCAAGCAGATCACAGCCTCCATGCTGGCCTTCCCAGAACACCAAGATCAGCCTTCACAAGGGCAGGAACAACGTTCAGTATTTTTTTCATGTGTCGTCACTCAGAGTGGTGACAGAGTCCACTGCACTGATGCACAGAGGCCAAAGAACATCTCCACCTACTCTCCTCCAGTTCTCGCGACTTTTGCAATAGCTGACTTAACATCTTTGTCCAGTAAGTCTAACACCTGGCCTCCCTGGAGACAGTTTCTATTGACTGCTTTTTTTTTTTTCCTGAGTATGGGCCATACTTTCCTGTTTCTCTGGGTGTCTTGAATTTTTTTATTGCAAAGTGGACATTTTGAGTAATACAGTATGGCAACTCTGGAAATCAGGATCACCACCCTCTCCCCTGGGTTTGTCGTTACTGGCTTTTGGTTGCTGTTATTTCTCTAGTGACTTTCCCAGACTGATTCTCTTAAGTCTGTATTCCCTGCAGTGTGTGGCCACCAATGTCTCTGCTCAGTGAGCTTAGTGGTCAGTGAGATGAAAGGACAGAGGTTTCCTTCAGTACTCTGAACCATAAGTCTTCTACTGCTTGCAGAGGAACTCAGTGTGTGATTAGGCACACCTTCATGCTCAAGCAGTCTTGGCCTTCACCTGCATGAGACCTCAAAGTCAGACAGAGATGAGAGACCCGGCCCTGTCAGGTCTTTTCAGGGTACAAGCACAGTCCTACACGTGTGCATGGCCTTCAAGGTCCCGAAGTATTTCAAAGCACACTAGGGACACCTCGTTCCCCAGATCTTTGGCCAGGCTCTTGTTTGCCCCAAGCAGTGTCACAGCCTCAGGCAGCACAGTGTTAAACAACTGCAGGTAATTATTTCAGACACAAGTCCTGGGGGTAGAGCCTCCAGACAGAGCAACCTCTGAGGCGGATCCACTAACAACTCCCTGGAATGCAGCTTTTCTGGGAAGCTGCAAGACAAGTGATGACATTCTGGAGATGCGACTTCCCGAGGAACTCTAACCCAGTCTGTCCCTCCAGTGGCCACAAGGCTGCTGGTTTTCAAGGCTGCTGCTGAACTGGGGGGAGGAGGAGGAGAGTAGGCCAAGTTAAAATGCCACAAATCCTACTGTTCTTCCCAGCACGGCCATTGTGCTAAGCACTTCACTTCCAATACCCCGTTTAATCTTTAACAACCTTATGAGGTTAGAACTATTACTGTCCTATTTTATAGAAGAGAAAATTGAGGCATACAGAGGCAAAGTCACTGGCTCCAGGCCTCATAACCCTCAATGCTGGGTTATGAACCATAATTTGTCTGATTCCAGAGTCTATTCTCAACTACTGTGCAATGTATTACTTTTCATCTGTGAGAGAGTAACTCAGAGAAACGAAGCTTAGTTAAAAGTGTTGCTTTATGAATATGAACTCATGAGGGAGATCAATTACATATAAATTTTACAGAATACACATTATATATAAATTATCAATGGGTTCTTTTCCCTAGTCATTCTTAACACAGCATGGATCTGAATCACATGGAGCTTCTTAAAAGGATACCTGCACAACTTCCCTCACTCCCTGAACCATCAAGGACGTAACACAGATGTCTGAATTTTTAAAAGTATCTTCATTTTAAAATTCTTCAGAGATTCTGAAACTCTCTGGGTTATCACTCAGGTGAGCACTACGTTAGACTAAAAAAACTCTTAAACTAAAACTGTATTGACTATTTCATCACCTAATTTCTGTAACAAGCGTCCACAAAGGAAAGACGCTTCTTAGAGAATATAGCATAAAGGAAAAAGCAGAGGCTGAGGAGTGAGACTTAGGTTTTAATGTTAACCTTCTCATTTGCTATATGTATGACCAAAGGAACATTAACTTCTCCGACCTTAGTTTCTTCATCTATAAAATAGAAGTTAAAAGAAAAAAAATCTACCTCTTAGAGTTGTTACAGTAACAGGTAACATATGCTGGGATGAAGCCTGCACTCAGATGGCAGCTGTGTTAGTTATCCCTGAAACTGACATTAGATTCAGAAATTCAGCAAATATTACTGAGCGCCAGCTCTGGACAAAGTCTGCTCTGTGAGGTTACCTGAGTGATAAGAGCCTTCCAAAATCTCACAATCTAACAGAGGAGAGGGATTTTCTCTTTAAAAAGGAAAACTGAGATGAGCATTAACATAGAGAAGAATATTTATTATATCATAGGAAAACGGAGGAGGAGACATAGTTCTGACCTCAAACAGTCCTTCAAAGTGCACCGTGAACCGCGCCTTGGAAGAAGCACAGACAGCTACGCTCCGTGGACCTCACTGCAGACCAGTGGTTCTCAGACTCCAACGGGCATCGAAATAGCATGGAGGGCTTGTTAAAACACACATTTCTGGGCCCTACTCCAGACTTCCGGATTCAGTAGGTCTGGAACGGGGCCTGAGAGTGTGCATTTCCCAAGTGACACTGATGGAACCATCTTTGAGAATCACCATTCTAGACAGAGAGAGTGCTTGAGCAAAACTGGCAACTGATATACAAAGTACCTCTGGGCTCTAAGATAGGCTTTGTGTGAGTGATTAAGGAATATGGTGAGAAGCCTAGAAGAGAAAACTTCCTAAACAAAACACTTCCTTCTCTAGTAAGAGGTAGACTAACTACCCTGGTACGAAGGTGAGATGACATTTAAGACTACTTATGGTGATGGCTGCTAACCATGGTGCTAACCGTGGTGATTACCACGGTGATCACTTTGCAATATACAGAAATATCAAACCATTATGTTGTACACCTGAAACTAATACAGTATGTCAACTATAACTTAATAAAAATGAAATAAAAGTAGTAAGCAAAATAAAATTCCCTTAAAACAAAAAAACGCATATGCAAAAACTGAAAAAAAAAAAAAACAACACCAACCAGTCAAACTCAAACTGAGGAACATTTTACAGAATAACTTATCAGCACTTTTCAAAAGTATCGAAGCCATGAAAAACTGGACTGAGGAAATGTCACAGACTGAAGGAGACTAAGAAGATATGGTAACTATCTGCAATGCGGGATCCTGGATTGAATCCCAAAACAGAGACACGAGCAGGAAAGCTAGAAAAATTCTATAAATCTGTAGTTTTTAAGTCGTTGAATCAATGTTAATTTCTGGGTTTTAATTATTGTACTATAGTTATAAAAACTGTTACAAGTAGGGGAAACTGAGTGAAGATTTTCAGGAACTCTCTACAGTATTTTAGTAACTTTTCTGTAAGTCTAAGATTATTTCAAAATAAAAATTTTTTTAAAAAAGGCTTAAGTTAAAACTATTTAACTACTCACTGTGATAAGACATTTATTATCACTAACCTGTTATCTTTCAACTCCACCTGCTACTCCCAGCTTTGCAACACAAACATAATCAATAAAGTAATGAGGCAAGGGAATTTTGGGCACACAGCTAATTAAATGTTCCAAGGATAGAAACATAGTATCACTCTTACTCTCTATAAGTGAGACTATAACACTAACACATCCTAATTTTAATATTTTACTTAGCAAGCTATATGGGTTAAAATTCTTCAAAAAAAAAAGTTGAAACGTATTTATTTGATAGTTCCACTTATAAGTTTTAAGGAATGTTCCAAACTCACCAAAACCATCAATATCCAGATTATTTTCAACCACAACATCCAGTAGAGAGTCACCAACTTTTCCTTTGGTTGTTAATGTTTCACCGTCGCGGTTTATAAAGTGGACTGTTACTTTATCTTCTGAGCTGGAAAAGGAAGCAGTCCTTTATTATTTTCAGTAATTTCAAAACGTACTTTAATTGTTTTAAGAACTGGTAGAGTCACCAGTAATCCCGCTCCTGGGCATATATCCAGAAGGAACCCTACTTCAAAAAGACACCTGCACACCAATGTTCATAGCAGCACTATTTACAATAGCCAAGACATGGAAACAGCCTAAACGTCCATCGACAGATGACTGGATACAGACGATGTGGTATATTTACACAATGGAATACTGCCATTAAAAAATGACAACATAAAAAAAAAAAAAAAAGACAACACCATTTGCAGCAACATGGATATCCCTGGAGAATGTCATTCTAAGTGAAGTAAGCCAGAAAGAAAAAGAAAAATACCATATGAGATCTCTCAGATGTAGAATCTAAAAAAAAAAAAAGAACATAAATACAAAATAGAAACAGACTCATAGACATAGAATACAAACTTGTGGTTGCTGGTCGGGGAAGGGAGTGGGGAGGGACAGACTGGGAGTTCGAAATTTGTAGATACTGACAGGCATATGCAGAATAGATAAACAAGATTATACTGTATAGCACAGGGAAATATATACAAGATCTGGTGGTAGCTCACAGTGAAAAAGAATGCGACAATGAATATATGTATGTTCATGTATAACTGAAAAGTTGTGCTCTACACTGGAAATTGACACAACATTGTAAACTGACTATAATTCAATAAAAAAAAAAATTAAATTAAAAAAAGAACCGGTAAAGTCAGAGAACTATGTTGTGTGTGTGTCTATGCACACAAATATCCTCTTCCATAGTGTTTTCCTTTCTTTCCAAAATTTACTGGAGAAGGAGACACCACAAATCAGAGGCCTATCTATCTGCACACCTATCAGGAGGGGAGCTCTGGCACCTCAGAGGAAATAGTAAGTACGTCCCATCAAGGCCACCTGTGGTATGTGCTGCCCCAGTGGTCACCATCAGGTCGCGGTTATATGAACATGTTTAGCAATCATTAACACTCATCCCTATCAAGGTCACCTGTGGTGCATCTCTATGAATGTGTCCCTAAAAGACTAGACCCCGGTTGTGGAGAACTTTAAAAAGAAATCATTCTGCTACACTGATAAGGCACCTGTTATGCAAGTGTCTGATGAGTATGGTCACTGAGAGGCAGCAGTCTGATGGTTTTCTGAGTATTTGAACATCTTATCTTGGTCCATGCTGTGTACTCAAAAACAAAGGGACTACAAAAGGGTTTTTTTTGTTGCTGTTGTTTGAATCTGTGGGAAGATAAATATAATGCCTCCTTACGTGTTTCATTACAGGGAACCTATCAGTTAGTTACTAGTTATCAGTCAGCTGACTAGCTTAAATTTCCCACCCTTCTCACAAACATCAGTCCAAACTCTGGCAAAAGAAATCATATTTTCAACTAGATTCCTTATCCTCCACTACTGATCATTTTCATGTTTACCTCACAATTGAAAAGATATACTTCAGCCTAAAAGAATTATTTGCAATTGTCACTACTGCCAATAGATGGTAATCAAAGAAAACTATGCTTCATGTATGTAAAACCTGAAATTACGTAATTTCAGAGCCATAAATATCTTGCAAATTATCAAGTCCAATCATCTCATTTCACAAACATGGCAGCTGAAGCCCCTATCAGATAATGTTCTCCCTGATAATTCAATGCTGAAAAAAGGGATTCTATTAATTAAAAATTTTGATCAGAAGTGTGTGTGTGTGTGTGAGAAAGATGGGGGGGTGGAGAGAATGTCCCTCAAAACAGCCTGTGCTCTCCAACTATTTTTCACAGCAAAAAATGCTTTTAAAGCAAGTATTCCCAAACATTACTCATGATTTTCAAAGAGGCAACTAACATTTTTGCAGGGAAGAACAGCTAGAAATGAAGATACTCTGGAGACGGGGAGACCATGTTGGAGGTTGTTAAAAGGGCATAAACTAAGCAAGGATGTAGGAGACACTGATTCAAGAGACATGCAGGAGGCAGAATTTAAAAGTTTTGGTGACCAGCTCTACAAGGTGGAAGAAATAACGTAGAAATTTCCAGCTCGGGCAATTAGAGAGTACAGTTTAACCCAGGGTTAGTGAAGGAGGAGAAGGAGCTTTGGGGAAGACTGGAAATGAGTTCAAGTTTAGACCTGTTTAATTTAATGATAAAAAACAAGTGCAAATGTCCAGAGGCCAGATGGAAATACAGGTCTGAGCGCCGCAGAAATCTAGAGATTTGACATCAAAAAACGTCTGGTAGCTAACGCTACAAGTACAACAGGAGGAAGGAACCCCGTGGCTAGACACACCACTGAAGGCCGGAGGTGTGGGGGCTGTTACTCTTCTGGAACACTCGACAGCTAGGCTCTGGCAAAGGAATTCCAACCCTTACATTAGACTCCTCTTCTGTTAAATCAGGGTAACATGTATCTATAGTTCTGACAACCTACGCAAAACTCCTAACACAGAGTAGGGCTCAACAAATAACTTATTTAAAGCCCCAGTCCTTTTGTTACTAAGGAGCCTGAGCGGCTGCTACACATTACAGGTGCACAGCCCCAGAAAAAACTGCAGACTAAGAGCAGTAACAGGTTTACAGAAGAGGAAACGGAAATGAGAGAGAAAAAGTAATTTTGCAGCTGAGAAAGTACGGAATATACGACTTAAGAGTCAGAAGATGTTGGGGGGTATAGCTCAGTGGTGGAGCACATGCTAGCATGCATGAGGTCCTGGGTTCAATCCCCAGTACCTCCATTAAAAAATCTAATCACCTCCCCCCTACCAAAAAAACTTTAAAAAAAAAAAAAAAGAGAAGATTTAGATTCTAGCCCTGGTTCTGACACATGCAAATGTTAAATGACCCCAGGTACACATATGGGTACAATGGGGAAAACAGTGACCTGACCAAGCTGCTGAGAGAATTAAAGGAGAGAAAGTTTGCAGAAACCTTTTGTTCCCTAAAGCATTATACACATGTACTTTACCCAGGTAACTCAATCCATTCACTATTAACAACTGGTGTTGGTAAAAGAAAAAAAGTTTTTTAAAAAGAAGAGAAAAAAATTTTTAATTGGTGTTGTTGAGTTTTGTAGATTTTTCTTCCCCAGTTCTAAGAACTGACAAAAAGCTTTTAGCTGCTCCCAAGAAGGACAGGATTTCATGCACTGGGAAATAAATATGATCCTTCCAAATCCTCTATCACCTTCAATCAATCAGCCAGCACCACAACTATTTTCTTCAGTTGTTACCCACTATGCACTGTCTTGTATTCTGCTCAGCCCCAGCAGCTCTTTTGACAAAGCTGTCAGGGGCTGCCCTGGTAAAGCTCTTAACAGACTTCTAATGGCGAGAGGAGTGATAGCTGCTGGTGCCCACCCTCTCACTGTGTGGGGTGGCCCTGGGCAACTGGTCCAAGAAAAGGGCCCCGTCTTGGCTACCCACTTCCACAGACACCTTAACTCTCACACATGACCCTACAGGCTAAAGAATTATCAACTATTACACTGTTTAGAAGACAAAAACCACATGACTTCTAGTTCTAGAGTTGTCTGCTACTTAATATAAAATTCCTCTTCTCATTTATCTACCCCACCTAGGATTGTCTTCAGAGTCAAGAAATAATGTATGTGAAAGTCCTTTGCCACCTAAATCACTACCAAATATAAAGCACTGTCAGGGTATTTTGGAGTCAAAGGAGTTTTTCGACTCTCAATTACTGAAAGCTTATCTAAACAAACTTCAAAGTCAGAACTACAGCTTCCAGACGGCTCTGTCTGACTTTACTGAACTTTACACAATAACTGAGATGTTCTGTGGCTGTGATGTCCCAGACAGCAGCCACTAGCCACATAAGGGGATCCTGTACTTGAAATGTGGCCCATGGGACTGGGAAACCGATGCTTTAATTTTACTTAACTTTAATTATCTTAAACTTAAACGGCTACCTGTGGTCAGTGGTGACCATACTGGACAGCATTAAGTCTCAGATTAATAAGAGCTGGAAAATCTCGTTGTAGCTCCAAAGTCTGTGACAGGAAGCACAGGCCATCAACAGAAACTGTACCCATGACAAGGAGAGCAGGTTTATGAGGGAACAGATGTGCTGCCCTTTAAGACAACTTGCTATATTACATCAAACACTAAATTTGGGGCAGATAATTCCCATTTACAAGAGCTTTCATGTTCCTTTAAATAGCAGTTGCACAAAGATTCTCAGTATCTATCCCAATTTATACCCAATTTTTCAAGAAAGCATCCAGTGAAGAAAACAAGGCATCCAAGTAGAGGGAGGTCAAAGACAGGAAAAGCGTAGAGAAAACGGGAGTAAAATAAACCCGGCTTGCATTCCCCACTATCTCCCTCACAGTTCATGCAACAAAAATTTATTGAGCACCTACTCCATTTATGGGATTAAGGGGGAGAAGATGAGCATTCCTATTCTCAGAAACCTCATCAAGAAGAAACCAGGTAAGAGGAGAGAGTATTGCTCAAGTGGTGGAGTGTATGCTCAGGTCCTGAGTTCAATCCCCAGTATCGCCTCTAAAATTAAATAAACATAATTACCCCCCCATCTCCCTCTCCCCCAAAAAGAAATCAAATAAGAAAATAAATCCAACACTTTCTCCCTGCAGTTCCTGCTACACGACAGCAAGAGGTCAGAGAACAGTAAGGCTCCACCGCGCTGCCGTGCTCTTAAATTATGAGTCAACTGTATCTCTATTATATCTAAGGGGATTATGTCTTTGAAAAACAAACATGCTCAAGAATATAAAACTGCAACAGATTTCGGGGAAATTTTTTCACACCTCTTTCAACATTTATTGCAAAACACTCCACACCGCGGGCCTAGGAAGCTGCTGATGCTAACAGGTGGCATCTGAGCCCTCGCTATCAGCCAGTCACAAGACTACCTGCAGTACCTGTTTTTTCTTATTTGTTTTTCAAATAACCCTGTGAGACTGACACGATTGCTATCCTTCACTTACAAACATGGCAAATTGGACAATAAGTGGCAAAGCCCAGCTCAAAAGCTTGCCTTGCCAGTCCGACGCCAAGCAGAAGAGAGCACGCTGGGAAGTTCGGGGGACAGAGCGGGTGGATTCTAAATGGACAAAGTGCGGGGAGAAGAAAGTATAGCCCAGTGGTAAGTGCATGCTCAGCATGCACAAGGTCCTGGGTTCCATTCCCAGTACCTCTGTTTAAAAAATAAATCAGTAAACCTAAGTGGACAAAGACCTGGGGACAGAACGTCCTAACAGAGCAGGAGGAAGGCCCGATATGAAACTGCCGGCAGGGACATGAACCGGGCGCATCTTACGAAGGTCACCCCGGGTTTCGGGCAGAGCAAAGGTTAGACCCGCGCCAAATCACGCGGAGAAGCAGCGGCAGCGGAGCGCCCGGCTTTCCCGAGGGCACAGGACGCGCTGGGACGGGAGAGCGGGGGTCCCGGTGCCCGTTCCCCGACAGGCGTCGGTGGGTCTGAAAGGCAACTTCGTCGCGTTACGGAGGGGGACAGCGACCGCTCCAAGCGCCCAGCGGGGTTCCACGGCGAAGGCGGGGCGTGAGGCGGGCAGTGCCAAGCCAGAGCCGCCCGCACGAGAGCGCGCGCTGAGGGACCCCGGCCGCCCCACCGAGGGGCCCACCCGCCCACGCCTTACCTGCTCCGAGCGCGCGCCGACACGCTCAGGGTCCGCGTCGCCGCCGCGCCGCTGCCCAGGCCCGGCTCGGCGCCCCGGCCCGGCACCCGGCTCTCCCGGAGGCCGCCGGCTGCCGCGCGGGGCCCGGCGAGGAGCACCCACCGGCCGGCCGCGTCGCCGAGGGCGGCGGAGGCGGCGCGCAGGAGCCGGGCGGCCATAGCCTGTCGGGTAAGTAACTACGGGAGGCGACGCAGGCCGCTGCGAGAGGGAGGCTCGGCGAGGGCGGGCCGGCGGACGCTGCACGGGAGCCTGACGCCTGGGAACGCGGCAAGGGGCGCGTGAAGGGATCCCGGCGAGGGCCTGCTCCGAGCGCCGCTGAGAGCCCGCTCGCTTTCCGGGTGACCTATAAACCCGGAGCGCCCGGCGTGTGGCCCCGCCCCGACCCGACCCGCCCACTCCCCGCCGGCTCCCCGCCTTGGGGGCGGGGCTTTCTAGGGGCGGGGCTCTGCGCTTCGTTTTAACTACTGACCAGGTCTTGTGTTAACCTTGGTGCTTTGTTTGCGTCTGGGATTGCCATGCAGGAATAATAAATCTTAAGATAGCTGAAAACAAATAAATAAATATATAAAAGAGAGCTGAACGTCTGACGGGAAGACACAGTGAAACCACTTACTTTTGTTCTGCACTTCCCTCCTCCTCCTGCCCATTAGGAAAAAGAAAAAAAAAAAAACTACGTAGGTGATTGTCATCTTTGATGAAAGGGAATTCTAGCCATTGTCAAACAAGGACAGTAGGAAACTTAAGAAATTTCAGAATGCCAATATACAGAAGAATAACTGTGACTATAAAGTTATAAATGATCACAGTAATGAATAAACAAGGGATCCTAGAAAAAGCAGGAATGATTCTAGTCTTTGCATGGCAAATAAATGCTCGTTGAGTGAGTACCTGAAATCCGTAAGCCTGAACTTTGATGAACCAAGATTTTTCTTAAAGACTTTTACAAAATCAGAAAGATGAATTTAAAAGTACACTTTATCGTGGTTAATATGTTGTGGTGGGAAAAGCGTGGGCTTTGAGGTCATAAACAGCGATGCTAAAATCCAAGGTCTACCACTTTTGAGCTCTGAGGCCTTGGATAAATTACTCTCGTAGAGGCTCAGAATTTCCGTAACACTTCTACAGGGATAAAATGTTCCATCCTTCAGGGCCATCCTGAGGGTTAGACAAAGTATAGTGCGTCACAAAGAACCGTAACTCTTCTTGGGCCTTCCTGCCTAAGGTTATTCTTTAAAGGCTAAAGTTAAGTGGCTGATTGCAATATGCTAACATGATAAAAGCTACTTTAAAGAATATTCAGAACAATAGAGACCTGAGTCAACTCCCTCAGGGCAGTGTATGGTAGGTATTGAACCTAAGGGTAGACAGATGGTAGTCATTTGGCTCTGAAATTGCCTCAATCTTCCCATAAAGAGAAAAGTGTTCAAGTTGGAAAGGTCACAACAAACCCTGCAAGTAATCTGAAAGAGGAGGTTGTAAAAGAACAGTTAATTTAAAAGAAAAAAAAAATCAAATCTCCAAAGTCAGATGAATAACTTGTAGGAAGAGGTGGGGGCAGAGGGTGGGGGAAGGGGGGTGGACCTGCAGATGATTGCTCTCCTCTTGGCCCTCCTAGTGCAAATCTAGCTTCAGCTCTGTTCTGGCACTTACAGCTTTCCGACTCGTGGGGTGGTTGTATACACAGTTCACCTTAGTAGCCCCCACACTGCCAGGGACAGGGCCTTGAGCATATCAGGGTTTCAGTAAGTGTGAATAAATGAATACTCTCATGTAATTTCCATTAGTCATCATCAGAATTCATGAAGATTAAAGATGGGGGGAAAATGTTCTCCAGATTTTCAAAGGCCAGTTAGGGTAGATTCCAAAAATTACAGATATCAGTATTCAGCAGTATTCCAGAAGGAATTTATAAACATATAATTTATGAACACGGGTAAAAAAGCAATATGAAGTAACTGTGACAAGCTTTTGCTTAAGTATTCTTCTGTCTTATAAAACTCCCACTCTTCCATCTTACACTTCTGTCAAAATCCACCTGTATTCTGAAATCCATCTCAAATTCTATCTTTCCCATGACGTCATGCCTACTCCTCCCTCTGTGGAATGCCTAAGACCTTTGTTTATTCTTGTAAAACATTCGGTACCCATCGTTTCGAATAGGATAATGTTCATGAAAGTACTTTGTAAACTGTAAAGTGTTGTAAAAATTCAGATTCAATGTTTATTGAGCACCTACGGAGCTTCAAGGTACCACATGCTCTATTACAAGTACTTGTGTAGCTCCCACTCCTGATGCTCTCAAGAGTGGGAACGCTGTCTTATTCATCTGCATATTCGCAGCACCTGGCATGGTGCCTGGCACAAAGCAGCCATTTCATAGTATCTTTGTTAAAAACTGTATTAGGAGCTTTCACAATTTTTTAAAATTGAAGTATAGTTAGTTGGTTTACAATATTGTGTTAGTTTCAGGTGTACAGCAAAATGATTCAGTTATATATATTTTTCAGACTATTTTCTATTATGGGTAATTATAAGATATTTGATACAGTTCCCTGTGCTATACAGTAAATCCTTGTTGCTTATCTATTTTATGTATGGCAGTTTGGATCTGTCAATCCCATACTCTTAATTTAGCTCCCTCCCCCTTTCCCCTTTGATAACCATAAGTTTGTTTTCTATGTCTGTGAGTCTGTTTCTGTTTTGCATATAGATTCATTGGTATTACTTTTTAGATTCTATATATAAGTGATACACAGTATTTATCTTTCTCTGTCTGATCTACATCACTAAATATGATCATCTCTATGTCCATCCATCTTGCTGCAAATGGCATTATTTTCTTCTTTTTTATGATTAAGTAATATTCCAATGTATATATATATACCACATCTTCTTAAACCAGTTGTCTGTTAATGGGCACTTGGGTGGCTTCCATGTCTTGACTATTGTAAATAATGCTGCTATGAACATTGGGGTCCATGTATATTTTTGAATAAGGGTGTTCCAGATATGTGCCTAGGAGTGGGATTGCAGAATCACATGGTAACTCTATTTTTAGTTTTTTAAGGAACCTCCATACTGTTTTCCATAGTGGCTGCTCCAATTTACACTCCCACCAACAGTGTAGGAGGGTCCCCTTTTCTCCACACCCTCTCCAGCATTTATTTTGTAGGCTTTTTGATGATAGCTATTCTGTTAGGAGTGAGCTGTTATCTCACTGTGGTTTTGATTTGCATTTCTCTGACTATTAGCAATGTTGAACATCTTTTTATGTGCTTTTTGGCCCTCCGTATGTCTTCTTTGGAGAAATGTCTATTTAAGTATTCTGCTCGTTCTTTAACTGGGTTTTGTTTTTGTTTTTTGTTGTTTTTTTTTTTTTGATATTGAATTATATGAGCTGTTTGTATATTTTGTCAGTTGCATCATTTGGAAATATTTTCTCCCATTCAGTAGGTTATCTTTTCATTTTGATTGTTTCCTTTGCAGAGCAAAAGCTTTTAAGTTTGATTAGCTTCTATTTGTTTATTTTTACTTTGATTTCCTTTGCCTGGGGAGACTGATCTAAGAATATACTGCTACGATTTATATCAGAAAATGTTTTGCTTATGTTCTGTTCTAGGGATTTTATGGTACCATGTTTTATATTTAAGTCTTTAAGCCATTTCATGTTTATTTTTGTGTATGTTGTGAGGAAGTGTTCTAACTTCACTGATTTACATGTAGGTGTCCTGTTTTCCCAGCCACCACTTGTTGAAAAGACTGTCTTCTCTGCATTGTATATTCTTGCCTCCTTTGTCATAGATTAAATGAAGTAGGTGTGTAGGTTTATTTCTGGACTCTCTCTTCTGCTCCATTGATCTATATGTCGGTTTTTATGCCAATACCATGCTGTTTTAATTACTGTAACTTTGTAGTATTCTCTGAAGTCTGGAACGGTTATGCCTCTACCTTTGTCATTTTTCCTCAGGATTGTTTTGGCAATTCTGGGTCTTTTGTGGTCCCATATAAATTTTGGGATTATTTGTTCTGGCAATGTTCACGATTTTTATCTCATTTCACTAGCACAGCAACTCTGTAGAGTAAATATGCCTTTAATGAATAAACATTTATTGATGTTAGCAGTGTGCAAATCACTATGCTAGTGCTGGAGAGAGAGCAGTGAACAAAATAATCGGTGCCCTTTTATTTTACAGTGAAGACACCGAGGTACACAGTGGTTGTGACTTAGAATTATACTGCTGTTGAGTTGTAAATCCAAAATTTGAATTCCTGGTCCCAAGTCCAGGGCATAAGCACAAGAAATGACCACTTTATTATTTTTATTATATATTTACACATGTTTTTCATAAAACTTTATTATTATATTATATTATTATATTATATATTATATTATATATGTTATATTGTAAATATATATTTATATTACATATGGTTTTCAACTCTATATTCGGTAGTAGGTGCTAAGATTCTACACAACCTGTAGAATTTAGGAATAAGGTCAGAAATTATCATTCTCTAAATTTTTAAAAAGGAGTATGAAATTAAATCTAAGCATATTTCACTCCAAGAAATTACTCACTCCACCCCCAGGTGATTCATTAATAAGGCTGATGATATTGGTGAGTTTCCTAAATTTAAAGGTATAACTGATATTTAAATAAATTGCTGTATTTGTCTTTATTGGTTTTCCTGCCTGCAAGCTTATCTTGCTCTAAGGTATCCTCCATACTGCCAGTAGGCTAATCTTATTAAAATATTGATCTGATCATATTACTGTTGTCAAATTTAGAGATAAAATAACCAGCAAAGTGAGTTTATTCAGAAACTTTACAGAAATTGCAATTCAAGAAAGCTATGGCAAACACAGGCAAGGTCAGAGAACAAAGAAAAGGGGCTTGCTTTTACAGAGAAGAGGAGTAAGTTAAGAGGGGTTGTTTAGAGCAAAAGTTCATTAGAGGAGAATGAGAGTTCATTGTAGTGGCAGCTTCTCATTGGCTGAGTGTAGTGGTTTCTCATTGGCTGGGCTGTTGCTGGGAGAGGAGAAAATCTTTCCTCTTACTGGGGTGTGTAAACTAAGCTGCTTCCTGTTAGGGAGCTCAACGTATGCTTCTTCCTGCTGGGATCTGCAAAGGGCAATGAGTGGTGATGTGTGAGAGCTCCCCATTCAGGGCTCCCCAACTCCATTTTAAATGAGGTTTCCATTATTTTCACTTTTTCAGTGAAATTCTTGAATGTTCCATCACCATTGAAAGTATACTCTATCACCAGTAGTAGAATAAAACAACGTGCTCAGCTGGACCCTCAATGCTGATCAAGCCCTTTTCCACCTCCCATTGGTCCTGCCTCTTACCTTTCTCCCCTGCATTATGTTGTGTACTCCTCTGCCTGCGCCTGGCTAACTTGTAGCCAGCCTCCAGGACTCAGGTCAGTCTTTGCAAGAACCATTCTCTGACACACACAACTTTTGTGAACCTTACACACTATAAATTCCTCTGTCATTGCTTACAATTAAATCATTATGTGCAAATAAGAACAGCAACTGGCTTGCTCTTGTTTCGGGTCCCATTTCTTTGTTAAGTTTACTTTTTAGATACTTCTAAACACATCCCTTGAATGTTAATTGTTGGTTGTCTTTTTTGTGACCCTGAGGACAGTTCACTTGGGGATGCAAAATGCTGGTGTTCCAATTCTACCAATCATTCTTCTTTGATTACCTAGGCTACTTCTATAAAGATAGACTGGCACTCATTTCCTCTTCAGATATCCTGAAATAGAGCTGTATAGGAAAAGTGGGATAAATGCTTGATTACCTCCCTTTACTTATCTGTCACACTTGCAAGTTTATTCATGTTCTCTATTCAAAAGCTGGTTTAGGGGGGAGGGTATGCTCAGTGGTAGTGCGTGCTTAGCATGCAGGAGGTCCTGGGTTCCATCCCCAGTACCTCCGTTAAAATAAATAAATAGATAGATCTAATTACCACCCCCCAAAACCAAAAGCTGGTTTAGAAAGTTATAATTTCCTAGCAAATTGTGTATGTTACCTAATTTGCAATACTTATTGGCATAAAAATCTTCCTAGTATTTACTTATCTTTTTAAAAAATTTCTGATATATCTATAGCTATATTATTTTTATATTTCATATCTATTTTCTGAGTCTTCTTCCTTTTTTCTCTGAATAATCTTTTCAAAACTTTACTTTATTCATCTTTTCAAATTAACAGCTTTGGACGTTGATCTTTTGTTGTATCTTTGTTTTCTAATTTATTTATTCATTCATCTTTGTAATTTTCTTCATTCTAAGTTCTTTAGATTTACTTATTTGTTCTTTTTCTAACTTCCTGATTTTGATATTTAGCTCATTAATTTTTCTTTTCTTTAATAAAGTATAGTCAGTTTACAACGTGTCAATTTCTGGTGTATGGCACAATTCTTCAGTCATACATGAATGTACATATATTCGTTTTCATATTCTTTTTCACCGTAAGCTACTACAACATATCAGATATAGTTCCCTGTGCTATACAGTATAAACTCGTTTATCTATTTAATTTTCAATTTTGTTTCTTAAAAGAAGTATTTAAATTTCTCTAAGTGTTTAAATCTTCCTAAATTGTATGTTTGGCTGCATCCAGAGCGTGAGACAAAATATTTTCTTTATCGTTGAGTTTAAAGATTTTCAAGTTTCCACGCTGTTTACCCTTTGATGATGAGCCATTTGGAAGCATATTTTGAAATGTCTAAATGTACAAAGGTTAGAGATCAGTAGTATTGCAGAAGCAAAGATCGGCTAGCCTGAAGACATAGCAATAGAAACTTTCCAAAATGACATCCAAAGATAAGAAAGGCTAGGGGGAAAAACGTACCAGGCATCACTGACCCGTGTTACAATACTGAGTGGTCTGACATACTTCTATTCGAAGTCTCAGAGGAAATAGATGAGGCTGAAATAAAGACATTTTTAAACGGACAAGAATTGATAGCACTATTGCCCTCAGACTCTCACTAAAAGAACTTTTAAGGAGAACATTTGTGGTAGGCAGCTTCTGATATGGCCTCCAATAATCGCCACCTGTTGGAATTCATGCCTTGGTGTAATCCCCTCCTCTTGAGTGTGGGCTGGACCTAGCAATTTACTTCTAACAAATACAGCAAAAGTGATGGGATGTCACTTCTATGATTAGGTTATAAAAGGCTGGGATTTCTGTCTTGCCAGCTTTCCTCCTCTATTGCCCTCCTGGCTGACGTGCTTTGATGAAGAAGCGGGCATGTTGGAGAGGCTCACAGGGGAAGGAACAGAGGGTGGCTTTGGGCAAACAGTCAGCAGGCAACCAAGAGCTTAGTCCAGATGTCCACTCACAAAGAACTGAACCCTCTCAACCACCATTTGAGGGAGGTGAGAAACAGATACTCCCTCAGTTGAGCCTTGAGAGGACCACAACCCCAAGTGACACCTTGATCACAGCCTGGGAGCGACCCCGAAGCAGAGGGCCTAACAAAGCCGCACCAAATTCTGACAGCCAGAAGCTGTGAGACAATAAATGTTGTTTCACTTCATTATACTTTAGAGCAGTTTGTTCTGCAACAGCGGACAATTAACAGCATTCTTCGAGAATACTGAAATGGAGCCCAAAAGGAAGGACTAAAACCAAGAAGAGATGATAAGCAAAAAAACTGGCAACTGTGTGGATAACTCTAAATAACACTTGATTATAACATTATTATTGATCTTATCAGAGAATAAAGATAAAAGCAAGATAGAACTATACTGCTGGACCAATATATCATATAAATCAGGAGAGAAGTAATAAGATCAAAGTGTTATTGGCAGAATCCTTTTTCCCTTCCTTCTTTTTAGTAACAGAGTACCCTGGATCTTAGCTAAGCACATGACTTGGCAGCCAGAGGCCACATTTCTCAGCTTCTTTTTCAGCTGGGCGTGTCCCTATTACAGTTTCGGCTGGTTGTACACAAGTGGGAGTGATGTGTGCAACCAGATAATCTTTTTATAAGGAAGCCTTCTCTGTTTTCCTCTCCCACTGGCTAGAAAATGACAACAACCAGAGTGGTCACGTGAGATGCAAAAATAAAGGAAAGTTAAGAATTCAGAGAGCACAATGGCAGGGCCAATTCCTAAAGGACCTCATGTAGCAGAGTTGCCTACCTGTGTTATTGTGGTCTCCCCTCACCCCATCCCCATCCTGGCCCACTTCTGAAATGTTCCATGAGTGAGGAGTTAGCATTTGCTTATTCATTCATTCATTCATTCATTCATTCATTCATTTATATTGCACTTTCGTGCAATTCACAGATACTGTGTTTTGTTTTTATTTTCCATCTTTATTACAGTCTTCTTGATCTGCATATTAATTTTTTTAAATGAAGTATAGTCACTTACAACATGTCGACTTCTGCTATACAGCATAATGTTTACGTCATATATATACATACATATGTTCATTTTCATATTCTTTTTCATTATAGGCTACTACAAGATATTGAATATATTTCCTCATGCTGTACAGAAGAAACTTGTTTTTTAACTATTTTATATATAGTAGTTAGTATTTGCACTTCTCCAACTCCCAATTTATCCCTTCCCATCCCTTTTCCCCACCTCGGTAACCATAAGATTATTTACTATGTCTGTGAGTCTGTTTCTGTTTTGTAGATAAATTCATTAGTGCTGAGAAGCTACCATTTATGCACTTTAAGTTACTTACTTTAAAGTTTCCTTGTTATTATTATAGTTTAGCCTCTATCCTGACAAATACGCCATGTAAGCTCCCAAAGAAAAAATAAAAGGAGGGAAGAATGCGTTTAAAAAGCATGTATTTTAAAAGGATACAATGAAATCTTGAAAATAAGTCCTAGTATATCACAAGTAAATGAGTTAAATTGACCTATGAGAAGGCAGACTTTCATATAGGAAGGAAAAATTCTGACTTCACCACATTTAGAAGAGACACATCAAAATTATAAAGACAAAAAGGTTAAAGACAAAAAGGACAGAAAAAGAAATCATATGCAAATACAATGCAAAGAAAGTTGATTTGCTGTGTCGCTATTTGATTAAATAGACTTTCAGGGGAAAAATACATTATAAAGGATAAATGAGGCCACTCTATAATGCTAAACATTTAAATTAGCCTGCAATATCTTATGATTCTAAACTTACAAGTATCTAACAACATAGCCTATATATGTGATTATATATGTATACACTATTATATAAGACAGAGCTTCATGGGAATGAGCAAATATGCAACATATTGTGAGATTTTTTTAACATGCCTCTCTTAGTAACTAATAGATCAAACATTCAGTAAGAATATAGTAAATCTGACATGGGCAGTCAACTGTACTTTGTTGACTAATCCAATTTTCCAACAAATTCAAAGAGAACACATAAAATTGACAACGTACTGGGTCATAAAGTATCAGTAAATCTCAAAAAAAAAGATGTCATGGAGACCACAGTGCCATTGAAATAAGTTAGAATAAGAGTTATTTACTTATCTTGGTTCTACAATATAAGTACTTCAGAAGACAGAAACTTTCCAGATGGATTTACATATAACTTAATTGCCCCTGAGATATTTATAAAATTCTGATATTTCAACATTAGTGTATTTTTTCTGGACCATATTGCACTGCAAGTCAGTAACATACTTTAGTCCGTCTTTATTTCCATGATTGCTATTGAAAAAAGTGAACTACAAGAGACCCCAAACAGCCAAAGCAATCTTTTTTAGGTCTTTTTTGTGTTTGTGGTGCCTTATAAATTTTGGAATTGTTTGTTCTAGTTCCGTCGTGGAATGTTGTGAGTACTCTGATGAAGATTGAATTGGATCTGTGGATTGCTTTGGGTAGTATGGCCATTTTGATAGTGTTTATTCTTCCAATCCAAGAGTACAAGAAATCTTTCCATTTCTTTGTGTCATTTCAGTTTTCAGAGTATAAATAACCTCCTTGGTTAAGTTTATTTCTAGGTATTTTGATGTTTTTGATGTAATGGAAATGTTTATGCCAGTTATAAAATTCTGGTTTTTGAAGTGAATGAAGGGCTACAAATGGCAAAATACCCTTCTTTCTTACGGGTGAGTTGTATTCCATTACATATATATATGCTACATCTTCATTATCTATTCAACTATTGATATGCACTTGGGATGCTTCCATGTCTTGGCAACTGCAATAGCAGGGTGTATATATCTTTTTGAATTAATTCTTATTTTGTGGTGGTTATAGTCCTTTGATAACTATGTATGTTTAAAAAGCTAAATCTCTAAACGTTCTTAGAAACAATGAAGAGTACACATATGTAAGTTAAAACTACATGGGCAGTGAAAAAAAAAAGAAAGAAATGAGCTATCAAGCCATGAAAGACATGGAAGAAACTTAAAAGACATACTACTAAATGAAAGAAGCCAGTCTGAAAAGGCTACAAACTGTACATTTCCAACCAAATGACATTCTGGAAAAGGCAGAGCTACAGAAACAATAAAAAGATCGTGGTTTCCAGGGGCTTGGGGAGAGGGAGGGCAGAAGGAATGAATACATGGAGCACAAGGGATTTTTAGGGCAATGAAAGTATTCTGTAGGATACTATAGTGGTGGCTACATGTCATGATGTATTTGTCAAAACCCATAGAATGTACAACATCAAGAGTGAGCCCTACTGTAAGCTATGGACTTTGGTTGATAATAATGTGCCCATGTTGGTTCATCGATTGTACCAAATACGCCGCACTGATGGGGGATGTTGAGGGTAGGGGAGTATATATGTGTGGGTGGGGAGGACTGTGTGCAACTCTCTGTAGATATGCTCAGTTCTGCTGTGAACCTGACACTGCTCTAAAATAAATAAAGTCTATTAATAAAAAAAAATGGTGAACTGCAAAATATCCACCTATTTTCATTTAGTTTTATCAGATAAAGTTGTTGGAATTCCTTCCACGCTACAATTTTAGTAATGTGATGTATGCTATACTTGAAAATTTCTGAAATTTGGGCCGAACTATTTCTTGCCCAAAGAATTTCCAAAAGATCCAGTTTCACCAAACATCATAAAATCACCCAGTGCCCTTATACCTCTAGGTGGGAGTCTCCCAGAAGAGACAGATTCAGCGTTGTCCTGAAGGACCAATGATTTGATGCTCTTGTTGAAACCTCAGAAGCCTTCTTCATCCTCAGGCCTGAGCTAAGCCATCTAGAATGCTGCAGCACAGCAAAGCAGCATTTTGTGTGCCTAATTCATCTGTGGTTCAAGCCGGTGGAATGTATAGTTTTCATATGATTTGTAGGTTCATGATGTTTCATTTGAATTCTTTTAGTACAAAGCATGTAATAAATGGACTTAAGTTCTATGTCCTTGCAAAAGGTTGCTACGTTGGTGTTGCCAGCTAAGGAATGTCGCTCACCACCCAGCTCTACAGAAATTGAGTTATTAGCCACTGCACTCACTGATCTGCAACACACCCTGGAAAGAATTCAGGGTGAAGATTGGGGATCAGGCTCTCCATGCTCCAGGAAAATTGACAGAACAGACCCCTTAGATGGTTAGATATTTTTAGAAGTTTCATGAACCCAGATTCTTGTGTTTTCCCATACTTAGAAAAGCACTAAAATCATTAACTGAGGTGTCTGTTCCTCATGACTAACAGTAAACTTGTACCAAGATGTGCTTGATTGCACATCCCCCTTCTCCAAAATCACGGATCTCCTGAGCTCCTCACCCCCAGCCTCTCCAGAGCAGCTCCTCAGAGCTACCTGAGAGGCCATCTCCCCAACTGTATTCCTCATTAGGTCCCCCAATAACACTGAAACTCACAGCTCTCATATTGCGTGGTTTTCTTCAGTCAACAGTTTATCAGTTCATTTTGCTGCTGTAACAAATTGATTACCTCACGGCTGTATAGGATGGATCCAAATTGAGCTAAAATCAAGGAGTGGGCAGGCCCTCATTCCCTTCTGGATGCTTAAGTAGAAAACCTGCTTCCTTGCCTTTTCCTGGTTTTAGGGGCCACCTGCATTCCTTGGCCCACTTTCCTTTTCAGAGCCCACAACAACTGGTCTGCTGGTGAGTCCTCATTCACATCTCTCTGACGCTTTTTCCATCAACATCTCTCTCTTTGACCACAACAGGAAAAGTCCTCACTTTTAAGAACTCATGCGATTTATTTAGGCCCATCTGGATAATACAGGATAATCATTCTCAAGGTTCCTACTCCTCATAACATCTGCAAAAATTCTGTTGCCCTGCAAGTGAACATTTTCATAGGGTCCAAGGACTAGGGCATGGACGTGTGTGTGCACCATTATTTTGCCTCCCACACTTGGGTTTAAATATCAAACAAGCTTAGCATTAACACTAACCATTAGAGGACTCTTTTCCACCACCACTCATACTTTCTGTGCTGATTTTGACCACTGTGCATTAATTAAGGCTTGAAGACTTTCCTGAATATATGGAAGTAATGTGTGCCTTCCATGGATACCATGTCCAAAGACTCGGTAGTTCCATGAAATTTCTTACTAACAAAGGAATACATATGATAATAGCTAACATTTATTGAATGCTTACTCTGGGCCAAGCACTCACTTTACATTTTTGGGCTTTTTAAATCTTCACAAAAACCCTATGAGGTGGCTATCAGCATTACTGCCATTCTATTGATGAATAAACTGAGGCACAGTTTATATTTAAATTAAATGTGAAGTGTTACCAAAGGAAATGATACTAGATGGCCTTCAATATAGTAGTTTTTATAACATACACACATAATAGAAACATGACATATTTTATATTACATCCTTACAAAAAGTGGATTTATTCACCCTTGGAGCTGAGAGGAAAACTAGAACAGAATCTACACATTTCCATTTCTTTGTTTTTTCTAACACCTTTATTGTGGTATGATTCCTCTACAGAAAACTACACATATTTCAAATGTACAATTTGATGAATTTTGATAGATGTCTACACCACTGAAACCACCACCACAATCAAGAGAGTTAACATTGCCATCACTCCCCAAGAGGTGCAATTTTCGAATTCCCAATTTATCTCTTCCTACCCCCTTTACCCTCTGGTAACCATAAGTTTGTTCTCTATGTCTCTGAGTCTGTTTCTATTTCGTAGGTAAGTTCATTTGCGTCCCTTTTTTCAGATTTCACATATAAGTAATGTCATACAGCATTTTTCTTTCTCTTTCTGGCTTGCTTCACTTCGAATGATGATCTCCAGGTCCATCCGTGTTTCTGCAAATGGCATTATTTCATTCTTCTTTATGGCAGAGTAGTATTCCATTGTGCGTGTATGTGTGTGTGTGTGTGTGTGTCACACTTACATATCACAACCATATACATATATTCATATATATATTTCAAATGTACAATTTGAGAGATATATATATATCACAGCTTCTTTATCCAGTCATCTGTTGATGGACATTTGGTTTGTTTACATGTCTTGGCAATTGTAAATAGAGCTGCTATGAACATTGGGGTGCATGTGTCTTTTTGAATTATATTTTTCTCCAGGGTATATGCCCAGAAATGGGATTGCTGGATCATGTGGTAAATCAATGTTTAATTTTTAAAGGAATCTCCATACTGTTCTCCATAGTGGCTGCACCAATTTACATTCCCACCAACAGTGTTCCATTTCTTTAATTCTGAAAGAAATGCTTCTGCTGGTGTGTGTGTGTGTGTGTCTGTGTGTGTGTATATATGTGAGAGAGAGAGAAAGAGAGAGACTGACTCAATATCAGAAGGGATTTCCTCCAGTTTCCATCTTGTTTGTACCATTTTTGCTCTACAATATCTGTTGAAGACATTGTCTGTGTATCATTTTGCCTTTGGAGTTTATTAATACGCAGTTATTAATTTGGGGTTATTAATATGTGGGCACAACTAGAACCCAACTATAAATAAAATTCAGTTAACAGGGCTGAGAGGGAGCTCAAGGCCAGTTTCCAGGAATGCAGCATTTGCTCTTTCTGGATTAAGATTGAGTAACTACAGAGCAATTGCCAAACTTCCTTGAACTTGCTTAACATAAGTCTTTGAGTTACAGAAAAATACTTTTGTTTTGTTCCAGAGTGAGTTGTTGTGTATCAGTCTGCTGCAAAGCTTCAGACTTGGGGTCTGCTTTGAGGAATCCACTTGTACCAAAACTTACCTCGAATTTTGATGGATATTTCAACTTCCCAACTCTTTTTCCAAAAGCTACATATTCATGCAAATGAAAATCACTCCATATTCCCATTTTCCTTATCAGATTACTTAAAAATCCAGCATTTGACAGCATAACTGGTGAAGCATGACTGGAAGCAGGCACTCCGATATAGTCCTAGTTGGTGTATATGATCCAACCTCTATACAACTTAGTTATGTAACTGTAATAGTCTTAAAACTATAATAGTTATAAAAATTATAAATTCATTTACTCTTAAACCCAGGAATCTCTCTTGTGGGAATCTGTCCCACAGACACAGCCGTGTGTAATATGAAGTGATTTGTGTACCACGTTACTCACTTGCGGCATCGTCTGTAATAGCAAAACATTAGAAATGCTCTTCAAGTGTCCTTCGTTAGAAGATTAGTTAAACAAACTATGGCATTGCCCCACAACTGAATAATGCACAGCTGGAAAAAAAATAATAAGGTGAAGGAAGTTCTTTGTGTGGACTGGTGTAAGGTTACCGAATCAAACTTGGGTCTGCTGGCCCCTGTGCAGGAAAGCCAATCTCCTGACACAGTTGTGGTGAAGGAAAGTGCAGCATTTATTATAAAGGTGCCAATACTAGGAGAACGGGTGGCTTGTGCCCTAAAGCCCTGAACTCTGTGAAGGGTTTCAGCAAAGCATTTTTAGAGGCCAGATGAGGGAGGGGGCTTGCAGGGTATGGTAATCAGCTCATACACAATTCTCTGGTTGGTTGACATTATTAGTGGTCAACATTATTAGTCCTTAGGTGCCAGTAGGTCTAAGGGCTCATGATCATCAGGTAGTTAAATTCCTCCATTTGGTGGGAGTTTTAGCATCTGAAAAACAACTCAGGAGATGCTATTATCTAGGTATTTCAGAGAGGAGCCACAGCAGAGGACATGGGGAGGAGTCTGTCCCGAGAAAGCCCCATAGGGTTTGGCCCAGTTACAAGGTAATTTGCAAAGTATATTGTTAAATGAAAGAGGCAAATTTTATAACAGGGAATATAATGCACCATTTTTTGTGTGTTAAGAAAGGGGAAAAGATAAAAATATTTATATTCCTATTGCTTGAACTTGCATAGATGATCCTCTAGAAGGAGTCTAAGGAAGAAATAAATGGGGGCAAAGGAAAATACAGTAGATGGGGCAGGGCAGGGAACAAGACTCCTCAGTGTACGACTCATTTTGACTTTTGGACAGTGTAAATACATCACCTCAAGACAAAACAGAATAAGCAAAACTTTCAAAAGGAAAAAAGATGTGTCATTCAATTGTTCACAGGTATTTCTAAGCATGCAGTGCTTTTTCATAATCTTGTATATGAACTCAAGGCATTCAGGAGGTGGGAACAAGGAAGGAGAATGCAACGAAGTCTCCTGCAGGAAACCATCGAGCCAGCAGAGGAGAGATGGCTACATCCAGAAGGTCAATAAAACAGCAAAATGACATAATCTTTTAGCTAGAAGGATCTAAATGATACTTAATCATTTTTATAGATTAATAAAATTGAAGGTGACTTGCTACAATCACTCAGCTAATCTATGGAGCTCTCAGGACTCGAATTCCAGGACCCAGGACCAACAATCTCAGTGTTCATTTCTTTATATCTTGAGGCCCTCTCTTGATTAACGATACCCGCTCTAATGAGGTGAAAATAACATGTGTAAAGCAATTTAAGCATTATCACTTACATTAGCTACTCTGATTATCACATTATATTACTGTGGTAAGGTATATAGTGTAATAGTTCACATTGTGGGCTCTGGAGTCAGACTGAATCCTTACCTCATCCCTTCTTTACTGTGAGATCTTGGACAAATTACCTAATTTCTCAAGCCTCAGGTTCATCATCTGTAGGTTGAAAATAACAGTTCCCACCTCAGAAGGTTGATGTGAAGACTAAAGAAGGTGATGAACATGCAGGACCAGCTTGGCACCTAACTTGTGCATGTTATTGTTACCAAGCCCATACTCATTCTGCTTGCTGCCCAACAGGTCGATAAATCAGGAGAGGAGGTGTTGGGGCAAAGAATAATGACTTCATCTGGAAAGCCAGCAGACCGAGAAGATGGCAGACTAATGGCCTGGAGATCCATCTTCCCCGAGTCAGAATTCAGGCTCCTTTTATAGAAAAGGGGAGTGGATGTTGCTGGTTGTTGCAAACTTCTTGGTGTAGGAGTCCTTTGTTCTTGCAGCTGTCCACATAGGTCATGTCATGATATTTCCGTAAACCTCCAACAAGACAAATGTTATTCTCTGTTCTGCAACTCTTTATCTCTATATGAATGGAAAACTGTTATACCCTGAAAGGTCAGGGCCTTAGGCTCCCCTGTCTGTCTCTGGCTCTAGGAAAAATTCTTTCACAAAAGGTGCAGAACCGGCATGACTAAGCACAGGAAACAGAGCACAGGGTTAAACAGAGCTAAAGGAACAGATCTAACATGGAGTCAGATGTGTTCTTCCCTATTACATTATCGCTGTTACTGCTTTTATTTTACAATGAAAAACTGGAATTCAGGGGAATGTTTGAGTATCTTGCCCAAGGACACATAGTTTACAAGTGGTGAGTCAAGAACTCAATCTACTTTTCTCACTTAAAGATCTCATATCCCTTCCATGGCTATATAATCCAGAGATTCAATGCACTTGGTTTTCCTTTAACTCATTCGAGTAGTTCTTCTACTTTGGCTTGCTCAGTCAACATGAGCCTTTGTACACAAAAGAAAGGAGAATGGCCTGATATATTTGGATGAAAGAAAAGCAAAAACATTTCTTGTATGCAATCAGATTTTAATTCATTTTCATCATAGTATCTATTATCTATTACCACAGAGTATAAATAAATACTAATTATTTTGTGTGTGCTAACATTATATTCCTTGACATCTAAGTGGTAGTTTAGAAAAGATTTTCCTCACATAAAAAGACCAAGTTAATCCAGACAAAATTAAATATATATAATACATGTAAATATAATTATATAAAAATTATTTATACATAAATGATATAATGGATTATCCACATATAAATGGTGTATATTACTTACATATAATGATATAGTATACATAAATGTTTACATGTTCACAAATCATCTTAAAGTGGTCATGCAGAATTCAATAAAATATCTTTGTATTACAAAAATGTGAAGAAATTAACATTCAGGTATATAACATGATTCTATAGTTGGCTTAAGGACTGGGCTCCACTCGCTGTCAGAGGCTCGCTACCAGATATTTTGCAAAATTATCACTAAATTAGTTAACATCCATCACCACACATGGTTAAAAATCTTTTATTTGCCTCTGTGTCTACTATACTCATATATACATTATAAATACATATATTTATATAATTTATAAACAACTTCAGTGTCCCATCAGCAAGTAGATAACCAAATCATGTATGTCCAACCATAGAATATAAGTCAGCAATAAAAAAGGAATAATCTGCTAATAAACACAGCAGTAAGGATGAGTCTCAAGATTCAAAAGATTGTGTAACCAAGCAGGACCTGTGAGGCCTTCCAGGATCAGGACACCCCCACCCATATCCTCTGCTGTAGCTCCTCTCTGAAGTACCCAGATAATAGTATCTCATGTATATGTTCTGGGTTTTTCTGATGCTAAAAGCCACCACCAAAGGGAAGAAATGAACTACTTGATGATCGAAAGCGTGTAGCCTCCAGACCTTCTGGCGCCTGGAGGTTGATGGTGTTGACCTGGTTACCGCAACATCAACCAGAGAATTGTGCCTGAGCTGATCACGCACCCTGCAACAGCCCCGTCCTTTAACTGGCCTTTAAATATGTTTTGCTGAAACCCTTCAGGGAGTTTGGGATTTTCTTGGACATGAGCCACCCTGTCCTCCTTGCTCGGATCTGCAATAAACCTTTCTCTGCTCCAAATTTCAATGTTTTTTTGACCTCATGGTGTGGCAGGTACACGAACCTGCCTTCAGTAACAATTTCATATCGTATGATGCCATGATATTAAGTCCAGAACTGGCAGAATCTATAGTAATGGAAACGCGATCAGTGGTTGCCTGGGTTTGAGGATGAGGAAGTGCTGATAGCAAGAAGTGTGAGGATGCTTTCTAGGATGAAGCAAGTGTCCTGTACGCTGATTGCCATGGTGGTTACTAGTTTGTAGACATTTGTCAAAACTCACAGAAAAATATACTTAAATTTTAAGCATTTTATTGTATGTAAAATACCTCTATGGATTTGGTTTAAAAACACATCCCTTTCCAGCTACTGTTTTATTTCTCTGTCCCTCTTTACAGAAAAACTCCTCAGGAGAGTTATGTGTATTCTATGTTCCATTTGTCTCCTCCCATTCTGTTTTTAAACCATTAAAGTCAGCCTTCCACTTCATCACTTCCCTGAGATCGCCTGAGTCAAGGTCATCAATGATTTCCACATGGTGAATGTCATGGTCAATTTTCAGTCCTCTTTTTGATCCATCAGTGGCATTTGTCATGCCAACTATTCTTTCCCTCTACAAATGCTTCTTCCCCTCATCTTTAAGGACACATTTTTTTTTAATTGACGTATAGTCGATTTACAGTGTTGTATTAGCTGGTGTATAGCAAAGTGATTCAGCTATACATATATATTCTTTTTCAGATTCTTTTCCATTATAGGTTGTTACAAGTTATTGAATATAGTTCCCTGTGCTGTACAGTAAATCCTTATTCCTTATCCACTTTATCTGCAGTAGTTTGTGTCTGTTACTCCCAAACTCCTAATTTATTCACCCCCTTCCCCTTTGGTAACCATAAGTTTGTTTTCTATGTCTGTGAGTCTGTTTCTATTTTGTAAATAGTTCATTTGTATCATTTTTTAGATTTCACATATAAGTGATATCATATAATATTCTTTCTCTGACTTACTTCACTTAGTATGATAATCTCTAGGTCCATCCATGTTTCTGCAAATGGCATTATTTCATTCTTCTTTATGGTAGAGTAGTATTCCATTGTGTGTGTGTGTGTGTGTGTGTTTGTGTGTCACATCTTCTTTATGCAATCATCTGTCAATGGACATTTAAGTTGCTTCCATGTCTTGAGTATTGTAAATAGTGCTGCTATGAACATTGAGGTGCATGTGTCTCTTCAAATTAGAGTTCTCTCCAGATACATGCCCAGGAGTAGGATTGCTGGATCACATGGTAAGTCTGTTTTTAGTTCTTTAAGGAACCTCCATACTGTTTTCCATAGTGGCTGCACCAAACTACATTCCCACCAACAATGTAGGAAGATTCCTTTTTCTCCACACCCTCTCCAGCATTTATTACTTACAGATGTTTTGATGATGGTTATTCTGTCAGGAATGAGGTGATGTCTCACTATGGTTTCAATTTGCATTCCCCTGATAATTAGCAATGTTGAGCATCTTTTCATGTGCCTGTTGGCCATCTGCATGTCTTCTTTGAAGAAATGTCTATTTAGATCTTTCTGCCCATTTTTTGATTGGGTTGTTTGTTTGTGTTTGTTTGATATTGAGCTGTATGAGCTGTTTATATATTTTGGAAATTAAGCCCTTGTCGGTTGCATCATTGGCAAATATTTTCTCCCATTCTGTAGGTTATCTTTTTGTTTGTTTCTGGTTTCCTTTGCTGAGCAAAAACTTATCTTTGATTAGGTTCCATTTGTTCATTTTTTCTTTTATTTCTTTTGCCTTGGGAGACTGACCTAAGAAGACATTGCTATGATTTATGTCAGAGAATGTTTACCTATGTTCTCTTTTAGGAGTTTTATGGTGTCATGTCTTATTCTTAAGTTTTTAAACCATTTTGAGTTTATTTTTGTGTGTGCTGTGAGGGGGTGTTTTAAGTTCATTGATTTACATGTGGCTGTTAAAGATACATTTCTTGGTTCTACTCCCTCTCAGTCTTCTTTACTGGTTTGTCCTCATGTCCCCAACTCTAAATATTGGAGCACCCTTGGGATCAGTCCTCAAACTTTTTATTTGCCCTCCTTCTGCTGGGGGATCTTATGGAGACTCTTGGCTGTAAAAATACATCTCTACACCTATATGCTGCTGAAGTATACATTTGTATCTTCAGCTCAGGCCTGTAGCCTGAATTCCAAATCTGATTTTCCAACTACCTACCTGACATCTTTACTTGACTGTCTAAAAGGGCTCTCAAATTAACATATGCTAAATGAGATAACTGATTTCTGAATCATCCTCCACGAGAAAAATGTTCTCTTCCCATTGTCTTCTCTGACTCAACTAATGGAAACTCTCTCCTCTGGTTTTCTTAGGCTAAAAACCTCACAGCCATCACTCTTCCATCCCCCATGTAATCAATCCGTCAGCAAATTTGTCAGCTCTATCCTTAGGATCTGTTAAAATTAGCCTACTTCTTATGCTTCAGCTGCTACCTCCCTGGTAGCGAGCCACCATCACTTCTTGCCTGGACTGTGGCAATATCCCTGTAGCTTATTCCTCTGCTTCTGCATTTGCTATCCTTGTAGTTTCTTTTCAACACCAATTTTATTAAAAATTTAAGTCAGATCATGTCATACCTCTGCTCAAAATACTCAGATGGCTTCCCATTTCATTCCATGCAGAAGTAAGAGCTTTACAATGGCTTACAAGATCCCCCACGATCTGCTCCCATCTGATCTTATTTCCTGTTTCAGGCTTTCTACCTCAGGGCCTTATACTTGCTGTTTCTTCTATCTGAAATGCTTTTCCCCCTGAAAACCACATGCCTCACTCCCTCACTTTCTTTGGGTGTCTTTTCAAATGTTATATTTTTAGTGAGGCCTTGGCAAATCATAAAATAACAACCGCCTACCCCTCACCCCTCATCTCCTTCCCTTGCTTTATTGTTTTTTATAGCACTTACTGGTCATCTGACAGTCTTTATGTTTACTTACTTATATTGTCTGCCTTCATGCTCACCCTCCCCCCACCTCCTAGAATATACTCTTCAGGAGGGTAGCAACTTTAATACACTCCCAATAAGAGTATAGTAAATAATTGAGTTTAAGTAAATCAATGTTTTGACCATAGTAGGTATTCAATAAATATTAGTTGAAAGAATTAATGAACTAAAGATATTTATCCTTGGACTTGAGAGTACAAGTAAAGTGAAACAGCCAGAAATGCGGTTCCAAGTGGTGTTAGAAATACGTAGATAACCTGGTAGACCAGATTTCCCTGAGATAAGGAGGGCGAAGTGACTGGAAATCTGTATAAGCAACATGTTCCCTCAGAACCCAAGACCCAGGTCAGTCCCTGTGGTTCTAGTAGAGGTGACAATGATCAATGGAAGATCTTCCAGAAAGGGAACTTTTGCACATTGAAAGCAGTACCTGAGGATCAGTGAAAATGAATGGAAGATTCTAGCTTCCATAAGCCCCCACTAACCAAAGTCATTAGTTGCTCTTAAGAACACTGCAACTTTCCTCCAAGGAAGAAAATGTGTCCAGCAGGTATGATCAAAAACCACTTAAACTCCTTCTGTCCAGGAATAGAACTTGACAGAGTCAAATTCACGTACAATGTTAAGGGAAGATGTATTAGAGTTCTGCTTAATATGAAGATTGTGAACAAAGCCATAATGGAGAAACGTAGGCAGCTTCGGTCATTTTTGTCCAGTAGATGGAGCCAGAGTAGGAAGGAAACAGTCTTAGACAGATTGTGAAATCTCACAAAGAGGGGATTTGAATTGGGAATCCACTGTGGATTCCAGCCCCTGAGAGCCCATTCGGCAAGCAGCCAGGGCTGTGTCTCTAGTCACCTGGAGTGAGGGGAGGTGATGAACCCCACGATGAACTCATAGATTATACAGCAGAGAAAAGCAACGTGAAATGGGAAGAAAACCGGTCTGATTTTAATTTGAACACCAAGGGTTTGTTTTTGCAAGTGTGCAAAACTTTGAACTTTAGGAACCAAGATGGGATGGAGGTGGATTTGTGATACTCTTTGGATTAGAAGTAAAAGATTAATAGTTATTTTAAAATTATAAAACTAGCCTTTATATTCTAATTAAAGCCTTAAGGGTGTGGTTTTATGGTGAACACGCATGCACTAGAGGCAGAGAAAGCAAAAGACGTGTAAAAAGAAGGCTTGCGATTCTAATTAATTGACGAATTAATAACCAGACTCATAAAATTTCTGAAAAATTTGACCATTGTGATGTTCATAAAATTGACTGAATTACAAATATTGGATTAGAGTTCATGGATGCGCTAATACTCTACCACGTCTAAGACGGTCGCCACGCATCATCATCATAGCAAACCTCAGAGACAGAAGTTGATGATTACCCCAAGATTAATGCGACAACTGATTTAAAATGACCTTATGTACCGCTACTCCTCTGATGTAAGCTCCTGTCAGTTACCAAGAGTCACCTGCCCCCTTGATTCTTTGAACAGGATTTGTGGGTTTAACTGAATAAGGATACATTTCTAGAGAGAAGGGAGCTGGGCTTTGGGGAGTGGGATGACATGGTGTTGGTGGAGAGAGAGTGGCAGGAAGGGGCCCAGGACTCAGTGAGCTGGGACTCCCAGGGCTGCCCCTCTCTTATCCGCCTGGTGAGGGAGGGCAGGGATCATATGCGCCATCCCCTCTCTTCATCAAGAGTGGAGAAGAGAAGGTCCCAGGAAATCTCATATGATTGGCTAGGCTGCACAAGGACCTCCAGGAATGTGAAATGAGATGAGTCAATGAGGTTGCACGCTGCTCTTTGGCTACACTCAGTGGGTGCAGATGCAGTGGAGGGTGGACAGCTGGATTTAACAAGGTTAGGTTGCGCCAAGAGAGTAAAGTTCCACGAGATGGACCAGGCAGTTTAGAGTATGTTTAAGGAGATGGTTATAATGTTTGACCACTGAATTTCAGTTGGATAAGGAGCTCGATGAGGATGGAAAGTCATAGGCCCAGTCAAAGCCTATTCTCAGAGCAGGGCTATAGAAAGGCCACAAGAAGGCTAGGGGGGACCTTGCCCTGATGGCCTCTGACAGCGAGTGGAGCCCAGTCTCTAAGCCAGGGATCCAGAGTCTTCTGCCTGAAACGACACTTGGGTCCACTGGCTCATTCTCATCTTTCAGGCTGTGGTGAAGCCTCTGTGACTTCCTCAGCTAACATAGGTCCTCTCTGCTGCTCCCGGCCACATAAATAAATAAATCATTTTATTTATTTGCTTACATGTTTATTATCTGCCTTTTCCACTAGAGTGTAAGCTCTGTAAGGGCAGGGATCTTATCTGTTCCATTCCCCACAGCATCCTTAGGACCCGGCAGACACAGCAAACATATTATAAATATTTGCAAGATGAATTAATCGACATTCTGGGTCAGTTAAAGTGCCAAGCACTGCACTAAGGTTTTTACATACATTTTCTCCTTTATCACTCCGGAGATGAAGTTACTACGAAAAAGCTAAAGCTTTTACGTAATTTGACCAAGATCACATACCAAAGCTGAAAATTAAAACCAAGTCTTTTTGATTCTAAAATCTCTGCTCCCACCTTAACAACTTTTACAAACATAAGTAGTTTGTAAACCAGGCAATTGTGCTTTCTGCTAAGATTTTCACAAAAAGCCAAGGTTAAAAATAGGAGATGTGAGGAAACTTTTTATTCCTGCTGGTCCTAACTTTTTATTACTGTTCTGACATTTGTTCATGTGCCAGGCATTCCATACAGTTCAAAATTAAATGTGCTTTCTGATATTGGGTTCAAATTTCTTCCCAAGATCTTCTTTAAGAGCCACCAGCTCTTATTATATACCTCCCTCTTCTTTTCTTCTTTCTTTGTCCACAGCTCATTCTCCCTTCCAACTCACTACCTCCTTTCTTCACTCACTGAGCACATTGAAAAGAAAGATACAGAATTAGATGGAGTTTTTGTACTATTACAAGGAGGAAGATCAGGTGTTGGACAAGTATAAAATAGTCAAACTTTGATAAAGAGGGTTACTGAGAGGTAAGAAAAGTAAAAGAAATATATATATGTAAAACGCACACAAAAATTTATATCACCCATAGAGACAGATCTAGGACCCCAGAAATAGATGTGTAAGTGAGAAAGAGGACGTGGAGAAGAAGAAAGCCAACAGCTAATGACCCATATACAAAAGACATAATGTGAAGCTGAGAAGGAGCTTGTTGCATTAGCACTTGTAACAAAAACATGATTCAGATTCTGTCATTCTTCAATGAAATGAATGTCACAATGAAGACAAAAACTAACAAGCCAATAGAAATGAAAGACTCAGCTTGAAATCTCAAGTTTTCAGAAATAATATTCTTTTATTTGCATCTCCTGGCACGGCCGCAAAAAGTGACTCACACACACAAAGTCCAGAAAGGAGCTAAATTATAGTGCTTAACAAGAAAACAATTATTCCTGGTCTACTCTAAATTGTCCTTAAATAAGTGAAAAGAAGGCCAAGATCGAAAAATCTTTCTTCGCAGCCTGCACAGAAAGCCCAGAGGAGGCAACGGGCTATTTGCCCCAGGGTGTGTCTGAAATGGGGTGAAGCTTGAATATTTTGTACTTGTTCAGGTTAGGTGGGGGCACAGCCAGGCCTGTGGTCCCTGGGAAGTCTGACTGGGGACCAGGCTTGCTCTGTCTTCTTACCACCAGCTACATGCTCTGCAGTGACAGGCTTTGCAGGCCTCAAAGTGTGTTGTTCTTTGTGAAGCTGAAAAGCCAGAAGGAAGCTGAGGACATCCATCCCCGCCCCACACCATTCTCCCACTGTTAGTCTGTAGGAGTAATGCTAATGCCTGTAATATTCCATCCTGCTGCCTGAGGCTGGGGTGTTCCCATCAGCTGAGGAATGATACTGCAGAAGGGGGCTTTCTGTTCTCCATGCCTAGGGGGTGGGCGCACGTCACTCACATTCTCCAGAATCCAAAGTGAGCAGAGGTAATTTCTCCAAAATTATATCTATTTTTTAGCTTTCTTTTTTTTATGCTCTTGAACTGATTCCAGTAAAATAAATGTTAGCGTTTTAATTTTTTATTCCTCTTAAGAGTGAGCTACCTTTGTTTTCTCTCTAAAACGGAAAGAATAAACATTTAATAATTACTGTTTGGGATAATAGAGCCGCTCCATTTTGAAACAAATTCCAACTGGATCAAAGATCTAAATGTATAAAAGAAAATCTAAAAGTACTAGAAGAGGGTGGGGAGGGTATATAGCTCAGTGGCAGAGTGCAAGCTCAGCATGCATGGCATCCTGGGTTTGATCCCCAGTACAGAAAGAAAGAAAGAAAGAAAGAAAGAAAGAAAGAAAGAAAGAAAGAAAGAAAGCTAATTACCTCCCCCCATGCCCCCCAAAATAGAAATAAAAGTACTAGAAGAAAACATGGAAAGGATCTCCATTAAAAACAATAGACTGATCATATGCTTTTATCTTCCCTCCCTGTGGTAGGATAAATAATGGCTCCCAAAGATATGTCCCCATCCTAATCCCCAGAACCTATGAATGTTACTGTAAATGACAAAGACTTTGCAGACGTGATTAAGTTAAGCCCCATGGAATAAAGGGATTACCCTAAATTGTCTGAGTGGGCCCTAAATGCAACAACAAGCGTCTTCACTGGAGAGAGATATAGGGAGATGTGTCACAGACACAAGGGAACGCAGTGTGACTGCAGGGGTGCAGATCAGAGTGACGCAGCCATGAGCCAGGGAATGCTTGCAGCCACCAAAAGCTGGACGAGCCAGGGGCAGATTCTCCCCCAGAGTCTACAGGGCAACGCGGCCCTGCCCTCCCTCACTCACCTTGATTTCAGTCCAGTGAAACCATTTTCAGATTTCTGGCCTCCAGAAATGTGAGAGAATATATTTTTGTTGTTTTTAGTCACCAATTTCATGGTAATTGGCTTAGCAGCCCTAGGAAACTAATAACACTTGTGGATCCACCCAAACAGCACCAAAGCTATAGTTAAAGGAGAGAAAATGATGTAACTCATCAAGACAAAGAGAACAGCAGGAAAGAATTTTGATGAATTTTTAGAAGGTGGAAAAAATGAATGAATGAGAGCCAATTTACTTATCAGAGTAGAGAAAATTGCAAACATAGGAGCCTGGAGAAAAGGTTGTGAAAGAAATAATCGAGTGATTTCTCCCAGAGAGGACAGCACAGGGTCGCCAAGCACCGCGCAGGGGCAGGAGTGGGGAGTGGGGCTGAAACTGGAGGCTGAGTGGAAGTAAGAAGCGACATTGGGTCCCCCTCCCCACACTTGCTCCATAATGGTCAGCCAAGAGTGAGGTGTATCCGTGTTTCTCTCCTCCCTGACCTCAGTCAGTTCCTCTGATCTCACCACCATGTGATCCTTTCTACCCACATTCCTTCTGTTGGAGAGAACTGGATCACAAGGTTCTTCCTGGAGGCAAGGGGGCTGGGGGATGTCCCACAGGGCCAGGCAAGGGCTTTCTCACAAGCCCTCTGCACAGTAGAAGGCAGGCATACTTTTTGGCCCTGCCACACTCTCTAAGGCACATCATGCTAAAATTTCAGAACACCGGAATAAAGATCCTAAAAGCTTCCTGAATGAAAAACCAGGCTACCCCTTGTACTTGGATCAGCAATCTGCCTGGCTTCAGCCTTTAAAACAGCAACACAGACTATTAGAAGACAATAGGGCAACACCCTCAAAATTCTGAGATAAAACTTCTCATAACTGAAAACTTTATATCCAGCCAAACTCCCACCAAAAGTAAGGGGAAAAGAAGGCATTTCAGACATTTTCAGACATGCAAGTCTTGAATAATCTGCCTACCTTGCATCATTTAGGAGGAAACTACCAAAGAGAGTAATACAACACAATGTGGAGTAAACAAGACAGAGGAGGACATTAGAACCAGAAAAAAACAGAGGATGCACCCAGGAGAGTGGCAGAGGGGAAGTCCTCAGATGATAGATGTTTATCGCACCTGGCAAGCAACCATCCCTAGAACAGAGGCCTGTGCAAGTGTGGAAGGGAGACATTTAAGGAGAAAAACAGAACTGATAGATTATTTAATGTGTTTGAGAACTTGGGCAAAAATTATTACTAAAAGTCTGCCAAGTCAAAATATAGTGATGGGATGTAGAAAACTAAGCAATTTGGCCAGGGGTGATTAGCAAGTGTTAATGCCAGGAAAAGCAGAAGGTTAAGCAAGAAGATATGATTGAAATACACTACTTGGTTCAGTGGTGAATAATACTTGACAGTCAGTTATGTAAACACTGACTTTCGACTTAACTAGACATTCTGATATAATTATATTGGGAAAAGGGGAGGAAGGGAAGGGGAGAGAGAGCTGGATAAGAAATCAAAAGCCTCAATAATTTCCTTTCCAGGATTATAATCTATACATATTTTTGACACATGTACAAGGATTTATTTACAAAGAACCTCACTACATCACCAGACAAGAAATAGGAAAAACAGAGACAATTTAAATATCTGTCAGCTGAAGGCTGGTGAAAGAGATCATGGTCAAATGGAGAACAATGCAAGCACTAAAAAAAGCTAAACAATATATGCTGACATGAATAACCAGATAATGAAAATGAAACAAAGTGGAGAGAAGTGAGTTCAATACACTACTACTTTGGGGAGTGGAATAAATATATGAATCCATATGTTCATATGCACAGACACTGAATCTTATGTATGTACAATTTCTAGAACGATACACAAAGAATTGCCAACAGTGACTACTTCTATGGACGGGAACTATGGTCAGGCCAGCGGGAATGGGAAAATACCTACTTTTCACTGTCCACCATTTCGTTACTTAAAATGTTAAGCTAGTAAAGCTATTGCCTATTCAAATAAATAATTTTTTAAAAGGAGAGAAAAGCCAAATTGGCAAAAGGAAGAAAAACAGCAACAGAATTGGCCCCCTTGAAATCTCAGCTTAATAAACATCATCTTAAAATCTCATTTCAGTACTTTTTTAGCATTTTCCTCTAGGTGGCAGCAGCTGCCTTTTTTTTTTTTGGTACTAGCCATCTGTCTAGCTTTGAGGATCAGTTCAACAATAGTGTTTGGAAGTCTTATTTTTCCTTTTCTTAAGAAAAAATTTCTTTAAATGTTTAAGTATATATTGATGAAATGCATGACTTGGAAATGTTACTGAGTATTGTTGTGCAACATCATCACCATCATCATCATCATCATCATCAATTTAAGAGCAGGTTACAAATTTGAGGAAATATAAAATAGACTGGGAAGATACCAAAATGATGGGAATGATTATCCTTGGGCAGTAGAAAAATTAATAGATGAATCTGTTTTTCTCTTTGTGCCTTTCCAAATTTTCTGCAATGAACATTTAAAAAAACAAAAACCTTGTTTATCCTCCAAGCCTGATAGGCTTAAGTGTTATCTGGTACCCAAACATTTCCAATATCACTAAACTCTTTCATTTCTTAACTGTGGAATGAGAATCATGGCAGAAACTTTAGGCACATTGTAGGACTATTAAAGGAGAGACGGCGAGGATAAAGGATCTTCTTAATATAACTCAAATCCAGAAGCAGACTTACTGTGAAGTTAATAAAGCTTATGTTTTTATGTTTCAGGAGAGCCCCCTTCATTTGCTCTGATCCTTTCTAAAACGTTATATCTCATTTTGAATCTGTAACTTTGTGTTCTTTTCCTTACAGGGGCTATAAAATGTCCAATTACAGAACCTGCTATACCAAGATCCACCATTGTCAAAGCACATGAAAATACTCTTTGACAACTTTTTTAACATCCTTGGGTGAGACAGTCTGGTTATACTCTATTCTGAGGGGATATGGAGGAAGACTTACAAGCTCCCCGCTAAACAGAGAGGCCAACCCTCACGAACCCTTGCACCCCTGTTGCCTAGCACACACCTGGTGCATTTCCGGTACCCGGATACCGTTGGTAGCACTGTTAAATGGCAGTGAGTTTTCAGGGAGAGGTAGAAGGCCTCCTAGTTACTTCCTTACTCTTAGAGTAGTTGAGGGTAGTCCTTGTGGAAGTGTTTCTGGTGGCTTGCTGAAAGGATGCTCCCCTCTCAAATAAACAGTGGTTCAGGGCCACAAATGGCTGAGTTGAAGTCCATTACGTATATATGCTGCCTCTTCTTTATCCATTTATCTGTTGATGTGCACTTAGGATGCTCCCATATCTTGGCAATTATAAAGAATGTTGCTGTTAATAGTGGGATGTATGCATGTTTTTGAATTAATTCTTATTTTGTGGTTGGCTTTATCCCTTTGATAACTATGTAAGTTTAAAAAGCTGAAGCTCTAAACATTCTCAGTAACAATGAACAGTACATATATGTAAATTTTAAAAGATATGTGCAGTATATTCTGTATACGTATTTACATGCAATATGTTGTATATGTGCAGTCAAATTGTAACAGTTCTACCTAATAAAACTGAAAACTGAAAAAATAAATGAACAGGGCTTCAGAATGACTCCTGGTCCTCGGAGGAGCCTGTGGAACCGGTGAGTGGATCTGCCAGGTGAGTCATCCTGGTGAAACAGCACAGGTTGACTCTGTGCCAGCTGAGGAGAAGGACCCCATCTCCCCTCTTTGAAAAGAGGTACCAGCATTTTTATCTATGAAACAGAGAAGAAAAGAAATCTGGTATGTGACTGACTGATAAACTCCTCCAATACGGGAATGCAAACTGGCATGGTACCCCAAAGGAGAAGAGTAAGAATTAAAAAGTCAGGGGCCATATGACCCAACGCTTTCACTTCTGGGTTTATACCCAAGAGGAATGACAGCAGAGATTTGAAAAGAGATTTGTACACCCGTGTTCATAGCATCATTACTCACAACAGCCAAAAAGCAACCTGTGTCCATCGACAGACGAACAGGTAAACAAAATGTGTATACAAATAATGGAATATTATTCAGTCTTTAAAAGGAATGAAATTCTAACACATGCTACACTGAAACTTGAGGACATTATACTAAGTGAAATAAGCTAGTCCCAAAAGGACAAATATTGTATGATTCTACTTATTTGCAGTGTCTGGAGTAGTCAAAGTCATAGAGACAGAATGCAGAACGCTGGTTGCCAAGGGATGAAGGGAATGGGAAATGAGGAATGATTATTTAATAGGTACAGAGCTTCCATTTTTAAAGATAAAAAGAGTTCTGGAGATGGATGGTGGCAATGGCTACTGAACTGTACACTCAAAAATGACTGAAATGGTAAATTTTATGTTATATTTATTTTGCTACCAAAAAAATGCCTAAAGATGGAACAGGAAAGTAAGAAATGTTTCCTTACATTTTAGCAATATCTTAACAAGAAGAAATTGGATGTTTATTCCAGAACTGCCCTGTAACAGAGATGTGAATTATTTGTGGATGTTAATAATGATTGTAGGCATCTAATAAGTCAGGGACTGTGCTAAGGGATTTATGTATATTATCTTAATTCCCAAAACTTCTGAGGTAAGTACTTTTATTATGGTCATTTTCAAGTTCAGAAAAGTGGCGCTTAGAAAGTTTAAATCATTTGCCCGGGGTACAGGGTTAGTGCATGGTAGAGCCTAGGTTTGCCAGATTTATTACTGTTAAGCACATTGCTCTGTTCAGATATGGATTCTGCTTTTTCTAATAAAGAGTTTTTTGATTGTCTTAGTCTTAATATTTTGTCCTAACCTTAAGAAACCCAAACACTTAAGAAATTTCTGAGGATAGCAATCTGAATCAGGAGAATCCAAATAACGTGGATAAGCCAGAGGACAGAAGAGTTGAACAGCACTTATTACAGAAATGTCCTTAAAACAATGCCTTGGCAAGCAGTGCTTCAGACTTACGGTGGAGGTGGGGTACTCAAGTCTAAAGCCAGAGGTGAGGGGACTGGAAAAGCAACAATGGCCAAATACTCATTTTGGTGTACAAAGAATTCTGTAAAATAATTCTAAAAATACCACTTTATTTTTTTTTTTAATTTTCAGACTTTATAACTGTAATTTCTGACATGTTGTTCCACATTAAGGTTTTTAATAAGCATACACTGAGCAAAATATTTGAACCAACGAAGGAATTCAGAGATCGTAGTCTGTTAATTTACTGGACTCCATCTTCCTCAAAAGAATTAACTAGATGTGCTATTGTATTTGCTTTTCAAATGCATATTAATACACACACACACACACACACACACACACACACACACACACACACACACACAATGGTAGAGGAAGCACATGCATTTACCTCTGCGACCTCCCATATGGCCATCGGGGTGACAGAAAAAAATTCTTTAAAGAGGAGATAATAACTGGAATAGGAAACAAGAAAGTGTGCCATCAGCAGACCAGAAGTTCTGAGAAATTTCTGAAAGGCAGAAGACAGATGGGTGGACTGAGAGAAAGTGTATCAGACACTGCAGGCCAGGGCACAAGAAATGAGCATGTGTTTTCCTAAGGGGGCCCCAGAGGGGAGCTCACAGTCAACAATACAGCGATGGGCGTGGGACAATCCTAAGTGGCCTCATTAAAAACCCAGGCTCAGTGCCTAGGGACAGCCGGGCCCCTTTCCTCTGACCTGGGCAAACAGAGCCTGGCAGCTGAGACTTCTGCCCTCAAGCTAAAAGCCAGCCCCACTGCCCTCTAGAAAGCAAGCTCTCAGCCAGAGAGGGTTCCTGGTGAGGATTTTGTGGCCTCAGGTATACAAGATCATGACAATGAAGGAATTCTGGATTTTGACAACAAACTCAGAGTTCACTGTACTTAAATCAGACTTAAAATGCACCTCCCCCGCTCCATCTGGAAACCTCTGGTTCCCCGGCCTGCTTGCCTGCTCTCTGCCCACAGGAAACCCTACAGAGAAGCCTTCCTGTCCACAGACCCCACCTACTAACACAAAAACTGCTGTCATTCTATTCACGAGAAGAAGCTTCTTGGAAAAACAAGTCTAAACAATTAAAAAGGAAACCCACAAGCTACCTACACTAAATTAAGGTGTTTGTTTCGTTCACTCCTATAAATGGACAACAGGGAACATCAAACTTGTAAGAAAAAACAATGTTAAAGGAAAGCCTTGGAAAAACAAATAATGGAGGCTGAAGGAAAAAAGATAATCCAAGCAGTTAAAGAGAATTTTTCAAAACCTAATCTATACCTACACACATATCAATCATATTGCTAACACCTACATTAGCCACTTAAGAAAATTAATATTTAAAACAATTCCAATAAAAGCAATAAAATGCTAATTAGCGTCATCAGAGGAATTTATAATCTATTGCATGCATAGGACAATTACAGTTTGTGATGAAAAGTAACAGTCAGAGAACCTGAAAGAGTTCTTGGAAACTACAGATAAAAATTTCAGTGGAATTGCTAAATAATAATATAGCCATACAAAAAGATCAAGTTGGTTACCTGGGAGATAGGAAGTAAAATAACAAAGAATATGAGAAAAAAATTAAGACACGTGGAATTTAGTACTACGAAATCTAATATTTTTCTAAATGTGATTCTAGATGGTAGAGGGACTATGGAGAAAAAGAAATAGTCAAGAAAATAATGAAATAAATCTACACTAAAGAGTTTTTGGATTAACAAAGCCCATCAATTACAGAGCAGGAAAAACAAGCAAACAAAAGCACATCTAGACACCTTGGTGAAATTTTAGAACTCTGAAGAACAGAAAGAAAACCCTAAAAGCTTTCAAAGAGGCGAGTAGTTAAAAAGAATGACAATCTGACTATCATGCAACTTCTTTTCAGCGATACTAGTATCAGAAGACAAGTCACTAATGAAACAAATATGTTTATTGAGTGTATACTGTGTGCTAGACACTATTTTAGGTCCTTGGAATATGTCAGAGAATCAAACAGACCAAAATCCTACCCTTGTGAATCTTGCATTCTATTGGCAAAATGTCTTCAAAGTTCTAAGGGGATAAAATGAAACTTAGACTTCGAAAGCTGGCCAAACTGTCCATCAAATGTGAGGGCTAAAAAAGACCATTTTACAGCATGTATTGCAGGGCACCAAGCAAGGGGAACTGGCAGGTCTTGCTTGGAAGACCGAAACTCCCTGACGGCTTTCAGGCAAGAGGTTTTAAAAGCAACATTAGAGATGGGGCGGGGGGGACGTGGAGGTCACAGGAAGTGTGGTCGGCTCACGGGCGTTCTTCTGATTAGTTGGTGCTGCGGTAACAGAGTGATGTTTCCCGAGGAATCTGAATCATCAACCTTCTGGTTCCAACCAGTCAGGAGTCTGTGCTTGTGGTCAGCTTGCCATCACCATCCTCCACCAGGTTAGCGGTGGGGGGGGGGGGGGCTGACTTCTTTTCTGCAGAACAACTTAAAGCATCAGATTGTTGTGTGTACCCCTTGAGGAGACATGAGGAGCCCTGTGACTGTTTTATTGCTGAACTGTTTAAGCTGTCAGTACATCTCTTGCTTGACTGCTTTTCTTTTGTTTCTGCATCCTCACGTGTCTAATTAGTAACCGCTTGAGTCTGCTCTTTGGAACTTGGGGAAGGCCTAGGAGACGAACGCCTTTTTCTACAAATAAGAAACGGGGACACAGAGAGGCTTATGTATCAGGGAGGGTCCCTCAGGGTCCTACTTGGTTTCATTCCCCCCACCACCACCTTTTTTTTGATACTCTTCAATCATGAGAGGAACAGGGCAGGACAAGAAAGAGAATAAAGTTTTGTATGGAGAAGTTAATCATAAACTCAGCAGGAGAACTCTGTTTGTTTCTTTTCCTTTTTTTTTTTTTTTTTTGGAGCTCTGTTTCAGTCCCCCCTCCTGTTTTAATTTTCACCAAATCTTTGAGGGAGTGGGGTGATGACTGTTCTGACTACTTCCTGTTGAAACAGGGCACCGTTCTGCCTTAGTTTGGGGAATGAACACTAAATTGGAAGTATTCCTGAGTTCCAGGTCTTGGGTCCGAGTCTTGCATGATTAAGATCTTTGCCCTTTGGTCCACTGTTTCGGTGCAAAAGACCTAAGCAGAAGTAGGAGGGGGAGTGACAACCAGAAATTTAATAAACCTTGGAATAAATCTCATTCCCTGCAGAGTTCAATCTTGAACCAGTCTGGACCTGGCACTTCTAAGGGGAACTTGTTACAGCCAGGTAGCCAGTTGCCTATTTTTAGACATTCAAGAATTCAAAAGCTTACTTCCTACACAAAATAAAACAAGACAAAACAAACAAACCTCAAAGAAACAATCTAACAAATCGCAGCCCATGAAAGAAAACAAGAAGCAATGCTTTCTGAGTAGGAGCCAGAGGAAGTGAAGAAATCAAGAAAAGGAGTAAAGGAAGGAGGGAGGGAGGATCTATTTGTTCTTCCAGCTTAGAAGAATCTCATTTAAGCTGCAAATGTTTCATAAATAAGTTTACATTTCCTTCTCAAAGGAGGATCATCCAACTACTCAGTCGATAATAAGAGCTGGTAGTTATAGAGGACCTAAGTTCCTGGCACCATGCTGAATGCTTTATACGGACTGGCTCTTTTACTCTTCAGAAGACTTTTAGTTATAATTACAGAGAAAAATGTAAATATATTAAACCTTGATCATGCACGTATAGATATATAGATACAGATATATCTATACATGAGAGGTGTATTGACAGATGGACACTCTTATATAACTGGAAGTCAAAAGTCTATCTTACACTATATATAAAAATAGATTTTAAAAAAATTTATTCTATATAGTACAGGGAACTATATTTAGTATCTTATAATAACCTTTAATGAAAAAGAATATGAAAACAAATATATATGCATATGTATGACTGGGACATTGTGCTGTACACCAGAAATTGATACATTGTAACTGACTATATTTCAATTTTTAAAAAAGTCTATCTTAGCAGAGGAGGGTATAGCTCAGTGGTAGAGTGCGTGCTGAGCATGCACGAAGTTCTATGCTCAATTCCCAGTACCTCCATTTAAATTAAAAAAAAAAAAAAAAAGAATGAATAAATCTAAGTATCCCCAAAACAAAGAAATCATAAAAAAAAGAAATGCAAATACTTAAAAAAAAACCTATCTTTTTTTTTAAGTTTGTCTTAATAAAGAAATCCAGAAGTAGAAATTTAGGTATATTATTTAAAGTTACTAAGACTAATTTAAAATATAATTGTTAGAAAAATTAGAACTATAACATAACTCTATTATAAATAATATAACTAACACAAATTAGGTGGTGGAAGGATACAGGGAAGTTGCGAGGATCTATAAACACAAGAAGTTGTGAGGATCTATAAACACAAGAACTTGTGAGGATCTGTAAACACAAGAAATTGCGAGGATATATAAACACAAGAAATTGCTCATCTTTCCTAGGCAGAAGTCAGGAGATACTTTCTAAAGCTGAAAAATTGAGAAATAGAGCTGTAAGCATATAATTTTAAATTAAAATGGCAACTGCGACATGAAGGAGCAACAGTAGCTGTTAACAGGGCTTATTTCTGAAGAGCAGCCTGGACCACATGGTATGGAGATTATAGTCACTGTATACTCCTCTGTGTGGATAAAATTTTTTTCTTATTATGTGTGTGTAAAACTGCCATAAAAAGTAACAAGCTACTTCAACAATAATGAATATATTAATATTTTGAAAGAGTGGAAACATGCTTAATTAATCTTTTCTACAAACACAACCAAATGTTTCATACAGGTATCTGTAATTGAAAGACAAGCTGCTCAGACACAGATGCTAAATATCTTCATAGGCTCATGGTTTTTAGGATAAGATAGTTTAGTATATTATTCACTTGACTGTTTTTTAATCTTTTTTTGGGGGGGGCAGGTAATTAGGTTTATTTATTTACTTTTAGAGGAGGTACTGGGGATTGAACCCAAGACCTCGTGCACGCTAAGCATGCACTCCACTCCTTGAGCTATATCCTTCCCCACTACTTGAGTTTTTTAAGTTGAAAAGAAAAAGCAAAACTCACTCTGCAGCTTTTCTGATTTTGAATTTGGGGAAAGTTGCAAATATTGTCTGTCCTAACCTTGTTGACCTGACAAATGACTCAAAAACTGATGAACTAAGGACTTTGGACTTTCAAAAAAAGGAATTCATCACTGGGGATTACTCATCTCGCTGACTAGAATAAAATATAGTTTGAATTAAGCAATCTTCTTTAACAGTTGATATTTATTGAGTCAGGAGAATGCTGTGGTGTAGTGGACAGAGCTTGGCCCAGAAGGCCCCTCACTACTCCATACTGTCCCTATGAGAATCAGAAAGGATAAATGAATTGAAAGTCCTTTGAAATATTACAAAGTACTCTGAGGTCACTTAGTATGATTTGGATGATAGAATTTCAAAGCTGGAAAGAACTTAGAAATTATCAAGTCAAATTTCTTAAATTCAGTTTCTGTTTCTCGTCTATCACTTGCTGAGAGCCACTTTGTATATTACTGTCAAGAGTCTTAAAACAGAAATTGATTTTAATTTTGTTCTTCTGAACTACATCCTCTTTTAAAATTACAAGGAATCACAGTCTGTTCATGCTACAAGGACTTTTCGAGTCATCTCATCTAGTATCTTTGTTTTAATGTGAAGCAATAGCAGCCCAAAAAGAGCGGCTGGCCTAAAATAAACACAGGCCAGTGAACTCAGACCTTGGATTAGAACCCAGGTTCTCAGCTCCCAGTCACCCGATCCTTTCCCGTGTCACTGCTGAGTCAAGAAAAGAATGACCATTTATGGCTGATCACAGTTAATAAAGGTATATACTACCCTGATAAGAGTATGCTAATTATTTAACCATTTTTACAATGTTCAAAAGATTTTTCCTTCCTTAAAAAGCAGTTATGTAAACTGACACAACATTGTAAACTATACTTCAATTAAAAACAAAAGAAGCAATTATGTAAAAATAATGAATTTTTTTAAAAGGCAATTATGTGACAAAACAAACTAAAAAATAAAAATGTGAAAATTAAGGGAAAATTTTAATTAGAAAGGGAATTATGCTTGAAAAAATAGTATAAATACATAGGCTTAAATCTATTCTCTAACTAAAACTAAGATTGTAAGTATCAGAACAGTTAGGCATTTCATAGTCAAGTTAATTACCAACATTTCAGTAAAACTTGATTTCACTTAGTTCCTCATACAGATCTTTGGAAGAAAGGCAGAAGAATGTAAATGGTCAGAGACATAGCATTTTAAGTCACGACATAAGTTCAAATTCCAGCTCTGCCATTTACTGGGTATGTAAATTTTGAAAATATGCACAACCTCCCTAAGCCTCAGTTTCCTCATCTGTATTATGGGACTCATCAGCGTAATTATTTCATAGGGCTGTTGTAAGGATTAAAAAGTAATTCACATAATTCAGGAAACAGGATCATTCATCGTTATCTCCTGGGATGTTCACAGATGGAGAAGCCAGGGCTCACAGCAATTATTTACTCAAGATTGCTCAGCTGGTAATTGGTAGAGGCAAAAACTGAAATCTATGTAGCTTCGCTAAAAGTTCCAGCTCTTTCCACAACCAAAAGAAAGATTTTCTCCCTAGCTGTTCTGCCAAAGAATGCCACTTGACTCTTCCAAGTTCACAGCCCCTGTGTGCTGGGGAGGGGGTGGGACAGAGTGGCCGCCTATCTGTGTCACACAACCCTCTGTTGTACTCATATGACTGTGACCTTGTGTCCCATGGGAAGGCACGTCCCCTTCCCTCCCTCCCCCATCTCAGGCGGCTCCTGCCAGGATTGGGAAAAACCTTTACCCTTTTTCACCCCAGTATCTGAGAGCAGGCTTTTCAGCACTCAAATTCCCCTCAAGCACCCTCAAATGTTCTCTGAGACAGCTCTTGCAAGCTTGACCCCCACTGCCCCGGAGGTTAGGGGACTCAGTCTTTTTATTTCCATATCTCTCAGAGTCCAGCATGAGCTGGCACTCATTAGCACTCCACAAATGTTTGCTAGAAAAAAAAAAAACTGAAAGGAAGAAGGAAGGAAGAAAAGGGTAAAGGGAGGGAGAAGGAGGTGGGGAGAGGGAGGTACCAGTGATCTTACTTGTCACTCTAGACTTCCTGAAAAAGGTGTAAAAATGGGGCCGCCTCCCTTGTTCCAGAAACACTGAACAATATTTATTTATACATTTATTTATCTATCTACTTATATCTAGAAGTATTGATAATAGAGAAATCACTTTAATTTTAGTCTCAGAAATCATGTTAAAAATTTAGGAGATTGTGTGTGTGTGTGTGTGTGTGTGTGTGTGTGTAAGTCTGAGTTGGCCTGGGACTGCGAGGGGTCCAATAGCAGGCCATGGAGATTAAAAGCCCGAAATTCTCCTTACAGATGTGTCTCCAAGCTGCTATGTAAACCTGGGTAAGTCACACTCTCAGTATTGTTAAAATGGAAATAATTTTAAAGGATGTCAGTCTTACAGAATTTTCATAAACAGAAATGATAATGCATTTTAAATAGCCAATTTTAAAAGGACCCGTGAAGTTGTGATGGCACCTTCTGAATTTTTACAAAGTCTATTGATCTTTATGGGCCATATTCTTACATTTGAATTTTTTCTGTTTGCACTTTCTCCCTACTTCAACTAGTACTTCAAGAATTCATAACTTTTGGCCATATAGCCATTCATTCCCACTGACTCTGTTTCTGAAATGATTTTGGAATCTATTCCTGGCCTTTCTGTTCCCCCTGTGACTCTCCTAGCCTTTTAATAATTCTCACTTAGATGTAATAGCCTCTTTAACAATCATTCTTTTATATATTTTCTTCATCCTTTAATAAATTTAAATAAATTCAGACTGCCCGTGCCATGTGTCTCTGAGAGTATGGGAAAACTCAGCTCGGACTGCAGCTCTCTTGAATAGATCCTTCAATATGCTCTAGTCTCCCATCCCTTGACATACTTTTCCTGCTCCTAACGCCAGTCACAGACTCTCCTGGCTTTGATTACTTGTGTAGACACGCTTCTCTTTCACTGTGTGTTCTCTTTGACTTAACATCATTCTTACTCGTAAACTCAAGTATTTTCATTGCCTCATTCTGGCTATGAGTGACTCATTCTAGCCCACTAGCCTACTCCTCAAGACATGGAGACCAGGCAAAAATCTTTCATGAAGGTATCATCCCAACACTCAAATTATAATGTGGTACTCTCTGATTCTGGTGCCAGCAGCAAAATGTTACTGGCTGTTAAAGGTATTGGGACTTGGCTGGGTAGGAGGCACAAAGGACCTTTGGTGACAGAAGGCTGATGGGAAGGAAAACAGAAGCCAGCTTCTTGGGAACACCCAGCACTGGACTGGAAGGTTGACTGGGAGTTGCTGACCAAGTGTCAAAAGCAGGCTGTGAGAAGGTTATCAGGGAGGCAAAGGCAGGAGATGTCAGCAGTCTGAGCTACCTGGAAGCAGAGGGCACGGTAGTCAGCCAGGCTGGAAGCAAATTACACCCTTCAAATTTTTACCTTTAAAAGCATGCATATAACCCTTGCTGAAGACTCCACTCATTCCTGCAACAGATAGTTAAGCACCAATTATACACAATGCACTGTGTTAGGTATTGAATACGCAACAGAAAAGGAAAGCAGGCATGGTGACTTCTCTGGCAAGCTTTGATAAATAACTTGGCATGCACTGTTCTTCTTTATTGTCTTGTCAATATTGGAATAGGTTTTGAACCAGTAGATGCGGCTTTGAGCCAGCGCATTTACGCAAACAATTCTCAGAGGTGCCACAAATTTGTGGCCAAGTTAACATTATAGCCTCCATTCCTGCTCTGGAATAATGACACAATCTTTCAACAAAAGAAATTCTTCACAGGCAAATAACAAAAATATACATTGGTGGTTTCTGAATGTCTTGAATTTTCCAAGCAGTTTTTTTTCAACTGGCCATCCGCCTATATTCAGTTCAAAAAAACCCCAAAAACTCCAACCTGGAATCTTGGATAGTTAATCATCACAACACTGTTTTCAACAATACATGAATGAGTTTATGCTAACTGTCAAGAGTACTTGGTGACCCAGCAGGAAATGACTTCATTCTGTTGAACTTGCTTCTCACAGCAAGATTAGTAATTAAAAAAAAACAAAAAAAAAACTCTCTTGAGAATAAACTAGTTGCTATCACTAAGAATCAGTGTCCAATGAGGAAGAAGATCTACATAAACAAGGAGGCATCTCGTATTCTTGGCTTGAAAGATATATGTTGTAAAGACGTCCGTTTCTCCTAAAACCAGCATATAAATTTATTATAGCCCAATAAAATTTTAATGTCATTCTTTTGGAACCTGGCAAAACAATTTTAAAACTTGAGAGAATTAAAAATATGCCAAAAGAGCCAGGAAGACCCTAATATGGAAGGATATTGGGGAGGACTTTGCCAGTTATTCAAACTGCAGTATTTACTTCTGATACACTGCTGTAGGAATAGACAGGCGATGAATAAAACAAAATATGGAGTACAGAAGTAGATATAAATGAGTTTCGATTATGTAACAAAGTGGTGAAAAGAATTGTGTTTTTTGGACAACTGGTTAGTCATTTGGGAAAAGAATAAAGTTGAATCCCTACCTTGAACTTCCAAATGGAATGAAGATTTAGAGAACTAAAAACTTTCAGTTGAACATTTGTATAACGTTTAAGTGATGGAGAGCTTAAAGCCCTGACACTTGGCTGTTCTAACATCAGATCCCGGCACTGCTCCCCAAGGGTGGGATTCTCCGCTGTGAGTGGTCTTGGTGTGAAAGAGGACACTGCCTTGCCTTTGGGGCTAGGAGATCAGTTCTCCCCCAGCTCACACACATGGCTTTGTGGGGAACTCCCTGTGACTTGCTGACTAAAGAAGGTTTTCAAGACTGGTTTTCAGATGGACTCTTCCCTGAGACACAAAAACGCTAGTTACACTACACTGGTACATTTCATTGCCCACCTTCCTGGAACGAGCCATGGCCCTTGGGTTTAGAATCCAAGGCGGAAAGGCTTCAGTCAAGGGACACAGTAAAGATTCCAAAGAATTGGAAAATGCAACTCTTACCTGTTCATTTCTTGGCACACAGAAAAGACAGTTCAAGCGTAGAATGGTGATTCACTCTGACTATAAAAAGAAAGAGCATCATTGCAGCATAATAGGGGCAGCAAGGTGATCCCCAAAGGCACCCCCACATACTCTGTGGTTAGTGTTGAAAGTCAGCAGGACCACCGTGTGCTCAGATGCCTTGAAGTTGGGTCACCTCAACCAATTAAGAACCCCAACCAGTGCCAGAACACGTGAAGGGGAAAGAATTAGTTTTACAGTCTCAAGATAGTATAAATGTAACTTTGGCTTATGACTCCCAGGAAGCAGACTGACTAACTTTAACGTGGCAATATATCCCCATCTTAAGCACAAAGTCTGTTCAAGTTTCAAGGAGGAGGACACATCTTCTTGCTTACCAGTAGTAAGTACCACCTGCTATTTTTTGTCTTGCTCTCCCTTCTCTCCCCCTCATCCCCTACCTCCTGGCCCTTGGAACTCTCTCCAATTCTCTCTCTGCTTTTTTGATTTCGTCCCTCAATTCATCAGGCTATTTTCTGCCTCCATCCACTGGCACCTTGCGCTCAGCCTCCCCCTCCTTCCACAGCTGCTCACCTGTTACCATTTGAGATTCCACCTAACAGTCCTCTCTGAAGCCTCACAAGTATGTGCCCACCAAGACCGACCACTCCCTCCTTCCTTATGGAGGAGCCCTTTAATACTCCATTGCCGTAATAGGTTTACACGTTTGTTTCTGCTTATCATTTGTACGTTTAAAACCTCAGGCTTGGCACTGAGAGTAGCACATAGTAGGTGCTCAGTGATCCGTGTGGACTGAACTAATGAATCACCAGTGTTAGAAGCAGGCTGAGAATATGACTTTCAGCCATAGGCTTTCAATGGGACCCATATTCCTCTAGGTTTAGTCTGCTCTAAATAACTAAAGCTTATACTCACAGGCACTTAGAGCCAGAATTAATTCTGTCCTCCAGAACATGTAAAATAGAACTATTTTTCAGATTCAGTACTTAAGGGAGAAAGCTACCAGGCTTGTGGGTCCAAAAACATCATAGCAATAAGCAGTGAGCCTTTCTCTACCTTTGGCCCTGACCCTGTGAGTCTCCTCTTTCTTTTCTGGTCAAAGGGCAAGAGGAAGTCGAACAACACACCACACGGTAGTCTGCAGTGCGTTTTCAGTTTCAGTGGTAATTAAGAGTGGGAGGAGTTCAGCGCTATTGCTGTATTTCGCAGTTTGAATGTGTTACAGACTTCAATCACTCACTGACTGAGTTCTCCCTTCCCCTAACGTTTCCCTAGGTCTGGTCATTTGCTTGGTATATTAATACCAATACACACTGTATATTAATAGCACGTGAAATTCTGGAAAATTGCGATTTCCTTTCTGTTTTCCTCCAAAATGCTTTTTTTTCAAGAGGCTCATTTTTATCCACCATCATTGTCAAAAGTAGATTTTATATGACGGGAGTCTTGTAGCCTTTCCAAATGGTCTCTAGTTCCTCCTGGGTGTATTTCAATCATCTTTGAATCTGGTTGCCCTGATTTTAATTATTATTCCACCTGGTCATGGGGAAACATCCAGCTTTCTGTGTCTATGTAGTGACTCGTTGAGCCAGACTACCAAATCCATAAACTCAGAGCAAATGGGGATCCGCATTAAAGCTTTGGGGATAGAAGGAGCTGTTTCAGGCACTAAAGCAGTAATTTACTGAATGTTCCTCGGGGAGCTGAGAAAAAAATTGCTGAGTTTTTATGGTATTTAGTTTGCTTCTGGGAATTTAGGAAAAGGGATAATCTGAGCTAATATGAACAAATGGGAAATCTTAGCTCTTACCTGTCCTAAATCAGTGCTGAAAATGTGCTCAAAGATAGAAGTCCAGCCCTCTGAACACTGCAGGGTGTTCGTTTCCTCCTGCAAGATAATAACCATAGGAGAAATTCTGTTTCTTTCTCATGACTTCTCTCAAAGTTAATTTTTTACTTTATACACCAACTAGTAGTTAAAACATGCATGTATTTTTAAACCTCAGGTTACCAAATATCAGGCATTTCCTGCTTACCATGCAGTCTTGAGACACATTCACCACTGTAAACTTAGAAAGTCAATATTTATCAAAAGAAAAGACTGGTCCTTTAACAACTTTGTAAATGACCCTTTCCAATCCGTTGTAACCGCTGCTAAGTCCCCAAACACTGTACAACCTCAAGAGAATTGCTGACAATAAATTCTTTTGAAATAATCTGAACAGAATGGAATATTCCACAAATATTTGCAGAGGGTTTACGAGGCACCAGGCACTGGGCCAAACAACAGAGATAAAATAGTGACTAAAAGAGACAGCATCCTTACTTCCATGAAATTTACAATTTGGCTGCAGAGATTGATGTAACAGATCTTTATATAATAATTGTCTAGTCAAAACTCTAAGGATTTTGATCCCGATAATGTACTGATCTGGTCAAGATCAGCAATGTCCATCTGGTCAAGGTCACTGCTGATCTTCATATGGCTAAATCCAATGGACAGTTCTCAGTCAATCTTTCTTAGCTTCTCAGAAGCATTTGATACAGTTGATCACACCCTCCTTTTCTTCAATTGATTTCCAATTTCATGATATGACTCCTAAATTCATATCTGCAGCCCAACCATTTTTCTGAATTTGACACTTCTGTATCTATCTGCCTACTCGACATCCCCTCTCATATTTCTAATAGCATCTCAAACTAAACACATCCTGAACTGAACTCTGAGTTCCTTTCTCCACTCTCCACAATTCTGCTTCTCCCCGAGTGTTCACTCTTTTATTAAATGGAACCCCTATTCATTCAGTTCATGAGTACAAAAATCTTGGAACTGGCCATAATTTTTCTTTCTTTCATAGCCCTCATTCAACTGACCAAAAAATCTCATTGGATTTATTTTCAAGTTACCTCACAATTTTACAGTCTCTCACCACCTTCGTCAGTACCATTTTAGTTCGAGACATCATTTTCTATCATCTGTTGAGATTCCAAACTCACCTTTTTGGTTCTACCCTTTTGTTCTATTCTCCCCCACAGCAGCCAGAGGGAACTTTTTGAAACATAGGTCGGATCATGTCATTTCCTTGTTCATATCCCTTCAATGGCTTCCCATACACCTAGAGTAAATTCTTTGCCATGACATACAAGGCTTCCTACACCCGATGCTTGTCTGCCTCTCTGCTCACCTTCCCCCTTACTCTTCTTGCTATTCCTTGCATTTGCCCTGTACGTTCCACTTTGGGACCTTGGCATTTGTGTCCCTCTGCCTAGAATGTTGTTCACCTGGATATTACAATGGCTCTTTCTTCACTCATGCATGTCTCTGTTCAAATGGTAACTTTTTCAGAGAGGACCTCCCTGACTGCTAAACTAAACTATTAACCCATGAAAGCATCACAGCCTCCCCATCTCTTTCTCTTGTCCTGCTTTATTTTCTTTTTAGTTTTTATCACCCCCTGACATTGTGTATGTGTGTATGTGTGTGTGTGTGTGTGATTTATTGTGTGTTTCTCCAAGGGATTCAAGATTTAAGAGCACATAGAATTTTGTCCCATTCACTCTTGTATCCCAAAGCTTAGAACAATGAGTGTTGGGTGCAGTGTAAGTACTCTACAAACATAGGTTATGCAAATGAATGCAATGATAGTAAAAAGGAAAATTACAGAGAACAATGTGATGTCATACATAGACGTGCCTTAGACTGAGGTATCAGTGAAGACAGTGAAGAAAGCAAATATGCATTCAGTTACCAGTCTATCTATAGAAAAGGCAGCCTGAGAACGCAGATGACGGAGTTCTCTGATACTCTCAAGACAGTTGCACATCCTTGCTTCCAAGCGGACCCATTGGTGGTAGGCATAAAAGCTCAATTGAAGGGAAAAGATTTTCATGTATAGTTTGGTTTTGCTTTTTCCCAGAGAAATGTGACCGGCAATATCTCATTTATCTGTGTAACAAATATGTTAGGTAGTCAGACAAGAGAGATGAAAGGAGAAGGAAAAAGAAAAGAATAATACTAGTTTTGTCTTAGTTAAAAAAAAGGCAATGAAACAGAGAGAAGTCTTGTGATCTACCCAGCATGGCAGGGGTAGAGCTAGACATGTAATTAATCCTTCTGACTTATTACTGAGATCTGCTTCCTGGACCTGAGACGGGGTTCTTGGAGGGAGGAGGGGAGAAGAGAAGTTTCTGCGTATCAATCCAGACTGGATATGTTTTCTGTTGTATCTTCTCAACCCAAACCGCCACCTGTAATTCCCATCATGACTCCCTTAAGGTTTGCAGGGCGGGAAGTAGGAAAGGTGTAGAAGGAAAGAATGGGTGCTCTGTAAGTAGTTTTTGGATTGATAAATTAGTAAAATAAAAGAGAACAAGAAAGAAAGCTTTGTTGTATGTATACACACACAGGTATGATTTGCAATGATCTGGGCCCATGAAGAAAATTAATTTAATTAATAGCATAAAAAGAATTGAAATTTAGGGAATTGAAACATAGAATTGAGTGGAGAATTTATCTCCATTGCTCTGGCTTCTATGTTTTTACTCTTAAGTGATCTCTCAACTACCAGATGATTCTTACTTATGTCAAAGTATCTTTTTCTTCAAAATTATAAAAGAACTGTATTTGTCAAGTACAGCTTTAATGATACATCAGATTGGTTTCCCACACCAGTCCAGGTGTATGGTAAGATCAAAATGACAGTGATACACAGTATCAACTTGACTCCACCCTCAGACTTCCTTAATCTCTTCCAACCAGGTGTAGGCATTGCACAGAGGATGCTCTTCTGCATGTTCTCAAATGTGATGCCCTGGCTACAGCATCTGCATTTCTTCCCTTTCTGCTCCCGACGTGGGTCCTCAGGCTGCTGTCTTCTGCATGCTGCTCTGTGTCAACGTCTCTGTGACTCTTCCCCCTTTCACTCTTAACTCTTTCAACACTCACTGTCCTCTGGCCACTTTTTCCCCCCATTTCTGGTGCACAATATGCTGTGCTCTTTCTTTTCTGTGACCTCGTGGAGTACAGTGGCTCCTGTCTGCTGTGTCTGGACATCACGTTTATGTAATAAACTGCCATGGCACAAGTGCCAGCATATTGCGCTTGAGAAATTAACTCTGCCTCGCTTCCTACTCAGTAGGAAAGAATGTGGGGTTGTGGAAGATCATGTTAAATGGCTCCTAAAAGAGCCATCCCCAAACCTCATGTCCATTTATACCTTCCACTACGCAACCTGAAAAAGCAGAATACTTGCTTTTCCATTTTTCCTTGCATCTAGAGATGGCCAAAGGACCCAGGTCTGGGCCATGGGACAAAACTGGAGCCTGCTGATCAAGAGAGAGGGGATTCGGAGAAAGATTCTGCTTTCCTGAAAAATAAAATAAAATAAAACAGATGAGAATAGTGTTGCCTTTTTCCCTCTACCCCATTCTTTCTCTCTTGAATGCAGAATTGATGGCTGGATCTGCAGTGCCATCTTCTAACCATGAGAGAAAAGTCAAGAGAATCATGGATGCATCAACCCTGATGTCTCTGAATCAGAGAACCAGGACCAACCTTTAACTTCTTGATAAGTGAGAAAAATGAACCTCTGTATTTCCAGCAACTGTAGGTGGTTTTCCTGTTATTTGCAGATGAAAGCATACATAGCAATTTCCTCACCACAACATGGCTTCCTTTAAAGAGAGAACCCAGAGCTTTCTTTTTATTTTTTTAAACATTTTTTATTGAGTTATAGTCATTTTACAACAGTGTGTCAAATTCCAGTGTAGAGCACAATTTTTCAGTTATACATGAACATATATATATTCATTGTCACATTTTTTTTCCCTGTGAGCTACCACAAGATCTTGTATATATTTCCCTGTGCTATACAGTATAATCTTGTTTATCTATTCTACATTTTGAAATCCCAGTCTATCCCTTCCCACCCCTCTGCCCCCTTGGCAACCACAAGTTTGTATTCTATGTCTATGAGTCTATTTCTGTTTTGTATTTATCTTTTGTTTTGTTCTGTTTTGTTTTTTTAGATTCCACATATGACCTGATCTCATAAGGACCAGACCTCCTGTTTACTCACAGGCTGTTAGATTTTTGTGCAACCTAACTGTGGATGGTGGATGTGCAAAAGCGTCTTAGTTTGATGTAGACCTATTTGCTTATTTTTGCTCTTGTTTCCCTTGCCTGAAAAAACATATCCAAAAAAGTATTGCTAAAATTGATGTCAAAAAGCATACTGCCAATGCTTTCTTCTAGAAGTTTTATGGTTTCAAGTCTTCAGCTATGTCCTTAATTCATTTGGAGTTTATTTTTGCATATGGAATGAGAAAGTAGTCCTGTTTGATTCTTTTACATGTAGCTGTCCAGTTGTCCCAACACCACTAGGCTGTCTTTTCCCCATTGTATATTCTTGCCTCTTTTGTCATAGATTAACTGCCCATATAAGTGTAGGTTCATTTCTGGGCTCTCTATTCTGTTCCATTGATCTATGTGTCTATTTTGTGCCAGTACCATACTCTTCTGATTACCATAGATTTGCAGTATAGTTGGAGGTCAGGGAGCATGATACCTCCTGTTTTGTTCTTTCTTAAGATGGTTTGGCTATTTGGAGTCTTTTCCATACAAAATTATTTGTTAGAATTGTTAGAATTATTTGTTAACAGTCCTGTGAAAAATGCCATTGATATTTTGATAGAGATTGCATTGATTCTATAGTTTGTCTTGTGTATTATGGTCATTTTAACAATATTAATTTTTCCAATCCATGAGCATAGTGTATTTTTCCATTTGTTTGTGTTATTTTCAATTTCTTTCATCAGTGTCTTACAGTTTTCTTGTGTTAAGTCTTTTACCTCCTTAGTTAGATTTATTCCTAGGTATTATATTCTTTTTTTGATAAGATTGTGAATGGAATGGTTTTCCTAATTTCTTATTCTGACAGTTTATGTTAGTGCACAGAAACGCAATAGATTTCTGTATATCAATTTTGCATCCTGCAACTTTACCAGATTGATTGATGAGTTCTGCTAGTTTTTTGGTGGTATCTTTAAGATTTTCTATGTATAACATCACGTCATCTGCAAACAGTAACAGTTCTACATCTTTCTTTCTAATTTGGATTCCTTTTACTTCATTTTATTGTCTGATTGCTATGGCTAGGACTTCTAATACTATGTTGAATAAAAGTGGCAAGAATGGGCATGCTTATCTTGCTCCTGATCTTAACACCTATCCTTCTGAAACTATTCCAAAAAATTTCAGAAGAAGGAGCACATCTAAACTCATTCTGTGAGACCAGCATCACCCTGATACTAAAACCAGACAAAGATATCACAAAAAATGAAAATTACAGGTCTATATCACTAATGAACATACATGCAAAAATTCTCAGCAAAATACTAGCAAACCCATTTCAACAATACATTGAAAGGATCATACACCATGATCAAGTAGGATTTATCCCAGGGATGCAAGGATCACTCAATATTCATAAACCAATCAATGTGATACACCACCTTAACAGATTGAAGAATAAAAGCTATATGACCAACTCAGTACATGCAAAAAAAATCTTTTGAAAAAAGTCAACATCCATTTATAATAAAAACTCTCCAGAAAGTGGGCAAAGAAGGAACATACCTCAATATAATAAAGGCCACATTTGACAAGGCCACAGCTAACATCATACTCAACAGTGGAAAGCTGAAAGAATTTCCTGTAAGGTCAGGAACAATACAAGGATACCCTCTCTCACCACATTATTCATCATAGTTTGGAAAGTCCTAGCCACAGCAATCAGAGAAGAAAATGAAATAAAAGGAATCCAAACTGGAAAAGAAGTAAACTCTCACTGTTTGCAGATGACATGGTACTACACATAGAAAATCCTGAAGATGACATCAGAAAACTACAAGAGCTCGTCAATGAATCTGACAGTTACAGGATATAAAATCAATATACAGAAATCTGTTGCATTTATATATACTAACAATGAAATATAATAAAAAGAAATTAAGGAAACAATCCTATTTACCACTGCATCAAAAAGAATAAAATATTTAGGAATATACCTACATAAGGAGGCAAAAGACCTGTACTTGGGAAACTATAAGACACTGATGAAAGAAATTGAACATGACACAAACAGATGGAAAGATGTTCTTTGTTCTTGGATTGGAAGATCAATGTTGTTAAAATGACCATACTACCAAAGGCAATCTACAGATTCAATGCAATCCCTATCAAAATACTTGTGGTATTTTTCACAGAACTAGAACACATAATTTTAAAGTTTGTGTGGAAACACAAAAGACCTCGAATAGCCAAAACAATCTTGAGAAATAAGAAAAGAACTGAAGGAATCATGCTCCCTGACTTCAGACTATACTACAAAGCTACAGTAATCAAAACAGTATGGTACTGGCACAAAACAGACACATGGGTCAGCAGAACATGATAGAGAGTCCAGAAATACACCCATACATCTGTGGTCAATTAATCTATGACAAAGGAGTCAAGAATATACAATGGGGAAAAGACAGTCTATTCAATAAGTGGTGCTGGGAAAACTGGACAGGTACCTGTAAAAGAATGAAATTAGAACATTCTCTAGCACCATATACAAAAATAAATCAAAAATGGATCAAAGACCTAAATGTAAGATTGGATACTGTAAAACTTCTAGAAAAAAACATAGGCAGAACACACTTTGACATATGTTGCAGCAATATTTTGGGGGTCCATCTACTAAAGTAAAAGAAATAAATGCAAAAATAAACAATTGGGACCTAATTAAACTTCAAGGCTTTTACACAGCAAAGGAAACCATCTACAACATGAAAAGTTAAGTTACTGAATGGGAGAAAATATTTGCAAATGCTGTGACTGACAAGGGATTAATATCCAACATATATAAACAGCTCATACAACTCAACATCAAAAAAACAAACAAAAACAAAAACAAACAGCCTGGATTAAAACACTGGCAGAAAAACTGAATAAACATTTTTCCAAAGAGGAAATGCAGATGGCCAACAGGCATACAAAAAGAAGCTCAACAAGGTTAATCACCAGGGAAATGCAAATCAAAACCACAAAGAGATATCACCTCACATCTGTCAGAATGGCTATTCTCAAAAAGAACACAAATAAAAATGTCAGCGAGGATATGGAGAAAAGGGGATACTTGTACACTGTTGTTAGGAATGTAAGTTGGTGCAGCCACTGTAGAGAACGGTACGGAGGTTTCTCAAAAAACTAAAAATAGAACTACCATATGATTCAGCCATTCCACTCCTAGGTATCTATCTGAAAAAACGAAAACACTAATTCAGAAAGATACATGCACCCCAATGTTCATAGCAGCATTATTTACACTAGCCAAGATATGGAAGCCACCCACATATCCATCAACAGATGAATGGATAAAGTACACACACACACACACACACACACACACACACACACACACAAACAGGAATACAACTCAGCCATAAAAAAATGAAAAAAATTTTGCCATTTGCAGCAACATGGATGGACTTGGAGGGCATAAATTAGACAGTGAAAAACAAATACTGTATGATCTCATTTATGTGTGGAATCTAAAAACTGGAACAAACTAGTGATGCTGACTCACATATATAGAGAACAAACTAGTGGTTACCATCGCGGGGGCAATATAAGTAGGGGTGTGGGAGGTACAGACTGTTGAGTATAAGGTAAGCTCAAGGATGTATTGTACAAAATGGGGAATATAGCCAATATCTTGGAACAACTGTAAATGGAAAGTAACATTTAAACATTGTATAAAAGTTTTAAAAATTAAAAAAAAAACAAAAACCAAAACATTAAATTGCCCCTCAAAGGAAAAATAAGTCATCTTTGGTCTATCAAATATTTATTTTGCTGTGTGAAGGGAGATGGGGATATAAGCCGTACCAGAGCTAGCCAAAACTCCTCCATCATTTATTGAACATCTTTTCCTTTTCTCTTGTTTGTAATGCACAAGGGAGGAGTATAGTTGGCTTTCAGAAATCAGAAATTGCATCACAAATTTATAACATTTTCTCTGGGTCTTACATGATTGGACAAGTAGAGATGTGTGGTGGGAAATAGCTGAGGCATATGAAATGATGTGTGGGATGCAAGGAGAAATGAAAATGAATGGGAAGTGAATAATGAGGCTGATAAGAAGACACCAGGCCAGATCTTAAAGGGCAACTTATACCACATTAAAAACTTGAACTTTAGGTGTAGGACCCCTAGGTCCTAATATGATAAGCTAAGCTTATCTTTTAAGAGACATACACAAACCATCTCAATTCCATTTGATTAAGTGACCTCATGGTAGCCCCCTTTCCAGTTATATCTGACAGGTAATTTTTTACAACTTCTATTCTCCCAAACATACTTCTTTATAATTCTGTCAATGCCTTCCATCTCTATGGTTTCTACTTCTTTCTGCATTTGAATGTGACATCGCTGAAAAGCTACTCATCACATATATGCTAAATAAATTCTTCACACATCCCTGGATGACTGGGGAATTTTACATACACACCAAGGAGATCCAAGAGAACTCAGTAGAAAGCAAAAGCCAAAGGACAAATGACAAATGCTGGAGAGGCTGTGGAGAAGAGAGAACCCTCCTACACTGCTGGTGGGAATGCAGTTTGGTGCAGCCTGCTGTGGAAAACAGTATGGAGATTCCTCAAAAGACTACAAGTAGACTTACCATATGACCCAGGAATCCCGCTCCTGGGCATATATCCAGAAGGAACCCTACTTCAAAAAGATACCTGCACCCCTACATTCATAGCAGCATTATTTACAATAGCCAAGACATGGAAACAGCCTAAATGTCCATCAACAGATGACTGGATAAAGAAGATGTGGTATATTTACACAATGGAATACTATTCAGCCATAAAAATTACAACATAACATCATTTGCAGCAACATGGATGCTCCTGGAGGATGTCATTCTAAGTGAAGTAAGCCAGAAAGAGAAAGAAAAATACCATATGAGATCGCTCATGTGTGGAATCTAAAAAATAAAAAAAAGGAAGAAGACAAATGAACTTAAATATAAAACAGAAACAGACTCATAGACATAGAATACAAACTTGTGGTTGCCAGGAGGGAGGAGGGTGGGAAGGAATAGACTGGGAGTTCGAAATTTGTAGATACTGACAGGTATATATAGAATAGGTAAACAAGTTTATACTGTACAGCAGAGGGAAACATATACAAGATCTTGTGGTAGCTCATGGTGAAAAAGAATGTGACAATGAATATATGTATGTTCATTTATGACTGAAAAATTGTGCTCTACAGTGGAAATTGACACAACATTGTAAACTGACTATAACTCAATAAAAAAAAATTAAAAAAAAAAGAACATCAAACAGGAAAAAAAAAAAAAAAAAAAAGCCAAGGGACACTTGACAATTGGCCAAGCTTTGAATGTGCTACCCAATCACCACATAAATGGATCAACCGAGTGTGGAACTCTTATAGGCTTGGGGTGTTTAAAAACAAATTTTGTCCAAATCTCTAGGCCATGCAGATACAAAAGTAAACCCTAAGAGTTTAGGCTGAAGGAATAAGAATTGCACTTAGAATTTCAGCAGATATATCAAAAGCTGCAGACTGTGGGTTAGACAAAATCTGCAACTCAAGTCCAGGAGAGCTGCCAAAAATAAATAAGTAAATAAAAATCCCTCAAAATCCATATTTGCTACCACATACTAGCTAAAATGTGCAATTTTCTACCAAAAAATATGAGATACACAAAGAAACAGGAAAGTGTGACCCACACATGGGAGAAAAAAGTAATCAATAGGAACTCTTAGTGAGCCCAGATGTTGGATTTATCACAAAAAGACTTCAAAGAAACTATTACAAATAAGTTCAAATAATTAAAGAAAAATATTACGACAATTATTCAGCAAACAAAGGATACCAATGGAAAAACAAAAACTATTTTTAAAAATGAGATGCTAAAGTTGAAAAATACCACACTAAAAAAAATTTTTTTTTTTAATTACTAAGTGGACTCAACAGTGGAACAGAGTCTTAAAGACCTTTGGGATAGCATCAAACATATAATAGGAATCCCAGAAAGAGAGGAAAGATAGAAAATACAGAAAAATCTATCTGAAGAAATAGTGGCCAAAAACTCAAATTTGATGACAAAATATAGTTATAGATCCAAGAAGCTCAAATAATCCTAAGTAAGATGAACACAAAGATATCCACACCTACACAGAGAAAATCTTGAAAATTAAAGAAAAAAATGAATAACATTTTCTTTGTCTATGTGTCTTTGTGACACGCTGTAGATTCAAAAGCTCCAAAGGAAAAATAAAATATGGAAAAATGTACACAATGCAAACAGAAACTATATGGTAGCTGGACTGCATAGGTATGTATCTATGTAATTCAGAGAAATATTTCTCAGACCAAGAGGGACATTTTGTAATGGTAAAAGGCTCAATACACCAAGAAGATTTAACAGTTAAAAATGTGTGACACATTAAGACAACCTCAAAATACATGAAGCAAAAACTGACAGAATCAAAAGAAGAGATAGGCAATTCAACAATTGTAGTTGGAGATTTCAATACTCTTTTCAAAGTAATTGATAGAGCAAGTAGACAAAAAATTAGTAGACAGAAGACAAGAACAGAATCACCAACTGTTCACTTGGTCTTACTGATACATGGAGACCTCTCTGCTCTCAAACAGCAGAATACATGTTTTTTTCAAACACACAGGGAGCATTCTCTAGTAGAGACCATTTGCGAGGGTCTAAGGCAAGTTGCAATAGGTTAAAAATGATTAAAATCATACAGACTATGTTCTCTGACCTAAATGTAATCAAATTACAAGTCAACAACAGGAAGAAATTTAGAAAACCTCCAATATTTAGAGTTACCTACAGCTAATATGATACTTAATGGTGAAAGATTGAATATTTTCACCCTAAAATCCATAGGTGTATTAAAAGGAAGGAAAGAAGAAAAAAGAGAAATAAAAATCGAAAGAAAAAAAAAGTCCTTTTAGATCAGTTGAATACCCTTCCTTGGGACAGTGGTGGATAAGGTGGTTTCGGAGGGAGAAAAAGCTATAACCCTTGTAACCAAAAGTTCTGTGCGGATGCTCTGGGAAAGAGCGTGTGTTTTTGAAGGGGAAAAGTGGAGAAGGAAGTGATGGGTAAATGATTCAAAGAAATTCTCACATGCATATTTGTTCTTTTCCATTGGGAAGCCTGACTCCATATACGTTTGCATATTTACAGTCACTGTTATAATGAGAAATCACACCGATTCTGCGCTGATAAGTGCCTGTCTTTCACCTTTTGGTTGGTACATTTGTATTGGAACATGCTCAGCAGTGTTATTAATGCTACTGCTTTAGCATCTACTCATGCTAAGCAAAGTGAAACTTCTCATCTGAGTTTTAGCTCTGATGACGGATGTTTTAGGATTGTTTTGGAAGAGGGTGCCACCTGATCTATCCCATAAGACTGGTTATTAGGTCTTTTGCAACAGATATTCTTGGAATCTCTCACATCCACATTTTAATCAGGGTCCTGGATGATGATATAGTCCACAACATGCATGCCCAGTTGACACTAAGCATAGACTAGGCCAACCCCACGTTAGATGGAATCTGAATTCAAAGTGAGCTTGTTGAATTGGAAAACTAGTCATAAACAGAAATAACTTTGGCGGGTACTTTCCTGGACAGGTGAATGCTAACACAAATACAAAAGGTGGCAGGGGATGTTGGGCGGTTCCTGTACCCTGCAACAGAATCACACTCAGCACTTCAAGTAAGAATCCCTTTTCACAGTCCATTAAGTTCATTGGAGCATTGGAGTTACCGTTAAATAACCTCTACATTTTAGCTCCAATCCTACTGCTAAGACCATTACACCCACCATTGCTTTTTAAAATTGTATCTATTCAGGAGATCTGTACAGTGGTAATAATAACGGTGGCTGAAATTTCCCGAGGACTTACAATGTACCAGGACCCCTACTCTGTGCTTTAAAGGTATTAATTAACTGTCACAATAGCCATAAAAGTAGTTGGTACTATTTCTCCCCATATTCCAGATGGGGAAACTAAGGGACAAAGTGGATGAGTTACTTGCCAATAGTTAACTAGCTAGTAAACAGCAAAGCTAGCATTCAAGTTCAATAGCCAGCCTCCAGAGCTTAAGTGCTTGACCTCCTTGTAGTCCACCCTCTAGAAACTCAGTTGTTTGGTGTAAAAACTATAGTGAGGGCTCCAGAACTGTTTGTTCGGGGGTTTTAAACCTTTACAGATATGAAGCTTGGAGGTAGAAAAACTGGGAACTGGAGTAAAACATCCTTCTTTCCTTGCTGGTGAGCAAGACTGTATGTGTGTGTGTGTGTGTGTGTGTGTGTGTGTGTGTGTGTGTGTGTGTGTGTGTGTGTGTGCTTGTTTTTAAATGGTACAACTAAAGGATCAGAACAAGAAAAGGCGCTCCCACGAAGCAGGGAGTTCTGTGAAAGATGAGTTCGCTGATCTGTGAATTACCTGCAGGAACACTGAGGGAGTTCTCCTTGGCCATATAAAGGAAACAAAAATGGAGTGTTGTCATACCGCCCAAGACGGTGAAGAAAGTTTTTGGTAGCTTTGAGACCATGTATGGCACTGCTGGCTGTCTCCGATGTCATTGCAAATTGAATGCAGGGCAAAATATTGGAGGTTGGGGGGTTAATTTTTGAGTTTTTAAGAGTCTTAAAGAATCTGGTAGAAATTGGTAGAAATGGTAACAATCGCAAAGTGTTTGGGCTCAGAATATGTCATTCCCTCTGCTTGGCAACTGAGCTGAAAACTGAAGGCCATCCTCAAATAGGAAATTGAATTGTCCAGAAGAGGTTGTGCATGTTCAAGCAGGAATAGAGAAGGGGTCTGCTTCTCATCATCTGAGGGGGACAAAGCTCTAGGGAACAGTGGCCACCCAAACTACATTAGATAAGCTCAGATATTGATTTAGAATAAAATGAAGAAATTGTGCTAAACCGCATCTGAATGCATCCTAACTACCCACTTGAGACAAACCAAGCAGAAAGGAAGGGATTAGAGCAAAAGAAGGATTTCTAAGGGCCAGAGCCATCAAGGTGAACTGAAATGCCAGTGCTGAGTTCAAATACCTGAAGATTAGGGGCAGAATCCTTGCAAATTAGGGAGGGAAATTTTTTTGGTAGGAGGAGGTAATTAGGTATTTATTTTCTTTTATATTTGTTTAATGGAGGCACTGGGGGTTAAACCCAGGACCTTATGCATGCTAGGCACACACTCTACCACTGAGCTATACCCTCCCCTGCAAAATGCTTTTCTATTTAAGAAGGTAGAGAAACAAAGCTGGGCTGGAAAAGTCTGGGGGCTGTGTGAAGGATAGTCAGTTGAGCCCCAGGCTGGAGCTAACAATCAGAGGACTGATCCCAGAGAGCAGACGCAAAAGCCAGCTCCAGAAGGAACCAAAAATCCTTCCTGAGTTTTCCCCAGAGATAATTTGTTCCAAAGTAACGTTGGACCAGAAATCCGAGGAGCTCAGTCTAGCCTCCACCCTATCAGGCCAGACAGTGCGGAGGCCAGGAAAAAGAATTGGATCTGGATAAACTCCACAAACCATGCCAATCTAACCAGGCTCTACCTTGGGAGATTAGGATTAAAAAAAAAAAAATCTGGGTTTTGTAAACCTATCCATTTCTCTGCTCTCATGTTTGCTTTCTTTTCCTTCAGTTCTCTGCCCCCCTCCAAATTCCAACCAAGTCCCAGCTGAACCAAGAGAAAAACTGCTTTCCCATACCTAAATCAGGACAAATAATGGAAATACTCCAGAGACAGACACGGTAGCAGGAGAGCCAAGGAATTCAAGGCAGAGAGAAATGCGAGGAACAAGGGTGTGGAAGAGCTCTGAGCAGTGGGATACACTCTTACCTCCTTCCTAGGGACTTTTATCTTATCTTTATGCATTTCCTTGAAGTCTGTGCTTGTACAATAACCTTGGGTGTGAGGTGAAAGGCTTTGTGATTTCCCATTGTCAGGGAAGGAGGAACAAAGAAAGGATCATCTCTATGGAATTGTGGAATGTTTATTATCCTATCTGTCTTCTCTCACAGGGAAATCCTGTCATCTTATCTTAGAAATTCTTCTGAAATATGTAGTCTTCAGTGCCTTTATCTTTTCCCAACTTTATTGAGATATATTGACATAGTGTAAGTTTAAGGTTTACAACGGATGATTTGATATGAGTACATTGTGGCCACCATAAGGTAAGTGCCTTTAATATAAGAGAAAACCAGGACAGGAAAGTTTGGTGACCCATCAAAGGGCACCCAGCTAAGGACAATGGCTACTTTCAAGAGCAGCCCCCACAGCTGCTCAGCCGTGACCGTGAAAGCAAACGTTCTCACCTGATCGCCATCCGGGTTCCTGCCCTGGCCTTTCCTCCTCCTGCCTTCCCAGGGAGCGGGCTCTTCCAGGCTACAGCCTTGAGCAGAGGACCAAGGCTTAGCCCCACTGCAAAGAAGTGAGACTCATTGACAAATACTGCTGTGAACTGTTAGGATGTTTAAGAACTTCAAGGAAGCCAGGAAAAGTGCGGGCAACCCCAGCCTGCCTTCCAGCTCACCCTGTCTTGCTGACAGAGGGTGTCTGATAACCTTCCATGGCACACAGCTGCGTTCACAACTCTGAAATCGCCCAGAGATTGAGAGACTTTTAAAAAATCTATTCCTAGTTAACAAATAACCCAAACAAAAATGAAACAAAACAAAAACCCTTTTCCTCCTTTGTGTTAGGATTTTATACACTGTTTACCCTTAATCTCTTCTGTAGGCTCTAAGCAAATAAAACGTGACATTAACAAAAATTCATTATTATTTTCTGTGACTAATAAGTAAATATTTTACAACCTACTTCCTTTTTTTTTTTTTCCTTTTTCCTTTTCACTTTCTATTTCTGATGCTCACGTTTCAAAATAGCTTTCCAAGGTGGACTTAGGGACTGAATGCAAGCTTTATGTCTTTGTCTTCCACTTTTCATTGTTCCCTGTTGCAGTCTGGTCTGTGATTACACGCACGCACTCAGACCAAAAGAAAACACTTAGGGTAGTTCCTGAGATAATGGCATCACTGTTTTATGCACCCATATTTACAGATTTGTCAAAATGCTGTTTAACAGGTTTTGAGTCTAATTGACAAAATAGTTCTTGAAAAGGTGGACCTGGAGGATTCTGTGATTAAGATAGCAAAAAGACATTTCAGCGAAAGAACTTTATATGGTCGTATAGAAGATAAATGATAGAAAGAAGACCCAAGGACACAGTGAAATCTTTGTCTCTAGAAGCTCAAAGCCAGCATAGGAATTCTACAAGAATTGATTCCTAAATGAAATCAGGTCCCTTTTGACTTTACGGTTGTATAACTTTGTAACACCAGTGATGCAGGAAAAGCGGATGTGGGGTGTGAGGAGGGCCGTGTCCCAGGCTTCAGTGGAGCCCCTGGGACGTGCCCCACCAAGTGTGGGTCCTTGGCTTCACGCAGGAAAGAATTCAAGAATGAGCCACAGTTGAGTAAAGGTAGACTTATTCAGAGAGATATATTGAAAGGCAAGAGAAAGGCCACGAGGTGAGGGGGTCGAGGTGAGGGGGTCGGGTGCTCAGACTAAAAGTAGGTACACACTCCATAGACAGAGTGCAGGCTTTCTCCGAACAGGGAGGGAGCGGGGAGGGGTGGCAGGCTACGGGCAGTGTTGCCCATTTTTATGGGCCTTGGTAGCTTCATATGCTAATAAGTGGAAGGACCAGTCTAAGTAGCCTGGAGAAGGGGCTGGGATCCCCAGGAAGTTGGCCATTTCCCACTCTTTGACCTTTTGTGGCTAGCCTTGGGACTGCCGTGGTGCCATGGGCATGTTATCCACCATGCTCATATATTAGAATGGGCGTATAATGAAGCTCAAGGTCTATTAGAAGTCAAATCTCCCACCATCTTGAGCCTCTAGGCCTACGGGGTAGGGGTGGGGGGGTTCAATCTTTTACCATTTTGATGTTAATTGCTGTAGCAGTGCTTGAATGGCTGTGCCCTTCCCCCTTCCTGTCTCACTATCACTAACTCTGTGCTGGAGTTTGTTATCTTCTGTTTTGTCAAATATGACTGCCTTTAAATAATAGAAAATTCTTATTTTAGTGAATTTGAAAATGATTCATTGTCAAATCAAAGAACAGAGATGTCTCTACCAAAGATAATGTAGCTCGTTTTATAATTTTTCCTAAACCGATATGGTTTTACACATTTTCTCTGTTTACAGTTTACCAATCACATGTGAACCTGGCAAATTCTATCAAATGTATGTTTAGAAGACCAATGAATTGTGGTTTTAGACAAGTAGGGAGAGACTTGTAAGCCTCAGACTTGATAAATGACAGAAGCCCACGTAACTGCTGAGGACCAGCCTGACGGGAACTGGCAATGATAACAAACAGAACAATGAAGGTCCATTATCTTCAAGTACACAGAAGAATGACTTGGCCCCTGGCCAGTGTCTAATAAGTCTATTTTAGTGTTTATCACACAAACCAATGGATTTTTCCAAATAATAGTAAATTAGGTGTGGCTCTTCTCTTTTTTTAAAAGAGGATTTCCTGACAATCTGTCTAGAAGCTATGATAATATCTTTGTTATATTTTCAGAAAATGGTACATCATGGACCTACGATAAGAAACAATGGGTCTTTGGTATCAGCTTTTTGGTTCTGGGTGTTTGGGGAATTTTATTTTCAATGGTTCTCTCTTGACTTTGTGAGCCTACATCAAGGCTGACTTTACCTTAGTTTAAATCCCTTAAAACATGTGCTTTGTGATGCCTCGCTGCAATAAATAAGGAGTCACGTGGTCTACACTGAAGCCTGGTCTCCACCCATTCAAGAGGAGAGGGAAGCAAAGACAACACTGCTACCCAGACATTGTCTGCAGCATATAACTCAAAGGTCATACATGCACTTTTGGATACAAATATCTGTATTTATTAGCATGTTGCAGTAACGGCTGCTTAATTAACTCCCCTCGTTGTCACAACATACCGAAACTAAAATTTGAATTGTTAGTTGTGAAAAGAAAACCTCAAACTCAAATCACGTAAAAGTTCTTATTTATTTATTTTTATTTAAAAATTTTTATTGAAGTGTAGTTGATTTACAGCCTTACTTGCAGGTGTACAGCAAAGTGATTCAGCCATACATACACATACATCTATATTTTCTTTTTAGATTCTTTTCTATTGTATGTTATTACAAGAAATTGAATATAGTTCCCTGTGCTACACAGTAAGACCTTGTTATTTACCTATTTTATATATAGTAATGTGTGCCTGTTAATCCCAACCCCTAGTTCATACCCCCTACTTTCCCTTCTGATAACTATAGTTTGTTTTCTATGTCCATGAGTCTGTTTTTAGTTTGTAAATAGAATTTGTAACATTTATTTTTTAGATTCCACATATAAGTGATATCCCATGGTATTTATCTTTCTCTGTCTGACTCATTTCACTCAGTATAATAATCTCTAGGTTGATCCATGTTGCTGCAAATGTCTCTGCCCATATCTTCACTGCACCTGGTGAGAGACCACAAGCCAGAACCACTCAGTGAAGCTCTCTGATCCCTGATTTACAGGACCTATGTGAGACAATGGTCCTTGTTTTTTAATGCCACCGTTTTGGTATAATTATTACACATCCCAAGGCCACAAAGTAGAGTGGCGCTATGCCAATGCGCACAGAATGGCCTGGGCAGACCTGGAGTTGGACGGGCAAGGGGGCCCCATGCTGGGAGTAGAGGCAGCAGCTGGAAATTGTATCCTCATTACTGTGACCAAAAATAGAGGTTTGACAGGGAGCAGTCCGTGCTCATTTTATGCAGTTTCTCAGGAATCCCTTTTGCATGAGGTCTATAAAGGTTTTATTTATTATTGAAGCTGCCATAAAGAAGTAAAAAAAAAATGGCTTTTAATATTAATGAGAAAATTCTTCATTTTTATTAGTTGGAGATATTATAAATCTATTGCAAATTTTATAAATAATATTAAAACATGATTCACTCCTGTATAGATTTGATGCAAATTTTAAATTAAAGTAATTGCTCAAGCTTCAAATCACGCTCAAACATGTTTAAAAATTCGACATCTATTAACAAAATATAAATAGGGAGGAACTCTCTCAATCTCCTAATGGGTTACTGTGAAAAGCCTACAGATAACATCATATTTAATGGTAAAGACTGAATGACTTCTCCCTGACATTGGGAATGAGGCAAGGAGAGCTGTGCTTACTACTACTGTTCAAGATTGTACCAGAGGTCTAGGCTGTGTAACAAAAGAAATAAAAGGCACATCAATTGGAAAGGAAGAAGTAAAGCTGTCTTTTTTTTTTTCAAGTTTTTTCTTTTAACATTTTTTTATTGAGTTATTGTCAGTTTACAATGTTGTGTCAAATTCCTACATAGAGCACAATTTTTCAGTCATACATGAACATACATATATTCACTGTCACATTTTTTTTTTTGCTGTGAGCTACCACAAGATCTTGTATGTATTTCCCTGTGCTATACAGTATAATCTTGCTTATCTACTCTACATTTTGAAATCCCAGTCTGTCCCTTCCCACCCCCCTCCCCTGGCAACCACAAGTTTGTATTCTATGTCTATGAGTCTGTTTCTGTTTTGTATTTATTTATTTATTTATTTTTTAAGATTCCACATATGAGTGACTTCATATGGTATTTTTCTTTCTCTTTCTGGCTTACTTTACTTGGAATGACATTCTCCAGGGACATCCATGTTGCTATAAATGACCTTATGTTGTCAGTTTTTATGGCTGAATAGTATTCCATTGTATAAATACATCACATCTTCTTTATCCAGTCATCCGTTGATGGACATTTAGGCTGCTTCCATGTCTTGGCTATTGTAAATAGTGCTACTATGAACATTAGGGTGCAGGTGTCTTTTGAAGTAGGGTTCCTTCTGGATATATGCCCAGGAGCGGGATTCCTGGGTCATATGGTAAGTCTACTCCTAGTCTTTTGAGGAATCTCCATACTGTTTTCCACAGCGGCTGCACCAAACTGCATTCCCACCAGCAGTGTAGGAGGGTTCCCTTTTCTCCACAGCCTCTCCAGTATTTGTTATTTGTGGGCTTTTGAATGATGGCCATTCTGACTGGTGTGAGGTGACACCTCATTGTAGTTTTGATTTAAAACTGTCTTAATTTGCAGGCAACACAAGTACCTATAGGAAATCCTGTGGAATTACAAAAAAGCTACTAGGACTAATTATTGAGTGTAGTAATGTTGCAGGATACAAGACCAATATAAAAATCAATTCTATTTCCACATTCTAGTGAAAAACAGTCTCAACTTGAAATTTAAAAAGCAATACTGTTTACAATAGCATCAAAAGTATTTAGGCATAAATTTGACCTATACCTTGAAAACTATAAAATATTTCTGAGACTTAAATTATTGAAGACATGAAGTGCATTCCTATATTAGAAGACTCAGTGTGCATTCTAAAGGATGCTGAGTCTTTTGGGTTCTTGATGGCTGACTTTCACCCAAGTGATTTTCTCTGCTGGTCCAGCACTCAGCAAATGGTCCAGCCTCAGTCTGCGGTGCTGGTGGGCCAGGCCCCCCTCAAGAGAACTCAGGCCAGGCCAAGGTCCATACATCAAATGTTAAATCAGCTTTTGGTGGGGTATTCAGAAAGAAAAACAGTAAAGAAGCAGTAAAGAAGTTATACTCTTTGAGGTCAAATAATGAATAAATATACTGTGAATGAGTTCTACAGGAATTTGCTCAGAGAAAGTATCTAAAATGTGATTTAAAACTCAGTTGTGTGCACAGTCATTAGAAATTGCAGGATGTTATAAAAATGTGTTGAGATGGTGAAGAGTAGCATTGAAATGACAGGAGCAAGTATCCTAGCCCTAGTGTCTTTCACGGTGTTTGGGAATTTTGCGGGCGCTCGACGAAAGTTGCTGGGTAACCAGATGGTTGTTATCTTGGAGTCAAGAAAAACAGATGGAGAATAAAACAATAAAGGAGGTTGACACCTTGGGTTTGGATGACACCTTGGGTTTGAATGTTACCTTCAGAATAGTCTAAGATAAAATTCTGCTTGAAGAAAGAGGAGATAAATGTGAAGATGAGCAGTCTGAGTTTTCTCTGAAATTTAAATAACTCATACTTGAGCCTTTGTTAGCTCTTTTCCCCTCCTTAGTATTTCTGTTCTTTCCCATATAGATTTATAGAGGAGCTTAGGTAGAGTGGGAAGAAGGATGCCTTCCTTATCAAAGGAAGGTGGTCTCAGAGGCTCCCATCCTGAGAGCAGATAAGAGGTCAAGGAATTGGATTGTCTAGGTCCAATTTTTACCAAAATGATGGGCCAGAGAAAAGAAGGAACCTTAGATAGTCTGACCTACTTAGGTTTATATTCCAAGGACAAATGAGTAAATGGTATAACTATCAAGCTGTTAAGGCTGGCTTCTAAGTTTAAAATTTCTCGGTGATGGTATTTTTACTCCCTATATGCTTTTCTTCTTTTGAAAACTGTAAAATTCCTCAGAAACACTTTTCTGAGTCATTTTCCGGCACAGAGACAAGGAAGGGAGGGAGAAAGGAATGACACTGTTTTCAGAGTTGAAGATGGAAGAAAACTCAGTCTGGGGAACGAGGAATGATACCAGGAGAAAGCTAGGCTCAGATTCAGATTCTCTGGGAGAAAAGGATGAATAAAGGGGCCAGCCTGGCAAGGAACAGCGTCCTCAGGGGTCATCACTAGCAGGTGGACTTGCCACTAAAGGCACTGATAGTTTCTGGGTAGGAACCACAGAAGAAAAAATCATTCATTTTTTTCCCATGAGATACTGACACATTCTTTAAGATCAGGAAGTTTCCTTTCCTGAAAATATCTTCTTATAATCCCACAGTGTTTTTACAGCTTTCTCATTAATGCCCTGCCTCAGAGCAGCGTACAAGCGTTGGATGATTTCCTGAGTATAAATCCTGGCCTTAAAAATGTTCATTCAGTTCTTCATATATAAAATTAGGAGAGAAAAAAAAGGAAAGAAAGGAAAAAAAAAAAAAAAGGACAGTACTTTCCATCTAGGCTTGTGAGGATTCAGTGAAATAGCACATATGAGCTCTTAGCAGACTACCCAGCCTAGGGCAGGTGTTGCTAAATGCTGTCATTATTTCCATCAGTTGTACAAGTATCTCAGTTTGGGGCGGAGTGCCAGCAGCTCACTGGCTTTGTCAGTGAGAGGTTAACCCCAGTTGAGAGCAGCGTGGCAGAGGGACGGCTGGATGTTCACTGCATCAGACATCTCCTCGGTGCCCCTTGCGGGCCTCACCTGTCTCCAGGGCTTTGGCCTCCTGTTTGGGCCCAGCTGCTGCTGCAGTACCAACTCTGCGTGTCCTCTGGCTTCACGCAGATGTCCTGTGAGGTACACACCTACTGACTCCCTTGCTGAGGCCCCCCCATGGATGCTGACGCAGGAGAGCCATGGGACCTGCACTGCGCCCAGGCAAAGGGCTGGAATTGCAAGGAAGTTAATGCCTGCCGGGGTGAGTCTCAACTGACAGGAGTCAGCTGCCAGTGGCTGAATTTCTCCTTTCTCTCCTGGACAGGCTCTCCTGAGATGTGGTCATCCACACCCCTCTCAGAGGACCGCCCTATAAAATCACGTGGTCAGCTGAGCTTGATACCAGGTGTTGGCCAGCTCAGTGAAGACCCTGGCATTGGCTCCCCCTCCTTCCCTGCCTCGGTCCTCCTCTTCTCACTCCTCCTCTCCTGGCTTCGTCTTCCATGGTAAACAGGAGCACATGCACTTTGGCCTCAACCTCTGCTTTCCAGGGAATCCAGGTTAAGACATTCAGCATACTCCTTGCTACTTCTTTTATATAAGATAGTACTTTTAGTTTTTAGCTAAGCACATGGCTATCCAGAGTAAACATTATAGCTTCCAACTTCTTTTGTGGCTACACTTGGTCACATGACTAAGTTCTGACCAATAAATGATATTAATATATAGAAATATTCTCATAATAACTTATATTACATTATAATAATATACAATGTATGTAATGAGCTGTACACACACACACACACACACACAGAGGGCTGCTAGGAAAAGTCCTAGGATCTTAAGGCATGAGAACCAGGAGCTCTGATGTTGCAGAACATGCACATCCCAGCTCAAAAAAAGGAAGAGAATTTGGCCTTCTCTCCCCTTTTTGTTCTACTGGTTGGCTGGATGGTTCCCCTGTGGATTGGATGATTCAGCCACATTGGTGAAGACAGATCTTTCCACTCAGTCTACTGAATCAAATGCTAACCTCTTCCAGAAACATCCCCACAGTCACAGCCAGAAATAATTTTGACCAGCCATCTAGGTATCAAGCTGACTCATGAAATTAACCATCACATTCGTATTTCAGGAAAGAAGTCGTAAAGTCACAAAGTAAACAAGTCCATGTCACAGCTTTGTCATTTTAATACAGTAAGTATGCTGAGAGATTATATATCACTAGTGTTGCCAAAAACAATATTTGAGGAATGGGAATGGTTTTCTTTGCACTTAATAACCGTATTGCTACTCAGAGTTGAGTGCATCAAATTGAGAGCAGCAAGTAGGTTGTAAAAAACATGAAACTTGGAGTCAGGAAGTCTAGATTTTACTCCCATGCTAACTTCTTAGTTGATTTCATTCATTCATTCAACAAAGATTTTTTGGCCACCTTATAATGTACTGGACACTGTGCTAAGTGCTAGGGCACAAGAGTAAAGTGAAATTGACATGGTGTCTACATTTATTGACTTGTAGTCTAAAAGAAAGAACAGACATCAATTTAAAAAAAAAACCCAAATCTATGTGTTAACAATGCACCTGTAATTACTACTTAGTACTACAAAGAAAAGTTACGTGGAGATTGTACCAGGTTGGTAGGGTGGGTGGCCACACAGGCTTGATAATTATTGAGATCCAAAGGATGACTAGGTGTCACCTAGGTGCATGGGGCAGAGGGAACTGCATATGAAGATCCCAGAAGCCTAGATGCGGGAGCAGGCATGTATTCTAGGAATTATAGAAGGCCAGAATGGCTTGAGCTTGGAGAACAAGTGCAAACCAATGACCCACAATGGAAAGTCAACAAATGGGTTTGGGGGGAGTGGCGAGATGCGAAGAAGAAGTGAGATAATCATAACTGTATTTCAACAAGTTAACTCTGGATTCAGTACTGAGAACTAACTGTAGGAGGCACAAGCAGATATGAGAAGACTAGTTAGGGGGCTACTGCGGGAGTGCAGAAGAGATAACTGATGTGTGGCCTGGTGGGGACTGGTATAGATATAAAAAAAGTGGACAGAGGCAAGAAGAGGTAAAAGCAACAGGAGGAAATAGTAATTGGTTGGCTATGAAGCAGGTGAAAGAGAAGAAAGCATTTGGTTGGCTCGTGCATTTCTAGCTGAGACAGGGAGGAATGGAAGCACACCAGACTTGAGCAAAACAAACTCTGCAGGTCTTAACATCTGTTTCTGCAAAATAAGAAGCAAACTTTTCTTTGAAGCCCTGTCCAGTTCTAAACCTGTATGACTGTATTACATAGTTCAATCATTTTTAAGACCAAGGAACAGCCTAATTCGAGTAAAAATCCCCTATCAGTAAATGCAATCATTATCTTTTGTTACGTGAAAAACTATGCCAAACTTTAGTGACTTAAAGAGCAAGCATTATCTCACAATTTCTATGGGGCAGGGGTTCAGGAGCAGCTTAGCTGGTGGTTCTGGTTCAGGTTGTCTCAGGTGGTAGCTCGGAATGTCGCTAGTGGGTGGACCGTCATCTGAAGTCTTGACTGAGGCTGGAAGCTTCCCCTGCTTCCACAGTGACTCACTCACAAGGCTGTAAGCAGGCCTTACTTCCTCACAGCATCCTGGCAGGAGACCTCCATGTCTCACCACATGAGCCTCTTCTTAGGCTCCATAGGCTGCTTGAGTGTCCTCATGACACTTTTTGCCCCAAAGCAAGTGATCCCACAGCGGACAGGAAAACGCTGCCGTGCCTTTTATGATATAGTCACAGAAGTCACATACCATCAGTTCCACTTTATTCTTTTGTTAGAAGCAAGTCACTAAAGTACAGCCCATGTTCGTGGGGGGGTAGGGTATTAGGCTCTGTCTCTGGAAGGGAGGAGTATCGAATCATTTGTGGTTATATTTTAAAACTACCACAGTAAAGTTTAAATCTTAACACTCTGCAAAATGCTGGGTACCTTCCCTTGACAGTAAACAGCTCTGTTGTATAGATTTAACTAAATTAAAATAAAACAAATACATTATAAGCTAGAAAACAGCTGCCTAGGATAATCTATGCAAAGTTCAGGGCTAACATTTATCACTTATCTATTTACTTATATCTCTGTAATGAGGGTACAGACAGTCTGACAATGTACAAAGCTTACTGGAACATAAACTAATGGATATTCGAGTCAAAAGCCATGAAATATCATGGTAAGTGATCCCCTACGTAAAAGCTTTATGCATATGTCATAAAATACATAATGGATTCTAGAAGTTACACATTGTTATGTATGACAATCAAATATTTTACATGTGAAATCAGAGTCAGGGTTGAAGAATTTTAGAGCCTGAAGAAAGCTTACAGATGGGCTGTCTAGTTCAGCTCCCTTATGTAACAGATGAGAAAACCAAAAGTCCATTAAAAAAAAAAATTCCCGGAGTCTCACACAGGTGGTGGAAGGAAGCCACTCCACAGATGGCCATTTCACAGTAAAACTGGGGAGGGGATTCAGTGCTCTTTGCAGTCCTCTTCTAGTATTGAAAATCTACAGTGTCTTAAAACAATCTTTTAACGTTGTTTGCAAGTAAATTACAGACTAGTCCATTGGATCTTTCACGGTCACTCAGCAACTTGTTGGTAGGAATTGGGAATAAAGCCAAGGTTATAGATGTCTCCATTTGGATTCTTTCCACTCCATTTATTGCCTACCTCTGAAATGTTACTGCCGTTTATCATGAACGAAATTGGCTTTATTACCTAAGCAGAGAGGATTAAGCCACAACTTTTACCTTGTCTTTGTTGAAGACTATATGCCCATATCTGTGAACACATTATGAATTATGTACTTATGTAATTTGATCTTAGATAGGGAGAGAATAAAAGGTAGGGATAGACCTGCGGTTTCTTGACTCTAAGTTTAGATTCATTGGCCATCAAGTCTCTATTGACTGTACTGAAATTTTATAGCTTATATCAGCAATTAAATTTGAATGGCTTACTAGGCATACAAAGCAGATGATAAGATAACTTTATTTACTTTGCCTGTTTTTACTGAGGGCTATCATATTGGTGAACACATTGTGAATATGTACTTAAGTATGCAAGATAGTGTGACCCATATGAAATATCATTGTAACAGAAGATTCTTGTTTGCATCTTTTCTATGTATAGGTTTTAAAAATAGTGATTTCACACAGTTGTAGCTTTTTAAAAATAGTGACTAAAATTTTTTGATGGAGAAATATTTTAGCATACTGTGATATTTCAGATTAATTTTATATCTAATACTGTAGTTAAATCCTTGGCTTGAACAAAACTATATTTTCCAAAGAAATAGTTGGAAATGAAAGGCCTGTTTTAGCATGTGATCTATGCTCATTTATTTAACAAGCATTTATTGGATGTCTCATTTGCTATATGTCTTACAGCTCATATATTTCCAGTTACTGAATCCTAGATTGCCTGCAGACACTTAGAAGTCAGCGTCTTCCCAACCTGCCTAATAATCTTGATCTCTCAGTTCTACTTCATTTATGATCCCTATATATCTTAATGGTACCCATCAGAAACCCTGAAAACATTTTCACATCTCTGTTTCTCTTACCGCTCAAAGCTTTTCAAAGATTCTACTTCCTCTTTTTCACCTTCCCAACCTCCCAAGTTCAGACCCTCATCCTCTTGTGCTTGGGCCTTTCCAGCAAAACTGTCTACATTAGGTGTCCCTCGTGATCTTAACCATCCAGTGTCACTGTCACTGAACCTCTCTGCCGCGCAATGCACGTGGCTGCCAGTTACTTCACTAACAGAAATCGCATCCCATGATTCCTCTTCTTAATACCCCTTACAGACTCTATTTCCTCAAGGATGAAGGACAAATTCTGAATTTCCCAAATGGATCTCAACTCAACTTTCTGAAATCTCCAGTTATAAACATCCTTATGTCTAACTAAAGCCCATCTCGCTACTCTGTCTTCCCAGCTGATTGCCTTTCCCTTTACTGGCTCCTCTCAGGAAACTTCTACTCATTCCTCTATTCTCCCCCCATCCCGCCCTTCTTTCTTTTCTCTGGGCAGAGTTAATTACCCTCTTTTCTGTCTCCCCTGACATTATGTGTATCTTTATTATGGTGCATATTACCCAGCACTGTTTGTTTTTCTTCCCTATTACTGAATCCTCGGGGCAGAGACCAAGTCTTATTCAAACTAGCAAAGGGCTAGAACTCAGTGTTAATTCTAGATTAAAAACAAACAAACAAAAACCCTTTTATTTATAAACCATACTTGCAAAAATGGATTTTTTTTCATTTTCAAGAAAGACTCTTGTTTTTCTTGTGCTAGTGAGACATGCTTTCTAACTATCGTTGGAATCCCAGAATTCAGAGTTAGCCAATATATTGTGGTGGGGTAGAGTGGAATTCTAGCATGGAAGGCTTCACAGCAGATTGTAATAAATTGGTTTTGTCTTTCTTTTTTTAATGCATACTATGCACTATATAAAAAAATTTTTTTGTAACTACTGAGAATAAAAGATTTTTCTTTAAAAAGTAGTTTTAGCAAATGTGTGTGATTTTTACCCCTTAAAGTCAGAAATGTTACCCCTTAAATTCCAGAAATGAGAATTTCAATTCTCATTTGAGAAAGAAAATTTTCAGTTAATTTTTTTTTAATCTGCAAAAGTAATAAAGAAAATACTGAAGAATAGAATAAGGGGGTGGGGGGTGGGAATGCCCACAGAAACACATCTGAAGATAACTCTGGGTTTCAGTCTTTCTTTTCCTATTTTTTATTTTTTATTTTTTTTTGGCTTAAAACAACAGAACTTTATTGTCTTGCCATTGTGGAGACTAGGGTAAGAAATCAAGACGCTGGAAGATTGGTTTCCTCTGAAGGCTGTGGGGGAGAATCTGTCCCAGGCCTCACTCCCAGCTTCTGGTGGCCTCAGGCTTCCTTGGCTTGAAGACGAAGATCTTCGTGGGTCTTCACATGGTCTTCCCTCTGTGCATGCTTCAAGCTTTCTTTTTTCTAACACCTTATAGTTTTTGTTTTTGTTTTTTAAACATAGTTGCGATCATACTGCATGGTTAGTTTCATAACTTGTGGGTTTTTTTCCCCCACTTAATACTATCAAAAAAAAAAAACAAAAAAACAAAACAACTTGCCATGAAGTTATATACATGACACATTTAAAATTGTTACCTAAAATGCTACAGATATAGTTACTTTTAAGGCATTTAGTTTCTATAATTTTTACTTTTGCTTCTCCTAAATAATATTGTAACATACAGTTCATGAATAAAACTTTTGCTCAATTTCAGATTATTTCATTCAGAAAGAATCCCAGATACGGGATTCTGGGTTCCAAGAGCATGAACATTTTTATAGGTTGAATCACAGGGCCAAACTCTTTCCACACAAGTTGTTTCAGTTTACACTCCCACTCACAATGTCTGGTAGCACCCTTTTATCTCACCAGCACTGAATATTATCTTTTACTTAAATATTTACCAATATGATAGCTGATGGAACTGTTACAATTTCTGGTCTGGTTGCTGTCGAAAAGTATAGGATAAAATCAAAGCTTTGGAGTCAAACATTACTGGGTTTGGTCATAGCTCTGCCACTTCTTAGCTGTGTTACATTGAGCAAATTATTTAACTCCTTGCGGGCCCTCTTTATTCACTGGCTTTTTTAAAGAAAGGTTAATAATAATATATACTGCGAACTTAAGGTTGTTGTAATTATTAAAAGAGACAGTCATGTAAAGCGTTTCACACCAGTGCCTGGCATGTGACAAAAGATAGTGAACGCTTCATTTTCTGTTGCAAAAGTGTGTTATATAATTTTGTTTGATTAGTGTACTAAGAATTTACAATACTTTGGCTATCTTTATGCATGCAGCTTGCTATGGAAGGGTGAACAATTACCTGAATAATTCTTGCACCCCACGGAGAAGTTCAGGGAGTAATCTTTTAGTTAATTAAAAAAAAAAAAAAAAAAAAAGCACACACCTGGCTCCCATCCTTGAGGAATTTGCACTCTAAAGGCCTTTCAGTTTAACTCTTGAGGCTTTTAATTGTTCAGAGAGGTCTCAAAGGGCAATGGTGGAAACTCACTGAAGGGTACGTTTAGTGAAAGTGACCAGGAGAGAGTGTTCCTGAAAGAAAACCTACTGTCTCAGGGAAGGCAAATGCGAAGGCAGGAAGGATATGAATTATTTGTTCTACAAAAGTTAAGTACACTCCTGAGGTTTTATTTGAATCTAAAGTTTATTCATAAAAAGTAAACTATACAAAGCACCGCACACAGGACACGCTACGCTAATCTGATTTTGTGCACTTGCTAATGCTACACTCACGGCAAGTTTTGCTCTTTGAATCCCGGCAGAAAACGTGAGAGGAGAGGGAGTATGGAGTAGGTAACACTAGAAGTCCCAGGCACTAAGAAAACTGAATGGGCTAAGAGTCAGACCATGATCAAATGTCTCACTTTCATAAAGTCTAGGATAATTTTGGTTTGGCTGCCCTTTGGGGTCCGAGTTCCAGTATTTTCTCCTTAACCGACTCCTTCCCACTGCCAAAGAATGTCAGAGATAATACAAATTTATCAAATATCCTTGCCCGAATAAAAATCCGCACTCTCGACTGGGGGCCACATTCATCGAGGTTTTGGGAGGGCGGTTAAACCTTGCCCCTGAATAAGGAAGTTTTTCTAGATAGGCAAAACCTGCCAAAATGACGTAAAGTTCTTTATTACATATATAAATCCCCCTAAGGCAGGCCCGTTTCTCTCTCTCCTGCTCCAGGATTTTCAAGCTGAACAGCCAAGTAACGCGCTCGATCGGGTGGTGCATTCCCTGTGGGAAGAATTCCTCCTTGGGGGCGACGGCAACGCCTTGGGTGCGTTTTCTGGCAGCAGCGGGAGTTTCAAGTTTCCACCCGTGGGGTTAGGCCCCGGGCACGCTCCCAGCCGCGGGCTGGGCGGCTCCGCTTCCCTTCACCGCGGGCTTCGCCCAAGCGCCGTCCTCCCCGGAAGGAGTCCCCCGCCTCGGCGATCGCCCGCGTTCCCTCGGGTCCCGCGGGGCCGCAGCCCGCCCGAGCGCGTCCCCGCCCCGGACGGCGACCCCGGGCGACGCCCCACGCGGCGGGCGGCCGCGAGCCCGCGGGGCGGGGCGGGGGCGGGGCGCGGGAGGCCCCGGCGGCGGCGGCGGCGGCGGCGGCGGCGCTGGCTCTCGGGCCGCGGCGCGAGGCCGGCCGGCCGGCAGGGGGAGGCGGGGGGCGCGGGGCAGCCCCGCCTTTCCCCCCAGGAGCCGCCGGGCGGCCATATTGCGGAGCTGTCTGCGGTGGCGGCGGCGGCGCCTCTCTGCTCCGGCGGCCCAGCGCTCTCTCCACCGCCTCTCCCTCCCTGCCGCAGCCGCGACGCCCGGCGCCGCCGCGCCGCAGCCCGGCCGCAGCCCCGGCGGGAAGGAGCCGCCCGCTCCCGGGGTAAGCCGCCGGCGCCCTCCCTTCCCCCACCCCCGGGCCCCGCCGGAGCCGCTGAGGTGGCGGCGAGAAGTTGCGGGGCCGCGTGCTGCCCGGCGGCCGCGCCGCGAGGGCCTCGCGCGCCTCAGCTCGCGCCCCACGGGCCGCGGCGCCTTCGCTCTGACGGCCCCGGCCGGCCTGGCCGCTCCCGGGGCGGGCGCCGCGAGGCTCGGCCCGAGTCGCGTCCGGGCCACACACGCCGCCGCGCGCCCCTCCTCGCGTCGGCCCGGACCCCCGGCGCCCCGGCTCTGCTGGGTTCCCGCGGCTCGGGCGCGGCCCGGGGCTCGGCCCGGCGCGTCCCTTCTAGGTACTTCGAGAATACAGATTTGAGCCTGGGAAACAGCCCGTTTTGCCCTGCAGGGAGGGCATTTGTGAGGGCTGCTGCTCTTTCCCAGTTGGAAAGTGAGGGTGTTGGATTGCTAGAGAGCGTGCGTTCCGCCCTGGTGGCGAAGGGATGCTGCGGTCCGGGGATGGGGGCGTGAGCGGCTCCCCGCCGCCAGCACCTGCGCGGCGTGGGCGGCGGTCGGGCCGCCCCGCTCTACCTGCTGCTGCCGCTGCTGCAGGCGGCCTCGGGGTCCCGCAACTTTCTCCGGCCTTCCTCTGAGGCAGCCTGATGGAGTATTTTCGACCCCTCTAGACAAGTTGAGTACATTACAGCGCCCCCCCCCCCCCTTCTTTTAAAGGGTTGTGAACTCAATTCCCAGGCTAACTTTGAAAGGAGTGGGTGGTGGCAGGACATTATTCCAGTTTGAATAGATCACATCACTTCCTATGCAGATGTGGTATGGTTCTTTAACCATTCACAGCATGTATTTAGTATCCCCCCCCTTAAGGAGTGGTTATTAATGAGGTTGGAAATGTGTTAAAAGTCAACCTCATCAGAGGTAAATTTTAAAATACGGTTGCGATTTTGTGGCACCAAGACGGCCGTGATGTACATGTGAAAACGTAAAATAAGGGTTAATATGAAAAACGAGTACTTGGACGTAGACATTGCAACCTATTGTTTACGGAGCATACATTTTTTTTTTAGAGAACACTAAACACTTTTATATTTCGGACGGAGCTCTGAATGAACAATTGTCCCGTTCATTTTGCTGGATAAATAATGGCTTAATCTACTTGCCAAAACAGCGTTATTGGATTTGAAAAGAGAGGCTAATATTCAGGATTGCATTTAAAAAAATTTTTTTTTCAGGATTACATTGCTTTCACCAGTGGCTTTATCTTCCAGAGACTCATAATTACCTCAAATGTGGCAAAATATAGTCAGCACTCCTTTTAGAGATAATGGTATGCTGTAAAAAGGATTGCACTGACTTTGTTCTTTTGCTTAATCACTTTTTTAATATAGGATGGGATTTAATACACAGTTAATATATTATTAATAAGGAATGAATAGATTTGCATTGGAATTCTTTACAGTTTTTAGTTAAGTGAGACAAAATTTATGGCATTTAGCAATGTTATAAATTCTTGCCCTTGTGGGTTATACACTGTTTTTATTCACTCCCATACTCCCAAACATAGAAGAGCATGTCGGAGAGGATCAGAAATTAAATGTAATTAACCTCGGCGTGGGGAAAGTATGTTGAGTCTGCTCTTTGTTTTGGGCATTTGTGTTACTTAACTGAAAATTAAATTGGTTGTTCTTTTTCCTGTTGTGGTGAGAAATGACAGACTGCTGTTCTTTCTGTTTCTTGCTAACTCTCAGTTGTCTCAGGGAGGGGATGAAGGGTTATTTTTTGTTTTTTTGGCTTCACTATTCCCAAGAGCAGAATTGAATTTTATTATTTTTATCTTTGGCAGGCTGTTGAAATGGAAGTCTTTATTTTTATCTCAATTTCAGTTCTCAACCTTTTAATATAATCTGTATATAGTTTAATATAACAGAGGCTGAAATCTTGATGGGAGTCTTGTTTTTTCCATCCATTTTTAACATAATGTATTTTAACTTACACTTGAAAAAATGGCAAATTTTAACCAATATTTCCTAAAGAACAAAGCCTAAAAAAATGTGTTCTGTTAAGATTGTGAAGATAGCTGTGTTGGTGAACTTACTTGGTAGGGTATGGTTATCATAATTTCATGCTGCTGCTGTAAATCTGGAAAGTCAAGGAAGTCACTGTTTCTCGGGTGGCTTGGACCTCCTGCAGAACAAGAGCAAGGGGGCACTTCTGACTACCCTGGTATTAACCCCTGGAGTTCCCGATTCAGTGGAACTGGATTGGGTTGCTGTAGACTCCACCTTTACAAGGTTATTTTAAACCTGTTAAAAGCCCTTCAGAGGAACTTTCCTAACGTCTGCAGCAAGTATATGCTCACCTGTTGGGTGGCAGAAGTGGCCAGTCTGACCCCAGAGAGTTCCTCAGTTTCTAGCCTCTTTCAGTAAAATCCTGCCTTTCCTGTCCATATTAGTCCTTGGTGTATTTTCTTTTCCAGTGTTAATTTATATGGAACATATATTTTAAATCATTTTTTAAAACTTTAATAAAAGTAATACACTTCACAAAGTTAAAAAACTTTGAAGATGTTAAGGGAAAAGTAAAAAGTCCGCCTCCCTTCCCAGAGCCGCCTCCCCCCCAGCCTCTTTCCCAGTCCTATTTTCAGAGGTAATTGCTATTAGCCATTCCTTGTAGTATATAGAAAATGCCAGTATGTATACAAGGCTATCATATACTTTATATCTCTTATTTTCTATAAAAATAAGGTTATTTTGTAACAAACATTGAAAGGGGATTTATTACTGTGTTGAGCATTGAGTAATAGTTCTATGATTTTCATCATTTGAATGAAATAAAAATGGAATTTCCTGTAATCTCAAAAGTGTTTATGTACATATGCAAAATTTTTTGATTAACGATTGAAGGTGAAATTCACTTTTTGTTCCTAGGGTGTGGCATATAATTGACACTGAAAAATGGTGTCTTTTGAAAAAGGGTTTATGATTTTGGGTAGTGAAATATCCATATGATATGTGAAGCTTTGTACCTGGGGACTGGAAAGGAAATGTGGTCCATATGATTCACTTCTTTATGTCTTCATTCCATTTAATAATGAATCCTAGCTTCAAGCTTCCTGGAAGAGGGGGTAATTCATGTAGGAGTTATCTAGTTTCCTTTTTTTTTAAAAAAGCATTTTTTTATTGAGTTATGGTCATTTTACAATGTTGTGTCAAATTCTTTTTTTCTTTGAATAACCAGTATGTATAGAAATCCTTGAAAATTCACAAAGTTTTGTATTTTTTTTTCTTTGTAATATCAATAACCTTTTGGCAGAATTCTCAATTACCTTTTATAGAGGCTGGTTATATATATAAATAAGGTAAGTGGGTTTTTTTTTTTTTACATCAAGTGATCTAATGCATATGAATAGATTCTTTTCTACTTTTCTACACCGTTTATATACAAAGAAATAAGAAACTTTTGAGTTCTAGTAAACTTGATTTATCTGAAAATGATACGCTCTTTACTGTTAACCATTTGGAGAAGAGGTCAGCAATCTGGTTTGTAGCCCAAATCCAGCCTACTACCTGTTTTTGTAAATAAAGTTTTATTTGAACACATGATAGCTCATTTGTTTACATATTATCCATGGTTGCTGTTGAGCTGCAACAAGAGTTGCAACAGAGACTATGGCCGGCGGCCGGCAAAACCTAAAAAGTTTACTTAACCTAGCCCTTTACAGAAAAAGTTAGCTGACCCCTGCTTTATGGGATAATTCATCCATTCACGCATTTATGATCATATGCTAGATATTCTCTGCATTTGTTAAGATGAGAAGTTCACACTTTAACAGGAATACAGATGTGCCATTTTGTGTACCATAAAGTGTTGTGTTATGTTCTTAAGCTCGTGTGCGTGTAAACTGGAGTTTATAGTCAGTGCAACAGTGTTCTGAGCACGGTCTGTGATGTGAATTCTGGTTGTTTCTTGTTCTGTACTTAAAAAAAAAAAATCTTACTGTTTCTGTGAATTAACTAGTAACATTTTGATAAGTTAACCAGACTAGGTGTTTGTAACCAAAAATCCTGGTAGTACTCAGAATAAAGTGAGTACAAGTGTAATGGAAGGACCCTCAGTAAAAGGGGGAATGGAAACACAGGAAATCTCAACCGTGGTTAATTGCTTCTGATCACCCTTTGGCTTTTAGTGAGCGTGTGGAACGGATTAAACATTATTAGCCATTATGAGAACTCTTGATATTTAAGCTGTTTCTAGACTCTAGATTTAGAAAAACATAAAAAACCCTAGTTTGGTTATTAAGCGGAGTTGGTAGTACAGTTGACACTCCTCATCTGTGGGTACCGACAACCTTGAAAATATTTGAGGAAAAGAATTCCAGAAAGTTCCAAAATGTAAAACTTGAATTTGTCACATGCTGGCAACTATTTACATACCATTTACATTGTTTTTACTGTTATTTACATAGCATTTATTTACACTATATTGTAAGTAATCTGGAGATGATTTAAAGTATATGGGGGATGTATGTAGGTTATATGCAGATACAGTGTGTGTGTGTGTCTGTGTGCCATTTTATGTAAGGGACTTGAGCATCCACAGATTGTGGTACCTACAGGGGGCGTCCTGGAACCAGTCTCCTGTGGATACCAGGGGATGACTGTTTACCCTAAGTGCTTACTATTTTCATTTAATTAACAAGCAGCATGATAATTATCATTATTATTAAATGTGTCAGCTTTTCTAGCCTTTAAATTTAATTTGACTGTCAAATTAAATGAGATTGAAAGAGTCTTAAGTAAAGGTCATAAAGGCCTCCCTGAATTTGGGAGACCTACTGGGGAGGAGTTTGTTTTTTTTCAGGTTCATGGTTATTGTCTCTTGTAGCCTATTGCATATTAGTTTGCTTATTTTACAACATAAAACATCAGCAGAATATTGCCCTTGATGGTAATTAACAGAAAAATTCAAGTGAATATTATATGTAAGCTTAATTCACCAACAAAGTCAACAAACATCTGAGGCCCTGCTGTAAGGCAGGCACCATTTCGATTTCTCAAAAGGGGAATTGAATATTTCAGAGGTTAGAAGCTTAATGATAGAATTGCCATATAGCCTTAGTGTCTGCATGAGAGAATATTGTCTAATTTTAGATATTTAAGAAACATTTTGACTTTATTATGTTTTGAAAATAAGACACAGTAATATCTGGTGTTTCAAGACATAAAAAGTATAGAATTGTGAGAATTCCTCAGGTCAGTTTGAGATTTTTTTTTCTTTCCTGCTACCTAGGTGACTCACATGAACCTGTGTTTGATTTTTCATTTTTAAACATTTATTGTATGAATTTTTGATATTTCGTTAAATGTAAATTGAATTAGCTTTCTTACCTTTTAGCATTTAAAATTAATTTTTGTAAAAGGTGATGTTTTATTTGTCTTTTTTTTTTAACTCTCAGGAAACAATACAGGTATGGTGTTTCTTTTAAATTTACAAAATTCTTTTAGAAAAGAATTTAAATGCAGTGTGAAACATTGCTTTCTGCTTTATATTTGTTTTTAAGTTTCTAGAGATTTGCTTTGCATTTTCAGTAGCATGTATATATTGCTCAAAAATGTTGAATATTTTATTTCCTTGAACAAAAGTCAGTTCTTATGTAAGCAAGTACTTCATACCTTATTTAGAACTGCTCATCGCCCTTACAGGAAATTAACTTACAGGGGTGATTGTACCAGTATTAATGTGCACTTAACAGCATCTTCAGAGGTGGTTTTTTTGACCTGAAGACAACAGAGGAAGAGCTTTAACTTCTTGAAAAGCTCTGTTAATTGGGGTGAGCTTGTGTAAAATGATGTCAGAAAAAGGCAGAATAGGGTACCCGGAAGAGCACGGGACTGAGACATGGAAGGACCTCTGACACCAGCCCTAGTACTTGGGGCAAGTCTGTCACCTGAATCTCAGTTTCCTTGTTGGAAGAAGAGGGATTGTGCTGCTTACCTTGGGCAGAGGCAGGAAGGGCAGTTAGGAGGAGGATTAGATAATGTAGGTAAAGTGGCTGAAGAGTGAGCATTGTACAGATACTTCCATTTACTACCCGTGTGCTTGCTTTTGGTCTTCATTTCTTTTTTTTTTTTTTTTTTTTTTTTTTACAAAGCAGAGCTAAAAATTCTTGTCTTTTTTGCTTCACTTAGGGAATCACATGTCATTAAATAAGCAAAAGTACATTATTATTGCTATTAAGTATTTAACAATGAGCTAAAAAATGTAATAAGCATAGTTCTTTGTGTATTTGGGTTTTAAAACAATCTGTGAACTTGAATGGGGAAAAAAGTTACATCTTTATTTACACATTTTTGTCTGTTATGAATGTGGGGCCCAGTAGCAGAGACTGTTTCTAATAGAAATCACAGATATTTTCATGATGTGTTACTGTTGCAGATCTCAAATGACACTTAAAACCCATCATTACTTCAAAGTTTAATTGTTAGATATACTGGGAGATACTGTTTTTTAAAGATTAATTAAAAAGCATATATATTACTGTATCATGAATTTGTGCTTTTTATATTTTGATGACTGTAATCCAGTATAACTGGTTCTTTATGTGAATAGTGTGTATTTTTTTTTGTGTGTGCTTTTAAAAATTCTTTCCTAGGAAAGGGTTCATAGGCTTTACCAGAGGGTCCCATGTTGCCAAAAAAAAAAAAAAAATGATTAAGACCTGTTTTGGTAGATGCTGTTAGTGTGTTAATTTGATTGTCAGAATTACCTTATTAATTCAGTTTATGCTTTTCTTTGTTACCCTGCTTCCCAGTCCCCCAGTACGTTGGCAGAGAGTCTTTTGTAATTTTTTGGTATGTGGAGAGACCCCAGTTCTGTTCAGAGATGGTGTCTCAAAAGACAGAAAAAGAATTACAATTAGGCTTGAGGAAAAGAGTATCATGAGAGTAAAGTTAGGCAGCCTGGTATAAATTATTGAAGCATCAGTATAGGTCCCGTATGGACAGACTTAACACCTGTTTTAACACTGACAGGTGGGGAAGGTCTGTTGTGCCGCTGACTGAATAGAGCTCAAGGTGTTAAACGTGAGGCTGTTTTTCCATTGAATGATGTGGAGAGGAGGCTGTTTAAGGGTCACCTTCGGCATTAAAGGACAAAAAAGAGAATGTTTGTATGAATGTTTTGTCTCTAAAATGTGGTGCTGTGTTTGAGTACATATTCATGTGTGTAATTTTCTGGAAATGGGAGATGGGAGAAGCTGGCAGCATCTCTTAATACTGCTTGCCATGATTGCTTTTGAGGGAGTCTGTGGAAAAGAGGAGGGGTAAGACCACTTTACGAAATTTAGGGAGAGTAGGGAGGAAGGAGTAAATTTCTTCAATAAGTTACTTGTTATGAGGGTAGTGGGGAGAAGAGTTGATTTTTATTATGCTCTGACAATGGATTAGGTGGATATAATCATTTTTTTAGAGAAGAAGTAAAGGAAGACATTGAAAGACAAAGTTAGTTTTAAACACGAACCAGTGAGAGGTACAGCCACATGTATCTAGGCACCTCGGCTTTTCCAGTGACATTTTATGAAGTTGTCCATTCTACTCCTAACATGCCATTTTCAAAAAAATAATATGCTAGTAACAATCATAGGAGAACTAGAAATGTACCACTGAGGTTAAATATTATTGTGATATAAATATTTTTTAATAATCACTAAATTGGCTAACAACTTAGGTTTTTAACTATATTTATGCACAGCTTCATCCTAAAAAATTTAAATTCTTATATATATCATGCTGTCTTATGAACAAACTGATATATAAGCAATTTAGTGAAATACATTTTTATATTTCTCATCTGATCTTTAAAATTAGTAACTTAACAAAAATAAGCCCCCGATTAGTATTAAGTGCTCAGTTCTGTATATCCAGATATCCTTTGTAAGGATACCTGTTTTTTTCCTTAGTTATAATGGGTGGCTACGTGTTCTGCCTTTTCACTTATCCTCATGTAAATGTTGACACAGTTTGTCCATTTCTTTGTCACATAGTTTCAGCATTAGTTGTGGTTTTGATTTTGATCATTGGCTGTTATAATATCTTGGTGCTGCTGAGAATATTTTGGCACAGATTACTTTATTTCTTCGGAGTATATTCAGAAGTTTCCTGTTCAAAAAAGCTTTGTTGCTTTTGTTATATACTGACAACTTACTTTCCAGAAATATGGAGGCAATTTATGGTGCTACTTGAATTTTAAGAGAGAACACTGGCTGAAAATGTACATTTTTATAAGTTTTTTTTAGAGGCCAACCGTATCCTTATTTGCAAAGGCTTTTTGTTAGGCTCCTCACTTCCTCACAGCTCACATAGATCAGTTAAGTTTGTGGGAGATTTTAAAGGGTTAATTAGTTTGTGTAAAAACCTGGTTTTGCATATTGTTGGCCTATGATGTGTTTATTCTTTTATGTCAGCAGAGCTCTCTTATTAAACTTAAGACTTTAATATGGATTATTTTGCTTAAAAGGTCCTTTTCTACAGAGTATACCTTGAAATAATGCTGATATTGAAAATTTGGATAAATTATTTCTTAAAGGAAAAGGGAAAAACTCTACCTTCATTTAATTCCAGTATTTGATTAATCCATAACTTAAGAAATTTTGCACACCTACATGCTTGATGTTTATTTATCTGCCTAGCAGGTCCTGTGTTTGAAAACACTCTTTCTGTAGTTTGAATGCTTTAACTTACAGTCTGGTGTATAATCAGTGTTCATGTTCTTTCCTTTGTTCTTCTTTGCCAGTGAGAGATGGCACAGGAAGGGCATCACAGCCATATGGTTTAGTAAACAGTGATCATCAGTACCTGAGTAGGCTCTCTCGAGGGTCTGTTAACTTCTCTAGGGTGTGGCCATGGGGTCTGATGTGGTAATAGAATGTTAAGTGAGGAAGTTAATGTAAAATTTGGTCTAGGACAATTAAATTAAATTTCTAGTAGTCTGGTAGGAGCAAACCTGAAAAAACTGTAGGGACACATGTACAGCTCAGGGCTTGCAGGAATCCCACACTGGGGAGTGGGCTAGGGACATGACTTTCTCTCCACAATTACAAACTCCATAAAGAAACAAGCCATAATGAACTGAAAATAGTAGATAGTTTTATAGTGACATAAAATAAACATAGGAATGAAAGGATTCAATGGAAAGTATAAAATAATGTAGCATTTTTAAACATTTTTTTAAAAACAAAAATGGATTTCTAGAAATTAAGATATATAATCACTGAAATTTTAAACTAGGGGACAGGTAAAATGTTAAAAACATCTGCAGAGAATTAATGATTGGAGGAATGTTGCTCAGACAGGTAACGAGATAGAAAATATGAAGAGTAGGCATGGATTAGAGAATAAAATGCCCAGCGTGTATCCAATAAGAATTGCTGAATGGGAAGGAGACAGTGGGTAGTAATCTTCCAGAATTTAAGAAAAGCATGAGTCTTCAGAATCAGGACGCTTACTAAATCCTGAACAAGATAAATAAAAGCAAATCTGGAGAACACCAAAAACAAAACAAAACAAAAAACAAAAAACAACCAAAAAACTTGAAGGAAAGCGGGAGAAAAGGCATATTACCTCAGGGGAATGAGTTAAATTGATAGCAGACTTCTCAGCAGTAGCAGATTCCAGAAGAAAACTAGTATCTTCCAAATACTGAGGGAATAACAGTTAATTTAGAATTATATGTGCAATTAAATTGTTACTTAATGAAACAAGGAAATATTCACTGGAAAGGTAAAACAGTTCTAAATCTTTATTCACCTGATAACAGCCTGAAAGCATATAAATAAACACAAGAAGAAATTTTAACATCCACAATCAGAGTTGGGAAAATTGAATACATTTTTTTCCCTCAATATAGTTAACTAGACTAAACTGAGAGTAGAGAGATTTTAAACAAAACATTAAATACTTGATCTGGCTTGATCTAACTTATCAAGTGTGAAAAATAACATTATTTTCATTTATATCTGGAACAATCAAAAGCCTAAACTGATTAAGCACTAAGTATAAAGGAAGTCTTAATGAATTCTTTGACTATAGTATATATAGTAAACTTAGGAATAAATAATAAAAAGATAGCACTCTGCTCCCAGGCCTCTGATCATTCCTTGGAAAATTTAAAACTTCTTAGTAGTGATTAGAAATCATAATTGGAAACTGAAACATTCAGATGTAAACAGCAATGAAAAAGCTATATGTAAAAAACCTTAGTGGCAAGCCACTAAGGTGATACTTAGAGAAATAGTAGAGTTTCAAATACAAGCCCTTTTTACCAAAAGTTATTGCCCCAAACAGGAGATTTATATTTGTTTTCATAGGAACTCTCTCATTGTAGGATGTTCTCTTTCTCTTGAGCATGAAAGTACTGTCTAAGAAAGGTACATTGACCAGAAATGCCTTTAATCCATGTGGTTTTGGAGAGCTCATGGAGTTCATCTGAAAAGTGATTTAAGTGTAAAAAAAGAGGCTAAGAAATCTAGAACAGATCCGAATTTTAAAACTCACTTAAAAATAATACAGTAACACTGGATATTAAAATATGTTCTGGGGGAGGGGATAGCTCAATGGCAGGGTGCCTGCCTAGCATACAAAAGGTCCCGGGTTCAATCCCCAGTACCTCCAGTTAAAAAAAAAAAGTAAATAAAATGTTTTCCAACAGAACAAGGAGGGGAAAAATAATATCCTACCAATGTTTTATATAAATGGGTAGTTGTGGCCTGGGATTAACATTTTAGTGATAATTAGATTCAAAAAAATGCTCATGTAATTTGGAAAACAGTGTGATTCAGAAGTTTGATATAGATGCTCAGGTCTCATGTCTGATGAATGAGATTATTTTATACAATCCAGTGAAAATTATTTTTGAATACTCTCAGCTGGCAAAGTAGGGGGATCACTTTGTATTTGGAGTTGCAATGGGACATGTTTAGTTTATGCCCTTAATGCATGTATTAGGAAAAAAAGATGGGAAATTACTTAAGTAAACTTTAAATTTTCGGAATTAGAAAATGAGCTGCAGAGTAAAAGCCACCTGGTGAGAAGAAACATGAGGACAGAAATTAACAAAAGAGAAAAAGAAAATAGAAGATCGATAAAACTGAAAGCTGGTTTTTTGACCAATCAATGAAGCAAACTTCCAGCAAGATAAGTTACAAAAGGGAAGGCAAAAATTAATTGTGTTAGGAATAGAAAGGGGATCAGAGCTGTAGATGTGGTAAAGATATTAAAAAAAAAATGGAGAGAATGCTATGAATAACTTTCTGGAAATATGTCACCAAGACTTTTGGGAAAAGAGGATTTGACTTGGGGTAGGGATTTAAGCCATGTTTTAGCCATGTTGTCTTTGACGTATCATTTAGATATTGAGCAAGCCATATTAGGCAAGCAAGTCTGGAGATACAGAGTTGGGAGTTACCAGCTTATAAATGATGTGAAAGGTTGGTTTTGAGGCTGTTTTAAGACCTGAGACGAAGTCTTCAGTAGAGATGAAAAGAGGACATAGAATTGGAAGATAGATGAAGTACACTTAGGTTCATGAAAGTAGGCAATTACAGATAGAGAATATCATTTCTTAGCTAAGAGTTAAGTGACAAGTTAGGAAATGAATTTAATACTTCCAACTGAATTTCATATCCCAGTGTATTAGATAAGAAATTTCTTACGATGTGGAATTCCCTCTATAGAGAGATTTATTGACACACGATTGACTAAAATTTAAAGAAATGACCTAACTTTGATCCTTTGTTTTTATTTCAACTTGGAGAGTTTTCCATTTTGTTAATTGACAATATAGTTATAAAATTAAAAATTATATATTAATTTAGTTAATGTTAGTATAACAAATAAAATTTCTTGGCAGAGATATTACTTGATAAGCTGATTTTCAGGTAATTATCTAGTACACTTCTCACTATTAGATTTTCAAATAGGAATAATCATTTTTTCTAGACAACTAAATGGCTAAGAATGTTAGATCTTTTGGTAGTTTTGTAAGAAGAAAACCCAATTTTGTTAGATATTTGTAAGGACATTTACCCAAAAATAATATGTTGCTTTTCCTAGATTAAGATTTACTTCTGTTGCCTTAGTGAGAGAAGATATAATTTAACATTGGTCTTAAGGACAAATCTAAATTTCAGTGAAGGCCACTAGCTTGCTGGTGAGTAGCATGGTGATTGCTGGTGTGCAGACTGGCTGTTTTATCTCCTGTAGGTGAAAAAGTTACTCATCTATTTGTCTCTGCCTGGATTTTTAAACTTTCAAGGAGAAAAATAATTTCCTTTAAATAGTGATCTTTTTGTAGTTTACATTAATCAGTATTTCCCTTTTTCTTTTCTTTTCTTTTTTGTCTTTGGCAGTACAGAAGAAAGATTGAAAAGTGTTCCTGAGTTCATTTCTTTAGAATCCGAATCCATCTGTTGCCTCCTTCGCTGTCTCTCTGTCCACCTGGTCTGGGTATAGGGGCACGCTTGAGTCAAAGAGAAAGCAAGCATTTGGGCCCTTAGTAATCCTTTTCCTACTATATTTTGTCTGTAACTAAATTAAAACTTTCACTTGGTGATCAGTATGCTTTACCCTCTGTTACTTGAGATGTGCGCTGTTTTAAATCACAGATAAAAGTATTTTTAGAGAATGTGAGATGATAGAAGTCATTGAAAATCAGAATAAAATAAGAGTTCCATGTTAATTATAACATTTTAAAACGTGAGTTTAAAGCTTTGTTTTATCTATACAAATTATGTTATTAAGTAAAAATATTACTATATAAAAAATAATAGATCAATTATTCTTTCTTTAACAGAAGTTCAACAGAATTCATTAAGTGAATTTTTAAAGAGGGTGACAAAAAGAGAAGGAAAATGCCGAAACCAGTAAGTGAATTTTATTTCTCCTGATACTGCTTACTTAATAAAATATCAATAGCATTAAATTCCTTTTGAAACAAGACAGACTATTATGGTAGAGTTGTTGGGGGGAAAAAAAGCGCTGATATTATTGTTGTTTGTTTTAAGTTAATGTGACTAGAGTTCAGGGTTATATGGGCCAGTGACGAAGAGGTATGGGTGACATTGTAGTTAAGATTACTGTGCGCTGTGGGGTCCAATTTAGTTCTTATCCTCACTCTGCCACTTAATCTGAGTGACCTTTGTTAGATTAGTTCAGTCTCTCCGATTCTTAATTTCTTCATATATAAAATTGGAGACATTAGTTACCTCTCGGAGAGTATGTATGGTGAGGATTAGAAGATCCTTGCACATACACATCCAGTGCTCAGTAAATAGGAACTTACTGTTACACAGGAGAAAATAACGAGAGGTCAGAAGGGCCCATGCATTATTCATTTTCTCATAATTCTAGCTTTGATGCTGGTGACACCAGTACAAATGTTGTCTGTGGTCTTAGAGTTTTTAAGGGTATATGTATGTTCATTTTATTTAGTTATATATTATATATATTATAAATAATATTATTTAGCTTTATATAATATATAATTTGTGACTAAGGTTTATCCTTGTGTCTTAGGATAAATGGTCTTTTCTTCATCTAACAAAAAATTACTTTTTAAATAATTTTCTTCTGGCCAGTAATCTTTTTAAGAAAATCATTGGTTGTAGTAATTGAAACTTTCTGGCATGGATGTCACTTTGGAATTACAATCAATAGAAAGGAAAGGAGGAATTAAGTTTTTCTATTTACAGATAGCATGATTATTTATGTAAATATCCTCAGGAATCTACGAAACAACTATTAGAACAAATAACTGAATTTAGCAAGATTGTTGGACACAATGTCATATTTAAAAAAAAATTCAGTTGTCTTTTATGTACTAGCAGCAAAATTCAAAAAATGAAGTGAAAAGAATTCCATTTGTTACAGCATCAAAAAAGAAAATATTTAGGCATGAATTTATAGAAACCGTATAAGACTCTACACAGAAAACTTGTAAGAAATTAAAAAGACCAAAATATATAGAAAAATATACATTGGTCATAGGTATATCTAGAAAATATTAAGATAGATGAGTTTGAGTATTTTGGAATTCTTTGGATTTTAGAAAAGTGAATATACAGCATATTTTGACATACGACTTCCATCGGGATCTGTTGAATCACCTCAGAAACATTAGTTTTTCTATACATCAGTGTGTGAATAGTCATTTGAAGTGGGGTAAGTTAATTCACCAAATGGATTCATATCACTTTTAAGTTTTTGCTAGAAATTAGCTAGTAAACTTCAGTTTTCAATGCATTTAGGATCTCAAGGGATTGTGAACCTATATTTATAATAGCTACAAAAGCCATAATTATTTAGGAGAAATATATATTAACAAATGATTACTATTATTTTTATGGAGAAAGTCAGAAACACTTTTTTAAAAGATATTTAAAAAGACCAAAATTAATGCAAGGAGAGAACCATACTTATGGATAGGAAGGGTCAATATTGAAAAGCTGTCATTTTTCACCCCAAAGAGACTGTTGAACTTAGTGTAGTTTCCAGTTTAAACCATAATAGGGTGTTTTGAAAATTTACAGTTACATGTGGAGTCAAGAGTAAGAACAAAGAGATAAGAACAGCCAAACCGGTTCTGAAGATAGTTAGGGGAGACGCCCTACCAGATGTCAAGACTTATTTAAAGATACAGTAATTAAGACAGTATGGTTTTGGCAGAATAGCTAAATTGTCCCCCAGTGCAACAGAAAAAAGAGCACAAAATTAGACCCATACCTATACATGCTCGATCTGTGACAGTGTAGTCTTTGGGGAGTGAATGAACAAATGAACTAATATGTCATGTTTGAGTGTTTAGGTTAGTGCCTACCTGTGGAGGATTGGAGACAAATTCACGAAGAAGAAATGTACTAGTATATGCAACATTTTTTGTCATTTCTAGTTTTTAAAAAATTGAATGGTAGACTTACGGGTAAAGGAAAACTTTCTCTATTCGAAACGTTCTGACATCAAATATGTGGGTTTTCCATAGCAAGCAGTTACCCAGTTCAGTTGTGTGTCCTGCAGTTTAATTCATTTTGACACAACTACCCTGAGTTAGTGCAGACCCCACAGGTTAATGGCTCAGACTCACTAGACTGCTCCCAACTTCAGAAGCTAATCACACTTCTATCTAACTTGGCTAAAAATTTGAGAATTCTCACCATCTCCTCTTCAGGTTCTATAATGTGCTGTAACAGCTCACAGAACTCGGGGAACCACTTTACTTCCTATTACTGGTTAATATAAAGGATACTGATGAAGAGGACAAGGTCTAGAAGGGTCCAAGCAGAGGAGCTTCTTTCTGTCTTTGTGGAGTTTGGGGGTGCACCACCCCTCAGGTTGATGCATTCAAGGACCTGGAAGCTCTCAAAACCCCTTCATTTAGGGTTTTATGGAGGTTCCATTTCATAGGAATGATTGATTAAATCATTGGACATTGATGATGAACACATTCCCCAGCCTCTCCCTTCCTGGGAGGTTGGTGGGGTGGGTGGCTGAAAGTTCCAATCCTCTAATCTCTTGGTTGGTTTCTCTGGCTACCAGCCTCATTCTGAAGCTATTTAGGGCCCACCTAGAGCCACCTCATTAGCACACACTCAGGTATGGTTGAAAGGAGATTATTATGAATAACAAAAGAACCTTCTCTCACATATATTACTCAGGAAATTTTAAGGATTTTAGGATCTCTGTGCCAGGAACCCAGGATGAAGACCATATATGTATTTATTATTATATTACAATAGGTTTTATTTTATTATGCTTCATTTTCTATATATGTTACGTATATTTTATGTGTTCTAAATTATTATTTTAAGGAAGGAGCTCTAAGATTTATTTGATTGGAGAGGGTAATTCAGATAAAATTACATGTGCAGAGAGAGGTACATGTGGTTGTTTGAACAGAACATAAGGGGACATAAGTCTGATGTAGAGTTCTGATAGTGAGTTAAAGTTAAAAAGATAGATTTTTACCTTAAGTGAATTCTAGGTGAAGATGCTATTCTGGAGTAAAAATTCTTTTGGTTAAGGCATATTAAGTTTTTTTGTTTGTTTTTAATTGAAGTATAATTAGTTTACAGTGTAGTGTCCATTTCTGGTGTACAGCATAATGTTTCAGTCATACATATTATACATATATTTGTTTTCGTATTTTTTCATTATAGGTTACTGCAAGATATTGAATATAGTTCCCTGTGCTGTATGGAAGAAACTTGTATATCATATAAAGTTTTTGAAGAGATACTCAACTAGGAAGTTATTTACACACAAAAATTAGAATTTGAAAGAGTCTAGTAAATAAAAGGCAACAGATGAATGCTTTTTATAAAAGTGAAGAATACATTTGCCGTATAAATAAAACTTAAATATTTGATTTCTGTGTTGAAAGGCATGGGCACAGTGAATGACATTCAAAGAACTTGCAATTATACCTGAGTTTAAAACCTGCTCTGCCATTTGATGCCCATGTGTCCTTGGGCAAGTAATTGAAACTTTTCTGTAGAAATGAACTATTCTGTAGAAATGAACATAATCTAGTATTGTTGCAGTGGCAGATAAGACTATGAAAAGCATGTGGCCTAGTGCCTCCTATATTCAGTACATCAAAAATAAATATAAATACATCAAACTATCACTTTAACAGAGAAAATATTAAGTACACTGCAGAGTGGCTCTTTACTGCCTACACATTAAGCCACTTTATTTTATAAATCAGGTAAAAGTATTTCCTCATGCCTAATACTTAATAAGCATTTTCTCTTTTCTATTGATTATCCCTTTTGTTTTTATTGCAGATCAACGTAAGAGTAACTACAATGGATGCGGAGCTGGAATTTGCCATTCAGCCCAATACAACTGGCAAACAGCTTTTTGACCAGGTATCATTTACCGCATGAAGTATGCATTCTGACACCATAGTGTGGAAGCTGCTGCATAGTTCTTTTTATGTTTTTCTATGACTTTACTTGTAATGCAACAACGCAGCACTTGGTATGTTTCACAGTAGCTGCTCAAATGTTTTTCACAACTATAGGGATATTCTTTCTCATTCTTAGATTTGAGAGATAGGACTTTTTAAAAATAATTATTAGCAGATATTTATTTAACATATGATATGCAAATCATTGTAATGAGGATTAAAAGGAATTCAAAGATACTCTGCACAATCCATGAGCAGACTAGGTGGAGATCCTAGACAGAGGGTGTAGCCGAGCAGTGGGCTTGTGTATCCGTGGTGCAGAAAGCCAAACTCTTGACAGCGGGTGTTTGCAGCAAATACGGGCTTATTGCAGGGTGCCAAGCAAGGGAGTGGGAGACAAGCCTCAGATCTACTCCAGGTTGGTTTTTGAGTTAGGGTTTTTTTTTCAAGGGGGAAGAACAAAGAAATTGGGGTTAATCATCATTGTGTGACATTTCTTAATCATAGTTTCAGGAGTCAGGATGTCTCTGAGTTACGATTCTTTGGCCAAGTGGTCCATGGCTCCGGGGTCCGTTAGCTCTTCTTGCCCTGGAGAAGCAACCTGAGTGTGCATGTTAGTGATACCTGACGATACAGCAGGACTTTTACTGCATGAATGGTGTTATCAGCAACAGCAGTTTTAGTCATCTGACTCTGGCTGATTAATGTTCAGTTAGCACAGGATTGAGTTCAGAGGGGACGAGAAAGGGCATGCAGTTGGACAGAGAGATTAATCATAAACTCGGCAGGGGACTTGGCTTTGGGAGGACTTAGTTTCACGGGGATGGCAGGAGCAGAGGCATAGGCACCTGACTGCAGTTTGGTGCCCCAGGCTCATGTTGTGCTGGCCTGGAGTTAGAACGTGATGTCACTTTAAGGAACTTGGACTTCTGGTCTGTTTTTCTCACTCTGGAGTGCACATTTGAGCCACCCTGGGGAGCTTTAAAAAGAAGAGAAAAAAAAAGCAGTACTTGGAAACCACCTCAGGAGATTTTGATTTAATTGTCTGGGGCCTCCTCTAAACTATTAGTATTTGTTACTTAGGCTCCCCAGGTAATACTGTATATAATACTGTAAGTAATCAAGTTTTTCTGAGAAAAGAAGGAAAGAGATTGGTTACTAGAAATCAAGTGGTTGAGAAATGAAGTGATTGCAAAAAGGAGGAAGGTAACTTTACATACGAGCAGGAGAGCAGTACTAGCCTGTGATCCAGCTAACTGTTGAGCGTGGAGAATGAGAGCGAGAGTCTCTAGCGTAACAATCGCAAGTAACTTGGTCCATATCCTGGTTTTATCCAGTGTCATTCTCTGAATCTACATACCGATCCAAAATGTGATGAAAGAAAAATTTAAAAATTCCTGGAAAGGTGCTTCTTTTCTTGACAAAGTAGTAAGCTTAATCTCATGATTAGATAATTCGTGAACTTGAAAGCCTTGATAAGATGGAGTCTTTCTGGAAGAGGAAAGGCTTTTTTTTTGGTGTGAGTATGCCGAGTTTTAAAACCGCGTCGTAATAAGCAGCTGCGTGTACCGTACCTTGTAGGTGCTTCATCTTTGCGAGCTGATGCTCCTTTCTGTTGGTGCTTCTAGGCCTCCTGTAAGTACATACAGCCTACCTTGCATACAAATGTGAGTGCAGTTAGCATTTATTGTTCTCCATAGCAGGTTGAAATGATACTTACAGTGATTGAAATGTTTTGTGATAGTCAAAAACTAATCAGCAAGTAGGCGTTTTTTTGGTACTGGATAGTGAGAAGTTAAATTTTTGTAGTTTGTCGGGCAGAACTGCTCTGGTGTGGACACCAGGTCAGATGAAAGCTCGTCCATCACAGCGCAGGAGTGTGTAGTGGGGAGTGTGGGGCTGCAGCCACACTGCCTTCGGTCGAACCCCAGCTGCAGCGGTTCTGCTCTGCACAGTTACTCTTTTTGCTTCGTTTTTTTATTTGTGCGATTAGGGTGATACTCCTTCTGCAGATTTTTTGAGAACTAAATGAGAATCCATGTAAGGTACATAGAATAATATTTGATATACACACACGCACATCCATTTCATGTTGTGAATGAAGAGGTCTAAATTAGGGAGTATTGTTATCTGTTACGGGCTCTCAGCAGTTAATTCTTGGAGTCCCTGCTCTGTTTCCTGACAACTTCCCTTGAGTGCGAATGGCAGGATCTAAAAGCAGGCATTCCCTTGGGTGTGGCGAGTATCTTTGTGAGCTGTCAGGTGGGTAAGTTGAGGGTCAGCCCAGGAGCAGACCGAGGAGTAGAGGTCCTCTCAGATGAATGTGCCTGTAGTGAAGCCTCACCTCTGATAAGATGTCTGAGGCCAGCTGCTGTGTGGAGGGGCCCTGGTTGAGTGCTTGAGGCCCTTCGGTTTGCTCCCTTCACTAGCCTCCTCCTCCAGCTTCAGCCTATAGGCTGAGTAGTGATGTCCTCAAGGAGTACTCAGCATGATCTGTTAGGATGCAAGGAAAAATACTAAAATATTTGTCTTTATTTTTGTCTTTCAAACTTTCAAACATTTAAAAAATATGTTTTCTAATATCTTAGTATGGTAGCATTGTATAATTTGTAAATAAATATACACATACTGTAGTTCTGTGCCCCAAGTTTGTTTTTACTTAGTAAGTATGTGGTTAAACGTTTCCTAGAACAGTTTCAGAAGTGAGGAAAGAGCCACTGAGGAGTTGGGGCCTCTTGGAATTTCGTGCTGCACCCTCTGGCTCCTCCTGGTGTTGTGGGAGTCTGAAGGGAGTTGGGAGACTGCCCCTTGTGCCGCACCATGGCAGACCCCCTCACTCAGCAGCACTGTGACTCACACAGGGCCCGAGGCAGAAGCTGAAGCCTGCTGCTTTGTGCACTTCTCTCTGTTGCTCTTGACCTTTGTACGTTTCCTGCTCCTGCCACTCTGGAATGTTTTCTGTGGCTCTGTTGGAACTACCTATCTTTTGCCAAAATTAAATTATCTGGAATCTTCTTTGTCCACATTACAGTTTTGGTGGTTTGGCATTGATCAGCTTTTTTTTGCGTCAGTATGAATCTTTATATCCTATATCATCCAGAAATTTTTTTTTTTTTTTAATGTAGCAACCTTTCCTATCCCAGCTAATTTTTTTTCTAATTTTTAATTTTGTGTGTGTGTGTCATTTCAGTGAAATTTTTCAAAAGAGAAAGTAAACTGATGAGTTAAGAACTAATGTTGAATCTTTCTGTAAAGCTTTTAAAATCTTAGTGGACTCTCACCTCCCTCATTTTATTTTAAATATAAATTTTAAAAAATATATGCTTTTGTTGACATAATCCTGGATGTAGATCCCAGTTTACTGCTTTATTTACTCTGATACCTAGTACCTAACATTGGCTCATCATTCTTTGAGATGACATGGGTATTAAAAAGAATAACGCAATAATCCCTGCCCTTAGTTTTAAACAAAGAGAGTACATAGACACTTACTAGTAATACAGTTAATTTTGATAAAATAAATATTCTAATAGCAGTTTAGATAAAGAACTATGGGAATATCAAGGAACAAGTGGTTAATTTTATCCAAATGATAGATTTATTCACAGAGGCATGTTAGTTAAGCTGGGCCTTGAGGAATAAATCTTTTAACTGGTGGTAAAAGTTAAAAGAAGAAACACTGTGTGAGCAAAGGTATAGAAAGATAAAATTTATGGCACGTTCCAAGAGTGATTTCTTGCTCTGTGAGGGTACAACATAGAATATATTACAATGATGGGTGAAGGGAATGGGATGATACCAGCAGTTGGACAACTTGAGGTATGGTGTTTAAATGTCCTCGGAAACTCTTATCACCAAAATGATACTGTTTGCCTTGGCTGCCCAGTAGTGTAGTTGTGGGGGTAAACTGAAATGGGAAAGTGGGGTTCTGACAGCTCTGTATCTGTTCCTCAGATCCTTCTTGTTATCTGTTAGGGTCATGATGGGAGATGAGAAAGGAAAGGAGGTAGAGAAAGAGTGGATCAGGTAGATTGAAATGACACTACAAAATTTAGTAAATAAAACCTGAGTTTAAGTTTTCAAAAATGTTCCTTTAGTGCTCGCTTTGGCAGCACATATACAAAAATGCTCTTTTAATTAGCATGTTAATTTAGGAAAGATCTTTCCTGTAGCAAAGGAATGTACCTGTCATCCCTGTGTAGTTTTGTTCTCTTGAAATACAGAGCCGTCTAGTTACACTGTGAGTGCTGAACTGAAATTGACTTTGTTTTTCAGGTGGTGAAAACAGTTGGTCTGCGTGAGGTCTGGTTTTTTGGGCTGCAGTATGTGGACAGCAAGGGCTATTCTACATGGCTTAAACTAAATAAAAAGGTAAAGTGTGTATGATAATATTCAGCTAATAATTAAGTTACTTTGAAGTTACCACGATCATGAATTTGTGCCAGAAACACTCAGTGTGACTGATTCCAGGCCTCCTTTTGCAGATTATCTCTGTGAATCGTTAGTGGTGTCATGTCTTTTGATTTAGTAAGGGACCTTCAGTGGATCATCTTAGGGAAAAGAAATGTTTACTTTTCCTATTTGAAAACTTACCATGTAAGAAATGTTATTAGGTGTAACTTAGTACTTTGACCTTAATTTAAACATCTGCAGGATCAACTTCTCAAGAGGAATTTCAATTTGGTTAATAGTTAGGATCTGTGAGTTATGGGTCACATTCGTGAGCGTAGAATCTTTTTCTTACATAAAATTTCTTTTTACAGGTTCAGAATCCTACACGCTAGAATCTTAATAGATTTAGACTCTTATTTATGTTTCACATTCTACTTTGTTCCAAAAAGAATTTTATGTGGCTAGGTTTAGTTATTGTGACTCTAACGTTTTTGATTATACTTGAAATTACTGTTTCAGGTGACACAGCAAGATGTAAAAAAAGAGAACCCTCTGCAGTTCAGATTTAGAGCTAAATTCTTTCCTGAAGATGTTTCTGAGGAATTAATTCAAGAAATAACCCAGAGACTTTTCTTCTTGCAAGTTAAAGAAGCTATCTTAAATGACGAGATATATTGCCCGCCAGAAACTGCAGTTCTCTTGGCTTCCTATGCTGTCCAAGCCAAGTATGGAGATTATAATAAAGAGGTTCATAAGCCAGGGCTACCTGGCTAATGACAGACTCCTACCCCAGCGGTAAGCGAGACACATTCTTGTGCTATATTGTCTAAAAGTTAGTATTTCAGAAGTTCGTAAATGGTTGTGATTTGTTTGCTTATTTGTTGATGTTTTAGGTTGTAAGTTGCCAGCTGCATCAGAGAGTGTACTTTTAAAAGTCATGACCCAGAAGCTACATAGACCTATATACTCTGTGATTACCTAAACTTCTGCCTCTTCTCACTCCCATAAGATAAGCAATAAATGAAGGCAGTGATCATTTGGGCTTAGGGGAGGACATAATGTTGCTACTTATTAGTAAAAACTCTCACACAGGTAAATAGGTACATAATAAATACTTTTGAAAATAATAAGTGCCAGGCTGTATTTCCTCCATAGAATTAAAATTAAGTTTCAAACTTTTCAAAAGACTTCTTTAAACTTGATCTTCAAACTCCTAGTCTAGTGCCCTGTTCTCATCTACTGCCCTTATTGTTATTGCGCTGAGCTGGAGTCTGCTCCCAGATGGGCAGCAGAGCCAGTCCCCTGACACCGGGCTGTGTGAAGGAAGGTACAGCATTTATTGCTGGGCACCAAGCAAGGGAGTGGGAGACAAGCCCTGGGTCCACTCCCATGTGGTCTTTTGAGATGGGGGTTTTTCAAAGGGTGAGAACAAAGAGGCTGGGATTGAGCACTGTCTTGTGACAGTTTGGGAGTCAGGGTATCTCTGGTTTATGATTCTCTGGCCAGGTGGTTCATGGCTCAGGGGCCTGTTAGCCCCTCTTGCCCTGGAGAAACAACCTGTGTTTGTGTGTTAATATCTGTAATAACAGTTTTAGTACATTTAATGATGTCGTCGACAACAGCAGTCAACAGTCATCTGACCATGGTTGATGAGTGTTCAGTTATCACAGGATTGAGGTCAGGGGACAGACAGGAAAAGAATAAAGTTTTGGTAGAGAACTTAATCAGAAACGCAGTAAGGGAACTTGGTTTTATGGGTACTCAGTTTCAATATAGCAATTATTTTAGAGTTGGCACAGCAAAGGAAAACAGCATTAGCAGAAGACCTAGGTTTCGAATGCTGATTCTGCCCTTTTTTCTACCCTTCGCTAATTATGTGGCCTTAGGTACGTATCCTCTCTGAGCCTGAGTATCTGAATATGCAAAATGGGGACAGAAGTTTTGCTCTGTCTGCCTTACTGTTTATGATTATAGTTCATGATGTGTATGGTTTACAGTTTCAACTGTCAAGTGTGATACGAGAGTTGGTAGTAGTATAAAATCTAGAAAGTATAACATCAAATATTACTTTTAAATATCTCAATTCTTAGTTATAGTAGCATACGTGATACTGAATCACATTAGGGTGTACATGGAGGTTTTTCTTTAGAACCCAGAGAGAAGTTACTATTCTTACCTCAGATTTGTGAATTTCACAATTTCTGTTTAAATGCAAAACTGTGTATTAACCTTAAATTTCAGTTCTGTGTTGCTTTCTCATAGTTTTAAGTGCTTAGGTGGAGTTTCTTTTTCATAGGTACTAAATATGAAGAAACACAAAACTACTTTGTGTCCATTAAGTACGGTAGCTTTAATAATTGGTTATTAAATCTTACACTGTTCTGCTCTTTAGTATTATAACAACAATAGTTATTTTAGAGGGTGAAACGATGCATGTTGTTCACTGAAAGAATCAGAATTATGAGATGCTTGTAAGTCTGTTTCTGATTATTACTCCAACCCTAAATTCCTGTCTTAGATTTCTTTAAGCGCTGAATTGAGTAATTGATTACTGGTACAGCAGAGTTTCATTTCACATAAGGATTAGTTTTTATTTAATTGAGGTATAATTTATATATAGTAAAATGCCAGCAGAATTAGCTTTTAAATCAGTACATAAGGTAAATAGTATATATAAATAATCAAAATTACCTTTAGAATTCTTAATTGTTTATAAAATAGGCATACTTTATCTCAACAAGTATAACAAAGATAATTCTTTCAGTGTTAGATCAGATTGCTGCTTGGTTGAGTACCAGATGAAGTAACTGGCTTACATTTAACAGTCATGTGATTTAAAAATAATTATTTTTTAATACTAGAATCAAACTTAAGCACAATTAATTTATTTTAGATGCATATGTGCTATAACCCATTCTGTTTAAAAAAGAACAGCACATGCTGTTCAAGATTTGTCTTTAACTTTGAAGGTCCTTTCAGATGTTCTTCAGGTTGTTAGTCTCAGGAGGACTAACTCAGGCTTAAAGGAGACTTACTCATAAAGTCAGAAAACTAAGTTCTTGATTTAGAATGGAGGAGAGCCCTTCAGTATTGGCTTATTCTGTATAATGGTGTGTAGCATACTCTTATCACTAAGTACCTGGGGGAAGATTAGAAATCAGGTTATTTGGTGATCCTAAACCAAAAACAATAATTTGATGATTTTGATGGATGTTTATAATTCGTGTATTGAGAAACCTAGATAAGCAGTCTGTTCTCCCACAGTAGAGTTCAGCAGTCTGGCGGTGTGAATGATCAGCTCCACCAGACAGTATCCCTCTCTTTTAAAAAGAGCTAGCTATACATACATGTTTATGTACCAAGTTTCTGACTTAGGTATCTGGGTGGTTGGTAATAACCTTTTCAAGGTAAGAGGAGAAGGAACACATTTTGGAGGAGGAAAATTTTAGTTTTGAACCTACTGAGTTTGCAATATCTCCAGTGTAAGAGGAGTTTCAGTACTGTTGGGGTTGTAGCCAGATTGTGGTGGACCTGGGGGAACAGTGATGTGAGGTGTGGAAATGAAGGGTGGTGAAAATGGACAGTCCTCAAAAGAAGTTTGGCTGTGAAAATGAAAAGAGTAGGGAAGCATGAGTTTATAGACATGTTCATTAAAAGATGGAGAAGAATTGACTTAATGCTTTTATTCACTCTATAAATTTTTGAGTACCTCTTCAGGTGCTGTCACTGAGCATAAGTGGTGAGCAACCTGAATGTGGTCTTTGCTCTCTTAACACAAATAAGTATACAATTGTACCTCATTTTATTGCACTTTGCCTTATTGTGCATTGCAGGTACTGTGGGGTTTTTTTTTTTTTTTTAAACAAATTGAAGGTTTATGGCAGCCCTGCATCAAGCAAGTCTTTCAGTGCTGTTTTTTTCCAGCAGCTTTTGCTCACTTCATTTCTGTGTCACATTTGGTAGTTCTTGGAATATTTCAAAGCCTCCACCAGCAAAAAACTTACGACTCCCTGAAGGCTCAGATGATGGTTAGCATTTTTTTTTGGCAAGAAAGTATTTTTAAATAAAAGTATTTAAATTGTTTCTAATAGACATAAAGCTATCGCACACTTAATAGACTACAGTGTAATGTAACCACAACCTTTATATGCATGGGGAACCAAAAAAATTCATGTGACTGCTTTATTGAGGTGGTCTGGAAATGAACCTGAAATATCTCCAAGGTATGCGTATGTCTGATAATACATGTGGGCAGGGGACAATAAATGATGGAGTGAAGATCTTGAGAAAATAGAGGGAGAAGTCTTTCAAAAGCCCAGATAGATTTCAAGCCAAGTGGGACAGATCAGCCTTTCGCATGGAGGGGGACTCCTTTGTTCTGGACAGAAGGAAAAATGGGTGGGAATTTGGGGATACTTGCAAACCGGTCATACAGATTAATAATACAAGCACATTACACAAAATGCAAACAGAGGAGATTTGAAATGCAGGATATAAGAAGCTAGAACATAAATCTGGTGGCATCCAATTTAATTAACCCATACCTCCAGATTTAGTGAACATTTTAATACCTGCAATTGGCTATGCTGATTACGCCCTCGAGGCTTGCCTCCTGGAGAGCTCAGAGGCCAGATGGCAAGACAGCAAAAATGCGGAAACTGAAGTGCTATAGGGAGGAAGACAAAAATCTCCCAAAAAGCAGGAGCTTAAAAGAAGATACATAGAAGAAGAGGTGTGTATTAAGACAATGGGAGCTGAGACCCCATTAAATAATCTACTCTAAATAGTGAGTAATTTGTCCAAGGGAAGATTCTATCCCAAGATTTCTTTATACTGCCAAGAAATCATGGGTTTACCATAAATTTTTACATAGTAAAAAAATAATACTTTAACACCACCACTTTTTCTGTCAGTAAAATAGGATCTGAGGATTCACTAATAAAGATGGATAATTATCATCATCATTCCCAAGGAGACTAAAATACATAATCAGTACTGAATGTAGCAGGTAAATTATGTGCATATTGAATTTGCTCATTTCGTGTGAAAATACTGGTAGTTGAAAATAAGAATGTATTTGCTGACATTTGAAAAAGAAACACTGGAAGGATACAAAAGAAAAAGTTATTTGAAGGGTGACGGTAGTGAAAAAAAAAAGGCTTTTCATTTGTTTACATTTTATATAAAGTATTATTTATAGAAAATAACAAAATTACATTTAGCAGCAAAAAAGTAAATGTACAGAGTCAAAGAAAAATTAAGACCCAAGAATTCTGATTTTCAATCTTTCCCTCTCTAATTTTTTGAATTAATAATGAGAAAGTCATTTTTCCCTTTTTCTGGCTTAATATTTTATTCATTTCAATTATTTGAATTTCCATAAACTATTCATATAACTATTTAAAAAATATGTATTATTTAAAATAATTTCAGGATCCTAGAATCTTTTTATTTTGTGATAATTGTAGATTCACATGCAGTTGTAAAAAATGATAGCTCATCCTGTGTATCCTCCTCCCAGCCTTCCTTAATAGTAATGTCTTGCATACCTTCAGTACAGTATCACAGCCGGGATGTGACGTTCATACAGTCCACTGACTTTATTCAGGTTTCAGCAGTGTTATTGCAGTCATCCGTGGGTATGTGTGCATTTGTTAGTTCTGTGCAGTTTTAGCATGTGTATAGATTTGTATGACCACCACTGTCAAGGTTTTAATGATTCTAGACTTTAAAAAAAATACTGATTTTGAATCTTAAAGGCATTTTCATAGATTTTTTTTTTCCTTACAGTGTTTTGGAACAACACAAACTGACAAAGGAACAGTGGGAAGAAAGAATACAGAACTGGCATGAGGAACACAGAGGAATGCTAAGGTATTTGGGTGATTGTTTTCTTAGTGTTTTTTCCTTAAAAGTATTTCTTTTCCGTAACATTTATTATTGCATCAGATTATCCCCAAAAGATGATTTGACTTATATGAGTAACTATAAAGCACTAAATTTTAATCCAAAGTGTTTTTGTAATTTATTTGGTATTAGATACTTTTACTTAGATATATTCAATTTATTTCAACAGGGAAGATTCTATGATGGAATACCTGAAGATTGCACAAGACCTAGAAATGTATGGAGTCAACTATTTTGAAATAAAAAACAAAAAGGGAACTGAGTTGTGGCTAGGCGTTGATGCTTTGGGTCTGAATATTTATGAACATGATGACAAGTAAGTTTAATTAGATGCATAGTGACCTGGTCATTATTCGGCTTTAGTCTTAATGTTTGTAAAAGTTCTTTTTGGGGTTGATTACTCTTAACTGCTTTTCTTTCCCCCTAAATAAAAAGATCAGTTAATGCTACATAGGCATTCAGATAGCTTACTGTTTTCTCAACATCTTGTAGTTTGAGTTTTACTTCTCAAGTGTATTTATCAAATAGAATGATACACTTTTATTTGAAGTATGCTTCTTGATGTCTTGTGAGTTATGTCTAGTGACTTAAAATATTTTATCTCAATAAATGGAGAATGATTCCTTAAATGTTATTCCTAGCATGTGAGTTGAAATTGCAATTAACATGTATAAGAAATCAGGAACAAGGAGACAGTGAAATAATGGATGTATGATTTACTATATTTTGTAACACTTTTTTTGAACGTTTACCTTGTAGGAATTGTTTTGAATAGTTTTGGACGTTGATAAAGTAGAATATCGTTGTGCTATGTGTGGTGAACAATGTAATTTTATTTTGAAACTGACCAGGTATTAGTTTTTATATTATTATGTAATACATCAGGCTCTTAGAGCACTTCTTAGTGATGGTAGCTAGAATCGCTTTCTATCTCCCTTTAATTTACTGTATCACATGAGCAGCCAAGCCTGTGCCAGTAAGACCTTCTCCTAAGACATTTCTTTTTATTCTGCGTTGGCTCCAGAATTTTATTGTCATTAGTATAGGCATCTAATAAGATACATGTTTATAAGCATATATAATAACTCCAACAAAAGAGAGAGCATTTTACTAATTTTACTCTGATACATTTTTTTCATATATTACAAAGCAAGTTAAAATGCTTTATCATTCAGAAGAGAAAATTTTGAAAAGCAAAAATGACTTCAAGAGTAATTTTTGTGGACAAAATTTTTCCTTTTTTTTCTTTCTTTAAAAAATCTTGGGATTAGTTTCTGTTAGAGTCCCCACTATAGTTATGGATACAGATAAGGATGGGGAGTGTGAAAGAGAAGGGCTAGCTCGAGATGGGAGGGATTAGGAATGGGGATTCTGGACAACCGGGACTTTGGTCTTAACTGAATGGTTCAGTTTCTTCTTATAATGAGAATATATTCATCTTAAGAGATGCTCTCATTTTTTAAGGTTAACACCTAAAATTGGTTTTCCCTGGAGTGAAATCAGAAATATTTCATTTAATGACAAAAAATTTGTTATAAAGCCAATCGACAAAAAGGCACCTGTAAGTAAAATTCTTCTGTTTTATGTATTAACTCTTTAAATTTCTGCCACTTTGCCATGCTATATCACTTGAAGAATGGCATTATTCATTTCTTGAATTGCTTCTAAGGAACATTCTCTACATAGTTTAACTTTCCCAATGATGAAATAATGAATATTATTAAAAATACAAGCTTTTAATCTTTTTACAACATATAAATTATCAGAATTTTATTTTAACTGAGATTTAACTGTAAAGTAGGTAATATTTATTAGGAGGTGATTGAAAACAATCACCATTCCTATTTAAAAAGGAATGTTTTTGGTGGCTAGACTGTAGTAGACGTAGCCCTACTCTAAATTACTTGTTTATAAAGCTTTGCACTATGAGCTTTGCATTAGGAGCTTTGCATTTGTATTTTCATGACTCAAAGCCTTGAATTTAAGAAATCTTTATTTTTAGATAGATTTTTTTTTTTGATTCCTCTAGTGTCAAATATACGGTAGTATTTTAACTCTGTTAGTTATTGGAAAGACAAAAAGATGTGGAGAACATTTGTAGGTTAAAAAACTTAACACCCTGAACAAAGGTGCAATTTTGAGATTAATGGCAAAAGGCAAAACAAACCCCAAAAAACTCTCCTCTGAGGTGAAGGAACAGAAGGATGCCTCTGATTGCTTTGGAGAAGAAAAAGACTGAATGACATTTAATGCATTGAGAGGATAAGAACATTAGCTTCTCCACGAAACTGGTGGGCAATGAAAAGGTGAGGAGCCAGTTACGTGAAGATACGGCACACTCACGAGGAGGGAAGAACTTTTAGGATTTCGGAACTATGTGTAACATGACATTAGAATTCATAGCACAGGTTGAAATTTGGTACAGCTTATTGTGGGAAGATTATCCTTCATGAAGATTCTAAACTCAGACTGCTTCACGTTTAGGATTTTGTTTTTTATGCGCCTCGTCTGAGAATCAATAAGCGGATTTTGGCCTTGTGCATGGGGAACCACGAGCTGTACATGCGGAGGAGGAAGCCCGACACCATCGAGGTGCAGCAGATGAAGGCGCAGGCCAGGGAGGAGAAGCACCAGAAGCAGCTGGAAAGGTACGGGGTGTGCAGCCTGGGATTTACAGCGTGCTCATCAGTTTCTTTAACATACTCCAAATTTATATTTTTACATTATTTTCATTGTATTAAAATTGAGTGACAGTATTATCACTGTCCTCTTGTAAAACGAGTATGTGTAATTTTCAAGTTAGAAACCTTTTGACAGCTGTTTCTGAGAAAACAGCTTTTCATAACTTCACAGATGTGCTCATCTTCCATTGTACTTGCTTTTTACTGACAGTCTTGGGAATGGATGTAGTAGTTTGAAATTTTCAGGTTTGTTTTGCCTGTGACTTGTGTGTCTTAAATATTCAGCACGTTCTCACCTATTTTGCTTTGAAACAATGTCAGTAACATGGCAGAACTGAAGTGAAGAGTCACCGTGCAGAGTAGCGTAACACCGGCACCCCTGCCAGCGACTCTGATCCTGAACTGTGGTTCAGTGAGTCTTTGAAAAGAGATAGATGTTAAGTATATTAAATTGAGATTTTTGAAATGGAAAATATTGAATAAAATCCTTGTCGACCCTGGAACCACAGTACTGGGTCTAGCAACATCATTCCCAAATTTGATTCTATATTAATTTAAATTCTAATTAATTAATTGAAAAAAATGTAGAGACCAAATTAAAGTTCGCCTTTATTGAGGAAATCTTTGTAGGATAACCTAATCGTAGAATAGAGTAGGCCCGCAAGAAAACAGACTTGAGGCGCCCTAAGCACCATGTAAACGCTTGTGGGAAATAGTGTGATTTAAATCTAGTAATTAAATAGGCCCTCCCTGAGATAAAATTTTGTGACCTGTATTTTTAGTGTTTGTATTAAATATATATTTTTCTTAAATCTTATGTGTAATTCAGGTATTTTATTAACTCACATTGCTCCCCTCAAGTTGTTTGCCTTAGAGAAGTTTACTGCTTCACAAAATATTTTTTATACAGGCATGAAGCTTTCCAGTGATTCCGGACCCCAGCACCAGAGATACTAAGTTGGATTGTAATTTGGGGCTGTTACCTTGCACTGCTTTCATGGCGCGTAGGTCACATTGTAGTTCTAGTCTTACATACTTTCTAAAACAGTTCTTTATTGGGCTTTCCTTTCTCTCTTCTTATCCAGCATAGCCTTTCCCTCCATCTCTCTGAAAGAAAAGCTTTTTCTTTTATTCTCTCTGTGTCACCCCTCTTTCTCCCTCTCCTTCCCATCCCCCTCTAAGGTCTCCTGTCATGAGTTAAATAACAACTTATGTTTCATACTCATCAAGCCATAACATGCTAACTGTTCTGCTTGTCTAAAATGTTGATACATTATTTTCATTCTTCAATACATTTGTCTTGTTTGTGCTTTATTTCTCACACATAGAGAGGACTGCTATTTGGCTTCTGGTACATGCAGTGTGAGTAATTAATACCATTTGGGGAGGGGACTGTATTTTAGTTTCTGTGAGGCCTCGATGAAAGTGGAATATTTTAAGTATCTTTCTCTACCCCCCCCAGTAACAACCCCGTGATTCCTTTCTTGGATTCCGTGAAAGGTCCCAACCTTTCATTAGCAAGCATTTATTGACTGCTTTGTACACAGGAGGAATTCAGTAACTGTTTAATTCATTTGAGTGCCTAGAGGATGTTTTATATTAGTCCAATCACATAGGGACTGGCAGTCTTTCAGAAATGGCATGCCAGCCCTTCACTTACTCCCTGCTTTACAGGTCAGAGAGAAATGATGGCTGTGTATGTAGAAACAAAGTAGCCAGCAGGCGCACTTGGGGGCTGCTCAGGGGTGTGCCGCCCTGCTGCTGCCCTCTCCCGGGCCAGGGGAGTCGTTGGGAACGGGGAGCAAGGAAGCCCCTTTCCCTGCAACACCTTGGCATGTGTGGCCGTATTCTCGCCTCACAACTCTTACAACTTCTTTTTCTTAAACAGTGAAAGTGACATACACCATGTGTGCTCTGAGTTCGCATTTTAGAGTCAGATACCTGCGTGCCAGCTGGGGGGCAGCTGCGGGGTACTCTGTATCATGGCTGGCTGCTTGTGTCACTAGGACTCAGCTGGTGTCATACAAAGAATACAGGTTTGGAATTAGATAAATGTGGGTTTGAATCCTTTTCTGATGTTTGTTGAGCAGATAGCTTCTGAGCCAGTGTTCTCTTGCCTTTACTTTGAAAATAATAGTCCTGCTTTCAAGGCTTGTTGTGAGGAGTGACGTCAGTATACAGACATTTAGCAAAATACCCGGTGCTTGATAAATAGGAGCTGTTACAGTGATTCTTTGTATTATGAATACATAGTCTGAATAGAAGTTGAATTATGTTAGTTTTTAATTTTCACTTAAAAATGTAATTGGGCCCATCTGATATCCTTTAAAAAGTATTCTTAAATATTGTAATTTTTGCATGTTAGTATAGAGAATTGATAATTAATATGTTATTTATGTTCTTAAAATAGAACAACTTGGTCAGACCTGTGTGTTTCCAAATCCATACTCTAAAAATAGTTACGTCTTGGTTTAGAGTAATCCCACGAGGCTTTGATAAGAAAATGCACAGCATGCCTCGGGGCTGGCGAGCAGACCAGGTTTGTCCTCCCAAGCGAGTGTTCAGGGGAGAAGCAAGCTTTCTCGTTCCATAAGGGAGACAAGACAGACCTGCAAAAACGGGTATCACCAGGGGAATGTGGAGAGCCAAAGGCGTTTGTATTAACTGAGTGGGGTGTTGGTTGGTGATGGCTGTAGTCAGGGGAGAGCTCTTAAAAGATACGAGGCACAAGCCTTCAAGATTGCAGCACAGAGTAAACCTTGCAAAAATGCTGTAAATATCATAATCAAGTTAAATATCTGTCATACATTTATTCTGTTTTCTAGTTCAAAGACTAAATTTTTTCCCCCAACTTGCCTTTTGTTACCTTCAGTCTTTTCTCCTGCTTCCTTATTTCCTTTCTCTCCGTCCTTGAGGAAGAACAAATGAGACATCAATAGGGAAGAGCTCAGTGACACCAGTGCCCGGGTCCAGAAGGGGCCGTCTGGGCGCCAGAGCTGGACCTGGAAGGTTCTGTATTGCCGTGGCCTTCACTCTTGAGACCTGGTTTGTGGTATAAGCCCTCATGGAGTGTCTCAGGGGCCTCAGGGAGGGAGGTCACTGTCTTGGAGAGCTGTGGCAGCGCTGTATGTGACTGAGCAGAGACCGGGAAGTGACCGGGGTAGGCTGTTCAACCTCTGAGGGTGGCAGGCAGCCTGGCATGGGAAAGAGTAGGTCTTACCATACTAGCAGTCACTTGAAAAGTGCTGTGCTCGCACGGACAGCCTGCCTCTTTGGCTTTCTAAAGAACACAGAGAGGGCAGCAGCCTCTGTGGGGGCCACCAGGTCCTTTGTCTTGCTCAAGGAAATTGGGAGACACAAACATTTCTTTAAGCCTCTGTCACCTTGGTCTTCCAGAGTGGTGGGGGCTCTCAAATCCTTAAGTCTCTTGCCTGTATACTCCGTGGATTGACTTGGATCGGAAGAAGGAGGTGAATGTGCTGCAGAGCGAGCGCCAGATCTTGCAGGGGAGAAGGTTTAGTTGTTGACTCTTACTTCTGGCTGTTATGGAAGTACCACAATTTGTAGGGAACTCCAGAACAGAGGTGGGACTCCCCTCACGTGAATGAAGTCCAGGCCCTGGATGATTAGATGCCGTCAGGATTCATTAAAACCAGTGGGGGAGATACGGTCACCCTCACGAGCACCAGGAGGTCACCGTCAGTCGTCTGTCTTGCTGACTTGTCATGACTTTACCTGTTTGCTGCACAACTGGATGCTCTTTTTGTGTTGGAGGCAGATGGGTACTAGGAGCTGCAGGAATTTTTAAATTAAGGTTTATTGAGTAAGGAAAAATGAACTTTGATAATAAAACTTAGCTAGTAAGCTTATCAGAGACTACAAGTTGAGAAACCACATGGTTTGGGCCTGAAATTCAGAATTGACATAAGATGGCAGTGATGTTTTGGGGAATATTTAGGCATATCCAGGTAAGTTTTAGAGATGAAGTCATAATTGATTTTTTTTTAACTAAAAATTGTTTCCAGTAGGCAATATTATCTAATAATTAACATGATATCTCATATAACTCTTACTCATCATAATACTTCTGGCCCTCAGCATAGAGTCTGACCCACAGTAGGCCCTTGGTGAATGTTTGATGAATGAATTTGGCTGTATTTTTTTAAAAAGTCTCATTAGGCCCATGGCAGATGCAGGTGAATGACAGAAGCGCTCTTTCCCTCCAGGCTCTCAGGGTGATCTTTTTAAATAGCATTAGGATACGTGCCATCATCTATGTCAAAGGAGGTAACACTGATTTGTCATCTTGTATCTAAGTGTAAGTTGCTGCTATCCTAGAAATTAAACTTGTATTAGTTAATTGTTAATGATTGCTGATTGTTGCCCTTCCAGGATATTTAGCTGTTTCAAGTAAAACAGCCTGTGTACGCTCATCAGTCCTTTGCCGTGTCCCTCAGTGGAAGGCTCCTGCTGATCTTGGGTGTGGCAGCTATGCAGTTAACTTATTTTGTGCTGACATGCAGTTGTTGTCAGAGTTCTTTTAGATAGTCATTGACTTTACTTACTGTGATCTCACAGTAAGAAATTCATTATAATTCTGTGTATGTGTGTGTAAAGGTGTAGCCCTATTTTCTTATGTTTTTTTTTTTAATGCATCTGAATACAGTGTGGGAAAATGTTTTATGCTGTAGTTTCTTGGTTGATTCACAGTTAATATTTAGGTTCCACGTGAATATTTTCATATATTAATTTGTAACAGTGCAGTTGCAATTTGTTTTAAGGGCGCAATTAGAGAATGAAAAGAAGAAAAGAGAAATAGCAGAAAAGGAAAAGGAAAGAATAGAACGTGAAAAGGAAGAGCTAATGGAACGTCTGAGGCAAATTGAAGAACAAACAATGAAAGCCCAGAAAGGTAAAAGTTTCTTTTTAACATTGGATCCAAACTGTTATTCTGTTATCAGATAATAGTATTTCTTACTACTGTTAAATCATATTTGTCTTATATGGAATAATTACATTTAATTGCCAAATCAATACTTAGTGGAATTACATCATAAATATGTTTAAGGCACATTCAGCTATACAGTGCTCATATTCTTTCTCTTTCATTTATTTAAACACTAAAATTTTTTGTGTATTCTTACTATAAATGACTATATATCTATTCCTGTTACTATTCAGGGTTTCATAAACAAAAACACATTTTCAGTGCTCTCTGGCATTTAAACAAAAGCTTTTAATGGATATTTAAGTACTTTAAGGCATCTGAGTAATTTAAGGCATTTTAAGCTGTTCTGACTACACTCTTCTGGAACTCAGTTTCTAACCTTTGTTTTAGTAGATTAAAAAAAATGCACAACACACAAAAGGTTGTTTTTGGTAATAGGTTTGGAAGATCCTACTTCCCAGGACTAAGTAACCAAAGTGCTACAGTGTATATGTTGAAAGGATGCATTGATTTAGAGAGAGTGGTTTATATGAAGTAACACTAGAGTATCCTACTTTCAAACAACAAATAGTGAGGAGAACAAAAGAGAAAAGATTTTGAGCAAAATAAGGGGTTTTGCTCCTTCTTAATAAGCAGTAGGGTCTAGAGGATAACATGAAGTCCACCCTGTTTATAAAACCAGAATTAATGCCTGCTTTCCCCGCCACTAGTACAGCCAGCCATTCAGTTCTGTTGGAAATAGCCAGTAGTCTTGTCTGAGGTCTGTTTTCATTCTTGCACCAGCTACCATCGTGAGAAGATGCTCTTGAGCAGTGGTGGAATAATTTGCAAATGAGTAGCTAGAGAAGTCAGTGATAGAAATTGTTATAAATCCACAATCTGGTTCATCATTCCAATTGCAAGATGAGTGGAAATAGTATTTCTAAGAGAAGAGACAGAAGAAACCTGGATTTTATTCTAACTCATTAGAAGCCTCACTTCTTGGAGCTAGAAATTACTTAGTTCAAAGCCCAGAGGTAGCAAAGAGACTCGCTCACAGGCCGTAACATAAGGGCAGACCTTGTTTCCCAATACGTCGCATGCATGGGAGCAAAGCCTGTGTGGTTGGCAGAAATGAGATGTATACATAAAAGCGAGGTAACACGTCCTGGGCGCCACGTGAAGGGTGTAAGCAACACCATTAGAGGAAGAATGCTGGGGAAAAATCTGGAACCTACTAAAGTGAATTTTTCAAAAAAATGAAAGTTTAAAGAAATTTATGATACTGACCTGATTTTAGAGAAAAGTTGAATGATAGCCCTCCTTCATTTGCATGGTTTCTTTTCTAAGAGAAGAGCTATTTACTAAACCTTTCAATCTCATTTATTTAGGATGTATAATAAAAATATTAATGATTTACATAAAGAAAAGTACTCAAGTAAAGAAGCACTAAGGATTATGAGGAAGATAGACTGTAAGAAAGAATATAGATCGTCCCTGTCAAGACAGTTCCAGATGAGTCATCCTCAGGCAAAGGACACCCAATTTTTTTGTATTTTTTTCCTAATAATAAAGCTTTTCAAAGCCGTCCTAAACTCTGCATGGTTGTCTTGTAATTTATGCTAAGTTTCTCATTCAGATGCAGTGCCTCTGGCCATATCTAAGTCATGATACTTAATAGATAAACTTGAAATTTTTTTGAGAAGAAACTTTTATACTTCATTATTGTCATTTTCTTGAAAAGAATTTTTTATTGAAGTCATTATTAATTGAAATGAGTCATAAATCAATAGAACCATTCCAGCTTTTTACATTCCCATAATTCATTCTTGTTAAATTGGCTTTATCATTCTTTTAACCATTTTTTAACATATATTGTTGACTATATGTGAGATATAATACGGCCAAACTTGCATTAAGTTACTGTTTCAACAAATATCAGAGTGAATTTCTACCTTCAGGGAAGAGCTGGGGAGTAGTGATGTCATTCTTCCTGGTACGTAGGAAGCCCTAGTACTCAGTTAAGTCCCCCTAGTGCTGCGCTAGGCACTGTTCTGGGTGTTGGGGGTACAGTGCTGAACAGATAAGGTCTCTGCTCTCAGGTAGCTTACATTTTACTGAGGAAAGACAGAATAATAAAATTAACATAATAAAAATCATTTTATGTAGTTTTAAGTGCATTGAAGGAAGTAAGCAAGATAATGTGATAAATGTAGTGATTGTGAGCAGGAGGGGTTGTCCGCTTTAGATGCACATTAGGAGCCAACTTTAATTCTGTCATTAAGTGAGAATTTGACCATAAGAAATCATTTAGCCTCTAGATTTCCTTAGGTTCCCAATTTCTGAAATGGAAGTAAATAATGCCTAGTTTAGCTTTCTGAGATTTTTTTTGAAATTTAAAGTTATATTAAAAATTTATTTTGTATATATATATAAATAGTAATGTGCATATCTCTTAGCTGTAAGGCTCAATGAATTTTTAGAAAGTGAATTTACGTTTCTGACTACCCAGAACAAGACAGAACATTACCTGCATTCAGGGAATCCCCTTGTGTCCCTTCCCAGTCATTTTTTCATCCCCCTGTGACTTACATCATTCTGCTTTATATCATCATAAAATTTAGTCTGAACGTATTTTTTTCCTAATAGCTTTGTTGAGATATAATTCACATACCACACAATTTTATTAACTTGAACTTAGCATAACTTCTCTAGTCTTCTCCTAATTAAATTCCGTAACCACCTACATCAGTGTACTATTGAGAGAAACAATTTATTCTAGTAACCTTTCACCTTAGTCCTGAAAGAGTGGGGGTTTTTAACTTTTTTTTAAAAAACAATTTAATCAGTCTTTTTTTTTTTTTTAAACTGGAGGTACTGGGGATTGAACCCAGGACCTTGTGCGTGCTAAGCGTGTGCTCTACCACAGAGCTGTTGCCCTCCCCGTGAAAGAGCTGATGTTCTAAAAGAAGCCAGGTTCCTTGGTACCCTCTTTCCACATGCCAGACCTCGGAAATTGTGGGCTCCAAGTTTTTATGACCCAAATAGGTAAAACATTCATATTACTCACCTTTCTCACCTACTCCTCGTCAGGGGGCTGTAGCTGGATCCAAGGTCTGAAGGGATGTGCGTTTCATGGGAATACTCTCATTCATGGGTTCTTCTATAAAGGACTAGACAGTGAATATCTCAGGCGTGGCAGGCTGCGTGGTCTCTGGCAGCTGTCAGGTCAGCCGCTGCGGCGTGAGAGCAGCCCTGCACAGGGCCTGCGCGGACGGGGCATGCGTCCTGGTAAGCCTTCACCTATGCAAGTAGGACCTTGTGCTGGGGCTGCACCTTACCAATCTGAGTTACCTGAAGAGGAAAGAACAAGCATCGTTATGGGATAGATGGCACTTCAGAACCTTCCTTTCTAGAAGAAACTAGATTTGAAGTTTACAGTTCATTGTCAACATTTTTTTTTAAATTAGACTTTTGTATAATTCTTAATATACCACAAAACAACCATTGCTTGGTCTGCTATTCAAATTGATACTTAGCACACACACACACAAAAAAGATAGAAGATAATGAATATTGGGGAATATTTATTTTAAAATTTAACTTTGTCACCCTAACTTATTTTTCTTTATCGTCTCACAGTACAGAAAGAACTTTTATTATCAGAGAAAATGAAGCACTGTTTTCATTGGCAAACTTCCCTTAGTTACTTGTTTGCTTGTTTACAAGAAGGATAGAGCCATGAGCTTCGCAGGCTTTATCTTATGTATCAGCCAACCAGATGGAAAGAACGCTCCATTAAGTTTGATAAGCTAGGTCTGATGTCCAAGTTTCAGAAGATAAATATGGAAATGAATAATCCCAGAATTCAGCTGTGGTAACATCCAGCGTTACATACCTCTCCTCTTTATAGCCAAATAGAATTTTTTTTACATTTTATTAAGAATTTAAAGTCATTTTTCTTCCCAACCCTCTCAAAACCGCCTGAATCTTCACTGCAGTTAAATTAGTTCTGAGTAAGAACAACAAAATGAAGAACAGTAATGTGGTTTGTACATTACAATACTACAGATCTTTCGACAGCTTTTCAGTTTTTCCTCTTTTCTAAAACGTACAGAAAGGGAGAGTCATTCTTTGTAGGACGTTGCACCCACTTTAATAAATGACATTTGTTGTCTCCTGTCACCAGATGTCCTTACTGTTAAACAAGGATTGTCAGAACAATATTTGAAATTAGAACTTCTAAATTGATTTAAAATCTTTTGTCTTTGTGCTAGTAATATCTTCTTTCCTCATTCAACTCATTTGAGTAAGACAAGAGAATTAGCTTTATGATCTGTATACTCAAGGATTAAAATTCATATCATTCATCTTCAAATATTACTTGTTTTCATACTTAAGGAATGGATATGTACTAATAACTCAATTTTCAGTAATTCATATAATTCACATCAAAACTCCTGAGTAAGTATTGTTTTCAGTCTTAGTGTCTTGGGATTACTTACATAATACTTAGTTTAGATAAGTAAAAACTTACACACGTTTTAAAATGTGTTATTTTATAGATTTTTGAAATAGATGGCCAAAACAGGAGCGATTATATTTTAAAAAATGAAATAAAAGATATGCTTCTAGCTTTATGACATAACTTGAATTACAAAGAATTTCTTTGCATTTTTGAATTGTGTAATAGAGTTTTTGAAAATAATTAGGCTTTTGCCAAGTTGAAAATGAGGTATGTATTCGTTTGCAGACGTGCTAATTGTTACCAACTGTACAGATTAGATTCCTTGCTACTGTTTTGGCTTCTTTTGATAATGAGAACATTGGAACTTGATCCTTGTTTGGGGGGAATACATATATTTGACAGAACTAGAAGAACAGACTCGAAAAGCTCTGGAACTGGACCAGGAACGGAAACGAGCGAAGGAAGAAGCAGAGAGGCTGGAAAAGGAGCGCCGGGCGGCCGAAGAGGCCAAGTCTGCTCTAGCGAAACAGGCAGCTGACCAGATGAAGAACCAGGAGCAGCTAGTAAGGAGCTGGGGTTCTGTCTCAGAGAAAAAAGTTTAGACAGAAGCGTAGACATAATTGGTCCCACGATTTCAGACTATTTATTCCCTGAACACGAAGGTGTTAAATAATTATGTTTTTAACTCTCCTCACTGTGGTGTGTGTGCACTCACTGCAAGGAAGTTAAATCTTTTTATTGGAATATATTTTATTTGCTTCTGTTTGTTGTGTGTGTTGTTTTTGTTTTTGTTTTTGTTTTTGGTGGGGGCAGGTAATTGGATTTCTTTATATATTATTATTTTTTTATTTAACTGGAGGGTGCTGGGGATCGAACACACGACCTCCTACATGCTAAGGATGTGCTCTACCACTGAGCTATACCCTCCCCACCTATTGGAATGTATTTTAAAGCAATAAACAGAATAACAAAGGAATAATAAAACCAAGGACTTTTTATGTATTCAGAGAGAGGAGCCATCCATCATCATGAAGGAAATAATTACCAGTGTAAAAAATCGACAATACAGAGGTTGCAGTAGTTAATTTAGTAAATAAATGATCACCATTGTGCAGCCACTACCAAAAGTATGTTGTAATGCATCCAAAATTAACAGTGAAGTTTTATTTGCTAATGAGTACTAATAAGTTCAGATGATGGAAACTAAAACAAAACTTTATAAAGCTAAATATACTTTCTGGAAAGCAAACCAGAGATACAAAGTAACTTAATGAACAGTGTGGAAATAAGCCTAAAGTTTTTATTCTGCCTTCAAAAAGAAACCTAAAAATAAAATGATAAAAGATGAATGAAGCCCATTACCAACAAAAAATTCTGATTCCCTTGGACTTTGCATAAGCCACTGGTGTGCTTTGCTTTAGATAAATCAATAGTCCGTATATCCTGTAAAATCACCACAGAGTAACTGTAAGACAGGTCAGAACTGATTGAGTTTTTCGTTTGTGTAGTGGGCTTGCAGATAAGAATCCTCCCTTTGAAAAAGGAATAATACCACCTAATAGGATTGTTGGGGAATCAAATGAGATTATTTGACAAAGTGCAGTTTATAAAGCATTAGGTAAAGAGTTTTATTTTTCCTTCTGTAGGATTTATCAAATACTTTTATTGATGAAAGTTTAAAAATAGCTCCTAGGTTGGTACATTTTAAGTTCTTGCTACTGAAACAGGAATAACTATGTGTCTGTAGAATAATAAAAAAATTTTCACTTTGTCTCCTTATTAACTCATCACACCTAATACAAACAAGATATTTATGATCTTAAAGAAATACTTCCTTTTTTAAAATGGATGACTGTGGAAAACATATGAAATAGTCCATGTACATTAAAAGCTTTGTTGACTTAATATAAATTATTGAAAATATAACATTTTTTAGTATTGTTGATTGTGTTGTTTCTTTTAGGCAGCAGAACTTGCCGAATTCACTGCCAAGATTGCACTTCTAGAAGAAGCCAAGAAGAAAAAGGAGGAGGAAGCTTCTGAGTGGCAACATAAAGTAATGATTTGTTCATTCACTAGCATTTATTGAACATGTATTTTGTACCCAGCAGTATGCTGAACTTAGAGATGAATATAAGATACTGTCACGATTTAGAGGAGAAAAGATACCTCTGTGCACAAATATGTGCATATTGCAGTAAATGTTAATCTGTTGATACAAGCAGAGGACTTTGGGAACACAGAAGAAATGTTGTAATTTCTGTAGGAATGAGGCAGATATGGGGAAACTCTTACAAGGTTAAGCTCGCTCTTGAACAATACAGTTAGTTTTGAGGTAGAGAAGATTGGGACTAAAGAGGTAGTCATTTCCGACAGAGAGGGAACTGAATGAGTACTGGAAGAATAAAAGTACACAACACATTTATGTCTGGGTTGACTGTATTCAGAATTGACCCAAAAAGTCTTTCACAACTAATTTGCTAAACCAGTGTGTGAAGTAGGACTTCGCATTGCACCTGTGTGCTCTAAGTCTCTTCAAAGTAGGACAGTTCTTTTTATGATACTCATTTACTGCAAAGACCTGCAGATTGTCCCTCCTCCTGTATTTGTCGAGTTGTTTCCTTACGGTGTCATTCAGCTTGTCCTTTTATCATCAGTATTTCTCATAAGCTGGAAGGATTCAAGTTAAAAGTTTCTGGCTATGATACCTCTTATAGGTGAGACTTTCATACAAGTTATGGTCCAAACTAGAACACTTTTGAGAGTGCAAGAGTGTTGCTAATCATTACCCCAGCACAGCAGTGGAAAGCAAGACTTCTTCAGGCAAACCGGTGCAATATAATTCCTCAAATAACTGGTGATGTTGGATGCTTACGTTGCATTATATCAGAAGACACTTAATTGGATCGATGACATTTTATTTCTTCCATTGTCTGTTTATATTTTCTTGTGGCTATAATGTAACCTATTTAGTGTGGAGTTCTTTGACATACCATTTCTCATCAACCGTTTGTACAACAATTGATAATCTTTGCCAGAATTAATAATTTTATTAGGGTTTGCAAAGTGATACTTTTAATTCTATCACTCCTACCTGTTGGAATTCTTATTTAAAAATAAGCATTTATCAGTAGAGCCTGTTTTCATTACCCTAAAGTGTAGTTTATATTAGAAAGAAAGGTTAACTTGTCTCTTTTAATTACCAGTTTTCAAATTAAGTTGCTGATAAGCTTATTTTTTATATTCAGGCTTTTGCAGCCCAGGAGGATTTGGAAAAGACCAAAGAAGAATTAAAGACTGTGATGTCTGCCCCTCCTCCACCTCCGCCACCACCTGTCATTCCTCCAACAGAAAACGAGCATGATGAACATGATGAGAATAATGCCGAGGCCAGTGCTGAGCTGTCCAGTGACGGGGTGATGAACCACAGAAGTGAGGAGGAACGTGTGACAGAAACACAGAAAAATGAGCGTGTTAAAAAGCAACTCCAGGTATTTAAAATTTGCACTTGTGTGCATGTTTAACTATAGCTTGCATTTTCCCCATTTGTTAAGATAAACTTATTAAAAAGGAACATTTGATTTTTGGAAGCCTTTAACTCTAGCTGGCACAACTTGTGATTCGTTTTTAAGTGCTTGGCCCACAGTCACATCATTTCATTTTTTCCATTGTATGACCCCACTACCGAATGTTTTAGCCTTGTATAACGAGGCCCTAATTAGTAAGTTATTATTTAATTATAGCTGGACACATGTTAAAAAGTAGAACATATTTTAATGCTGTGTTTTAAAAAAATGAATTTAGTTTTTAAACAGTCTATATTAAAAAAAGCAATGATAATTTAGTAGACTACCTGTATGACACGTCTGAATTTTTTCAGATTTTATCATAGCAAAAGGTCAGTTTATTAAATGTATCTAATAGGATCAAAATGGTAAATTTTAATGTTACTAGACCCCCTTTTCAGGTAAGTTTTCTAATTTTTAAATTGGTGAAATTTTTAAATATTAACGAGAAAGTGAGGTGACGGTGGTAATAAATACACTAAGACTTTTGGAGACAGCTTCTCTCACGGTATAGATTTTAGATCTTAGAGTAACATTCTGTAATGGCTACATCGAACCTTTTGTAAGCCATTTTAAGTATTAGATAAGAAAGTTAAGGAAATTTAGAATAATACACAAAATCATCGTGGTTAAGTGCAGAAATGAGAGGCCATGGGCATTCCTCTCTAACCACCACTTCTACTATTACTGAGAGTAAAACGAACTTACAAACTTTGAAGAAAAAGGTTTCACAGTGGAAATTTTAAGATACTAAAAAGTCAGATTTGTTATATATGTATTTTTCTCTTTAAACCTTTTTCATGCATTTTAAAAAATCTTAAAAAAAATAGTAAGTCATACTTTTTGTTTTTTAAACCTAGGCATTAAGTTCAGAATTAGCCCAAGCCAGAGATGAAACCAAGAAGACGCAGAATGACGTTCTTCATGCCGAGAATGTTAAAGCCGGCCGTGACAAGTACAAGACTCTGCGGCAGATTCGACAAGGCAACACAAAGCAACGTATTGATGAGTTTGAAGCAATGTGAGAGCTGTTATTTTGCATACGTGTTCTTCATAAGCTGAACCACCAACAGAGAAAAGCAGGCCTTTGCAGATGTGATGGAGTGCATCCCACCTTGCCAAAGCACTTACACCAGCCGACCGTGGTGGCCGAAAGACCTTTCAGGGGCGCTGCTCAGCATTAAGGCAGTGTAGTATCATGCTTGGTTCTCTTTTTCTTTTGGGCCAGGGAATGGAGACCAGTGTTCCATCGCCTTCTTTTTCACATTTTTCATTTTTCCATTTTTTTTTTCTGTTGAAGATGAACACTAATTATCATGTCTGACAAATGTGTGTGTGATTTAAGCACTTTGTACATTTTAGGGATGATGGTGACCTAATGAGTGTTTAGGTAGGGCACTCTGTTTTCCCTTCTCCTTCCACACTTTACCCGCGTGTATGTCCACATTCGCTCAGTATGCCCTTCTCACACCTTGACGCGCCCCATTGCCATCGTTCTGCCACCATACAGGTCACTGGCGGTGATTGAAATGAGCATAGGTGGCCGCGTGGGCAGTGTTTGATCACGGTGTAGAAGATGGCTATGAGTCATGAAAAGGATTAGACAGTTTAATAGTGTAGGATACCACTGGTGGTTAATTTTTTTTTAATCCCAATTTAATTACATTATTGGATGTTTGATATTTGCTTACTTAATTACAGTCATCTTTGACAGCTGAATTGATTGGTGTTTCATATCCTGTCATTGGTTTTCTTCGCCTGCCAATTTCACAAAGGTATAGACAGCAGGTAGTAAGTAGTTCCCTAGGAGAATTTATTGATGAAAAACTACCATAAATCACAGTTGTCTCTGAAGGATTTTTGAAGTCTCATTCTTTCATAGATTGAGTTAGAAAAACAGAAGCTTAATAAAAGGAAATATATGTTTGTTGGTAATTGATCATCATTAAAAACACCCTGGACCTTTCCGGAAGGGCAGCGCATGAAAACATCAGTCCCAGCGAGGGGACAGTAACGCTACCTCATTGCTGCACCGCGAAGGCTGGCTGTTCACACACAGTGAAACGTGTACGCTGTGTGTTTTATAACATACAGTGATGCTTCCAATCATGAAGGATTATTTTTGAGATTTCCTTTTTTTTTCTCCCCCGGAATATCTTTGAGCGCTGAATTTTCACTGCCTCTTTGTTGAGTTGAATTGTGGGACTCTGATTTGTATTACAGTTGTAAGCTCTCACTGGTGTACTGTCTTCCTGGAGGGGTGCTGTAAGTGTGAGAGAGAGAGAGAGAGTGTGTGTGTGATTGCCCTTGCAGCAAATGAAGAATGTCTGTACCTTCATTTCTTGATGTACTTATTACACAATCATTTTAGCATATTTGGTTTCTAAATCATTGTGCTTGCTTTTTTCAACCTCTAAAAATACTTAAATTTGGTTTGTTAGTTCTATTTTAGATTATATTAATTTTGGTTATGTTTTACAAAGAAATCTTTCCAGTTTGAAAGATGTTCAATATTCACGTATTCTAATATTTCTTTATTGTAAAACATCTAGGTTTGGCGATAAGGAAAGCCTTGTTTTCTCTGTGTGGTTCAGCTACTTTCCATTTGGTATTATGCATTCAAATTTACATTTATCTATTAAAATGGCCATTTTGTTAGACATTTTTCATGCACAGTAGATTCAGGTTGTGTCTGAAAATATCTCTTGTGCTTTTTTGATTTTGCTGACTTCAAAAGGATTAATCTGGGCAGACATTATGAAAAGGAAAGGTTGCATTTAATATATTTTTTGGACTTAGGAGGACAAAAGATAACTGGTTAACCTTGAGCTGACTGTTGTGTGGTGGTTGTGCACACGCTTCAACACACTCTGGAAGAGGCCGGTTCTGCTTGTAGCACATTGGAGGAATAGACGACCTGCTGTTGCCATGGTTTAAAGCATCTGCTCCCTCTTCCAAAGCATTAAAGCAGTTGCCATAATAAGTGAAAATTTGGATTTCCATTGGATTCTTATTAATTTTCTTCATTTTGAATTGTGTGCACTACCATTGCTACATCAGTTTGATAGCAGTGTTGAAAAATTACCAGTTATATTTGCTGTTTATAGTCTATTTGTAGATTAGGAATAAAATGGATTTAATCCATTTTTAAAGCTGTGTGAATTTTTCTAAACAGGAACAACTATTTGCAATATGAGTTTTCATTAAACCAATTACAACTTTTATTATTAGCAGTTGAGAGCACATGTTCATATAGCAATGTAAAAATATATTAATGAATATTTGGTAAATTGCAGGAGGCTTTTACCATTAGCATAATTTTGTGTGTACAATTAAGTTACAGTTACATCTATAATTTTGGATAACATTCATTGGTTAACAATAAAGTGACAAAAGCTCATGCCTTCAAGGTCCACTGTTGTTATTTAACAGAGATTTCTTGTATATTTCTTGTAATTTTGAAAATTATAATCTCTATTAGATCAATCATTACATCTTGAAAATGAGAAGTGGGTAGGAAAAATTTCGTAACCCTCATACATTTACTCTTTGCCCCAAATTATATACCTTTTTTGGTATGGAAGTAACAGTGATCATTTAAATCTGTGGGAAAATTAAATCATTAAATTAAATTGACTCTCCCGATAACAGAAGATCATTTAAGATTTCCAGTCGTTGTTTTCATTGTATAGTGTTTAGTTTCTTTTTCCTAAGGAAGATACAGTTTCATTGTCATTGAATAATACTTCTGTTAAAATGCTAATATTCTTAAAGAACTATATACTAAGTGCATTTATTTAAAAAGCTTCTCACTAATTTTTAACATAAAGGTTATTCTTAAATAAACAAGTGATAAATCTATTCTAAGAATAGTAGAAGCCAGGTGTCTTCTCAGTTCCTAGTAATATTTAAGTATCACTTTGTTATTTCTGTTCTCCCAGGCAGGTAGTGATCTGTCTACTCTGATCTTGTTAGAAAAGAAAAGGGAATTTTATATAATAAGACTTTGCTTTGTATCTAATTAGAGTTTTTCTTTAAGAGCTAAAGTTACCACTTACAAAGTTACTGTAGACGATATTGGAACTCACTCCTGGTTATCATTAGGAAAGAGTTTCAATATTAGTATTGTGGTTAAAAATAAAAAGTACTCCCCACTTTCTGTCTCAATTCCTATTACCTTGTTGAATGATAATATTTTTAGAAATGAAGATTAAAAGACTTTAGATATAAAAGCATCCCATTTTAGGTGTGCATAAAGAAAATAATTAGTCTTTTTAAAATCTAAAGCTTAAAACTGAAGTTTAAGAATTACTGCCTTTAGCATTAATTTACTGAACTGATTAGTAAACTGAAGCTTAAGTACCATTAATAAGAATAAAGGAAAACATTTAAATGTGAACTAGACTGGTAGGCAGATTCCTCTCTTTTTTAAATTTGTTCCAAGTGAATAGAACTTCATCTTTTCCTACTCTATGTCATTCTTTTTTTAACTAAAGATAATCCATTAAATATTCTAATGTGGTTTATCGTGTAGAATGACAGTATTCTAGTACATTTTAAAAGCACAGTGGACTCCCCAGATAACTTCATTAAAATGTCAAGGCAATATGACTCCTCACATTCGACACTGTTAGCAAGGAGAAATTGGCTCACGATAGCGTTTCATATGTTAAAGCTTATCACCTTCTCATCCTTCACTTTTCCGATTAAGTAATCTTAACTCCCATTTTTTCCTAGTGGACCTATTTTTTAATATCTCCATCTTTCTAGATTTTAAAAGCTGCCATTTTCCCTCTGGAAAGTTGGTGACTTCTTTATTGTGTCAATATTTCAACCTTCCTTAAACTATGGTAGAAGAGATTTTCTGACTTGAGGTTACATATACTGCATTAGAAGCTGAACTGTTCATTATTATTTCTCACAAAATTTTAAGGTTAAAGGTCATGACAGATAATTAGCCTATGGCACATCTTTTAAATTCAGGTTTATGTTTGGCTCTGGAGTTCACCAGCTACTGAATGGTTCCACGTTCTTATTTAGTGACCTTTATTTAGTCACTTCGCTTTCATTTGGCACTTGCTATATGCTAGGATATAGAAGCAAGATTAGAATGACTGTGACCCTGTGTCTTGGACTGTCTTAAAATGTGAAACTTCAAATATTTATCTTAGCTCTTGGGTCATTTGCATTACTCTGTTACAATATTAGATCTCTTTTAAGATGGCAACACCAATTTAGATTCCTGTTATCTGTATGCCCAGATTCCTCCGTGCTTAATCCAGTCCATTGCTTCCATCCATGTAATTTATTACTGTGTTCTAATTGTCCCCTTTTATTTAATGATCATTTTAAAAATTTAGGTTTGCTTTGATATTTATGCATGTCATTTAGTTTGCTCCTAAAAGTGATACTGGTTTTAGTTTATCTTTACTGAGTCTACATAGTCAAGTATCCATCTTCCCAGTGGTAATACGGGGTCTGAATTGCTGAGATTTGTGTAATGATCTTTGGAAAAGTTCCTTTTGATAAAATACTGATTTGTTATATGAAATTCTTCTTGCACCGTGTTATAATGTGTGTCATGATATCTTTTCATTCTTTGCAGCTTAAATTAAGATGTTTCATCTTTTGTTTTAGAACTGGAAATGCATGTATGTCTTAGACTCATAAGGCAGTGGTACTGCTTCCTCCCTTCCCTCCCTTTCTCCTTTATTTACACTGAAAAGTCCATGTAATTCAAATCCAGCATTTGAATCTTACAGGCCATCTTTCCATTTATGCAATTATTTACTTTTAAATTTTAGCTAATTTGGATAAAAAGGTACACTTTGTGATGAAGGAAACCACTATCACAAGAGCGATAGAGGAGAGCAAGTGACTGGTAGAGAAATAAGAATGTGTAGTATAGTTTCTCAGGTACGCTTGTTCTCCAAAATTGCTTAATTTTCATTTTATAGGTCAGATTTTAAACACTGGCCAATATTTAAAGGTATTCTTTAAATTCTGAAAAATAAAATGCCTAATTTTAAGCGTGTTTCTAACTTTATCGTAAGGCTCATTATATGCCCCGTGGACAAGCCAGTCAATATATAGTAATTAGTGATACCTGTATTAAATACTGAGAAGTTTGAGTTAGGAGCTTTCCATTGACTCTTCATTGTTTTATTGTGTTAAAATGTAAATAGCGTAACATTTACCATTTTAACCATTTGCAAGTGTTCAGTGACATTAAGTGTATTCACTTTGTTGCGCGACCGTCACCACTATCCATCTTCACAACTTTTTCATCATCCCAGACAGGATCTCTGTACCCATTAAATGCTAACTGCTCCTCCTCCCCTCTTCCCAGGACCTGGTGACCACTGTCCACCTTCGTCTTTGAGTTTGACTGTTCTAGGTACTTCGTTAAAGTGGACTGACTTCTGTAATGTTTGTCCTTTTGTGTCCAACTGGGTTCACTTGGCACCATGTTTTCCAAGTCCATCCGTGTTATAGCATGTGCCGGAGTTTTATTCTTGTTCAGGTCTAAGTAATGCCCATTGTATGTATGTGCCACATTTGCTTTATCCATTCACTGGTTAATGGACATTTGGGTTATTTCCACATTTTGACTGTTGTGAACAATGCTGCTCTACATCGCTGTACAAATAATCTGTTCAAGTCCCTGCTTTCAGTACTTCCAGGAATATGCCCAGAAATGGAATTGCTGAATCACATGGTAATTCTGTGTTTAATTTTTTGAGGAACTGCCAATACTATCTTTCATAGCAGCTGCACCGTTTTACATCTCCACCAGCAATGCTTAAGGATTCCAATTTCTCCATGTCCTCACCAACAATTGGTACTTTTAGTTTTTGATACTAGCCGTCCAAATGGATGAAGTGGTACCTCATCTGGGTTTTGTTTTGCATTTCCCTGTGATGCATTTTTCTCTGATGCTGAACGTGTTTTCATACGGTTGTTAATCATTTGTATCTTATTTGCTGAAGTGTATATTCATGTTTTGGCTATTTTTAAATGGAGAGTTGTTGTTGTTTTTGTTGTTGTTGTTGAATTGTAGGAGTTCTTTATATGTTCTGGGTATTGGTCCCTTATCAGATATTCTCCCATTTTGTAGGTTGCCTTTTCATTCCATTGATAGTGTCATCTGATGCATGAGAGTTTTTAATCCTGAAGAAGTTTATGCTTTTTTTCTTTTGCTGCCTGAACTTTTAGTCTTCAAGGTTTTTAAAGAGAAAACATTTTTTTATGAGGAAGGTATTAAAGAGGCAGAACAGAATAGATACTGTGTATAATGGCTCATCTAGAAAGATGAGAAGCAGACTGTCTCGACTAGGACAGGACTGATTTCCTGTGTGCTGACTGTGGGATCGTAAAGCAAGAGTGGGCTGGGCCAGGAATTTACGGGGCCTTGGTCCTCTGCTGAGGTGGTTTAGTTTGATCTGAAGACATCTGTTCCTTTGGGAGTGCAGTTACAGAAGGGGAGTAACTTAACATTTGCTTCAAAGGGAAACTCATGCTGCTGTGTGACATACACTAGAAAGCGCAGAGGATGAAAGCTTACTAGGAAAGCTGTACATAACGCGATTACCCTGGAGAAAGGCTGTGGTGGTGGGAATGATACTGCTACCTTCTGAGTAGTTTAACTAAGAGTATTAAAAAAAAAAGCAGTATTTGAAGGAAATATCTAGATATGATTTGCTTTCATGTTCACTGCATGTAGTAATACTTTTTCTTCTGCAAATGACCTCCTGGGGGACAGTTAAGACCTCCATTTTGATACTTTTTTATCTGTGACTTTTCAAGAATGGGTTCTTTAGTGGCACAGAAAGAACTAGGAATTAAAGCCATCCAAGAACAAATGGGTTTGATTCTGAGTTCTAATCAGTGTGCTCGCTTATGCTGTAGCTTTGTACGCAGTTCCATAGCCCTGATCAGGTTGTCTGCTTCAGAGCATTTGTCTGGAACGAGAGGCAGGCACTTAGATTCTAGATGCATTGTCTCCCCAAAGTGTAATGCCTGACCAAGTGTTTGTATCCATGTACTTTTGAGTCATTAGTACCTGTTTATAGTTGAAAACCTAAAACTGCTGAGTGCTTACAACAGTTTTATCAGTGTCTCTGCTCTGAGGAATCTGCCAATGTAGTGACTGGAAGAAACTTGAAGGGTTTTTAAAATAGGTTTTAAGAAATTAGAAAAGTAGCTCTTTCTGATCATTATAAAGGGGTGATATTCACCAAAACACAACTCAGTGAAGACCACCTCAATATACGCATAATTATTCACTGGCTGTGACAGCTTTGAACAGATTACTTTGGAAATTTCTCTAGGTTTTTTAAAGTTGAGAATCATTTTATTATGCACATCAACCTAGCTTTTTTGCTAGAGTTGATTTCATGTGCTTACGCCCAAATGATATTTTAGGTTTTTATTTTCCTTATTTTTGCTTATTTTCCCCAGACAATTAATACAATATACTTCTCAATTTTTAAGGCTATAGAAGGTTTGAATATATAATTCAAATTGTAAACATGATCTTTTGGAATCTTAGTTACAGGTGGTTTTCCTTCCCCCTAACTTTAGAATATGGTGGCTTACCATCGGTATGTAGATTAAATGTACAATTTTGCAACTTTTAAATTTGTGTGTTTTAAAAGTACTTTCTATCAAAAGACAAAATCTTTCAGTGTATGCAAAAGTAAATCCAAATTCAATGGTCTGTTTACTTTTTAAAATTTATTAATATTTGCAAATTGTAATAGCTCTTTTTAGTTTCTTGGAAACTTTACATTGATTAAACTGTCATTTTTTTTTCCTAAGAAACATTAAAATCTTTAAAAAGTAGTTGATCATAAGTATGAAAATTGTTTTTGTTGGTAGGTGCAAAATAAAATCAGATCAGTTATTTAGCAGTTTATATGTATTCTTAAAATATTTTGAGAGAATGCCTCCGTTTTGTAAAACTTAGAGTACCAAATAGTATAAAACCTAGAATTAGAACCCAGAACCTCACCATCTGTATTGTATATAGTATATATAGTTCATGCGCTGGGCCGCATTGCATCTCAGTGTAGGCTGATGTTTTAAGGATGTTTATAATGCGTTTGTGGAACATGGGATGTATCAAAGTCTTTGCACCAAAATGTATAGAAATGTATCCAGTGGGAAAGTACTTTCATCTTTAGAGGATATTATTGGCATTAATATTTTTGGAATGTTCTCAAGCGTTAGGAAGACTGGAAGAAAATGTTTCCTAGATTACTGATGTGATGTATACAGGTAAGAAAATGTTCTCTACCACCTTATTTTTGAGCCATTATGCTCTAGTTCTTGGGCATTAGAAATCTAAGAGGTTTTCAGTTCAGTGGTGCCCTGAAAGGGAAGCTGAATGAGAAACAAGGAGAAATGGCTTTTTTTCCATAAGATAAGATTAGTACATATATCCATATGCATTCGCAGAGGCATTCATTCTTCCAGTGACTGACAGGGCAGTTGGTATTTGTGCCAAGCACTGGTAGAGTTTGGGGCGATAGATGTGACCCAGTGTGACCCTGAGGCTATGTCAAGGAAATTGTAGTTAGGGACTTGAGACAGGGACTCAAAATCAACTATGGAAAGTAAAGTAGTAAAAACAAAAGAAAAAGTGAGGTTAAAATGTTCAGGAGTTAGAGAAATGAGGTTACTTAGAAGGTGCTAATTAGCATTCAAAGAAGCATGATACTGACTTGACTGATGAGGCTGGGGAATGGTTTCTTCATCTTTAAATTACAGCTGCTGGCGAGCATCAGAGTTAAAAGTTCATCACTAGGTAGGCTAGCCAAGGTTAACCTGGTTCTCTGCCACTAAGGACTTGCATGTTCTTTAATATCAAATATAAATGTGTCTGGTTTTCTTATAATAGAAGACTCTATTGTAAGCAACCTTAGTAATAGTGGTTTATATTAGAATCACCCGTATTGAAAGTTTGATATTAATGTTTTCTTACAGCCTTTTTTGTTAATTAGTGATTTAACTTACCATTCAATTTACCTTTTTTTTACTATAAATTATTTTTCTACTGTAAGTTAGAAACCAGGATAACCATCACCTCAAACAGTACAGGTAGAAATCTCATCCTCATACACTGGTTAATGTCTATGTTGGTTTTTTATAAATTTCCATAGCAGTAGTTTGTACCATAGCAAAGCATCAGAAAACTGAGATATTTAAGGATTTTTTTCCCTTTGTTTTTTTTTTTTGAAAATGATTTTAAGTATTAAAATAATTGTTATTGCCAAATTCCTTCCTTGTTTCTTAAAAAAAAAACTTTCAGCTATGCATAAAGAAAATTGTTTTTAAAAAAGTAGAAAAGTAGAGATTAAAAAAATTTTTAAGAAAAGTATATTTTTTTAATTGGTTTCTTGTGTATCATGTTATATGTTGAAAGTTGCCAAATACTAAAAGTGCTTTAGGTCATTCTTTGCTGCTTTATGGCTAAAGCCTCACTTTAAAAAAACCCAAAAAACAAAAACTTGATTAAATCATTAAATTAAAAAAAAAAAAGTGATACATGAACATGAAGCAGAAAAGTAAGCTTACTTTCTCTGTCTGCTAGTCTTCCAGCTCTCTTCAGAGGTAACTTTTTTTCAGCTTGTGCCTCTGGAGATTTCTTAGAAACAGGCATGTGTTATATATACTTGTTGTTTGCATAAGGTGCAGCATTCTGTATACATGGTTTTGTACTTTCACTGAATGGTGGATTTTGGAAGTCATTACACATAAGTACAAAAATACCACAGTATTTAATTGCATGGATACCCCTTAACTTCTGAACATTTATATTTTTACCAGTCTTTTGCTGTTATAAACAATACTGCTATGTATTCTTTTTTTTAAAACATTTTTTTATTGAGTTACAGTCATGTTACAGTGTTGTGTCAAATTCCAGTGTAGAGCACAATTTTTCAGTTATACATGAATATACATACATTCATTGTCACTTTTTTTTTCCACTGTGAGCTACCACAAGATCTTGTATATATTTCCCTGTTCTATACAGTATAATCTTGCTTATCTATTGTACATTTTGAACTCCCAGTCTGTCCCTTCCCACCCCCCGTCCCCTTGGCAACCGCAAGTTTGTATTCTATGTCTATGAGTCTGTTTCTGTTTTGTATTTATGTTTTCTTTTGTTTTTGTTTTTGCTTTTTTTTTTTTAGATTCCACATATGAATGATCTCATATGGTAGTTTTTTCTCTTTCTGGCTTACTTCACTTAGAATGACATTCTCCAGGAACATCAATGTTGCTGCAAATGACATTATGTTGTTGGTTTTTATAGCTGAGTAGTATTCCATTGTATAAATATACCACTTCTTTTTTATCCAGTCATCTGTTGATGGACATTTAGGCTGTTTCCATGTCTTGGCTATTGTAATAGTGCTGCTATGAACATTGGGGTGCAGGTGTCTTTCTGAAGTAGGGTTCATTCTGGATATATGCCCAGGAGCGGGATTCCTGGGTCATATGGTAAGTCTATTCCTAGTCTATTGAGGAATCTCCATACTGTTTTCCACAGTGGCTGCACCAAACTGCATTCCCACCAGCAGTGTAGGAGGGTTCCCTTCCTCCACAACACTTCTGTGTATTCTTGTACAAACATTGCTTGTGTTCTATCCTGTTGAAGGTAGTGTGTCATATAGTCCAGTGGATGAGGTAAGGTTACATAAGATTTAGGTATTCCTAAAATTCAGGAAGTTATTTTTGATTTACATGATGTAGGTGTAATTTTTACATGTTTAAAGCGTTTAAATAGTAATACGTGCTTATTGAAGCTCCTTTGTAAGAAAAATAGACCCTTTCCCTCTTTTATACATTGGATTTCTGTATTTCAGGTTTACTTAAAAGGTGACGTAGCTATAAAAATGGTCTCAATGTTTCACTTTCGAGAGCCCAAGTGAAAAAAGATCTGCCAGTGATTAAAACTTCTCTGACTTCTTCAAATTTCATAACCAGAAAATATTATTTTTTAAAAAAGAAGGAAATCAGTATGGTAGGATTTTCCAAAAGTGCTTTGCTTCTTGGTTTTTAGTTCCTTTTGGTTGCCACCATTTCCTCAGTGTGGGGTTTTCACTTGCCCACGTTTGTTAAGATGGAAAATGGCAAGCTCCGGTCGTGTTACTGAGTAACACTGAGTGCGTGGCCATGACACCAGGCAAGAGCAACACTATTTCAAAGAAGTTTGATTCTGCAGGTTCTCTTTGATTTTTATGACTAATATGTGTGTCTGAGTAAGTGAGGCTCCCTCCTTAACCTCGTAATACTGCGTGTGCCAGGGGCCAGGCCATCCGGTCTGCACGTAGTGACCTCACCCAGTGATACTGCTTTAAATACCCTCCGTATGCTGAAACTCAAACATCCGGCCAGACCCTCTCCCTTGAAATCTGGATGTGTGTGTCCAGCCGCCCCCTTGACACTTCCCCCTTGGATAGCCAATAAGCACCCCAGGCTGACTCCATCAAGCCCAGCTCCAGGTCCTCTCCCTCCGCTGCTCTCCCTCCTCTCAGCCATCCTTCCGTTGCATCTGCCCCAAACCTTGACCGCACACGTGCCTCTTCTTTTTCTCTCCTAACCTGCATCTAATCCAACCACAGAGCTGTCAGCCCAATGTTCAAAGTGTATAATACATCCCAAATGTGACCATTGTGTTAGTCCCCCGCAGCCGCAACTGCCCCACACACCAGCATCACTCAGATTCTGTACAGAGCCTTCGGAGGGGTTTTCCTGATTCCTCCCTTGCTCCTACATTCTATGAAGACAGTAGCCTTAAAAAGGTAAGTCAGATCCTGTCGCTTACGCTCTGAATCCTCCCAGGCTTTTCCGTCTTAATAAAAGCTGAATCCTTCTCAGTGGCCAATCAGAGCCCAACCTGATCTGGTCCCTTTTCATTCTTGGACCTTATCTGCTGTTCCCCCCTCTTCTCACTCCGTTGAGGTCACCTGGCCTCTTAGCCAGTGCTCCTGTTACTGCAGCTGGAATGACGTTTTATCCCAGTTATTTTTATGATTCACTTCCTTGCCACCTCCAGGATTTTGCTTAAATACCACCTCAATGTGGCCATCCCTTACCACCCTATTAAAAACTGCCCTTCCCCAGTATCCCGGCCCATGTCTCTACATTATTTTTCCCTATAGCGCTTAGTATCCAACATCCTCTGTATGCACGTATGTTTCATATTTTTATATATATATTTTATGTATTTTACATTTTTAAATTTATTTTTTAAAATGTTTACCTGTTGTACGGTTTGCTGTCTGTACTCTCCTACTGGAATGTAAGCTCCATGAGGGCAGGGGTTTTGCTGTTTTGTGCAATGAAATGTGCTCAGCACCTAGAGCAGTGCCTGGCACATGCTAGAGCTCAATATTGTTAAGTGAAAGGGGTGGGTGAATTCTGGGAGCTCAGAAGGAAGGCACCTAACCCTGCTGAAGGGCTTCCGGAGGGGACAACCCCTCAGCCACGTCTTTAAGAAGGAGTTACTCCTAATTGAGGGGGTGGGGCGGGGGAGAAGAGATAGGAAGGCTGTGCAGGTAGCAGGAACTGTGTATGCAAGTACAGCAGGCACAGAAGGACTTGCAGTGTGCTGGAACTGCCCGTTTGTACTGAAAACAGCATGAAGTTTGAGATTCAGAAGGCGGAGCCATGAGACGCTGGAGAATCAGGAGGGGAGGCGGGCGTGGATGTGCCTGTGATGGTTCTTGTTGGACAGCTTTAGGTTTGGAATGCCGGTGGCCTGTCATGAAAGTTCCCGAGGAGGAAGAGTCAGGAAAGAACAGTTAGTGCAGAGCCTCATGGGCACGGGCGTTTCAGGCCAAAGCAAGAGGACTGCATTCAGGAGAGCTGGGTGTTGCGTGTGACAATGTTTAAACATACACCGGCTTGGGCAGCAAGGAAATCATTGAAAAGAACTAATTCTTTGGCGTTAGAATAGTTTTTCACTTAGCTTAACTGCACAGTGTCTTCTGGGAAGTGGTTCCCGCAGACCTGTGCATAGACCAGGCACTGCTCCAGCAGTGTCCTCTGTCAAGTCCAGGGGTCTGCAGCTGACTCCGGTGTGAACCCCACCCCACGTTCCTGCTCAAGCCCACGAGGGAGGTCATTCCTAGTCAATGGACGTCTATATCCACGTTCACCTGTGGCACTTTATGGCATTTGAATGATTTAATCCAGTCAAATCATTTCATTCATTAAACACTTCAGTGCCTGAACTTAGGTCCTGAGGATTCATAGACCATTTTTAAAAATATTCATAGTCTAGAGGAGGAAACAGAAGAATTAGGAAATAGTGTGATGGTGATACAAGTAAGCAAGGGATACGTGCTAAGATCCGGGAGCAGCAGAACCTCTTGCAAACGTCTTCAGGGACATGGAGGTTATTGCAATTGTCAGCAGTTGCCCCAGGAACAAGTGCCATTCTCCTCCAGCTTCCCTTTAGGGCTGAGGGAACATCTCAGTGGCTGTCCAGGGGTGGTCTCAATGCCAGTTTGCACAGGAGTGCCGGGGGGAAATTATACCTTAGGGGTCATTTCCAATGCTAGAACCAGGGGCGTCAGCTGTGTGAGCAGAGGCTGGTGATGTCTGGGACTGCAGTCAGCGCTAGAGATGAGCAGGGGGTAGGAGCCCCGCCCTGGGCTCCAGGTTGGGAAAGCCCGCTTGTAACTTGGGCTGCTTCTGGAGACCTTGGGGTGGGTTCCGGGCACTTGGTGTATGCTCTGGAGCTGCTGAGAAACGTCTGGTGGGAGGAGCCTTTGCATTTATTCTTCCCGATATTTTAGCGCCCAGTACCTTCCAGGCGCTGCGTACACACTAGTCATTGAGGATGTAAGTGAGGAAAACTAGACCCTTATCCTAATGGACTTTTATGGAAAGACGTGGAACATGTAGAATAATTTAAAAGTTGGCAAATTGTATTCGCTTGAATCATGTAAAATTGCCAGTATTCAACCATCTTTGACCTATAACAGCAGCAAACTTACATCAACTTAATACTATGAAAGAAACAAGGGACCGAGTTGAGGAAATTCGGGGGTGATGACTGGGGATAGGAAGAGGGAGAAAAGGTCTCTGTGGTGTCTAAGTTGCCACCTGGAGAAAGAGAGGGCTCACTTTTTCAGTGTAAGTCAAGATGGCAAGTGCAAACGCCCAGAGGGGGCAGCTGGGCCTGGTGGGGACTGTGGATAAGTGGCAACCTCACGCCTCATGCCCATGTCTGGAGAGGCAGAAACTCCTCGTGGCAGTACACCCAGTGCTGCTGTACCTTCCGGTTTTCCAGGATAAGCCAGAAAACAGCTTTAAAAAGAAAAAGTATCCAAGGAATAATGCTTTACATGTTTACATTAAAATGTAATGTTTATGTGAAATCTTTCAAATTTTTCAAATTTTTCAAAATTTCAAAGATTTTTCAAATCTTTCAAATGCCAAACAATGTAACTGCTGTCCAGAAGTCGCCCATTGGACACAAATTTACAATCTTTGCTTTAAAGCATTCCAGGTAGAGAGGACAGCCTTGAAGCAAGAAAGGGCTTGACTAGTTCAAGGAACAGAAAGGAGGGCAGTATGTCCAGAGCTGAGTGAGCCCAGGGGACAGGTGTCTGTGAGGTGAAGCTGGAGGGCGCCCGATCACAAGGAGCTCACAGACGCACAGGGCAGCCGTGGAGGGGCAGGCTCAGCGTGTGCCTCCTGGAGAAAGGACCCCTTTTCTCAGTCTGCACGAAGAGATCATAAATGCTGCAGGTGTCCTCAAAAGTAGGCGTATTATCTCATCTTGTAGTTCAGTAACCGGCCCAAAGATCTCCCTAGCGGCAGGGTCTGCGTTTGGATTTGGGCTTCTTTGAATTGGAAGCTCCCCAGCCCCTTTTTGTTGGACTACAGAAGGCTGATTAGCTTTCCAACTGAGCCTTGTTTTCATGACTGCCCTCTGAAGGGTTTTCTTGTCAGCATAACTCAAAGTAACTGTATCCGTTAGTTTAGAAGCCAAAGATTGCTCTAAATATTACACTGAATACAGAGTAACAGCGACCTGGGGATCAAACCCCATCAAACTGGAGACCAGACTTACTCAACGGTTTTGTGTGGGCTCGGAACACCCACCTGGGAAGAGTTCAGTGCTTTCATTTTTAGGAGAAGGGGATTTTATGGCTCAAAGATTTAAAGTTGAAATATAGCACTTACTCCTGTGGGGGTTAAGAAAGCATCCTTTTCTTTTGATAAAGCCCTCAACATCAAAAGAAGGGTCTGCGCCCAAGGGATCTTAGACATCTAGAGGAAAATGAAATTCGAGAAGTAAAGATGGATATAGATAGAAATAGCCTTTTTCGTCTAGTCCATGTTAAATGAAATATTTCAAGAGCTTGGTGAGCAGGACTTCAGTGATATGAACTGAACTCGGTCTAGAAAAAAATTTAAGAGTTTGAGGATTAGATCACCTGGCGAGTGTCAGCCTCAGGGAGAGCCCAGGAGAGAGGTGGCCGCAGCGTGGGGCCTGAGATGTCACCCTGCAGCATCGAGACAGGCTCACAGTTTAAGTGAACAACCTGATGAAATGTTTGTGGGAGGAGATTGCTAAACCAGTTTTCTGAACTAAATGATACAAAGTATTTCATGACAATTCACCAGGTTTTTCGGTCACTGATTAGAATATCTGAAGAGAGACAAAGCATAATTAACAACATTCTTCAGATGCTCTTTGTGGGTTATTTGATTTACTTTGTAGGTAAAAATGGGTCCGATTTAAGTTCCCTTGTGATTCTTGAAACTATTAGATTCTTGCCTGTGGAATTAAAATGAAAATTGTATCTTTAAAGAGAAAAGAAAATTGCTAGAATTATCTGTGTTCTACTTGGAGATTAGTAGATTGTAGTTATTGTTTTAAAGTAGGAGTTGGCAGACTTTTTCTGTGAAGGACCAGATATTAAATATTTTAAACTTTGCGGGCCAGTTTCTGTCACAGTTACAGGGCTCTGAGGTTGTGCCACAGACGCAGCCAGGGGCACGTGGCCGCTGCCTTCCAAAGCAGCTTCGTTCATGGATTCTGAAATCTGAATTTCATGTAATTTTTATGTGTCATAAAATCATCTTGATTTTTCTATCAGGATCTCCGCCAAAACAGGTGGGGAGCTGGATTTGGTCCACAAGCCATAGTTTGCCGACCTCGGAATTAAAGGATTTAAAAGACGAGGGCCAGTGGTGTGGCTTTCTCATCTGTCTAGATTTTTAATTTCATGGTAGAGGGGTCTTATTTTGTCGTAATAAGGGATTCCCTTACACGTTTGAAAACCTTCCAGTGGTGGTTCTTAAACCAGCCTACATCAGAATCACCTGCAGACTTTGTTAAACTGTCGGTTGCAGGGCTCCTCCCTAAGTTTCCGACTGAGTTAAGTCCACGTGGGGCCCCAGAACTTGGATTTTTAAGAGCTGAGGCTGGGACTGCTGTCCTGGGACCGCACTTTGAGAACCACTTATTTAGAGCTGAGGGTGTCCGACACCGGGAGTAACACAGTTACTCCTTTTACTCAGTTTCCTTAGAGCGATTGACTTTTCTACCTAGATGATTTCTCTGAGACCCTTCAACATTCTAATGGTTCAAAGTCCAAAGATAATTGGAAAAAAGAATTGTAACTTCCTTGTCTATTGCAGTATTTTTCCTCCATCAATTGCTGTTTTAAACATTTAAAACCTAAAGATTGTTTTAAAAACAGGATTAGGGAAAGAAACATGCTTAGGAGAAATACAAAGAAATATATTATTATAAATAGTATATATTATTATATTATATAGCATGATACATGTCATTATATACATATAATAAATACTCCGGCATCAGCTTCTGAAACAGTAACTTTGGCACCGGTATGCTTCCTCTATTACATCATCTTTTTCTTTGACTTTTACTCTTTGTGTCCATAAGCAATAGAATGCCTTCATCTGCACGTGTATGAACTTCATCTATTTTGATCAGACACGCGCGCACACACACACCCATTTTGCTGAACATAGCTGTGGTTCATTCGTTTTCACTGCTGCGAGGGAATTTGTTCCATGAATGCACTACAGTTTATCCATTATGGACACGTGGCTTGTTTCCAGTGTTTTTTGTTTCATAAACAACATACCCGTAAATCTTCTCGGACGTGCCTCCAAGCGAACGTGAGCCGCGGTAGCTCTACTCTGAGACCCAGGGAGGAGCCGTTCGGTTACGGGGGCATCTTCGCCTTTCCTAGGTGCACATCAATCATCTTCCCGGGGAGGATGTCGCCATACATGGTGTCACTAGGTTTTTAAATTTCTGCCAGTTTGATAGGTTTAAAATGTATTTTTTAACTTGTATTTTCTTAGTTACCAATGTCATTCAGAAGTTTTCTTAAATTTATGGACCTTTCTTGTCTCCTCTTCGTTTAAATGACTTTTGTTTTTGTTTTTTTGTCTGTTTTCTTTCAGAGTTTCTCCACCTTGTTTTGATATTAAACTCCTGACTAGTTTTGACCCTTTGTTGTTCTTCCACATAAATTTTAGAATTAGTTTAAATTATATGGGGGGGGGGAACGTTTTGGTTAGAAACGTACTAATAGATTAGCTTGGGACAAAATTACAAAAATTATGATTACAAAAATACATAATTATTCGTCATGAAAATGTGATATCTCTCCATTTATTTATGAATTCCTTAATGATTTTCAGTAAAGTTTAAATTTTTACATTGATCTCATATCTTTCTTTGGTTAGATTTATTATTAAGCATCTTAATTTCACTCTTTTTAATAGTTATGTTTTAAAAACTATTTGTGTATAGAAATGAAGTTGATTTTTGTTTCCTGACCTTATATTCAGGAACCTGGCTTATATCTTAGTTTCTCATAATTTGTGAAGACTTTTGGGCTTTCTGCCTAAATCGGCATCTTCTGCAAATAATGATGGCTCTCAGTCGGTTTTCTCAATCCTTAAGACTTTCACTTCTTTTTCTTATCTTACAGAATTGATTTGACGGAAACTTTGAGTACAATGTTGAAAATCAGTGCATCTCATTTCTGATTTCAGAAGAATGTTCCTAACATTTGCCACATGTTTGCTGTAGGTTCTGGTAGATGACCTTCATCCAGTTAATGAAACGTCCATATATAAATATATATATATATAAATATATAAATATAAAAAATATATATACACACACACACACATCCACACACACATATATATAAATATTTTGCTGAGTTTTTTAAATAAAAAAGATGTTTAAAATTTATCTAGTTATTGCAACTTCCATATATAAATATACACATGTTTATTTTGCTAAGTTTTTTTTTTTTTAATAAAAAAGATGTTTAAAATTCATCAAATGCAATTTCTGTGTATACTGAGATAACATATGTGTGCGCATTGTTTTGTTTGTTAACATACTGAATGAATAGATTTTTTAAATATTACACCAAGTTTGCGTTCCTGGGATAACCTGATATATGTCCTGAACTATGGCTTGGCACTCCACGAACACTGAGCCATTGTGACCGTCCTGCCCCTCTGATTTGTAACTCTCTCCCGCTCACCCCCTGTTAAGGGTTGCTCTTTTCTGCAGAGGTATTTTAATTTCATGGCGCCACTTGGTGGCGAACTTTCAGCATTTCTGACTTGGTATCTCTTCACCTTTCGTCTTCTCTTAAGGAAATGTATATGTGTAGTTTTCTTTGTCATCACTGTAATTCCTCGTTAAATTAATTCTGTTTTCTTTCTTGTACCTTATATTTACCCACTTTACTCCCCCATCCTTCTTTCTCCTGCTCTTCCAACATTTCTCAGTACACTCATGCCAACCAACCTCTTTTCTCTCCTTTGTTCTCTCTCTCCTTTTGTTCCTTTATGAGTATTGCAACTCCACCTCAATTACGGTTAAGAATGATGAGAGTAGTGTTGGTCAGTGGGGGAAAAATACAGCAACGTGTTTTTAAATGACATATGGTACGATGAAGGGCCAGCTCTGCTAACCTTCAAAGTCCTTGAAAATACTTAAAATTCTCATTAAAATGTTCTTAAATTTCAAGTAGCACTTACTCACCTCCTACTCAATTCCGCCCACTTGACATCAAACTTAAGTATTAAGGGAAAAGTATTAAACTTTTGTTTTATTGTTTCTGTGTTCCTTTATCCAAATTTGAGGGTTCTACTGTATTTTACTGCAAAGCCTCCGTTTTTCATGGTGGGTTAAACTGCTTGGAAACTGAACTAACCATCTAAACACAGTTTCCATGGAGAACAGCCCACCACACATGCCCTTGTGATTTATAACCCATTTATAAGATAGAGGTGACCAGTAACTGCATTTCCAATTGCTTCACCATCGAGCATAGTAAACAACGTTGCCCCGGGTCAGAGAGCTGACACGTGGATAAGCTTTGCTGGGTTAGCAGTTTCTGTTTAGAGTTCACTGCACCTTGGTCTTGGGTGTCTTCTAAGGGCTGATTCTGAGAATTAGCAGGGAGTCAGCTGAAGAAGACAGAGCAGAGAAAGCAGGGCTGAAGTCTCTCCCTTTCGCCACTACAGTGCGAACGTGGCTGCAAGGAAGGTAGTTTTTATTGCTTATTTGTTCGCCTCACACCGCCCCCTGCCTCGTCTTTCACGAGGCAGGTATAGTGTGTTGAGCCTTCGCTTATTCCAAGATAACAAGTGTTAATTTCAAAGTAGGCACCACGAAGCATACTGGGTACCTAAGTCTGGTAGGTGCCTGAATGATATCTTAACAGAGCCTAGCTGAATCAAGAGAGAACCTCAGATAAACTATAGAATCTGATCTTCAGCGTTACTCTAATACTGAAAAGGCTTTGATGGGTACAGCTTAGAGATCCATTAGTCTTCTTGTGAAACTGGTTAGTTTGTGCATTTGCCACAACAATTGGAATGCGAGCATCTCCTTGAAGGGGAGATTTAAAGTTACTCTTTTTTTTAATTTATTTTTTATTTTTATTGAGTTATAGTCAGTTTACAGTGTTGTGTTGATTTCTGGTGTACAGCACAATTTTTCGGTCATACGTGAACATACATATATTCATTTTCATCTTCTTTTTCACCATGAGCTACTACAAGATCTTGAATATGTTTCCCTGTGCTATACAAAGTTATTCTTATTTCCACATTGTAAGAGTGGAGATTCAAAAGTGATTGAAAAAGAAAAGTTAAGAGGTTGAAGATCAGGTTGGTGATCACTCTGGCAGTTTGGTTCCCCAGAAGGCTCTGTGTAATCCAGGGTGATGAGGGTGTTTCTGGAATTCTGTACTGTTTACTTCCTTCTGTGGTCACTGGCTAAGTGCTTTCTAACCTTTTGCTGTCTCTTTTGAAAGGTGGGGACCCAAACTGTATGCATTGTTCCAGATGCGTTCTTGCCAAAGCAGTATAAAGCAAATGTAACAGTTAGCAAGAAGGCTCCCTCCCTCACGGGGTAAGTACCGCTGGCAGTCGGGTGGCCGGGGCCAGCCCGCCTTCTCTTTAGACCTGCCTCACTGTCTCCACATCCAGGATGCTGGCAGGACCCAGTAAGAACCTGACTCTGTTATCCACAGTCCAGAGCCTTTAATCTAGTGAACCACCAGTCAAAAGAGCTGGCCCAGGGCACCCACCCCATTACAGCACCTACATCCACCCTCGCAGTGTCCCTTCTCACTTGTGGCATCCCTTTGGCTCTTTGCTAATCAAGAACATCTTCCTCCAGTGTAATAATTTTGAGATCAGATAGAGTTTATTAAAATGAGATTTTTACCCATAATCTTGGTGAGCTGATCGGACATGCTACTTTGTGAAACTCCACTCTTGATGTGGAGTGAGCATTAGAGCGCACACTCACACACATGCCGCTTGTGTGCTGCTGGAAGGGTTTTTCTTATTAAAAAAAAAAAGTTCAGATATGCTCAAGAATGAAGTGCCATGCATCTATATTGAGTAGAAGATTTGCAGGACAGGCTTGTAAGCCAGGTGAGTATTATGCATTGATCTCAGTTTGGAAACCTGTCAAAACCACTGATCAACATGTTTACCATGACAAGAGTTTGTTTTAAAATTATTTAATTTATTTTTAAATGCACAGTATACTGTATGTATGTATTTACATGCAATATAATGTGTATGTGCAGTCGAACTGTAATAATTCTACATAATAAAACTGAAAAAGGGAAAAAACAGTAAAAAATAAAATAAAATAAAATAATTTGATTTATTTTTGACCCATCCTGTTTCTAAGTAAAACCACAGCCATGCAGTTTATCTTGCAGACTGTGAGTGACACATTTGTGCTGCCCCTACTTGCTGATTAAGCCTCTCAAAGTTCTGTAAGCCAAACCCTAGCTGTATGTGAGTATATTCAAGATAACAGTTTAAGATGCGGAATAAATGTCTCTTATAACAGTATAATTTTTTTTAGCTTTTTTTTCATGTGACATAAAAAAGAGCGATGTATGTTCACTTCAGCTGGGGAAGTCTTAGAAACGATTTGCTCCTTTGGCCCTGACGTTTGGATTGCTCTGAAATGAGCTGAAGGTCAAGCAAGAATCTCTGACATTCCATGATGTCATCGAAATATTTTCATTGTTTCAAAATCCACTTGAAGGGGTTGTGACACTTCCATCACCATTTGTTTCACTCGTTTTGAAAGGGGTGGAGCTGTTTGCAAATCTATAGGATCCAGCTAGTCTTATTCCTGAGATCTGAGCTAAAACCCGTGGTTAAAACATGTCCTTAACGATGGATTGCCACGAACAGTGTCTTCTCAGCGCTTCATGCTTAAATCATTTCTTCCAACACAGGCATTTAGGTAACTCTTTCCATTTTGTTTGCCGATTGGTAAAATCCCTCCAGTTGAAATGTGCCTGATGTTTCGCAACTTTTCCTCACTGATTTTCACCCATTAATGGTTTTGCTTTTTCGAGCAAATCCTTTGTGTGTGTTTGACTCTGTGCTGTTGTTGTCAGAAGCATGAGCAGAAGGTTTCTGCATGGCTTGCCAGGAAAGTCAGGATCAAATGACAATGATTGTGAATTGTCAAGAAATGAGTTTATTAAAGGATCAAGGGAGTCAGTAATTGCCACATCCTTCAGCTTGAAATGTCACATAGTTGGCAGCCTCAGAAGCACGGCGGGGCCCCTCCTTAGTTGATTATAGCGTTACTGACCCAAGAAAGAAGACAGGGACTTCTGACAGGTTTTCTGGTCATCCTCCCACTGAACTGAGGGTTTCTCCATCAGACCTCTCATCCTGCCTTCCTTGTGGCCGGGCGGGTCTATGGGATCGTGGCGGCGAGGAACTGGAGGTGCTGGATAGTCGTGGAGGAACCGCAGCTGGCTGGTGTCTTCAGGGGCAGAGCGCCCTTCAGCCTCAGCGCCAGGCTGCATCCAAATTACTGATCAACCCCAAAGGCCCTTGGTCATCTGTGTCCTCAGAACCACAGGCTTCTTGGTCTCAACCTTCAGGCCTTGTCACTTCTCCCAGGTGCGAGGCTGATTGTCACTTAGGAGGCCATGTTCGTGATCCCAAGACCTTCTCTCCCGGACCGTGGTGGGGAGGCGGCCTGAGGGGGAAGACAGAGCCGGGGTAAATCAGGCGATTAATCCCTCGGGCACACCTGCCCCCCATGGAGGGGCCTCAGCTACTCCTCTTGTGAGTCACATCACTAAGGTTTATACAATTGTGACATGAAACAATGTTTATACCATGGTCCTACGTCCGCATCCGAATTCTGGGTCTGAACGTCGCGAGAGCCACTGTGTGAGCCGCCCTTGATTCTGGCCGGGCTGAGGTCAGAGCACGCGGTCTGTGGACCCATCTTTGTTCTGGTGCCCCTGGAAGGCCCTCCACCCCCTTCACAGCCCTACAGTCAACTCAGTCTCGGCTGCGTGTTACCGGAAAGGTGTTCGGGGTCATGCCCTTGTCAACCCGGCAATGATAATATTTAAAACTCACTTTTCTTCTTTCACGCCTAACTTTTCCTGTTCACTTTGTGTCTTCACGCAGGTCCCTGGCAGTGGACCCATGGCGAGCTTTCGGATGTCCTGAATGTCTGTATCCCCCAAAGTCCTGAACCTCAGCTGGAGCCCGATGGACGAGTGTTCAGTGAACCACGGCTCTTGGTGGTGGATCTTTCCACGTCTCAGTTTACCGCTGGTTTTCCCTTTCTTGCTGTTCTGTCTCTCTCCACACCCCTCTTGGTTGCCATTCCCAGGACAGTCCTGAGAGATGGGCCAGGACGTGGAATCGCGCACTGCCCCCGGCGGTCCCCAGCCAGCACCCTAACTGCATCCTGTCTTCGAGGCAGCATCCCCTCAACAGATGCCTGAAGGCATAAGCTTCCGAGAACTCACTGTTTTTCTGCATGACTAGCTTGTCAGGAAGGATATATGGAGAGAATTTCCAAGAACTTTCCACTTTTTAATAAAATGTGTGTGATTCTTTTTGGCTTCAAGCTGAGAGCACACTCAGTGGTCTGTGGCTCTGTTTACTGGCCCACATCCGTGGAACCTGGAGAAACTGCGGCACCATCCCCCTCCTGTCCTGGCTGTTTGTATAATTGTATATAAATGTAGCAATAAATACATTCTAACATCCATCTGGGGCGTGACTTTCCACTTGATTCTGGATCCTTTTGGTAGACAGCAAAAGGATGACTGACCAGCAGGCTGGCCTGCCCCCTCTCAGTTTCTCATCTTCTCTGATTTCACAAGGTGTTAGCTTGGAGTTGGCCAGGGTTCGGAGAAAGAAGGCAGAGCTGGGTTGTGAAGCCGCATTATTAATTCACGAGGTGGCGCTATTCCTGGTCCTCCCAGGTGGCTTGACTGTCCAAGCACTGAAGCTTAGAGGATTGGGTGACGGTTTGCAACAAGAGTCAGCTATTTTCAGAGTCACTCTTACATCCTCCAAGAATGTATTGTGCTTCGATTAGACGGCAGGTCCTCACCTGCCAGGCACAAAGCTTCCCCTTAAAGATTTTTCAGAAAACCATATAAAATATGCCAATATGATACTGGATTTTCCATCTGTCCCTGACGTTTTATCAGGGCACAAAGTCAGTCCAGCTGTTTTAGAAACTGCCCTGGGTCAGGGCGCATGTAACCACATAACGTCTTTATTTGGCAGGAATGAGCTGTCTGTCTTCTCTCAAGAAATATTTGTTGTCAAGCTGGTCTCACATTTCATTTGAAATCTTTATCAGGCATTTTTATCACTTAAAAGATAACCACATGCTTGGTGTGGTTTCTCATCAAATTGCTGTTTCTCAGGCCTCTCCTCGATTCTAAGCAAAGGCTGGTGTAGAACTGTCCAGCCCTGAGACCTGGAGACGCGGCAGAGCCAGAAGCTGGGGGTCCAGGGGGCAGGATTCACACACAGGCAGCGCTTGAAAGACAACTTGTTGTTTATTAAAACAATATGGAGGGGAGGGGGGCCTGAGGCTCAAGGCCACCAGGTCAAGGCACAGCGACAGGCCTTCTCTACACACAGATTTGTCTGCCAGGACTGGTGACACAGGGGGAAACTAAAAAAGAGACATGACACAGGATCAGCCGCCTCTGGTTACAGTGCGATACAAGGTGAGCACAATTATAGATGATGCTCGTTCACGGGACTGTGCAGGGTCGGGGAGCCTCAGCCTGTGGGAGCCAAGCCTGGGGATGGACCCGCAGCTCTGTGGCTAATTTAGTGGCTGACTCTGGACGGGTCGCTCCAATGCCCTGGGCCTCGGATGCGTCTGCTGGAAAATGAGGTGTTTGGACCAAATGATTTCTGAGGTCCTTTCTGTTCTTGGAGCCTTCTCTGGGAAAGGGAAGTGGGGTAGCCCACTGTCAGCGCTCCCCTGGGAAGGTCGGGGAGCAGCCACAGTGGGCGACTGAGAGGCAGGAGAGAGTTAGGAAGGTGGTTTCAGGTAGCGGGAAATGCGTAAAGAGGAGGCACCACCTGGTCAGACCCCTTCCAAGGAAACCACTCAGCGCACATTCCCCTTGGGGAAGAAGCTGGCTGGATTTCCTCCTAGGCGCCCTCTTCCTGGGCAGCGCAGAAGGGTGCCCTCTGCAGGGCTGCACTGGGCCCTGGGGCAGTTGAGGATGGGAGGGGGGAGGGAAGGGAGGGGGAGCTGAAGCCTCAGGACAAGAAGCCACCTCTCTTCCAGACGCCCCCGCCCCGCAGAGGGGCAGTGCCCTAGGAGCACCCTGGTCCTGCTGACCTGCTGGACTCCAGTCCTGCTCGAGCAAAGCTGACGGGGGTGCAGCCACCTGGACGGAGAAAACTGATCCCTTCCAACCCCAAACGACCGCCGTCCACACCTAAGGAGCGCACTGGCGGGGAGTGCGGCCCTCCTGCAGCACGACGCCACCCTCCTGCCCTCCCGGCCCCCCCGTGCTTTCTTTCCAGGCGGGAGGACGAGCTGCTGGAGCAGGGAGTGTGGAGAGGCGCTGTGGGCCCAGCCCTGCGCTCTGCTCCTGCGGGGGGGGGGGGGTGTGCTGGCTGGTAGGAGGAGGCACACACTATGGTCAGCTCCCCACAGGAGAGGGGTGTCTGTCTCATTTGGGGTCTGATCTTAGGAAGCCTGGTGGCCACAGGCATAAGCCCAGATGCCCCAGCACTAGCTCAGCCCGTGAAAGAGGTGCTCTTGTGGCCTTCGCCCGCATCTTCTTTTAATTCTCAATTGACTGAGCCCAGTGGTTCTCGTTTTAAATAAGCATCAGTGTTACCCGGAGGGCTGGTGAAACCACAGATGCGGGCCCCACCCCCCAGAGCGTCTGATCTAAGGCTCAGGGTGGGGCCCAGGACCGTGCAGCCCTGCCAGGTGCACAGGTGAGGCTGCTGGACTGGGGAGCCCACTTACAGACCCTGGGGGCGCCAGACCGAGAGGCGCTCTGTTCACTGGTCCCCTCAGTCTCCAGAACTGAATGTTCTCAAGGATGAGTCAGCCGAGCGCCCTTCACTCAGCGGGGGCAGGCGAACATTCTTTGGTCCTTATGAGTCATTCTCACAAATCAATGTCCTCTTCTAGCCCACGGCCTTGGGCAGGAACAAGTGGTGATGGATTATACTCATTTCTGTTTAAGTAGAACACAAGATGAATCAATGCTGGCTGTAAATCAGCCCTGAGATGCCAATTTAAAAACAGAGTTCAACACACAAGTGCGGTTCTCCTTTGATAAAGTCTTGCAGAGCACAGGGCACAAATCAACACTTAATAGGGGCTTCTGGAAAATGCATAAGCGAGTGCATTTAAAACACTTTTCATTGAAATTTAAAATACAAACATTGGCAGATTGGTGGACAGCGTGAAGAATCTTCACACACTGAATGCACCCGTGGAATCAGCACGAGACCAGAAAGAGCACTTATTCCCCACAAAGTTCCGCATGCTTTTCTGAGTCCCCAGATTCTCCTCCAAGGGTAAGTGCGCTCTTGAATTCTAAAGGGGAGCTATGTTTTACAAGTGCGGACTTAATACAAATGCAGCCATTCAGAATGTGCTCGAGTGAATGGTTCCTCTTACTCAGCAAACTCAAGGATTCTTAAAACTCACTTGCGTCTCATCTGCCTTGTCGCTGGCCTCCTGGCTCTCTACTCTGGCCTCTCTGGCCGCCGCTGTAGGGCTGGGCCCCACTCCCCACCCCACCGCCCCACCCTGTGTGTGGTTCCAGCAGAGCCAGTCCTGCCTCGCCTGTCGGCATCTGGGTGTCCCTTCTCCAGGCCTTCCCCAGGCTCCCCGCCCCCTTGAGAAATGTGCCCCATTTCTATTAGTCAGGATGGGCGAGGCTCTAGCCTGGTCCCCCACAATGCCCACACCTCCGAGGCTCATCCCTGGCTCTGTGTGTGTCTGAGGGCAAATCGCTCCTCACAGGTCTGCAGGCACTTGGTTTTCCTTGCACTGTGCAGAACACGTGGTCTCCTCGGCAAGTCACAGAGGGATGGAGACTGGAGAACCCCACATGGGCTTCCCACCACCTCCATCTCGTATGAAACTTGTGTCTCCTGCTCATCTTCCGTTGCTCGGAACTAGTCAGATGACCCCTCTTTTTGCCAGCAGGGCTGGGAGAGGTCACGGAGCCCGTGGACCATTTGCAGTATCACTGCAATTCGCTGTTCGTTGCAACTCTTCCAGGCCAGGTCATGTCCCCTCTTGCCCTTGGGCACTCTCCGTGCTCCCTCTCCTCCTTCGTTACCCTGTAGTGTTTATATTCTGTGTTCCACCAGCTCTCAACCAGGGTGATTTTGCTTTGCAGGGGACATTTGATGATGTAATAGGAGACACTTTTGACTGTTAAGACCTGGGGCGGGGGTTTGTACTGGCATCCAGTGAAGAGAGAACGGGGATGCTAATAAACATTTTGCAGTGCCTGGGATGGCCTCCTCAAAGCCCCAGAGGTCCCTGGCTCCACGGCAAGAGCCCCGCTGTCCTCGGTGCCACTTCCCTTGTGCACAGGTCTTGCATTACTCCCATCAGATTGCAACTACATGGGAAAACAGTCATGGGGCCAGGCTGGACTGTGGCCTGTGGCCTCTCCCTTCCAAGGGGGCCTGATGACACTAAAAGAGGAGAAGTGCAGAGGCGACCAGAGTATGAAGAGGTGGCAGAAAAAGAATGGGACCAGAGCAGTTTATCCAGCCTCCTCCCCAAAGACAGCAGGCCCCAGGTGGAGTGTCTTACCCCCAGACCCTCACTGCGCACAGGCCAAAACTGACCTCAGTGTGCCCCCCAGAGGAGCCGGGGCCCTGGAGTGTGACCACACAGACGTCTTGCATCTAAATCCAGCTCTGCTGTGTGACTTTGGGCAAATCATTCAACCTCTCTGGCCTTTAATTTCTACCTTGTAAAAGAATAAGTTGATTTCTACTGCAAATACTCTTTTCCTCCCCAGATAAAGTCTATAGGTGCTCAAAACCCATTTTTGGTTTCTTTTGGCTTAATTTAATGCATTGGTGCTAGTCAGTGTCCTGTAACACTGGGGCAGGCAGCCTGTTCACTTGGCCCCGAGGGATTCATGCCAGAAGGTGACCAAAAGGAGAAAATGAAGAACCTGGTAGGAATGCCGAGGACCACCTGCGCCTGGCCACGAGGAACACGGTTATCGCTTTTTCACTCACTCATTCATCTGCCAAGTGCTCAGGACCATCCGCCGGGCCCCAGGCACTGTCTCAGAATGAATGGTTGGAAGCTGGGCTGCGGCTTCCACCAGTGCAGTGCCAGGCCCGGTGGTGCGGCACCTGCTGATAATTCACAGTAGGCTTGGAGGTTCTACTCTGTCCTCCAGCAAAGCTGCTCAGGCAGCAAGCCCAGTGGCTGTGTGTCTCATAGCACTGGCCACCTTCCCTGTGCTCTGGCCTCATCCTGAAGCTTTGGGAGGAAGGAGGGGGCGGGGGAGGGGGGAGTTGGGGCCAATGGCTGGCCACGTGGGGAGCGCTTGTATCCAAAGCTCAAGTTCATGCCCAGGAGTGCCCACCAGTCCCAGGTGACTAACAACGCCTGGAAGTAAAAGCTGCCCTTTCCTCCAGACCGCCACAGGGGATGCTGGAGCTGATGAAAAATGGCTTTGCCCTAGTAAGTGTCACCCTGGTCTGTGTGCTGGCCAGGCTTTGGGCACCTCCCTTTCCTCACTCTGTATTGGGCGATGACAGCTCAGCTCTGGACTGCACAGCTGGGTCTTGACTTTGTCCATTGTCACCTGGGGGAAACCCTTTAAGTCCACACGTCATATCATCAGGGCACAGGTGCCCTGGCCCCATTCCTGGCCAAGCCCGGAGGCTTCACTGCCCCATCTCCTCCAGGCCCCTGACCTCCTGCCCACCTGGGACCCGGGCAGTGGCCGTACTGGGAAGGGGCCAACCTCAAGTAGCTCACGGCCTTAGAGGAGAGCTAGGACCCACAGCCCCACACCACAGATTGTGTGCAGGTGTGCACAGCCTGGGTCCCAGCCTGCGCTGGAGCTGTGCTCGCTCAGGTGGATCCAGGCTCCCTCCCAGGGGATCTGCAACCTGGTCAACCCATCCATCACACATGCACTGAAAAACCAGACACGTCAAGCCCTTGCCTTCATGGGGTTTCAGTTTTCAGTCGAGCAGTAAACACAGGACAGGGTAAGAAGGGCTGGGCAGAAATAGAACACTGGGCTCAGCACACAGGGGACGCGGAGCTGCGGTCCGTTACTGGCGGTCAGGGAGGCTTCCCTGGGGAGGCGGCACCTGAGCAGAGAGGGAGGGATCCACGCGGGCACCCGGAGAACAAACCAGGCTGAGGGAATGACAAGCAGAAGGGCCCTGAGAGGGGAAGGTGCAGAGTCGAGAAGTGCAGAAGCTGCTAGAAGTCCAGGGAGGGGCTGCAGCCCTGCAGAGCAGAGCCAGGGTGATCATGGCGCTATTTGTTGCCCATGAAGGGAACTGAGGGGGCGGGTGACAAGGTAGGAGGGGACCCTCCATCAGAGGATGAGGGGACAGCGAGGCGGCAGGGGACTTTAGCTTCGCGGAGAAGCCTCAGTTCTGGCCTCCAGGTTCCAAAAGGCAAGCCGGGGAGGGGCGAGTCCAGGCCCAGAGCTGGAGCCCGAGCCGGCGAGGGAACCCTCCGCCGTTTGGAGGGAGCCGGGCGCGGTCCAGCCTGGCTGCCGTGTTGAACTAGGGAATCCGAGGCCAAGGCCAGCCGCACATCTGGCCTCCAATTTTACAACGGGGTTGCTTTCTCAAGAGCTGGGTGGGGAGGCCTAAGGACAGACGGTGCCCTAGAGGCACCGGCAGCCCCCCTGGGGGGTGTTCAGTAGGGGAGTGACTGGCCCTACTTACAGTTTTAAGAGAATCTTCTGGTTGCTTGCGGAGAGTGGGCTTGGGGAGGTGGGCAAGAGTGGAACTGGGAAGATGAAGTCCTAATGTCCTAGAGAGGATTTACAGGCCAGTGAGTTGACATTTGCTGGGCTGCTGCTCTGGGGCGGCCCGGACTTCAGGGTGTGGTGTTGTGGCCACTTGGTCTCTGGCGCAGGACTTTACGGCGTGGGGGACCCTGTGGCAAAACCCTGCTCAAGCATCACTCCAGAAAGGGCTGGGTTTGACTTGGCTTCAGAGCTGCGTCCCACCCGCTGGGCGCGCCTCCTTCGCACCCTTGTTTGGATGGACATTGGCTGCAATCTTCCCATCGCCCATCTCCGCCGGCTTCACCGGCCTCCTCAAAATCGTGAGCCACCATTTCATCCCTGTTTAAAATCTTCAGTGTTTTTACCGCCCCCCAAATACTGCCTATTTGTAGGGCCCCCAAACCCCAGTGGTTTCGGGATCCAGGCAGATTAGAGGGGGCAGCCCCGGAGGGAGGCGCAAAGCGCAGCAGCTAAGTTGTGCGGCCAAAGTGCGGGATCCGGCTGGGCTGGAGCCCCACTGGTAACCCTCAGGGTGGAGGCCCCAGTCCTGGGCGTGTTACCGCCAGGAGGGGAAAAAGGCCTCGGTTGTTTGTCTTTACCAGAGAGAAAAGAAATTCAAACGAAGACAGAGAGCACTGTGTAAACAGAGGCTTTTATCAGTGGAGCAAAAGGTAGCCGACTACGCCTTTGAGAACCGAAGGCGGGCGAACCCGAGAGGAAAATGGCACCCTTCCCCTGTTTCTCTCGTCTCATATCCTGCCGTAGGGCGTTCTTGAGATTGATTGACAGCTCACGTGCCTGGAGTGCTCAGGCCTGCCATCTCATTTGCGCATGCTCTTACCCAGGGCGCACACAGAAAAGCCCCGGGAGGGGCCCAAACTGCAATGCTAATTACACTGTGGGGTATGTTAAGTCCGATCCTTCTCTCCACTATGAAGTTGCAGCATCCGGTTCTAACCAGCTTTGTCCGCACTCAAGTAGAGAAAGTAAAAGTCTTTGAAGCCCCTTATCCTGACCTGAGCGCAGGTGTACTGCTACCTTCTGGATGGCTCCCTCCCCCTCCCTCTCCGCTTGCCTGGTGTTCATTTCTATCTGACTCCTTAGCGGGTGTGGACAGGCTGGTCTGCGTTACCCTCCAGCTTCCTCTCCAAGAACGCGATTGGTCGCCCACTCTAGGGCTCTCTGTCCTGGGAGGGCGCTCTGCGTCACGTCTCCCTGCCCCTGCGCGTGGTATCTTGACTTTTTTTTTTTTATGCTAATGTAATTTAATTTCTACATAACATCATTTCCTTTAAATATTATGCATATCTCTAATCCCAGTTTTGTAAAATGATAAAAAGGATATTTCACAGACACACTTCTATATTTTCAAATGTGTATATTTTACCATTCAGGCGTGCTTTTTTTTTTTTTTTTAACATTTTTTATTGATTTATAATCATTTTACAATGTTGTGTCAAATTCCAGTGTTCAGCATCTTGACTTTTATATCCTCTGCGCCCCCAGAGCAGTCAACCTCTGTCCTGGGGTGCGAGGCTGCTTTCCAGGCACCGGTTTCCTGTCTGCTGCCAGGCTTATCACTGGGCGCTGCATCCCGGACGCCTCCCAGGTTCCCCCTCACACTACGTCCCCTCAAGGGCGGAAGCCTGCACTTAAAGTAGATGTTTGTGACCATGACTTCTCTCCCCAGATTCTTCTTCCTCAGCCCCTCCCCCCCACGCAGCAATCGCTGAATGAATTCGTGAATCATTCAATCAATCAATCAATCAATCAATCAGAGAGGAGAACTGAACCCAGCACAGCCACTGCTCTGAGATACTCCTGGTTTGAGCAAACGGAGGAGAAAGATGGTGGATAAGAATCTTGGAGGGAACCAGGAGCCGTCCAGCCTGGCCGCCGCGTTGAACGACGGGAATCCGAGGCCACTGCTACACATCTGGCCTCCAGTTTTACAATGGGGTCGCGGGAGGCAGCAGAGGTCTGCACTATGGGCAAGGGGAGTCCGACCTCCAGCGGGAAAAAACGTGGAGGGTGACCTTTAAGTGGAGCCAAGGATTTTGCTTTGGCGTGAAAACATAGAGCTGATCCAGGTGAGGGGCCTGCAGGACACAGCCCCGGGGCAAGGAGGACATTTGCCACACAGACTTTGGGAGAGTCAGTGGTCCAGAGTCTATGGCGAGTGTGGGGACACAGAATGTGCACCGGGACATCCCTGTGATGCGTGGGCTTGGGATATTATAGGGAAATCTGGCTGCATCACAGAGCAAGTGTGTGTGTCTCAGGGGGTGGGGGTTCAAGGGCTTCTAGGAAATGCATCGTTAGAAGGCTAACCCTGGTCTGGCTGCAGGGTAGAGGGAGAAGGTGGATCTGAGGGAGACGGGGTAAGGAGACCCTGACCAGGGAAGCTGTGGTTCCCCCAGGTCTGAGCTGGGCGGTGGGGGAGGGTGGACAGGAGGTGAGGAAGTGAGATCTCCAAAAGGCTGAGTGGAGGCCCTGTGTGTGCTGGGTGAGGGAGTGGCTGCTGGAGCCGGGCATTCACATCTTTTAGCCTGTTATGTCCCAGGCTCTGATGCTGGACATTCTATGCAGGTATCTTATTTAAGTGTACCAGCCCCGCTGGAAGGTGAATAAAAAGATCCCTCACCTTTTAAAAAATTATTTTCCTTTGGGGGGAGGAAGTAATTAGGTATTTATTTATTTGTTTATTAATGGAGGTACTCAGGATTGAACCCAGGACCTCATGCGTGCTAGGCATGCACTCTACCACTGTGCTATGCCCTCCCCACCAAAAGAACCCTCTTCTTTTTTTTTTTTTTATAACATTTTTTATTGATTTATAATTTTACAGTGTTGTGTCAAATTCCAGTGTAGAGCACAATTTTTCAGTTATACATGAACATATATATATTCATTGTCACTTTTTTTCTCTGTGAGCTACAATAAGATCTTGTATCTATTTCCCTGTGCTATACAGTATATTTTTTTTAAATTTTTATTGATTTATAATCATTTTACAATGTTGTGTCAAAGTATAATCTTGTTTATTCTACGTTTTGAAATCCCAGTCTATCCCTTCCCACCCAAGAACCCCCTTCTTAATAGAGGAAGTAGCTATGCTTCAAGATTAAGGACCTGCTCAGGGCCGTAAGCATGGCAGTGGGGACACCAGATGGGCACCAAGGTCCCTGTGTCTCCAGATCTCCTGCTCATCCTGCCACCCTGACTCCCGTACCTCCTCCCAAAAGGACACAGGCCAAAGAGTCCCTGGGGCTCTCACCACTCCCTTAGTCACTGGGTCCCGGTGCCCAGCCCTCCTTGCTGTCTGCTGTGCCCCAGGCCCTGGGCTCAGCATTACTGTGAACTACAGTTTTTCACTTCACAACCTGAAAGAGTTAATGTCTCTCAAATTCCATTTCTTTTCCTCTGGGAGGGTACAGTTTGCCTCCGAAATGTGGGGTCTCCCAGAGGGGAGGGTCGTGGCGGCAGGAATTGCTGGCGGTTGCGGGGGAGGAGGTGTACTGTGACCCCAGGCAGAGCAGGGGAAATTGTGCTTGTGCCTCCAGTTCGGCAGAGGAGGCTCAGAAAGGCAAGTCTGATGGTGCTGCCCCCTGTTGAGATGAACAAACAGACCTGCAGGATGGGCGGCAAGTGAAGAAGCACACCCCCGGGCTCCCCATAGCGACTGTCCCCTAGCTTCTGCTCGGGCAGGTACAGCTGGGTTGCTGGATCCTTGAATGCACTATTTCTGTGTCTATTTTAATGGAATACCTAGCGTTTGGGGCTGGATGCAAACTTCCCTGCACCTCCCCTTTAACCACCTGGCATTTCCGGCTCCCAGTCTGGGAAGTAGCATCGGAAGTCTGCATGTTAAATTGTTAGAGAGATGGAGGGGAGCTTTCAAAGCCAGTTGCCATCTTCTTTCTTCTTTCCCTGCACTCACGGCTGCCTGGAGACCTCAGCCCCATCACTGCACCCCAGGAAACTCTGGCTGGGGAGTGTGAGGGGGTGAGTTGAGGGTCCTCACCTTTCAGGGTGACTCAGAACCAGGAAGAGCATGTGCGGCGATTGAAGGCAGGAGCCCAGTGCTGCTGCCTGCTGTGGGCTCTGCTCTGAGGCTGCTAAGAACCTGGGGCCTGAGGACCCTCTCCTGCGCTGCTCCTTGGGCCAGTGGCCTCCCCCGACCCTGGCCCACTCACACCCTCCCACTGCTTTCCACCTCCCCAGCTCAACATAGTCCCTGAAGTTGAGCTCAGGCTAGAACGTGCATTTTGCTGTGATCCTTGCTCTGCAATTTGCAGCATTTTAACGTGTGCTGCATTCACAACTGCGCAGTGGACTTTGTCCTTCGTCTTGTAATTTGGTAACATACAAAGCAAACTGATCAGTCTCCTCCAGAGTTTATTGAATGGCTTTTCATGTAGTTACAAAATGCTATCTGCCATCAGCCTGAACCTTTTCACATGCATATTTGAAATAATTATTCAAATGAGTGATAATTACATCTTTGGAAAGTGGAGGGGGAGAGAAGAAAGAGCTTTGAAGGCTGAGATGGTGAAAAAGCCTGTGTCTGGTGCGGGGCCCGAGGGCCACCCGCTGGGGCCCCCTGACAAGAGCAAGGAAGGCCAGGGATTTGGTGGATGGGAGGCACATTGCAACATTTTATTTCCCCTTCTTTCGGGGGAGTTCTGTCCCTCACCCAGCTCTCCTGGGGAACTGGGAAGGGAATTTCTTCTACCACCTAATGAAATTTTTCTGTTTCTAATCTCAGGCTGAATTTGTGCAAATAGAAAGCAGGGGCACTGCAAATGGCAGCTGCCTCCCATAAAAGGTGGTGTGTTTGCAGAGGGCATTGGCGAGAGTCTGAAAGCTAAATGGGGCTTCTCAAAAGACAGCCCCCCACCAAAAAAAAGGGCTCTGCGCAGGACTGGAAACAGAAATGAACGTACTAGGGGAGGGCACAGCTCAGGGGTAGAGCGCTTCCTTACCATGCACGAGGTTCTGGGTTCAATCCCCAGCACCTCCTCTAAACATAAATAAACCTAATTACTCCCCCCCCCAATAAAAACAAACAAACAAATAAATAAATAAATAAAATGAAAGTACCGTCTTTTACCCTCAAGGACTACAAACAGCACCAAGGGGTGGAGACAAGAGTCCAGGCTCTAACATAACCTCCTTCCATTGCAGAACCGATCGGTCTTGCTCATCAGTAAAGCTGCGGGCCTGTGCACTGAGCCTGGGCAGCTGGCTCGGTCCTGGGCAGGGCTGTCATCACCAGCCTCAGGACAGGCCAATCTCTGGGGGCATCTTCCCTACGACACAAACGACATCTTGGTCATGACTACAGGTGGAAGGTGTGGGGATCTAGGGAAGGAGAGTAATGCAAGGTCTAGTTCAGAGTTGTCCTAGTCTGAGTCTGTCCCCAGGGAAAGTCAGCTTGTTGAAGAATGTGTGGCTACCGTGCCATGGGGTGGGGGGCTGGTCATTCCTCAGACCCAAATTTTAATAAAATAACACACACCGAGGATGCTCATGGACCCATCCCTGGCACTGTCTTGCAGCAGAGGAAAAGGAAAGAAGAATTTTGGAGGCATGTAGAGAGGGATTTGCCTTTGAGCTTCTCATTTCTAAAATAGGGACCATGCCTATTTCACAGGATTTTTGTTTGCCTTATCTGTGGTACTGGACCTTCAAATGCGAGTTGTCTCCCCACCAGCCCTACCGCCCCAGCTTTAACAGCAGCAGTTAGTTACAAACTCAGAGGAGATGCTTAAAACATTCACCCAGACTCACCTGATGTCTCCCCAGACGTGTTGCATCACCCACCTGAGACCACAAAGCATGCGTTTTTCTGTCAGGACTGGCTTCATGGGTTCTGATAGTGAGGGGCCAATATTCCCTCCACTCACGTCACTGGTGAGAGGTGCAGTAGTGCAGCCCACCACCCACTGAACGGTGAGCTTCTGGAAGGTTTGCCTTCCATTTTAGTCCTGCTGTTTTGGTTATTCCATTTATTTCCCGATTATGATATGTAGAAAGCCCTTAAGCCAAGAAGGGCCTAACAAGGGTAGCAGGGAAATGGGGGGCCAGGAAACACTCTTTAAAGTGTCGCTCCTGAAAGACACAGCAGCACTGACTGTACCACATTGCAATGACGGCTAGAATCCATCTCTTCTGCAACATGACCACATGATAAGAAGGCTCTAATGAAAGCGTCTGAAAACGACTATGTATTTAAGCCCCTCACATTTACCTAACAATTATTGAATGCACACTGTGGATCTACCTGTTCAAAGGCTGTAATGCATTTAGTCTGCCGCAACGCCCTCTGGTAACTTGCCCATCTCTACCTGTAGGATGGGTACAGGGGGACTGAGCCCCAGCTCAGTGCCCACCTGGGCTGATGGTTGCATGTACAGAGAAATACACTTTTAAAAAGGTTACTTTAAAAATCTTAAAAGAAAACCTTTAAAATGTTGAAAGACTAAAAAAAATTCCTTATAAAAGACTTTAGACACCAATTGAGTATCATTAACTCAAAGCATCGAGGCTGAGGCACAAATGCCCTCAAGTACATGCCTTTATCTAACAAGAGGCCCCACTGCAGGTGTCTTGTTTCCAATAGATTCACCATTGTGGTCACTTTTTACAGTCTCCCCCAGGGTGTTAATTCTTTCCCTTTAGACAAAGGTACTGGGGGGGGAGGGGTAGAAGCAAACCGCTAGCTCTGGTCAACACTGTGGTCTGACCTCATGTTCTAGGTTTGCTGCCGGTGGTGACTAGGTTCTTTCCATCGCAGAAAGAATTCAGAGACAGGACTTGGAGGTTAGGAAAGTAAAGTGGAGATTTGTTAAGGGATGGCTAGGACACTCTCAAGGGGAGAGAGAGCAGGCTCAGGTGAGCGGCTGCCCTGAGTTTTTTTGGCGAGTTGGTTACATAGGGTGTAAAAATGAACGAGCAGAATCTTCACTGGGGAGGGAAGGGTTTGGGGTTTGGGGTCGTGTTCTCGGATCTCCATCCCAGCTCCACCTTCCCAAAGGGAGGAGGGATTTTAGTCCTTATTTAGTCTGGGTCAGAAGTGTCATGGCATCAGTGCATGATGGGTACTTCCAATCTGCAAGGTAATTTTATTGAAACAAGGGCATAATAAGCAAAAGTTATATTCAGATACTGGAGCTTCCTGCCTTTTCCCACCTTTCTTTTTTGGCCTCTGGGCCACTGGTCACCACAAAATGTGTGACCGCTTTTCAGCCCAGAGGTTCCTGCTTTTCCTTCTCTGCCCAGGGATCCCTGCTGTTTTCATGATGTAGGGTTTCCTGCATTTGGCCCCGTGTCCCTCCTTTTTGCCCAATTCCTGCCATTGGGCCTGTGTCTCCCTTTCTCTGCTCATCTCTAGTGGTCTGCCTGCTGTAAGACACTCTCAGCTCACCCTCTCCCACCTAACGCTCATTTTGGGTATACCGAGTTCTCCGCCAACCACAGCTGAACATTACAATAATCATTTGCTGACAAGGCCCAAGTTACCTAAATGCATAAAACCCCAGTTTAATAGCTTAAGTGGGAAAGTACGGAATACCTGACAATGACAAATAGAAACTTTAGGGGAAAAAAATAACAAGAAAAGCAAGAGTCTGAAAAGCAACGAAGAGGGGAAAAACATCTGCTCTCTGAAATAAAAGTTTCTTACACACTGACACACGAGTGTGTTAAATCATAAAGATCATGAGCTAATTTCAGAATTGTGACCGCATCTGAAATAGAGTATTTTTAATTCTTAGTTGGTCATAAAAGAAGGGAAGTGAACCTACCTGGGGCAGCGTCAGTCAGTAAGACGCTACATTTGATTCATGCAAGGAGAGGTGCAGAAAACTAGAAAGATCTGTACCACAGAGGCTCACAAGAGGGGATCTAGAAGCCTCAATGTGAAGCAGAAGTAGCTGAGGTTAATCATGAATGGAAACTTAATTAGAACCATAAGGTAGGACTAGCCGCCTTTTCTGGGGGGGCGATGGGCAGGGGAGGTTTATGGAGGTACCGGGGGTTGAACCCCTCTACCACAGAGCTGTGCACACCCACTCCCTCAAGACTAGTTGTCTTTGGCATTTAATTGCGATTTTCGTATGAATTAATTACGGCTCCAACGCACGGGCGCTGAATGTGTGCTCATCCTGCAGAGGATGGATCACTAGCCACCGGACGAGGCAGGCCGTGGACCAGAGAGGGATGCTTGCCTTACGTGGCATCTGTGCTGCTGTGTGAGGTCAATATCTTCACGAAACAAAAACAAACCACCATAAGGAAAATGAATTTTTTTTAATTTTTTTTTTTCTCTCAGTGGCAGAATCACATAGCTGTTTTGATACGGATTTCCAGTAGGTCTAAAATACTGCTTTTCGGAGTTGAAAAAAAAAATTCCATTACAGAAACACAGAGAACAGACATGGGGTAAAGGCATCACATCACTTTATCAGATGGTTGTTCTAAACATACTCTTTGCCTTATTTTCCTATAAGAAAAGTTTGAAGGATCAGATTGGAAATTCTACTCTCAGCATACACCTATGGCTTGGGGGGAGAAAACCTAGAAGGAAAGGTTATAGTGCTGCGTCCACGTCTCTGCGGAAGCGCGCGTGTTGGTGGGTGCTCTGTGTTGGCTGGGACACTGCTAACTTCCCCAACCCAAAGGAAATCTAAAGCGTATTCTTAAAAACAAACCATTGCTCTTCAGTGTCTTTTTCCCTTGAGGCAGAAGCTGCTTTAAGAAAGGGGTCAAAAGCTTCAATGAACAACAGTTTGTCTCTGCTGAGACATCTGGACAGAAAATAGGCAAATTTGGTACATGGTTTAAAATATGAAACTCTACAAATTTTATAAAGTGGAACATGCACAGATTTTTTTTTTTTTTACTTCCAAATTGTCAAGTGGTCAGTTTAAATTGTTTTTAAATCTGAAAGACAAAGGACCTTAGGGAGAAAGTCATGGCTAACATATCACAAAGTATTACTGTAAAAAGCAAACAGCAGGTTGACAGCATAAAAAAAAAATTAAGTCACCATCTAAAACTGTGAACACTGTTAGAACCTAGAGTTATAGTCCAATCTTAAAAGAAAGCGTAAGTGGATGGTAACATTCAAAACTATTTTCTGTTCCTATGGAAATGATGTGATGTTATCACAATTTACAAAGCCCTGTGAATGAACGTGGTACACAGCATGTACTCCAAGGAATTTAAAATCACACACGATCACGTTCAGAACATCATTCACCAAGGACAGTCCTAAGGTGTTTAACATAATCTACACTAAAGGTTTGCAGAGAGCCAGGAGACACTGTTATTTATAAAGAGAATCACAATACAGCAAGTGCATTCACAGTATAGCTACGATTCCACTAGTCACAAGTTTTAATCTTACAGAATAAAGTTACAGTATGTGAACTTACAATATATTTGTCTTCTTTAAAACCATTTTTAAAGAAGGGCAGGTCTGTCATTTTTCAGAAGTCAAAAACCAGCAGAGAAATGTAACTGATAGATGCAGTCTTTAAAGTATTTTATGGCTAATTATATGTTAATTCTCAAAAATTACAACGGAATTTTTGGTCCATGAGGCCCTTAAAAAAAACAAAAGGTAGGTAAAGGATTCCCATTTATCAATAGAAAGTTCATGAAAAGATTTCGATATTTATTAAAACATCTTTTTACAGAATGCTTTTGGTGATTAAACACACGAAATCTCTCTAATAAATGTTTGTGGCCAGGCCAAAAACATCAGTGAATTAAGATGCTTTAATATGACTGTCTTACAATCTTCTTTTGAAGGACACCAATAACATTCTCTTTGAAGGCCAACTGAACAATAATTATTATTTCTTATATTAACACATATCAGGATTTTCTGCTTAATATGCCTATTTCTCTCATTCTAGGGCAGGAATCAGCAAACTATGGCCCACGGGTAAAATAAAGGTTTATTGGCACACAGCCACACCCATTCATTTACATATTTCCCGTGGCTGCTTTTCCGCTGGAAGGGCAGAGGTGAGTAGTTCACAGAGACCATGTGATTCTCAAAGCCTGAATTACTTACTGTCTGATCCTTTACAGAAATTGTCAACTCTGGCCCTAAGGGGCTTCCCAGACTGATCTAAAGTAATGCATCTGTTTCTCTACTTTGATTAGCACTCTGCTTTCTCTTATGCTAATGCACGTGTGCAGTACATGCATTTTACACTTTGTTTTATTTGTGGGTGCGTACCAAGGAGTCTGAGCATCCTAGCTGGGTTCCCATGTTGAATATATCTGGAACATAACCATTCTCTCTGGCCATAACCTGTTTTGACTTCAGGTCACCCAGGAAGTCTCCAGGAGTTGGATGGCAATAAAATGGATGCGCCACACCTAACAGAATGGCTGGGCGACTGGACGTCTTATTTGATCTTGAATAAGGAAGTTGGATAGCAGAAAAGAATAACAAAAACCAAATATACCTCAGGGTAAATGCCATGAAGTCAGAGGAAAAATAGCTTGAGAGTTTTCAAAACACACACAGACATATCCAGAGCCACCCTCCCACCTGTCACAGACTAACAACTACGACATAAAGTATATTTGTTTTATAAATATATTACTGTCTTATACATATAGATACATCCATAAAAGACATGTTAAATTATCTGTAGAATCAAAACTACTTTAAACGTTTTTTTTTTTGTGTGTGTGTTTTAAAATTTACATGTTCTATTAAAATTATCAAAATAATTCTTCAAAAATACCAGGAATAAAACCAGCAAAGAGTTGCTTTCCATTCAAGTGGTTCTAAATCTTATCATTGGTCATCCAGACACCAGACTTGGTCGTCCATAACTCAAAGAAACATAGTTCAATTAAGGAAAAGTTAGCTATCAAAAGCGTATCACTCTCCCATTTTTAATACTTTATAACAGATATGTATGCATGTATGAATGTGTGTGTGTGTGTGTGTATATATATATATATATAAGTATATATATATAAAAACACTCTTTTTGGTTATATTACATATTCTCATAAATGAGTTTTCATAAAAACACAAAGTTCAAGTTTCTACCAGTATCAAATATTTTATACCGGTGTGCATTTCTTTCAAACGTTTAGGTCTATGGCAAACTCTATCAGGATACACAGATTGTAAAAAGGAGAGTGAAAACTTATGTATCACGTGCAAGAAAGGAGGAAATACTAAGGGCCAGAATTTGGCCAGTTGGGTACCGCTCCCTCTGTACAAAGACACAGAGACAACACTCGGGGGAGTCACTGTGTAAAGGACAGTCGCTCTCCATTACTCCGGGACAGACTGTGCCAGTCTGAATCCTTCCTCTTCTCTCAGTGGACCACTTTGGGCAGTTTCTCCACTTACTAACACACCTCTTTGGGTTATCTGTTAGCAAGTCTGGTAAAAGATACGATTAAGGTGAAAGTTTTGGCTAAAATGAAGGTTTGGGATCCGCTATGGATTTAACTTTAACGATGGACCCTTTCATTTATTGCTTTAGATCATTAAGAAATTGCATGTATCTAAAGTCAGCCAAACATCTCATTCGTCAGCTCTGAAAGCAAAACTGGTGCTTCAGAAAAACCAAAAAAAAAAAAAAAAAAAAAAAAACCCAAAACAAAACAAAAAGGGGGTCAGGGGACAGACTGCCTCTTGACATAAGAAAACTGCAGTTTCTTAACTGGGTCACTTACACTGAGGAATTTCAGTGTGGCTGTTCAGAGCTACTCACTTTGGGACAGGTGGTGACAAGCTCCACTGCTGTCCACGGTCTGCACTCCAGGAAGCGGTGACCCAGAGTTAGCTAAAGGCGTTAGGAAGTCAAATTAAAGGCCATGATAGCCATTTCACCTAAGATCTCATTTAAATGAATTTAATCAAGTTTGGCAGAATCTCCAAATAATTAAAATGCAGAAATTAAGAAAACGGAAGCAAAACCTACATGTATCATTTTAAAATGATTTCATACTTAAATTAAAAAAAAAAGCTTAGAATAAATATAACTGAAATGAAAGGTACCTCACGTTTGTAACCCTATTTTTGGCAATGGGTTGGCCTCTACATTAAACTTGTTACAGAGAGTGACCGACAAAATCAGGTGAACGATTTCTCAAGTGAGCGGGGCGCTCCAGGGGCCGCGCCTGGGTCTGGCGTGGGTGGCAGCGCCCGTGTCCCCTCCCGGCAGCGAGGGGCACCCCACCGCACAGACGGCAGCAGCCACTGCAGAGAACCCCACCTTCCTGAATTAGGTTTGCTGAACACGGTTCAGATTATTGGATATGTCAATATGCACAATGCCTTTTAGAAGCATTTACTGAAACCCAAATCCTACTGCATGCGACACACGGTGTCACATGAGTAGTGAAAATGTTGTCCTAGTCAAAGGTGCTTGGACGTAATTTTCAGGCAGCATTTTACCTTTATTTTAAGTTCACGCTAGATAAGTTTTAGGAGAAAGAAAATGCCAATAAATTCATTGACTCTATTTTAATATATAAAACTAAGACAGACACTTTATTTACCTAAATTGTTACTTTTATTTTCTACCCTACTCTAGACTTCAATTTTACCTTAAAATTTTGCATTTAAATAAGGGATAAAATGTTGCCCAAAAGTCTAATCGTAGTTACACGTTTGTGTTTTAACTAGATCTACAAATCAAAATAGTTCTTATAGTTAAAAAGATACAATTTGTATCAACAGTAAAAGGTATCTTCTGGTTTTTCAGGGCTTTACTTCCAGCTCTGGCAGGTAAAGACCAGGATAACCGGACAAACAGGCAGCCTGCAGAGTGTGTTACACTCAGCAACATTCACAAACTGGAGGCAGCGTGAAGTCGTGCCAGTGACACTGCCGTCTGCCACTCACCACATCGTCTACCTCCTAACCGACAGAAAGGAACCCACATCCAGCAAAACCCATGACTGTGAAACCAGAAATATCCTTTACTAATACTAGAACAGACTCTAGTCTGTATCTAAAAACTACACTATTTGTGGCAAGAATCTGGCCTTAATAATATAACTGACCCCCCAAAAAACTACCTTCAGGAAAATGGAAAATATACAGTATCTTACAAAAATTTTAAGTTACCATTTACAACTCCTCCATCACCATTTCTATAGTGCAGTATCAATAAATGTTGCATATCCTCAACACGTAAAACCACCTCAGGCCAGCCTTGATAAATAGCAGGAAAGCTAAAGAGTATATTAAATATAAAAGTTGCATTGAGAATAATTAGATTCATTAAAAACAGGCAAGTACTGTGAAAGGGTTATTTTATCCAGTATTGTTGTGCCCCCAAACAAAAAGACAAACACATTAAAAATACAGGTTAATGGAAATCTAGGAATTCAATTCCAGGTCTACTGTCTAGAAGCACATCACAGCTGGATAACAAGCTCTAAACTGTAACAGTTACGGCTTTTGCCTTTTTTTATAAAAAAAAAAAAATGGAAACAATTTTTTCCATTGATTGCATCTGCCTTCCTGTAAGTCAACCATATTAAATTAACTAATTACTTAACACAAAATATCCAAACAAAAATAAAACAGTGAAAAGTGCCACATTTGTAAATCATTCTAATATATACTGTTACCCATTTCAACATAAACTGGTAACTTACATTTTGTTAAAAATATAAAGTCAGTGCTGTAGTATATCTTTGTTTCTATAAATAATGATTATAGCACAAAGAAGCCCACTTTCCCCAAATAAAAATAACTTAAAAAGCTGTAAAAGATTCCAATTAAGCTCGGCTTGAAAAAATAGTCTGCTAGGTCTAGTCAAATGTTCAACATTCTGAAGGTATTGGAATTGCTTGCAATTGATAGACAAACACCAAGTTAATAAACCATGAAACAAGGATTAAAAAGTGCTGCATATAAACCCCTGATGCACCAAAGATTAATATCAAAGATCACAGACACATCTAATAAATCAAACTGGAAAAACTTCCAGCCAAGGATATATAGCTTTAAAAAGGAAAGGTTAAAAAAAAGTTTGAATGTAAAGCAATCCCGTGATACTTCCACTATGTGGGGCTGTACATACAGATTCCATGATACAGTATTTCACATAAATGGATACTATATAACCTCCTTGCCGAGAAGGAGATCACATGTGCTATTGTAGCAAACCTCCCTCAGCATTTGAGCTGAACAAAAAACTACTAAAACACCACGAAGATGCATCAACTCTCAATAACCCAGCTGCGATTTCTCCACCAAAATGGCTGCAGCCAGCTGCTGGGCGTCGGTCACGTGAGGGTTCCTTTTCATGACAATTCTCACCAGGTCGGGCGGGAAGATGTTGCACAGGTTGATGTATACCTTCTCCCGGTTGTCCTGGTACCTCGGCGGGTCCGGCGGCACCCCGCAGTACGGGAGCCGCCAGGCCGGCTCCTGCGGCTCGGGGAGGCTCTGGAAGGCGCACTGCTCGTAACACGGCTGCGTGGGGTTATCCGGCAGCGAGTAGGTCTGCCGGTAGCCGTAGGCGTCCAGCCCGTAACCCGGACGGTCCCAGCCCCCCAGCCCTTCCTGCCGGGAGTAAGGCTTCCTCTGCCTGGAGGGAGAGCTGTCATACAGCCGAGAGTCAGAGATGCTGTCTATTCTCGTGGCCACCAAGGAGCGCCCGAGGTGCGGGGCCTTGGCGTGAGACGCGCCGGGGGGAGACGGGTAGTCGCCGGGGCAGCTGGACCGCGCCCCCACGGCCGGGTGCTGGAGGTGCACCGCCAGATGCGGGAGAGGCGGCTTGTGATGGTACTTTGGCTCTTCGAGACTGTAACTCTGCACTCTGGTTAAGGGGTCGTGGAAGTTCTGCAGGAATGGCTGGGCGTTAAGGCGGCTGTGAGGGTGCATGTGTTGACACTTCAAGTTCTCCTCCAGCTGGGGGTCCGGAGAGCTGACGTAGGACCTGTCGTTGTACCCCGCGTACGAGTCGCTGCTCCCGCAGCTCATGCTCCCTTCACTGCTGCAGTCAGAGGCCACCGAGCTCACCCTGTGCTCTGTGTCTAAGGAGAAGCGCCTCTCGGGACTTCGCGGGCCTGAGATGCTCAGAGCTGAATATGCATTCAACATCGAGTAATACCCAACGTCAACAGGCGAGTCACATTTTGGATACTGTTCATAAGGCATTGGCGTTCCATGAGTTTTGGTTGCCATCATCATTGGAGGATATTGTCCCTGTGGTCTTTGATCCTGAGGTGGGAAGTGAACTCCAGATGGAAGGCCATTGCTTAGAGACGTAGTGCTTTGGGGTTTTGCAGGCGAAGCGGCCGGGATGCTCACCAGGGAGGGGACAGACCTGGTCTCCAGTTTGTTTTTGGTGGGAAGCTTCTCCTCTAGGTCTTGGTAGCCCTGAGTCCTGATGCTTGGGTCCGACTGCCTCTTTGGAGCACCTCGCTTGGCATCGGAAGTGCTGTCGGCCTTGGTGCTGCAGGGGACGCTGTTGCTTTTCACCAGCCCTCCTTCACTGGCCGTCTTGGCTGCTGTGTTTCTGGACATGGCACGAAGTTCATCAGCCACTGACCGCTGGGGCTGGCTGCCCCTTTCGGGGTGATAATACTTGCACTTGTGTCCATAGGTACACTTCTTCCCTAGGAAGAGGAAGACCAGTTAGGCAAAGGATGTCCTGCTGGAGCCCAAGCATCAGTTTGGCACTACTCTCTTAAACTGGGGAAGAAACAAAGGTGGCCGGGCTATGAGCTACTCTGAGCCTTGCTTTGGAGAAACGCCACGCTGCAGTCCCCCACGCCAGTGCTCCCAAGAGCAGCTGGAAAGTCGGCTGGATGAGCCACGACCGCCTCCAGAGCGTCTGCTTAATACCCCTTCACACGCGTATCCCCAGCTCCTACCTGCCCCTTCCCTTCCTGTATGACTTTGTAATCAGGCAGGACGTTCTGTTCTGAAGAGCACAACGTACCGCCGTAATGTGACAAAACCATGCTACTCTGATGTGCATCCGGATGTGAGAAGGCCACATTTTTATCTACCTGAAAACTAACTTCGTGCCAAATTAACTGACTCTTTGGAACCATGTTTTAATTCAGGGAAATGCATTTGCATGGAACCCAACTCGGTAAAAACAGTTTTTCATGCCTAAGATGTTTTCTTAGATTTCATCACAATCAAAAGAACCACATACTATGCCATCCAAAATTTTAAGTGTTTATTTTTAATAATAAAAGTTTAACAACATACTGTATTAAATACTCATAAAGAAGGTTACCATATGGACAAGGCTGCTTTTTGTGCTCAGGAACAATAGGTTTCTTCCTCAGAAAATTGTCCAGGCTTGGGCCGTGTCTCCCAAGGGGGTCATCGGGGGGCATGAACCTGTCGGGGACATACACAACATTATCTCTAAGGAGCAGGTGGGTAATTTAATTCCGAAGATGGAATGTGAAGATTATTCACCCTAAGGTATTTTTTTGAAATTTTAATCCATGTATTTTAATTCAACATTTATGGTATATTAAAAAAAAAAAGTAGTACAGGTTTTCTTCATGAAAACAAAATTCAAATGTTTCAAGCTGAATTTGTATTTGTCTTAATTCAAATAAGTGTTGAGTCTAGCATGTTCTAGACTTAGTTCTTCCTTCCTCTCAGTCTTGGGATTTTGTAAGGACTGTAGAGAATGACCACGGTGACGACTTAGGAGAGCCTGATAAACACTAAGCCTGGGAAGCAGCAGGTGGGGCGGCAGCAGGAGGGGCTGAGGGAGAGAAGGGAGCGGCGGGAGGGCTGAAGGGAAGGCGGAACTACCTGAACACCTGCTACGTGTCAGACGCCGCACACACACCACTTCATCGCACCGTAATGGTAACCCCTGGACGTGTTAGCTCCCCTTTACAGATGAACACACTTTTCTAATCGAGGCTTAGATGAATGAGATATTTTTTTTTTATCTATGGCATCGTCAAGATTCAATTCTAACTCCTCTTCCATGCTTTCCTCACCGTAATCAGGTACTTCTCAGTTGACATAAAAAAAATCTGAAGGAAATAAACTTATTATTTTGTCTGGAGTGTCCAACAGAAGCAAGAATTCATGGCATGAATATTGTCAAGAACTTATGATTGAAGAGTTTTACTACTAAGCTATGTCACTGTGTGAACATGAAATGAACGAAGTGCTTACCCACAAAATGGGAATAATGCATGAACTCTTAAGGGAGTGTCAACGTGCCTGAAATAACACTTAGCAACTATGATGCTTAATATTATGAAAACAATGTGGTAACATTAAACGTTTAACAACAGAAAACAAAATCACTCAATCCCACAATCTTAATACAATTATTTTCCACTTGTGTGTTGCATGGTCATTTTTCTGTTCGCACACAAACACAATTTTAATTTTATGCTTTGTCTTTTTAACATGAATATTTTCCCATGTTTCTCAATAGCTTTCATAATCACAATTCTAAATAGCTGAATAATATTCCACCAGGAGATGTATCGCAATTTAATAGCTTTCTTTGTTGTAACTTTACTTGCCTTTGAATCCTTGCACCTTGAAGTTATAAATATACAGAAATGAACATATCTGGCCCTCCTCTTTTCCTCATTATATATTCCAAGAAATGAGATTACTGGCTTGAGAGGCTGTTTTTAAGACTTCTGCTGATCCAGGCCAAACTATCAGTTTATATCTTTAACAGCCTGAGGCATATGCACAAATGTTTTTTAATTCTGTCAATTAAGTGGGTGAAAAAATATACTCTTTGTAGATTTAGTTTGCATTTTTGATTATCAGGAGGTGAGCTTTTCCCACGTACTGGTAAATACAGTGACCCCTGGACAACATGGTTCTGCACGGTGCAGGTGCACAACAGATACTTGGGTTTTTTCCCCAGTAAACATAGACCACAGGGCTGGCGCCGCGTGTGTGGAGGGCCAGCTACCAGGCTACATGCAGATCTTTGACTGTGCAGGGGTTGGGGAGTTGGCACCCCTACGCCCCATGATATTCAAGGGTCAACTGTATACTTATTTCTCAGGAGACCCGCTTGCACATGTCATTTGTCCATTTTATTGACTTAATCATGACTAGAGTCTTACATTGCTATAATATTAAAAAAAAATCAAAAGATAAATGAACTTATATATAAAACAGAAACAGACTCACAGACGTAGGAAACAATTTATGGTTCCCGGGGGGAAGGGGGTGGGAAGAGATAACCTGGGAGTTTGAGATCTGCAGATACTGACTGGTATATATAAAATAAATAAACACGTTTATGCTGTAGAGCACAGGGAACTATACTCGATATCTTATAGTAGCTCACGGTGAAAAGGAATATGAAAATGAATATATGTGTGTTCATGTATGACTGAAGCATTGTACTGTACACCAGAAACTGACACAGCGTTGTAAACTGACTGTACCCCAATAAAAAGAAATCGTATATTTAAGTACGCTGTCACTGCTCTAGGCAGACACTGAAAGGCGGCGTTCTGGCGGTCAGAACGTTCTCCGTCTGCATCCTCTGAGGGTGGCCGGTGTCCCTACGTCAGCTGCTGTGGGTCACTCACACAGCCACAGGAGACAGGGAGTGGAGGGCGGCCTGTGCCTCACACGGGGCCTCCGGAGGCCTGAATGCAGTTTTCCTGACTCCCACTGAGGGTGAGGGGGGTCAGTGGTTGGAGGAAACCTGTCTTAGGGCTGGTCAGTGGCAGGGAAAGGGCTTCTGTAGCAGCCGCCTGGGGTGGTTAAACTTGCAGGGAAGCAGTATTACCATAGGTAAGGGGTTTTACTTACTTGTCATTGACGAATGAGTACATTAATAATCGCTCATCTATGAACTTTTTCCATTCTGGTTTTTCATTTGCCAAATCCCTGTAGTTGTCATTGGACACGATTATCCCGTCCGACTCGAACGCCAGCTTCACGATGAACCTGTCGTCATAGCACACCACTCGTCTGCCCTGCACGCGCCGGGACGGCGTGAACACCAGGACCTTCTCCTTCTCTAGTTTACGCAGAATTTCTTGATCTGCAAGAATAATCAGGGTAGAATTTCAGGAATAAACACATACGAAGTGTGTCCAGCAACTTTCTTACAATGTGAGTGTTTGTCACACGAGCTGGATGCATGTGACCATTTAACCAGGGACTGTGGTTCCAGTTTGTAGACGCTGCAACATTTGTAACTCCCAGTGACATTTTTTCCTTCAGGATTCTCAATAAAAACAGGTGTTAAAAATAGCCCAAAAAGTGAACTTGAAAAATGCAGAAAGTTTAAAACTTTTAAAAGCTTTAGAAACTTTAAAAGCGTGAAACTTAAACATGACCGAGCCAATCTGATTGTCATGACATGAAGCCTTCGCATGACAGCTGGAGTCACCAGCACTGCCGGGTGAATGGGGCCTCTTACAGGTTCCTAACAAAGCAACGCCACCCTCACAAAGCAGCTGTGCTGGGTTAAGGAGTGAGCAACAGGTCCTCTCCCCCACATCTGGTGATTTTGTAGTTCTGTTTTTCTGCCTGCTGGATGTGATGGTGGGAGAGTCTGAAAAGTAGAAGAGGTCGCGGTGTTAAAGGGAAGAGTCTTAAGATGCAGACATATCAGAGAGAGGGGGCAGCGACGAACCACTGTCACGGGCGTGGCCACTGACTGTGCTGGGCCCCGTCCTGTGGAGCAGGTGCTAATAGAGGCCAGCAGTCTTGTGGGGGCTGGACTGAGCGGATAAGAGATGAGAAGTGATTATGTGGGGAAAACAGCCTTTTTTTTTTTTTTTAAAGTGGACAGGTAGGGGAATACCCATTTTCTCTTTGGCTGGCACACTCTTAACGGCACTCGGTAACTCTACAGCCTTGTTTAGTGATTTTAAATAAAGATGCTAGAGTTCATGTTTAGGTTAATGATGAAAATTCGCTCCTCACCATGCTTCTTCCTCCTGTGGCTCCCCCCTCCCTGACTTCCCACCACTGTAAATTCTGGTGCAGAGTGCCAGGAATAAGCAGACAGATGTCATGATTTAAAAAAAAAGGTTCACTTCCCAATGCTTATTAACTGGAGTTACTTTTTTTCAGTCTCTCTCTTCAGTGGATAATTACTATGTGCCTCCTCTCTGCTGGGTACGGTGCTAAGGGTCAATGGCTCCCAAGATGAAGGATGCTCTCTCCTCAAGGAGGCCTCAGTTACTGGGCTGGACGAGCCTGTAAACTAGGTGGGCAGGGGTTGTGACAGCCACAGCAGAAGGATGAGATGGTGTGAGCAGAGGGGAACGGAAAAGTGACATGGATACAGATTCCATGCCGTTCCAGACAAATGAGTTCATTAAGACCAGAAAAAGGCTTAGAAAAGCAGCAGAGCAGAAGTGGAAGAAATACGGGTGTGAGAATCAGCAACGCGAGGATCGGTCCCAGCTCCGGCTACTCTCTCTTCCTGGCAGTTGCAGTCCTACTGAGCCCGTTTCTCCATGTCCTCAGATGTGCCCTGCAGGCTGTGAGGAGGGGGTGAGTTCCCACCCGGGAGAGCACATGGCACGGAGCCTCGCAAGCTCTCAGCACACACCGCGGCCTTCAACTGGAGTTTGTTTAACAGACGCATGAAATTGTTGACCTCTTTTTAAAAATCACAGGAAACCAGTACAAAACCAAAAGCCCAGTCTCAACTACAGGATTCGCCACATGATAACTACTGTGTGTGTCCCCTGACAAACACTTTGAGGGCAGGTGCCCCGTTTACCTGTGTACCCACCAGCGCTCAGCACAGAAAGCGCATCTGTTAGCAGATACCCTATGAGTGTCCCTGAAACGGACAAATAAGCTACTTAAAGATGGACAGTCTGATGCCTTCCAGTTGATGCCCTGTCTGAGTTCAGGCTTAATCCACGGCACTTTCCTTGTGGGAGTGTCTACTCGAATGGGATGTGCCTGCATCCTGGGAGTGACTGGAGGGGTGATGTGGATGGTGGCCCAGCAGTCACCACCATCCTGCTTAATCTGCATTTCTTTAACAGCTGAGGAGGTTAAAAGGACTAATTAGGAAGATAATTAGCAATAATTAATTAGGACCAATAATCCTGACTTAAATAAAGATGGGTTCAGTACTGCTGTAAGTTAACTGAGTCCCTCGTTCCTAGCACAGTGCCTGATACACAGCTTAGTGCTTGCTTGTTAAATATTTGCTAAATCAATGGAAGACTGTGCAAAGCGCGAGTCTGTACCTAAATCCGAGAACTTTAAGATGTTTCTTATCAAGTCTCTTTTTTGGCACAGTGAAGAAACACTGGACTCTTCCTTGTACCAGGGATCGGCTGCGTGAGGGCTTCAGTCAAGAGAATTATTCCTGGAGGAGAAGACGCCTCACAGCCTCTGACAACAGTTGCACACGTTTTACAAAGCACACTGCCTGCTGAGAGCCGACCCAGAGACCAGCAGGCAGGCCGGCCTTTAGGGCTGAAGCTCAGCCACGCCTCGCACGGAGTGCCCCGCTTCCCTTTTTCTTGATTCCGCATTCCTTTCATGCTCCAGAAGCTTTCTAATCATTTACATGTTTCAATACTGTTTTCTTCTTTTTCAGTTTATCTATCTCCCGATTATTGCTGTATTCCAAGTTTCCTGTAAAAAACTTGCCAAGTAAGAAAAAGTACTAAGAAGTGAGGAGAAAACAAGACGTTGTAAAGCCACGACCCAGAGGCAACTGCTGACGATATTCTGGCATATTTTCTTCTAATCTTTTATTGAGCACTTACTTCCTTCTGTTGCTGAGACGTTCGATGTCCACGTAGGTATGTATGTATATTTGTGCACACACCCACACAATAGTAAAGCCTGCCTTTTGTGTAAAAGAGCACATCCTGAGACCATTAAAAACTCCACCTAAATATTCTAATACTGCATATCCTATCATATAGAGACATACTAATTTATGGAGCCACTCTTCTAATGGATGCATGGTTTGTTCCCATTTTTTTCTCTATTGTGAGTTACATTACACTGAATGTCATTGTGGTCAAAAATCTTTGCCTGTACTTCCGTCTATTTTCTGGGGAAGTATTCCCAGAAGGGGAACTAGTAGACTCAAGTATTAACATTTCAAGACCAAACCGTTTTCCAGAAAGGCTGTCATGATTTATGTTTGCACGGAAGTGTGGGAGTAATTCCCTCGGGGCACTGAGTATTACCAGGTTTTTTAAATCTCTGCTAATTTCACGGCTGAAAAACAAATTGTTTAAATTTGCATTTATATAATTACTAATGAGGCTGAACATTTTTTTGTTTTCTGTTATTTGGTACTTACACTCTTCTGTGAGCTGTCTGTTCTTATTACCATGTTATTGTTTTATCAGTGTGTGAGAGATCTTTATATGTTAAGGACATGGATTTTTTTAATTTACTGTATTTTTTCTTAGGCAAATAAAAAAAGTCTTATTGAAGAAAGTTTCCCAAAATACAGACGTTTGATCCAATTAAATCAATCTCTTTGTAATTTCTTCTAAAATTTTTAAATTTAGAAAGATCTTCCTTAGCCAAAGACTAAAAATAATCTCTAATAGAGATTTGATAATTAATTCTTCAATCATCTGGAATTTATTGCTATATGGTGTGAAATAAGGATCTAAATACGTATATTTTTTCCAAAGTTATCCAATGTCTTGGAACTACTGACAGACTTAAGCCCACGTCTCCCACTTCACAGTTTATATAGGCTAGAGTCTGATTCCAGGGCTCTGAGCCGCACCATAACTTGTCTATGGATTCTTATGCTAATTTAACAATTATAGATACAAATAAAGTCTTAAAATAATCTTCCCTTTAAGTACACGCTGGGTGGTCTCTCCATGTGTTTCTGATTTGAAAAGCGTTTTCGTCACACACGTTCCTCAGCTTTCGTTAATGCTGGAGGTGGAGAGAGTTGGGGGATGGGCTAGATACTGACTGAGAAACTTGTGCAAAGTGTTCAGCAACAATAATGAACAGCGACAGGGAACATCTTTGTCTGACGCTCATACATTTCAAGATGACAAGATAATGCGAAATACAGGGACTTTACTGGAATCGAGTCGTTTCCTTCTACTTGACACCAGACAGCATACCCCCGGGGTCTCACAGGTCTTTTCTGATCTGCAGTGGCCAGCATCTGATTGTCACCTAGTCGAACTTCCTACAGGAAGTGAGAAAATGGGAGTCCAAAAAGGGTCAAGTGTGTTGCTCAAAGTGCCACGGCTAGTACCTGGCACAGCCAGGATTTGAATCTAGGTCTCCTGACGCCCAGCATGTCTCTAAAGGTCAGAATTTTAATAAAACTTGAAGTCTCCAAGTAAAAAACAAACAAACGAAAAACTGGCATACATAGAAAGGATTACTTGCTTATTAGTTAACATAAACAGTTTTTAAACTCGAAAACTTTTACTTCCCACCCAAGAGAATGTGGCAGTCACACAGGCTGAGTAAACAAAAACAGGTAAACATATTATTCAAGGAGACACCTGCAGGGGTCCCCACGGGAGCTAACAGGCTCACCTGTAATGAGAGCGTCGGGCCGGGACTGCTCCTTTCTCCAAGCAGGAACGAAGACTGTAACATCTTTGTGGCCTCTTTCCAAAAACCAATCCACCGCCAATTTTATTCCTCGGCAGGAAAATACTTCTTTGTTTCCATGGCTGAAAGATAATTTTAGAGCACTTAAAACACAACAAAACCCAAATTGAACTCAATTAATTCAAATCTGTAAAGAGAAACATTAAGATAATTAAAACAGTGATAAGAAATTCAAATTGAAGATGGGGTTTCATGGCTCAGGGAAGTATTAAGATAACTGAGCAGGGGACAAATCTGTGAGAAAAAAGAAAAAGAAAATTGGCATGATTATTGTGGGGAGAATAAAGAAAAGTGAGCTTTCAAATGTGAAGCTGTAAATACAGGTTAACTAGTTAGATACACGCTCTTTTCAAGAGGATAGGGGAAAGAAACTTCAGCCCCAGCAGGAACAATTCCAGCTAAAGGTAAAAAAATCATATACTATATTCAGTATCTCGTAGTAACCCATGGTGAAAAAGAATATGAAAACGAATATATGTATGTTCATGTAAGGCTGAAGCACTGTGCTGTACACCAGAAGTTGACACAATATTGTAAACTGACTACACTTCAATTAAAAAAAAATATATATTTATATATAAAAGTTATATAGAAAAAAAAATCTCTAAAAACACTGGAGTACGAGTTTCTCAAAACTTTTCATTCTCAAGAGTTCTTATGCATATAGTTCAATCCAACGCTTAGGTAAAGCACAACAGCTGTCAGGTGGCCAACGTGAAACAATGTATACACGCGCTCTCAAAGGGGAAACTCAATGCTTAATCTCATACAAGGAATACTTTCCATGTCCTTCCATGAAAAGACACCTGGTTTAGCAATATTGTGTTGGACAAGGATTAATGATGACAAAAGGGTATTCAAAATTGGATCAGCAGTTTAGTACCTAAAAGACAATGCCCAACTAACGGTGTAGCCACTCAGTTTTTATCTAGCACCAGCCTCTGGACTTGAGCACTTTAACCTAATAATTCAAAGTAATACTTACTCTAATTCTAATGTTTTTAAAGAAACAGTCTCTTGCTTTGAATGTGATACATTATTTAACAGTTTGAGCTCTGAAGGCCCCATTCTTATATAGAAAGGAAACATCTTTATTTCTTGGGACTAAGGAGGGCTGAATGGAATAAGGTAAGTAAATGCTCTGTTAACTTTTAGCACAAATCAAGCATTAGGTATATTAATATATTGTTCGAGGGGTCCCATGGGAAGCACCAGAACCATCTAAACATGGCTAATCACATTTGAAGGACAGAACAGAAATAGACCAACTTGCATTGTCGATGCTGAAGGCTATAAATGCAAACTGTTCATGCTCCACAGAGCTGTCATAGTGGTCCGGGACAAGGTTAGAGGTAAAATTAGATGCAATGGAAGTTTCAGAGAAAAGGGTAAGGGAAAGGGGAGTCTGAGGTACATTTTCTAGGTAAGAAGAGTTACCTCATATCCTTGATAATATCCCAGCAAATGATACAGAGTGATGTTAGGTTTCACGGAAAATAGTGAAATTTCATCAGTCTTCGGAAAAACTACAGAAAATGATAGTTATCATCTCTTGCCAGGATAAGTAGGCTAACTATTCCTAAATGCAAAACCCAGCTTGCTAAGACCTAACTATTTTTATTTTGCATTAATGCTTTGAAAATCTAAGGGTATTATGCTCTGCTAGTCAGCAATGGCATTTCGTTAACTGACACTTGAGCATTTAATTGCTTCTGGCTTTAAAGAGAGGACTGCATTAGCATTTTCTTCCAGGTGACTTCATTTGGTAAAAGTAACCATCATATTTTACTGTAGAAATAGAAGATTTTATCTTCTAATTAAAGAACTTTCATGAAATGTAAGCTGTGTAAACAGCAAACCACTTACAATCCCGGGACACGGATCCCACAGATGCTAACACAGGAATTGTACCATATGCAACACTGACAAGAAAGGTTGTTCTCAGAATCTGCTCCTTCCCCTCCACCCACAGCCCTAGTGCCATCCCACATAACCTCCTGGGGAGAAGGGCCACGCTGCGAGTGGCAAACAGAAACATATGAACTTTCATGGACCCACATCAATCTCTCACCTTGTTATTTGAGGGGAAAAAACCCTGCCTCCAACATTTAAGAAACTGTAGTCAAGTTTTCTGTTACTTGCAACTAAACGCATCCTTAATGGCTACCTTAGTCATACCATAAACCAAAAGAAAACTGGCAAAGCTCTATTACTATCAGAAAAAAAGATATTATAAGGAAAAACATTACTAGGGATAAAAAGATATTACATAATAGTAAAAAGGGAACAATTCACAAGGAAGCTGTAGTAACGGTGAACCCAATGTCCACGTGAGTGGTGCAAAAGATCACAGAATCAACAGAAGAAATGAACAAGTCCACAATCCTACTAGTTGGCAGGGGGAGCAGAAAACATTTAGTAAGAATATATATAACTGAATAATCAATTACAAGCTTGATCTAGTGGACATACACAAAGCTCCACACCAAATTAGGAAGGAGAAAATCTTTCCAAGAATACATGGAACAGTTAGAAAACGAGCTGTGTACTAGGCCACAGAACAGATTCCCACTGACATCAGAAGCCTGTGTCATACAGACAACATGCTATTAAAAAAGTCGTGTTGATATATACCAGCAAGCCAATTAAAACTTTTAGTTTTGAAAATGATCCCATGTAGTTTGCTGTACAGGAACCACACCACAGTAAAGGTGTTTAAAAAAAGATCCCATTTGTTATAGTAACAAAACCCCAACAAATCTAAAGAAGAACAGATATTGCAGAAGTTGTATAGAGAAAATGAAAACTGAAAACCTGTATTAAAGGGCACAAGAGGAGGCCTAAACGAAAGGAAAAACACGCCATCTTTGCAGGGTGGTTAAGACTCAGTTTATGAAGGTGGCAATTCTCTAATCTGTACGTGCACTGAAGTCCCAATAAAAATCCTCAGAGGGTTTTCTATGGAACTTGAGAAGCTGATCCTGAAATTAATATGGAAAAGCAAAAAGCCGTGGATAGTGAAGCAATTCTGAAGAACAAGGAAGGAGGAACCTCCCCATTAGCTCCCAGTACTTTAGTATGGAACGACAGAAATCCAGTCAGGTACAGGCAAAGATTAAAAAACAGAAATGTGATGAGCCTAAGATGACACACACACTTGTGTATAAATGATAAGTGATACCATAAATCGATGAAGAAAAGATGGGCCATTTAAGAAATGGTACTAGGGCAATTGGTTATTTATGCGGAAAAAAAATAAAATTGAATTTTTAAAATCTCATAACCTACACAAAACCAATTGTGTACAGAGCAAAGATTTAACTTTGAAAATATCGTAAAACATTCAGAAGACGTTACAGGAGACGTTCACAGCAGGAGAGGGAAGTAACTCTGAAAGAAAACACAACCGCATACAATCAAGGAAAAGAAGGACGCCTTTGAGCACGTAAAGACTCCATAAACAAAATGAAAATGCCGCAGACTGGAAGAAGCCATTTGCACCATACAGGACGGATGAAAAGAGTGGGACTCAGGATACATAAAGCATTCCTGTATCTTGAGAAGGGTAACCAGTTTTTTCTTTTTTAAGGCAATAGATACAAACAGTGAATTCACAAAAGAGGAAACCCAAATGACCAACAAACATATGAAAAGATGCTCAACAGAAGAAATGCAAATTAAAGCCACCACTTCACACCCATCAGACTGGAAAAAAACAAAGACTGCAAACACCAGATGTTGCCAAGGAAGTGAGAGAGCAGGAACTCATCCATCACAGGTGGGAGTGTAAGCTGGTATGAGTTGCCAGGAGGGCAGTTAGGCAATACTAAAGTTGAAGGCGTGCTTTCTCTAAAACATAGTAATTCCACATCCAGGTATCGTCAAACCCCATAGTTACCTGAAGTCAGATTTAAAGCGATTAGCAGTTGGCCCAGCCTTAGATCTCGCAAAGGAGAAGGGGAATGTCTTCTCTTCTGTGGGGTGTGCGGGAAGGCAGACAGGCAACTGGGGATGTGCGGGGTTGGTCCCTGCGTCTCCGATACTTTCCCAGCCAGTTCTCTCCTGATCAGGCCAAAGAAATGAACTGACGACAAGGAAATCCCTGGCATGGCCGCTGTAAGTCTTGGAAGTCCCTGCCAGCTGCCAAGGCCCAGAATCACCCCTAGGAACAGCAACAGCCTGAGCAGACAACTACCGGGTGGCTCCAGACTGCAGGTGGGGCAGCCCCAGACTGGGAGAGGGCTGCGGGAGCCTGCACCTGACCTGACCTTACTGGGGCGTGTGGAAGGACGTGACTAATCGTGTGTGCTGGGTCGGACATAAGGTCCTACATAACTGCAGGAGGCTCTGATACAGAATTACAAGAACAGAGTCAGCCTGATTTAAAAAAAAAATTACGAAAAACAGGATATCAGAGTGAGCACAATGTCGCTGTCGCTACTGGTGTGAATTAACTGTCTGCTGAGTGTCTTCTAAAAACGTAGGATGATATTTATAAACTGAAGCCTTAATTCGACATAAATAGAGAAGAAAACTCATTATAGTTCTGTGGCCACTTACGGGCTGTATCTGCATGCATTTAGGGCTTTTTCCCCTCAGTAGTAAAAATAGCTAATTCTATATTTATGAACTGGCATGTTCCTCTGGGCCTTAATTTCTTTTTTATTTCAACAATTTGGCAATAAGGACGTTATACCTCAAGTGAGTCCTGCTGCTGGTGAATTTGTTAGCAGATTTGTGGCCACTGCTGATTACGCAGGAGACCTTGAGTGCTTGCTGAAAGTGTCCTTTGGCTGAGTGGGTTTGGGTTCCCAGGGAAAATGCCAAATTGTCACTGCAAATTCGGAGTTACTATTGAGCAAAATGGGTAACGCAGACTTGGAGGTTGCATGTGATTCAACGCTGGCTTTAATGAAGAAAAATACAAGGAGCCTGCCAGCAGGTCTCTTTTTTAAAAGGCTGATTTTACTGTCATGTTTGGAATAGGCATGTTTATAAAAATTCTGCTTTGCGGTGGCCAGAGGAAGGCTCATTTGAAGTAGACAAACTGGTATACTTACTACAGATTTTTAGAAAAGGACTACTGGTATCTCTGGATCTCAGAAGACAGATGAAGGAATGAACTGACAGCCATATAGAATGAATTAAAACACGGAAGGAAGAGTTTAAGAAACTGAACGTGCCTTTCTTCTTTCTCCAGGTTCTCAACCCTTCTCTGCTGTGGCCCCTCTGATTCCCCTTCACCCTCCTTTGCCTCAAAGTGGGACCTCGAGGGAGGCGACGACTTCTGGATAGATGGGTCCCAATGGCTTTAGGACCTGGGGATAACTTCCCTTTGGAAGAGGGCGAATTGCCACGTTCTCTGAATGATCTGATGTGGATTCCACCTCCGAGAATCCCCGTAACACTCAACGTGCAAAACACAGTGAGGGAAGCAGAAATGACTCAGGGGAAGGAACTGGGAGTCTGAAAATTTGGATGAGAGGCTGTTCTGGGATTAAGGCATCAGGTTGGCAAGTGGCTGCCCTGATAACTCGGAAGGAAGGGGAACCCAAAGGAGTCAGGCTACTAACCAGCAAAACTGAGCCTAAAACTACAGTGCTGTCCAACCAACTTACTGAGGAAAGTCAGCCCTCCCTCTGGAGTTCCAGGGACTCAGATGCCTTTCAGAAGTTATCCAGCGCTGCTGGCTGGATCAGATGTGGTCACGACTACCACAGCCCTTTCCCCTGGCTGATACCTGTCTTAAGAGTTATTTCCAGTGCCCTGAAAAGATCTGCAAAAATGTGCCAAGGTTTTCTACAGCATTTTTCAGTTTACAGCCCTGTGTGTGTGGATGGGCACTGCCTGCTGCCTGGAGTGGTGCCTTGGATGACTGCCTGACTAACGGAAAAGGCGTGATGGGGCAAATGGTCACCCCCTCACGAGGGAGCACCGTGGCCCCAGGCACCTCCTGCAGCAACTCAGGCTGCCCCTCCATCCTCGGATGCGTGTCCTGACGGCAGACTGAAGTCTTTCTCCAAAAGGTGGCCTGGGAGACGCTGCTGCCTGCGTCCCCCGGTGACTTCCACCAGCGGTTCATGGAGCCCTCTTCTAAATTAATGGGGATGGATGGACTTAGGGGTGGATCAGAGCAGACCCCTAACCCTCTCCACTTTCGTGGTAGCCTTGTTGCTGGAATTCAAGCACCAGCAGGAGAAAAGGCATCTGTATGACAAAGGATAGGCAGTTTCTCAGGTACTGGCCACAGTAATCCAGTTTGGGGGAAAACATGGAGAAGGGCGAAGACAAAAAGAAACTCAAGATTGTAGCGCTATCTGCCTAGGGTTATTCACAAAGGGAGCGCTTTTCAGGGGCTGCCAACAAACAAGGCAGGGCGCGCTGGTGCAGAGTCAGTGCGTTGCTGCTGTGAAAAAACAGGACGCTGGGAAGAGCGATGCTGCAAGAGACTGAGGAAGATGCCGAGGATGCAGCCAAACTGTGAGGCTCCGCCACCCCCATCAGGAGGCCTCCCGCCCCGCCCCCGCCCCCGGAACTCAGACAGGAAACAACCGGCAAATGGTGCAGACTGATGAGCAAAACTGACCTACAAGGGGGGCCTCAGGGCTGGGACAAGAAAAGCCTTTTATGTTTCTTTTTCCTGCCATAGTCTTCTCCTATCCTTTCTTGTAGATACGAAACCCTGTGCTCTGCGATTTCTTCGGAGCTTTCTTGCTTCACCTGCATCCAGAAAAACACACAAGTTGTGAGCATCTCTGGACAACCTTTCTCATCTTTCTCCTCTGATGTTCCTGCGCAAACAGGTCCTCAAGTGGGAGGAACATGCCACTCTCATCTCTTAATGCTGTCAATCTGCTGGGAAGAGACCTTCTGTATAAACTAAGGGCTACGATCATCTGCACCCCAGGTAGAGGATGTTTGGAGCTCCTGGGAGAGAAGGCACCTGGGCCAATCTTTACCTACACTGAGAGTAAATATGCACTGGGTCTGCCAGGCTTTGGGTCAGATTTTGAATGAGAGGTTTTCTAATCTCAATGGCAACCGACATGCCACATGGGAAACTGCTGACTTATGTCACTGCAACTTCCCCAACAGGTTTCCGTGTTCATTGTTGTGCTTTCCCAAGACAATGAGATGAAATTAATTTGCAGACCAAGCTGTGGAAAGGGCTACTAGGGTCCGGACTAGGGTAGCTGTAGCCATATTACTTCTATCCAGGGACTCCCACTCAGAGTTTCACACACATGCAACTTCTAGTGAACTAGGAATTGGAAGCCAAGGAGAGCTACGACGAACACAAATTATCTTGACCAACATATTCTTCGTAAGACTTTCACCATTATAACTTTTCATTACTCTGTAAATTCACTGTCTCGTATCTAATGGGATTATCTTTAATTTATTCATATATACCACTGTCACAAATTTGAAAAGCCCAATGATTCTACCATCCTTTGACAGAGGGCAATTCCATAAGCACTCAAACTAATAGGATGTTTGCTGTATCTTTTAACACCACCATATCCACGTCCCACTGGAGAACTGAGCTACAGTTGTTTATTATGTGCCATTAATTTATTTAGTCACTGTGATGGTCAATAGATTACAAATGTGTGGTTTGTAATGGACAGAAAAATTCAGGGAACCACATATTTTAATGTAGTTTGACTCAATACAGGACCCAGAAGAGAACAATGGGCGAACCATTCCACCTGCCACATCTATGAAGTACAATTTCATGTACGATACTGTGTTAAATTATAAATATACACACATCATTGACCAGGGTAACCACAGGACAGGAAAGGTTACTTTAGAATGATAACTGTTATCTTCCCATGGTAGACATGAGCAGCAGCCAAAACACATGGAGAAACCCGAGAAGGGAATACAGGCATCTGCTAGCGGAGACTGCTGCTTTTTGATTCTTTTCATGGCATTAAATAAAAAAAAGGGGAGAAATAAGGAGTCTTCTTCCAGTGATCTCATTTCCTCAAATATGATTTTGTTCCAGGTTGAGTACTTGCTTTGAATTAACATATTACTTATAATGCTTGTCAAGAACCTTGGAAATCATAGGTAATTTTTATTTTCTTATTGTCTAAAATTTATGTAGTAAGAATATCCCTTCTACAATCAAAGGAAAGCTATTCTTTTTTTCTTTTTAGCATCTTTTTTTTTTTTTTTTTTTTTGCAGGGGGCAAGTAATCAGGCTTATTTATTTATCTGGTTTTTCAGCAGAGGTACTGGGGATCGCACCCAGGTCCCTGTGCGTGCTAAGCATGCGCTCCACCACTTGAGCTGTCCCCTCCCCCTCAGGAAAGCTATTCTTAAAATGTTTTTCCGTAAGTCATCTAAAATCTAACTGTAAAAACCAGACCTGGAATGAACGGCACGTTTAGCACTGTTCGCAGCAGTGAGTGTTATGAGCACTGGTGCTGCCACCACCAGCAGCGGCAGCACCAGCACCACACTCCTCAGCAGGCTCCTCCTGAGTACGCCCGCACAGCGGGAACAGCGCAGCAGCTGGAATTAGACGTGAGTTGACGTATTTTCTTTGGTCCCTCTCTGTGTGACCTTGGCAAGTTACTTACTCTGAACCTCCAATTTTCTCACAATTAAAAGGGAGACAGTCCCACCTACGCTTCAGGGCTGTGAGAACTGAACAAGGTACCAGCCACAGGGCACCGAGCACAAGGCCTGGCACATAGAAGTGTCAGCAAATACTAGTTCCTCTACTTTCTCGTGTCCCTTTGGTCCTAATTTTTAGAAAATGGAAAAAAGCTTGTTTTGCAATGAAAATGAAACCAATGTCTTTGATAGCTTTAATCTCACCGTTGATAGTAAACTGTGATTTTTAGATCAATGTGTTTGATGTGTGGAGATCACTAAACAGTTTTAGTTTTTAAAAGAAACCAGAAAGAGACCAAGGTCATCAGGGGACTCAACAAAATAATCCATGGCTTTTTTATAACCTCCCATATGTCACCTTCTATTTAAATCAAGAACACACCCTCCACTGGGAGATTCAAGTATGATTACAGAATTTCTGTGACTTTAATGGGTCATTGTATCAAGCTATGTATGATGACACAAGTTTGTCAGTGAAGTGACTACAATGAAAAATATGAGTAAAAAGTACCCTTTTAAACTAGAACATCGTATGTGAATATTTAGTACCAAAGTCCTTCAAGTTCAGATATAGTTAATTATATTTACATAATAATAAATATTTATTGAACATGAAATGATTAATATACCCAAGTGCCCTTCAGATACCTGATGACTTATTTTTTTTTTCATTTGTTAGGCCTGATTGTACATAAACCATGTTGGATACATAAACATAGATTTTTACTTTTAAAGAATGCTTTTAAATACTAATGCATTTCCAGTGCTTAATGACTGTTAAGAAGAAATTCTCTTACATCCATCCCATGTTTCTTAAGCAGGGAGAGAGAAGTGTGGCTGGGTATTGTCTTCAATATAGAAGTAACAATATTTCACTTCCCATCAGTGCAGTCTAATTAAACTTCAATATCTTATAGTAACTTATGGTGAAAAAGAACATGAAAACAAATATATGTATGTCCTTTATGACTGAAGTATCGTGCTGTACACCAGAAATGGACACATTGGAAACTGACTATATTTCAATAAAAAAAAACTTCATATTGTATTTGAGAACCTATAATTCCACTTGCTGACTCATGGGCATCTAGAACTTTTTCTTTTAAACTGAAGGCTCATAATGATTAATTTATGCCTATTCTGTCACTGTTATAGCTACTCAACTTTTAACCCCAGATCTCTTTCCCACTACACAAGATCACTTTGAACCCAAAGCTAGTGGTCAGCATGCAATAGACCCCGAAAACTAAGTCTATGCCCCCTTGTCACAGATAACTGAATCAACGTTTATCAAGTTCTGTTCCAAAGAGAAATTCCACTCTCAGAGCCTCAGAGGCCTTTCCAGGGAGCAAGGAAGGGAATTTTTAAGTGGGACACAACAGCCCCGATCTGTACCCTCCAATTCAAACAACACTATGCTCTCGTTGGTTTTAAATACTGTTTTAAATTTCCTTGCACGATTTGCATGATTGTACTGCTTTAAAGGAAAATAAAAGCGAAAAATCACTGACTCAGGACAATGCAAATTTCAATACCAAAGTCATAATGGAAGTCTTAACATGATATAGGTTTACTGTTATTCTCCAGTTGGTATGGACACAACAGCAGTGTGGCCAAGAGAGTTCTGAGAATGGGAAAGGGTGAGGGAAAAGGAAAGGAGAAAGGTTTCCTGACCTTATAATAAAGGTCCATAATTTGAAGCCAAAATTAATAACAGGAAGCACATTTATCTAGTTTATTTCTAAATGGGTCTTTAGTCTAAAGATATTGAAAAGAACATATCTGTTAAGTAGGTGTAAAAATACCTTTTGTGTTAACAAAAGTAGAAAATACAGACTCGGATCACTTTTTCCCTATTTCTTATAATTGGGTCACTTTCCCACTTCTTAGAACTGGTAACACTAGTTAAGTGATCTATAATTAACTTTATTCATATGTAATTGGAGTACATGTTTCCTAGGTTAGGGTTTAAATAAGCACACTTGAGATAACAGAAAAGTTTACTGACCACTGGTCTATTAAAATTCACACCTGGTGACAAGCAGAAGCACACACCTGGGTCATAAAGAGACACAGTGGAACACAGCTAGTATCTGTCTTTGTCAGACTCCAAGCTGATACAATTAAACAACAGGAAGAAATGAGTTCTCATTCTCTGATTCTTTTCATAGTATCTAAGGGTTTTCTTTAAAACAATAAGAGAAATGGGACACTGCCAACTAACCTGTAAGTAGTATCTACAACACTCGTCTGGGGGAAATTACACTGTCCTTTAATTAAGTTGGGACTTAAAAAACCTTTCACTGAGAGGCTATCCAATAGAAGTATAATGTGAATTATGCACGTAATTTTAAATGACCTAGAAGAGCACATTTTAAAAAGTAAACAGCAGGTGAAACTAATTTTAGTAGTATCTCATTTAACTCAATGTACCAAAAACGATCATTATAAACACATAATCAGCATAAAAGTTACTGATATATTTCACGTATTTTTTGTACTAAGTTTTCAAAATACGGTATGTATTTTACATTCACAGAATATCTCAATTTGGATTAGACACATTTCAAGAGCTCAGCAGGGACATGTGGCCAGTGGTCACCATGCAGGTCCACAGCACATAATTTTGATACATTTTTGTTAAAAGCCAAAACCAAATTTGAACGAACTCTGGCAAGCTGTCGTCTCACATCTGCAGTCCAAACCTAACACTTGGACCAAGTATGCAGGAAGATTTTATTCCCTGTAAGACACGGCTGTACTAAAATGGTGAACAGGCAACAGGACAGCAAACCCACCAGACAACTGACAGCAGGTTTTGCAGTCCAGGCAAGATGCCTTCAATACTCAGATTCACACTGGAAAGAGTCTCAAGTCCATGTACCTTCACAAACCAGATTAGAAACATGAAAGCCTTTGTGCCTTTAAAAAGGTCAATCAGAAGCATAAACCCCATTTACACAGACTGCTAAATTCTGCTTGTATTTTATAAATATATGGGCTTAGCCCACTCTTCTTGATATAAAGAACAGTTATCAGAACTTGGGCATTTTTCTATTCACATTCCGACTTGAAGAATCTGTATCTGATTTCCGTTCAAGCTTTAAGAGAATGACTGCAATGATTTACCTGGAAGGCCTTTCTACATCGCAGTTAAGATTCAGATTTATACGAACACCAGCTAGTTCCTAACACTAGCCTTTCTGGTGGGGGTAGGGATCAAGTCATTCTGTATTCTCTGCCATTAGACTGGTATACAGAAGCAATGACATTTTTAGTTTTTTTTTCCAGGAGTTGTCCACAATTTAACGTTTGCATATATTTTCAAATATGAGTAGGAGTCTGCAGTCTTAGTGCTCAAATCCTTCCCTAAATTCCTCTGCAGAGGGAGCTTTCTTGAGGGCAAATCTGATATGTCATTTTTCCCTTGCTTAAATACTTTTGGTGGTTCCCTGTCACTAACATAGAGGCGATACACGCATGGATCCTTTTGGCCAAAAGTGCCCCACCGGAGATGTTTAGCAAAGGAAATATTTGTCCTAATACTCTGGACAAATATGCACAAATAAGGCCTACCCACCAGTCAGGAGATCTGATCTAAAACCAGAAACCTGGGTTTACTGACCAAGACGGAGGACCTACAATGAGGGAGTGGGGGCGGGGACGAGTTTCAATAGTTTGTATCAGAAAGGGAAGCCCCTGCTTGCATCCCACGGGACAGGAGAATTTGTGCCACAGCATGGTGTAGAGGTAGTGATGGGTTTTTTCTTGTTCACCACTCTTCTTTCATATGTTTGGCAGAAGCTCAAATAGAATATGGAGATACAATTTTAACAAAGTCAGGTGACTAGATCATGGAAGCTGACTGAAGAAATAAAGGACTTTCAGGAATCAAAGAGCACCGGCCTCCAACTTAACGCTCCCACCCTGCTGGCTCACAAGACTGAACGTTGTTAACGGCAGGACAAGTCATCTGAACCTAAAACCACAGGTCAATTAAAACTCTGGACTCGCTTGAGGAAAAATGAATGTAAACAGTCAGATAAATGTGGACAGAGACTAATTCTACACTCCACTGCTGAACTACCTCAGGTTTATTGGAATTACAGATTTTGAAGAATTGTAAAGCTACTTAGAAGAAATAAAAATGATGATTTCATGAGAATTTCATTTCAGAAACATGATAAATATTAATTATGCTTTATTTCTGTGTCTATATGTGGAGTACACATTGCCTGGTATATCTATATTAGCAATATTTGCCCTATCAAGGAAACAGGATTATTTGCTGAGTGACGAATTTGCTGACTTACTGAGAGGTTTTTTTGTTTTATTTTGTTTTTGCTTTAAGAATCAAAATTAACTGCAGCTTTTTATATCTGTTAGTCCAGTTCCACTAAATATAAATCTCATTCTGTTTCATATTCACAAACCAAGTTCTTTTTGAATGCTTAATATTTTATATTCAAAAGTTTATGGCTTTCTCTAAACTTAGTTTATCCTCTTTTCTATTTTTGAATCCTTATGTCCGCTTTGCTCCTGTAACTAGCAATGAAGTAGCTCTCACAAGTTATGCTAGACTACAGTCTAGGTATTTGTCAATTTTGGGTGAATGGCTTATTCTGCAAACTAACCCAGAACGTCTATCAGTGTGGCACATTTTTAAGAGGATTTTAATAAGCTGAAAGTAGAAGCATGCTCCCCTGCAAGGCAACACAGGATCCCTGCAATTTGGGGAACTACACTGTATATCACGGTCATATGGCTTGTCCCTGGGCAATTTTGGAGTCATCTAGATCTAAGAGCACACGTTTCCTTTATGAAACTCCTTTTTGAAGCATCACTGAAAATCACTAATGAAATAAACCTAAAGAATTAAAATATAAAATATGAAATAGGTCAAAAGAATAAGATAGACTGCTAAATTGCTAAGTGTTGAATAAAAAAAAACTGGAACAACTAAGTTTTCATTACATTAGTCATTATGCTCTAGATTAAAATACAGGTGCTAGCTCTTTAACGTAATAACTAAGTTCCTGAGCACCTATTACATGCCAGGCATTTGGTATTAATTATCTTTAACTCTAGTAACAAGCCTGCGAGACAAGAGTTCCTTGCAATTCTGAAAACAGAGATTGGAGAGTTTAAACAACTTACTCAGAATCACAAAGGCAGTGTGTAGAGAGCTAATTTTTTTAAGTCTAGTTTGGTAATTTTAATAAAAATGCCTTTCTTTTTTACTTTTAGTTTACACCTAAAGAATCATTTGTTTCAGTTCCACGGGCTAGCATTTCAATGCAACTGAAATATATTCATCTTATATGTGGAATACAGCTGCCTGAGAAATCAGAAAGGCAATAAAACAGTATTCTATTCTTAACTCACTCACATTTCTCATTATAATGTGTACACATTTATTATATAACAGGTTTGCTGAAGTACCATGAGTAGGGCATTAATTTAAAAAAGTAAAAGCATGCTAGTTATATTTTATGCAACAGGAAACGGGTACAATCTCTCTGCATTTTTGTTTAGTTAAGATTCTGAATTTGAAGTAGTTATGTATTTCTAAATGACTTTTTAACTTTCTGTAGCTCTCATAAATGGCAGAATGTAAAAGTTTACTATGAATTTTCATGAGTTCTGACACTTTCAAAGTTATGGACGTGGCACATTTCATGGTGACTGACAGTATGATGCTGCTATAATAAAAAATCTCCTGTCAGCTTCTCTCCTGACATGTCTGAAGCCTCTCGGTTCATGAGTCAGATTAAAATACGTGCTGGAGGGAGGAACCGAATCTGTACTGTCCCATCTTTACAGCAAAAGAAACAGGATGGGGACAAAACAGTGCAGGGGTAGAAACTTGTTTTTAATAATTACATATAATAGGTTGTTTGAAATGCCTTAATCATGCCATTTATTTTTGTACCTCACTATGAGGAGTAAGTTGGGAGTTTTATGCAAATTTTCAGTTATCCAGGTACTTTTCATTGCCCCTGGGAACGAGGCTGCAGTCATGTGAGTTGATCCAACTGTGCCATCCATTATCTAAATGATAACCATTTAAAACAATTCATTTCTATGGGCCCTAAGTTTTATAAATCTCATGCTGTTTTTTCCCCTCCAAGGTCTGCTTCTGCCCACCCAAAAGTCTATTTATCTCCAATGCCCAATTCTCCACTTGTATCTTTCATGTCTCCTCCTTCAAAAATTAAACTCCCACATTGTGGTTGTGGAGACACGCTCCCATCCCCCCTCAGCGAATACAGTTCTGTTCTTAAACACAAAACTAAAAAACCCCTCCCTAACTCTTCTGCCTCCTCCTTCTGCCCTTCCTCCTGTCAGCTTCCTAGGATAACAGTCTAGCTCTGTTCCTTCATTGCTTGACATCTAGTAGCTGGGCTTCTGTCTCTAACACCACGCAGCTTCCCAGCCGTCACGCCCTTGGGGCTTTTCAGTGCTACTCTCCTGAGAGCCTCCTCTTCCTTGAGTCGATGGCATCTGTATGCCTCTCAGTTTTTCTAGCGCTGAACTTTTTTTCTAAGACTGGTATTTTTCACACGTCTCTTTTCCTGGATCACCACTTTCTTCTAATCCACACTTTTCATGTTGAATGGTCCTCAACACTGGCTATGCATCAGAAATACCTTTGCACTTGAAAAATATTGTATAGTAACTTGGGTTGTGCCATATTTCCAAGAGCTGGGCCTTGGAAGATGCATTTCTGAGAACCCGTCTGGTATCTCTGGTACGTGGCTCTGGTCTTCAGTGTTCCGCCAGGACCTGTTACCTTCCTTCATTACTCTCTCGCTTGGCAATTCCATGGTGTTTTGGCTTGATGTATTGTCCCTCTGCTAAGGTAACTGCTCACTGGTTGTAGATTATTATAAGGAAATAATCATTTCATGACCAAGTTTGGGAAAGATTAGACAAGGGAGAGGTTATTTTACGGAAGGACTTCTCAAGGCAGTATGTATACTGCATACCTCTACAACACTCAAGGCTCTTTTTACTCTGTTAAAAAGGGTTGTTTGCGTTCAAATTGATCTCCGACCTCCTAATCATGGCTAGATTATTAGTTTAAGGCACAACTCTACTCTTGACATTTCCCCCCTCAAAAATCTTCAGTTGCCTTTGGATTAGAGCCAAGTTTAAATTCTCTAACTTGGCATTCAAGGCCTTGGAATATCTGCCTTCAACCTTTTCAACTTGATTTCACCTTTCATTATATGATGAAAAGTGAAGTCAGACATATTTGGGTTTGAATTATGTTTTACCTTGGGTAAGTAATTTAAATACTGCAAGTCTCATTTGCTTATAAACGAAAGGATAAACTTTTTAGGTGGAAGCAGTATTATTTTGACAAGTTGGCCCTTCTCATACCCTGTGCAGAAATACTTGGTATCACCTACTAAAAAACACTAGTTCTTAAATTTCAGTATGCACCTATATCTGGAGGGAACTCTAATTCAAAAAGATGTACAAACCCCAGTGTTCATAGCAGCACTATTTACAATAGCCAAGACAAGGATGCAACCTGGATGTCCATCAACAGATGACTGGATAAAGAAGACAGACACACACACACACACGCATGCACACACACACAGAGGAATACTATTCAGCCATAAAAAAGAATAAAATAATGCCATTTGCAGCAACATGGATGGACCTGGAGATCATCATACTAAGTGAAGTAAGCCAGAAAGAGAAAGAAAAATACCATATGATATCACTGAACTTATTTACAAAACAGAAACAGACTTGCAGGCATAGAGAACAAACTTACAGTTACCAGGCGGTTAAGGGGATGGGAAGAGATAAATTGGAGTTCCAGGTTTGCAGATATTAACTACTTTAGATAAAACAGATAAACAATAAGTTTCTACTGTATAACATGGGGAACTATTTTCAATATCTTATAGTAACCTATAATGAAAAAGAATATGAAAAGGAATATATGTACATATATGTGTGACTGAAACATTATGCTGTACACCAGAAATTGATGCAACATTGTAAACTGACTACATTTCAATTAAAAAATTACATTTCAGTAATGCATCACTATCAGCAGGTGTATCTGTTACAAAAGGAGATGTCTGGGCTACACCTTGATCTGGGCAGTGGTAGGTCTATGTGTGGGCTTGGTAGGTGTCTAGAACTACACTCTCCAGTATATAGCCAATCACTACAGGTGGCTATTGGGCACCTGTAGTGTGGCTCTTCTGAACTGAGATGTGCTCTAAAGGTAAGATACCTGATTTTAAGACTTAATATGACAGAAATAATGCAAAAATCTCTCATTAATAATGTCTTTTATTGAACATACATTGAAATAATAGTTTTGCTCTATTAGCCTAAATAAAGTACACAATTCACATTAAATTTCACCTGTTTCTTTTAATTTTTAATGTGGGTACCAGAAAATTTTAAATGACGTATGTGCCTCACATTATAATTCCATTGAACAGCACTGTTCTAGAATGCACACTTGTTAGAACAAGTTCCCCAGATGATTCTTTGGTAATTATCCTCAGATCACCTTGAGAAACAATATATTAAGAAATTCTAAGCTTTCTGAAAGAATTGATGCCTATATACCTTTATATCCCCACAGGAGTCTAAAGACTGTGGGCAGTTAGCTATACACTAATTGAATGTAGATGTACTTTACATCTTAAGCCATCAAAATTCATTAAAAAAAAAAAAAAGCTCATTGGGAGTTTCATTTTTGTTTTTTTTTCTCCTAGTTCCTAAAAAAACTAATTTTGAATTACATTTCTTAAATGGAAATTATAGCTGAAGTTCTCTGAAATTATAGCTTTGATTTGTTCCCAAATCAATAAAAATAATTTTCTAAGAGAACTGGGATTCCTCCTCGACGGTTATGTGACTTTGTGTAGAAATAGGTTGTTGATCTCACCAGATTCCAAAATTGTTGAGTATGATGATGCTCAAGTTCTTCAGTTAAAACTAGCGTTTGCCACTAAGCCAGGACACGTGCTAATTTTTATACCCCAGCAACCTAGTTAGATGAGTGAGAAAAAGAGACCTATCTAGGGAAAAGGGGGGGTCTTCATTTAGGGACAAATGGGGAGAGAATGGCCAACCGCCCTGGAATAGAGAGACAGAGAACTAAGACACAATCAGAAACGTGGAAGCCAACACTGGGATGCAGAACCACCCTGGCTTTAATGACTGTGAGCAGAGTCACAAAATAAGAAGGTAGGTTTTAAAGACCGTTGGGCGGTGATCAGGGAAGGTTTCTCCACTTACCTCATCGCCACGTTGCTGCCGTCGATGACTATCGGTCTCAGGTTCTCCCCATCATCTGCTGCCACCTCTTGCATTGGAGATTCTGACCGCTGGGATTCCAGGGAAGATGTTTCCCGCATCACACTGGTAACTGTACTAACCGTTTGTTCAGCCTCACTTTTGTTTCCGAGTTTGACAAGTTCCCCCAAAATGTCATTGATTAAAGCGTCGGTACCGAGTTTGTTCAGCACGAGCTGAACCTGTTCTTCAGAGTAACCTAACTTCAGTGCAAACTCCAGTTTCGTTTGGTATTCTCGCACCACATCAGGGGGCTTCCTCGCCTCCTTGGATGTCGCCTGGGACTCCTCGGGTTTAAAGTCTTGCAAAATGTCACTGCGTTTGAGGATGTGAGGCTCTAGGCAGGGAGACCGACACAGCTGTCTGTGGGTCTTGGTTAGCAAGCATGGCTCCGCTGAACCGCTGCTCACCGGTTCTGACTCATTATCGGAGTTGGTGCTTTCTTCAGAGTCACCAGAGCTCACATTCTCTTCAGACACCTCTTTTTCTTCCTTCCCGGAATTAACTTTATCCATTGTTGGTTTTTCTACCATTGACAAAGGTACAGATGCATTTACACGGGGGTCAGTGCTCTCCACATGAAGGTGGTCGAGGTCATGCCCCGGGTGATCCTTCAAGCCCATGAAGCTGTTCTGTGTACTTGACTCCACTTTGCTGTTTTTTCTATATTCTTGAATGCAAAGCACCCCGTATTCCTAGAGGAAAAAAAAGTGGAATACTTAGAATCCCATATTTACTGGTTCGTTTCTGTGTCAATAAAGAAGTTGGGAGAGAACTGCCAAACCACCGAGTATCAACTTTGTGTTTCATCTGCATCCTCTCATCCTTCGTTAACACCCTTCTGAACAGTATCATGCCCAGTTTTTTAGATGACGAAGTTAGGAACCAGAAAGGCCAAATATCCCTCCAAGGCAACAGAGTGAACAAGCAGAGGAATGGGGTTTTTCACCCCGTTTTGCCCGACTCCAAAACCCATGCCCTTTCTGCTGCTCCTGTGGCTTCTCAATCTTGATGGGAAAGATTTTCCCACAGTTAGAAAGGCCCATGTTTCTAGAGTGACACACAGAATATTATTTTAAAAAAGCACGTTTTAGACATGCTATGACAGGTTATGTACATTTCCTCTAAAAGACTTCATAAAAAGTTGCAAAAATTCTTTTAAAGAGGAAGTCATGTGGCAAGGAAAACCTTAAGTTTTTATAATTTAAAAGTTATTGTTAATTTGGATCAAGCTTCACAACAATCTGAAGACTTTCAAAATTAATTTAGGTACTGTGATGAAAGAATACATATTCTACAACAGCCAGCAAAGAATTAAAATAATTACAGGGTGAATTATATTCCACTTAAGAGATGAATAGTTTTGCCCCAATGATCTTTATTTTGTGAACACTGAATACAGTAACTGAACACAATTCTCAGCATCGTGCTACCCTTATTAAGTGCCAGGAATACAACCGTCTTTTTCATTTCAGGGGAAAAGGTCTTTTTATTCTGTGCGTATTTATAAAAAGCATAGAAATGGCTGATTTCACACAAAATTAGCAGCAAATAATTAAGTACACTGAATAAATGGTATCTTAATTTCTTGAATTTTATGGCAGAAAATATTTCTGAACTCATTAGCTAACCATTGCCTGCGCCTGGTTAAAAAGTCATCTTTTCTTCTACTTTTCCCTTACAGTAATGCTTTTACTGTTTAAAATGCTTTTGCTGTTTTACCATTTTCCTTAAAGTCTGCTGAGAATAACTGTTATTTCTCTATCAGGAACAGGCTAGCAAAATAAAATGATTTTCTCTCGTGCTTCATTGTCAGGACCACATGCACATCAGTAGTTTACTTGTTAAGGCAATGCCAGTGCTCCATCCATGAGTAGCATTAGTAAGCCGGTGGTGGCTGAATTTGAGACTGTCATAAAACACCTATTTAAATAAACTAAAAAAGAAAATTGGAAAAACATTTTATTCTGCAGCTCTTCAACATTTTACTTACACTAGAAGGAGCTATTATTTAAATGTTAAGAGAAAACGCAGAGTGATTTTCTAAGAAGCCACACATTTGAATGCATTTCGTGAACTTATTAAAGAGTGAAGCGTTTCTACATAATGAAATAAATTATATAAACTACGGTAAACACTAGAGAAGAGAGTATTTGAGAATCCTTAGCTTGATAACAATACACTTAAAATTCCTTCAGTGAAGAACTCCTACACACTCCTCCAGGAGTTTCTTCCGGTTTTATCCCTTGAGAAGACAGATAACTCTAAACAATATCACTGTTCTACTAATATAGCATTCATTAGTTTTAAAGAAACATCACCCTCTCCTGGTTCCTGACTGCAAAACTGATAAAAAGAAATATTCCTTAGAAGATCTCTATATCCATCTGCTCCATTATGAAGCTTTATCTGTTTCAATTTTTTTTCTATTAAAATGGATATGCATGAGCCCAATTATTTAGAATTAAAGGAAAGGATTTTGAAAGCAAATCTTCACACTCAGTGATTTATTAACTACTGTAATATACTGACATCGTAAAGCAAGTAACAAATCACAACAGCATCCTAATAAAGTGATACAGTTAAAAGAAAAATCTGCACTGTGGTCTTCGTAGGGCTCCCACCAAAAGTATCTTAAACAAGGAAAACCTATTGGAAGCTGGGCTGCCTGGCAACCAGAGCTGGTTGCTAAGCGGCACTCTGTTAACGTGCCATCATGAATGCTAGCACAGTGAAAGAATAATTTGGTATGAACAAAAGCCTATAAAAGAGACTGGGACTTAAGTGCGTCTGGTTTACCCTCCGAGAACAATGCAGCTGCCAAACCAATCTGGAAGCTCCGACATCATTGTTCTGTAAACCCCACAATCTGCTCTGGCTGCAGGAAGTGCATTTAATGGGCAACATTTTTGATCTCCCCTGAAAAGTTTGGGTTTTGCATAAGTGCTGTTGTGAGATAATTCTTCAAGATAATGAATGACTCACTGACCAACTCCCTGAACTGAACTAGGAAATATTATTTTAATATTGGGCTGCAGTATTTTTCCTTTGGACTGTTTCAAACAAGATGAATATTTCATGAAAAATACAGCCAGTGGGGAACATTAGAATGAAATGTTGTGTTTACAGAATAAGTGAATTATTTTTAATTTTCACATTTTTCAAAGAGGCAAAGCCAGACACTATAAAGGTTTTAAACTGAAAATTATCCACCCTAAAAAAGTATTTAAATCTTCCTGTATCACTTCCAGTCTGATACAAAAAAGTTCAGGTGGCTCTGTGTAAATCTACTTTCCTATATAATTTTATTATACGGCTAAAATGATTAAACAGAAAAAATGAGGTTATCAGTTGCTTGCTTTTTATAATATTAAATCAGATAAGCTAGCATTTGTATTCAAATATATTTAGTAACTACCACACACATTTAACTTGTGGTGATTCATATAATTTATATAGATTATTTAAATAAAAAGTTTCCAGGTGGGCTAACAAGATTTTTAACATTAAATGTAAGTGTAAGCATGATCTACACTACTTAAAAAAATTAACACCTAATTTTGTTAGGCAAAATAACTTTTAAAATATTCTGGTTGAACTTTTTTTTTCCACACTGACAGGCCTCTCTTTATCTTCCAGATTTCGTTGGTTACCACAGAGAAAGTTATCCAGTGTCATCTTGTACTAAACAAGCAGTTAAATAATTTTTAGTTCCTGTAAATCATTTGATTAAATATGAAATAGTGCATAGACAAATGAGGCCAATTACCAGGCCTGTAAGCTGCGTATGTTTTCTCCATTACATAATACAAATTTGAAATAACTTACTTTTATTGACCCAAGTGGTAAAGATCTGGTTTTTAAAACTTTAATCTCTAAAACGCTGCATTATCTACTTGTAATTAGTAAAAGACTGCCCTGACTTCATATGGCACTAAAAAAGAATTTGGCAATATTTTGAAATCAACCAATAAAAAATTAAATGCTAGTCTTAAGATTTAAAAGCTGATAAAAATATTTTCATAGGCTACTACTTAATGTAACGTAATGTGTAAACTTACAATGCATTATTACAAGAAATCTTATGACAAAGAATGGTATATGATTTTTATTTTTGTTCAGTGCCTTAAAAATGATCGATATAATTTTGAAAAAGATAACAAAGACTCCAATAACATCACAAAATTTACTTTTACAGGCAAGGGAGAAAACACTTTTCTCCTTCATTTCTAAACCATTTATTAGACTTAAGTTTTGCCACTTATTCAACTGCAAACATATAAATCATCCTTAAATCAATCGGCTATAAGAGTAATTTATATTATAAATTTATTTATATTTAGTATTTATAAAATTTACCTCATTTTATAAAGAAGCAGCATAAAGTAGGTCAGTGTTTATACTCCCACAGTTATCAAAAAACTCCAAGAAACATGGCTTAACTTTTAAGCTCTACATCAGGCACCTAACTGGCCTTTACATACTATATTCATGAACACAATAGAGATTGGGCACACATATAATGGTCTGAAAACAGATTTCTACACTTATAAAGCTGTAGATTTCCTCCAGATATTGTACTGGAAACTAAAATAACTTTTCTTACTGAAGGCCTAATAAATTAAAAATCAAGTAATACTGTATGTTGGAAAAGAACTAAATTTTCACACTGATATCGTAGATGGTAAAGCGTAACTAATTATTTTAATTGCCAAAAAGAAGCTTTATACTAGCTAACAGCAAGTTTAGGATATAATGGCTATTTACTAGAAATATGTTGTATATACACACATTCCTTGATTTAATAAGCATACTTTCTGAAAGTTCTCATTAGATGACTTGGATAATCCTTCATCTCAAATCCAGTAAAAAAAAAAAAATTTTTTTTTAATGCTCTAAGGAACATCATATTAATCAGGAATATTAGACCATAAACTTGTTAAATCAGTTTGTTTGTTTGTGTTTGCAACGTCAAGTTACAATGCCATAAAGAGGGTTCTGGTTGTTGCCCAAATGGTAACAGTATGAGAACAATGAAAATAAAATAATGAATATGTAATAAATACCCACTGCTGTAGTCTCTGCGTATTTAATTACCATTGTATTTCAGGGTGCTGTTGTCTGCATCCCTCCAGCTAACAAAAGAAGGATGTCCCTTTGAACAGATTGGTTAATGCTCTGGGGCAACAGATGTCTCCTGGAACTGCAGGAGACCAGCAACTGGTGGCCTGCCCATCTTCTGAAAACTTTCAATAGACTTATGCATATGTTCACACAATAGGGCATGTGGTAGAAATGAAAACCTCTTTTTAACCCTTTATGCACTTTCTTTCCCTCCCAACTGATAGATGAAAGTCTTTGTCTCCTCCTCCCTTCCCCATTACAGAACTCTTGAAAGCAATAGTTCTCGGAGTGACATCTTCCATCTAACATCTGAAACAAATGCAAGGGGAAAAATAATGTAGGGGGAGAAGAAATTGGAAACTGTACACGAATACTGAAACTGCTGACGAAGTAACTGAATGCTTAACCATCATAATTAAAACAAGCTGTTTGAAACATCTACATCATCAATCCATCACAAGCTCGATTTTTAAGACAATGGAAAAATCTATCAAATCTGATTCATTTTACAGCATCCAGGTCTGACAGTGACACCTTAAGAAACCTAAGAATGTGACAAGATAAAATCTAAATTCACTGTTTATCAAAATATCAGAACCTGTTGTAACGTATCTTTAAGTCCCAAATGATTACATGCCATGCAAATGTTCATGAAGCTGTAATATTTATATAACTCCAGAATATAGAAATGTTAAAAAAAATCTGCTTCACAGACATATTTTTACAGAAAGAATTACATTTTCTGGGATTTTGGCAGTATGTAATGATCTGCAGGCTTTCACTTGAGGTGCGGTCTATCCTTTACAGAGCTTAAATTAATACGCTGAGTATTTAGCAAAGTTTAACTTCCAAGGCATTAAGTAGCACATATACTCACGTTAGCAGGAAAATATAAAGACATTGGTTTCTGTAGCAGCTTCAGCAGTAACTCCTTAACACAATTTCAGCTGCAGACTTGCAGGCGGGCAAGAAGCACAATGAATGGTTGAACAGATGGAATGGCAGTGTCTTTGCTTAACCTATTACCGAGTGGAATCACAGCCAATCCCAGGCCAGTGAGCTCACAATTAGTGGGCCAGGCAGATGCAAGGCAACCTCAGCACCCTGCGTCAGGTTCGCAGGTTTCTAAGATAAGCAAGTTGATGTCATTGTCGGGTCCGCCCGGGGCGGCATGTGTATTAACGAGGGGTGTGAGGCAACAATGGGCCATACAAAGCGGACTAGTAGGCAGCTGCTCTTTGAGAGCAGAGTCATTAGGGAGCAGCCTGCCAACAAGAAACACCTGGCTTGGGCAGACTTCAGCTTTTCCTCCTTGTGTTTTTGATGCAGGAAACAAAGAAACCAATTATATTTTAAAGTAGTAAAAGTTGCATGTTTCCAAAAAGTTGAGGCTACACTCTGGTCTATTAGCTTTTTGTTTCTGAGAAATAAAGAAAACGAGGTGTGTCAAAAGTAGCAATTAGCTACTGCAGCAAAACCCCATTTCTTTAGTAAATGAGTTGCTGGTGAAATGAGACAGAGGTTACAGTAAAACTATTTCCCTGGAAACACTGGGAAATCTAAGATATTTGTAAGTATTGGTTGATTTGTTGCAAGACAATAAAATGAAAAAAAAAAGATGAAAATAAGATTGCAAGAGAAAAAGGTTTAAGAGCTTACAAACAGAACTGATTTTTTAAAAGTTCATCAAAAGTAAAGCGTAGGGAGAGAAAACAAAGTTTGGTCCAACTTTGTGCCAAATGAGTCATCGAAACTCTATATTTAGACAAAACTATTTAACTTCAACATAACATCACCGGAACGACCCACCTTACATACGACAAGTAGCAGTGTAACATTATTTTATTATGGATACTAGTTAATCATGTAATCAAATTAAAGCAAAATCTTTCATTATGTTTTAATATACAACATGATATGAAGCCTGTTAAAATTATTTGTATTTTATAAAATTTATAAAATGTAATACTCAAATTTCAGTTCGGGAACAAGTTAACTTTACAAAGAAGAGACACTATAATATTTTGGAAGGCTTGAAGCATACAAAAATCAGCCCCGTCAGTGAGGAGGCTTGTTATCTCTAATTTATTGCAAAGTCCCAGACTGCAGTATTTATAATGCTAGAATGGAGTACTTACTAGCTTTTGACACTTGCATAAATTAATATCTTGAGTGGCCTCTAATTATGAAAAAATTCAATCAAAATTTAAAAACCATCAGGTGCTGTGAGACTACTTCCCTACTAAAGAAAAAGGAAATCCAGAGCTACTCTACCACCTACTTATGTGATGTAGAGACACACACACACACACACACACACACACACACACACACACACACACACACGGGCATCCCTTCCCATTCCAGTGCAAATTAAAAGAGTGATGGCAAAGAGCTGCTCTTAAAATACAATTTTCTGACATAGGCTGATTTATGCAGAACCTAGGCTTTCCCATTATATAATCATGAACTCTTAAGGGTATAAAATTTGGTTAAAGTGCCCCCAACATTCTAAATCAACCTCTTTTGTCACACACAACTACGGATGCTTCTCACAATTAGGACCATTTGTGAATACCTGGAAAAAAGTTAATATTGGTTGGGACTCTTGGCCATTTTCTTACTGTGAGATCTCTATTTACAAAATCAGAGGAAAATCTATATGGTTAAAAAATTTTCAACTACCTCTCTGAAAACGTTCCTTATGCCTAATAATGCCAAAAAATCACTGCTGTTTCCAGAAAGAAAACTAAAATATAAAGTATGGTGTTGTAGATCACCATTTGTCTATATTTTTCCTCAAAAGAGCTTAATTAATATTCTATGAAACTATGTCATTCCAAAAGTGTTAGAAAATTTTAAAATCCGTGAAAATATTTTAAAACTAAATGTAACTATTAGATTCTGAATGCCAAATTAATGTCTAAAGCAAGAACTGTTATTTTTCTGCCAAGGGTTACAGTAATGTTTAGCAACAGTTAATCCCATGGTCTAATTTCATAAGCCTATTAAAGATCAAAATAAAGCATTTCTAACATAGTTTATTGCAAATTATAATATGAATTACACAGAGTTCAAATTTTATGTCTTGGGTAAACATATGAACACCACACAAGAAAGTTAGAATTGATCTTTTTTTTCTTTTTTTTTGGTGGTGTGGTGGTACTTTTTTCTCTTTTTCTTGAAATTTCATGAGTGAAAACGTATCATCAAGTCTGAAAAGAGAAAAAAAGATAAACCACGGCCACTAGAATGGTTATAGTAAAGGTACTTCTGGTAAAACTGAATTTGACTAAATAAGATTAAAATGAAAAATATAACATATATTCATGCAAAGTAGTGACAACTAAGACCTAATAAAACATAAGCCGTACTGACAGGAGACCGTGAGGTCAATATTTATGAATTTACATTAAAACCATTTCCCTTTGTATATAAAAAGGACACTCTTTAGTGTGAATCGACAGTCTCTCTTCCCCTTGGGGCTTGCTTTCTTCTCTTTACCCCTTTGCGACTATAGTGACTACTTTATAGCTTTAATTCAGCAGGAGGAGAAATATTCCAGCCACTGTGAACACAAAGTATAAGAGAAAACTCCCCGAGAGCTCAGCAGGTTGCCTGATCCCTAGCACTGGATTAAGCTTTTTCGCAAACAGCAAATAAAGGCAGTGATCTGAAAAAGCTAATCAGATCCTGCTGTGGTATTTAGACCATCTTGGTTGCTAGTATTGGATAACGTTAAGCACATTAAAACATCTGTAGGTGGAAAGAGGCCCTCGGCTGCCTTTCTTAGTCACAGGGCCCTGGTCCACTTCCCGCTGCAGAGAAGACGCAAACAGCTGTGCTGGGCTGTCAGGGTCACTGCAGTGAACGAGCACAGGGTGCTCATGACAGAAGAAAACAAGCCAGTGTGGTCTGGGGAGAATACTGAGCTCCGTCACTGTCAAGGGCGTTTCTGACACTGGGATCTTCAACTGTTTTCTCAGGTATGCACGCGAAACACCTGGGTTGCGATGCTGGTGTTGAAATGCTGGTGTTTGGAATCAATTCTCTTTGTCGGTGGCGATCCCAGCTGCCGTCCTGGTACCTTTCTCCTAATGTGGATTTGTTCTCCTTCAATGTACAATCTCTTTCGATCCCAACAATAGCACCATAGAAGTAAGATTATTAAATCAAATTTCCCCAATTGCTCCCACAAGGTTGAAAGATTAAAATTTTAACCAAAAACTCTTATTATTTTTGAGAATTAAAAAGAAAAAAAAAAAAGCCCACCTACCAACTAACCCACCAGCCAAAAACCTAATTTATACACATTGTGTAGAAGAATGGAGCAAAACCAATCAGTCACTAACTCTAACCTCTGAGAGTAATTATACTTAGTAAATCAGATGGGCATGAGAGCTTTAATGGATTTCATTTCCTTGGGCTTAGATGACTTTCATTTCTTAATTTATCTCCTTCCCTGAGGTAAATTGAATACCCTCAAGTACATCCCTGCCAAAGTAATTTTCAGGGACACCACTCTTCAGCTTAAAAAAAAAAAAGTCTTAGCAGTAGGTTATGTCTCTGGTCCTCTGCTTTGGTTTCAAGACTCTTTCTACAACCTGGGCCCCTCAGGTCCTGTAATCTTCTTTCTCACTTCTCTTAGGGGGAAGAAACAGCAAAAGGAAAGCCCCAGATGCTCAAACAACTGTCCGTTCGCCTGAGCGTCCTCTTGCATGGCCTCACCTACCCAGACCACATTTGTTGTTCTAAGCCCAGCTCAAGGCTTGTTTTTCCCATAGAATCTTCTTGGACTAGTCCAGTTCTTACTGATTTCCAACTCCTCTGAATTTCTATAACACGAACAGTCTGTACTGCACAATACAGCAACTGTATACGAGCCAAGCTGTAAGCTTCTTGAGGGCAGAACCATTTCATCTTCCATGATCCGCACAGAGAAAACCTATACGGCAGCTGGCAGTGTGCGGGTCTCCAGAAGGCATCTTAGGGAAAAGGAGGACCAGGGAAATGACAGGCCCCTGCAAATCTGAACGCAGGCATTCATATGACCTGAACGCTCCCTGCTACTTTTTATTTCTCTGTGTACAGGGTGAGTTCATCAAAGAGCCCACAGTGATTGGCAAAGTTCCTGTAGCCCTGGTTCTTCCATTAGGGCTGCTTTCAACGTTCAGGACAGCTGTGGAATTGAGTGAGCTTGGGTCTCTCAGGGAGGAGAGGCATTTTCCCGCAGTCTCCTCTGGCTTCAGCTTCCCAACTACAGTGGCACCCCTTGGAGGAACACTCTGGCCTCTTCCTCCTCACTTGAGGATGACTTGTCTGACAGGTGAGTCTGGGAAGAGGAGCTGCGTAAGCAGGAGTGCAGCCCCTTCCTCTGCGTGTCTCTCTTGCGATTTGCCCCGGCACAGACTGGCGATTCATTGGTTTGCTCTCCAGCACTGCCTGAGATTGGCTGGTTAAGTCTTTCTGATTTGGAGGTTCAGTGTTACTAAGCCCTTTATGTGTGCTCTTAAGTCATGTTCTGCAGTAGCTTATCAAAAAAAAAAAAAAAAAAAGAGCTGCTATTTTGATGTCCATCTCCTTGGCTCCTTTGTCTATTTCTCAATTGGTTTAAAACTAAGGCAGGAAAAAGACCCCCTCAAACAATATTCAATAATGAGTTTAGTTATAAGGAACTATTAGGGGAAAAAAAGGTGATAAAAAGACTTACATACATAAATGAACTCCAAACAGACCACTTTAAAAATACATATGAAGGGATAAAGTTAAAAAAGAGAAACAATTTTCTAACAAAGATGAGTATGCTTCTCAAAGTCAAAATTCTTAGGAATTTGATTATGAAAACATTTCAGGGCCATCTCATTAAGAGCAGATAACCCTTAGTTATCTTTAGGGTTCGGAGACAAATACTAAGTAATCCACAAAAATAGTGTTTCTTCCCAGTGGTCTAAAAACAAAGAAACTTTTCTACAGTCACTTCAGGTGACAATATAACCCAATTCCTAAGACTTCAAATATTTCCCCAGGATCAGCTTCCCATTAAGTATTTAAAAATTCAAATAAACAAGTCTTTAAAAAGATGATCTTCAATTCCTATAAAGACTGTAAATACTCAAGGAATGAGGACTTTTAGAAAGGCTCAGGGAATACAAATCACATCCAAAACGCTGACACACTAAGTTGCTAAAGCAGCTAATGTGTAGGGGAGCAGGAGAAAGAAAACTCCTGAGGGAAAAAAGACATGTGTGTTTTTAAGAGAAGAAAGTACATGATACCATCCACAGTAACAAAACATAGTTATATCAAATGTAACTGAAACCGAGGAAAAGCTGACCAAAAATGTGTACTTTTATATAAAAAAAAATAGGAGACAGTCTCTGAATTCTAGCATACTGGATGGTAGTTAAGTGGCATTTTATCTCTGACAATAATGATATTTACATCATTCTCCAAGCCTAGTCAGAATTCAACCCATCCGTCCCGATGCCATTGCACTGCGCGGCCCACTCCCTACAGCGGCCCCCTTCTCTCCACCTGCGCGTGCTCGTGTGCACAGCATTTTATCTCGGGCTGCGGGTACCACCTGAAGATGCCACATGTCTTGTTCTTTAGGTGTTAAATAACTACTTAGCAAATGAATTCAAAACTGCTTGACCAAAAGCACTGTTTAAAAGCGAAACGGACAGATGCAAGCTAATAAATTGTATCGGAATGAAAAGAGGGCTCCATCTTTGGATTGCCTCTGTTCTTGGTCTACAAGACAGCGTGACAGTATACTACATGTAAAGGAGCTCCGGACAAAATACAACACGGTAGACTGCAAATGATTTAAAAGGAACTGCACACCAACTATGAGCCAACAAAAAGTTCTTTGTTAATTATAACTTTGATATAAGTTATTAATACTTAGACAAGACAGAAAATAGTTCCTTATATATCAACTCCTACAAGATGGGAAAATAAAATGCTTGAGTTAGGACTTCCAACAGTCCTCATACTACTGGTTTTTAATTATGGCATACTATTGATTTTAGACAGCTGTCCCGGTGTGCAAGAAACTGGAAAGCTTTGGGAGGCTAACAAAATGAATGGCTGTGTTAGAACAAGCTCAGTGAAATCAGCACAGAAGTTCACCACACAATTTTTCTTTAGAGAGTTCTATTTATGTCAGAGAGTGGTACAGTAACTTAGATATTAAATTTAGAATTCTGAGCATTCAGGACAAGACTCTTTCAAAATGCAAATCATCATATACTATAAGTTAAATCGAGACGGTGAATCACACTAACCAGCTGCCAACACAATTTGACTGTAAACTCCTAACAGGCCAGGGACTCATGTGTTTTGTTTTCTGCTGCATCTCCAGCATCGAGCAGAGTGCCTGGTAAACAACAGGGGCTTAATAAATGCGTGCTAAATACAGAATAGCATTTCAGTGTCTGGGGCCAAAATCTCTTTTTCAGATTTGTTCTTTACTTCCCTTCACATAACCTATGCTCCAGCCCAACACGAGGATTTAAAGCAAGGGTTCTCTCAATTTGGTTGCACACTGTAATCAGCCGGGGAGATTCCAAATTGGTGTCAGAGTCCTATCCCTAGAGATGTTTATTTTATTTTATTTATTAATTTTTTTTGGTCTGTGTGAAGCCTGGCCATAGGCCAAATGATTCTAACGTGTAGCCAAGTTTAAGAACGCTGATTTAAAGTTCCCTTCTTCTAAAATACCTTTCTCCACAGCTTCACATGGTAAAATCTTACCTATTACTATTGAAGATACAGCTAAAACCCCAACTCTGCCATGAAACCTTTCCTGGAACACTGTTAAAACTTATCTTTGGATTACGTGGGTCTTGCACAGGGCCTGGCACGTGGATAGGTCTTGATAAGTGTCTGAGGGGTAAGTAATTCTGGGAGCAGGGCACATAGTAGAATCACAGTGAATATTTATTGGAAGAATGATGTACAGTTGGTCCTCATCTGTGGACACTGTACTTAAAATCTGCCTACTCACTAAGATTTATCTGTAGCTCCAAATTAATACTCCTGGCGCTTTCCAGTGGTTCCCACGGACACGTGCGTGTGCAGACAGGGGAAAGAGCTAGGTGCCCGAGGCACACATTCCTGCCGAGGCCGCACAAAGCTCTCATAATGTAAACAAGTGTCCTAAAAAGGACTAGTTAGCGCTCTGTTTTTTGCATTTTTGTGCTTTTCACTGGTGAATTCAATGTTTAAATGGCCCCCAAGCCTAGTGCTGAAGTGCCATCTACTCCTCCTGAGTGCAAGAAGGCTGTGGTGTGCCTTATGGAGAAAATGTGTGTGTTAGGTAAGCTTTGTTCAGACATGAGTTATAGTGCTGTTGGCTGTGAGCTCAATATTAATGAATCAACAGTATATATTTAATAAAGCATCTCTAAACAGCTACACACGTACAAGGTTATGTATGGATCGGTCCATGGAAATGTTTTGACCGAAGGCTCAGAGGAACCGAATCCTGTATTTCCTCCAGGAGCAATGATTCAGTATTTGTAGCATCTTTACAGAACATAACTACAGTTGAGCCTTGAACAGCACTGGGTTTGAACTGCATAGGTCCACTTGTGTGTGGAGTTTTTCAGTAGATGCACACGGTACCACATGATTCTCAGGTTGGTTGAATCTGAGGATGTGGAACCCTGGATCCGGAGGGGTGATTGTGAAGTTATAGTCAGATGTTTTGACTGCACAGAGGGTCAGTGCCCCTAAACGCCTGCGGTATCCAAGGGCAAACTGTTCAGGGAGAAACAAGATTGACTGTAACTTCATCCTTTCTTCAAACTCTTAGAGATTTTACCTATAATTTTCAATGCCAATTTCATTCAACAAATGGACACCTCCTAAGTGCCAGGCACTGATGATACAGCAAGAACAAAGCTAGTCCTGTCTCTCACCAAGCTCACGGTGTAGTGTGGGGCGGGGAAGAGAGAGAACTTAAATGATAAACACATGTCAGGTGGTGGTACCTGCTGTGAAGAAACTTTTAGCCAGGGAAGCCTTCTGATAAGGTGGGATTTGTGCAGATACCTAAATGAAGTGCAAGTAAATATGTAACAGGAAGATGGTTAAGTACAAAGTCTTGAGATGACAACAAGGTGGCCAGGACGACCGGTGGCAAGTGTCTAAGGGGAGAAATCAGCAGACAAGGTCAGAAAGGTAAGGTCAAGAGAAGCCATGTCTTGTAGAGCTTTGAAGGGGAGTGCTGCTCAGTACTGCACACAGCATTTGAGTCATACGAGAATCTTGAAGATTCTGATTCAGGAAACCTGGGGGGGGGGGGGCGGTCTGAGATTCTGCATTCTAACCAGCACACAGCATAGCTGTTGCTGTTGGTCCACAGACCCTACTCTGAGTAGCAAGGTGGTAGGTCACAGTGAGGACATGGCTTTTATTGTGAGATGGGAAATTTCTGGAGGATTCTGAGTTGACGGAGTAACATGACTGTATTTTATACTAATGTCTTATAAACTTGGGCTTACGTCCACATTTCCAGTTGTGTTCCATCAATCTTCTTCTATTTCTGTGCCTGTTTCATACATTAAGAAATGTGGATTTCTTCCATCATTACATTTTTCCCTCCTCATTTTCATATTTTCATCCTGGCTACTTTTGCATGTATGTGCTTCCAGACACTTAAGAATTGTTTTGGCAAGTTTTAACCAAAACTTGTTGGGAGTCTGATGGAGACCGTGTTGTAGTAAAACTTGCTTAAGAAGCACTGCTGATTTGTTACATGGCTTAATAAAGAACAATTTATTGAATTTCCTTTTTCAATACTGTTCCCTAGATTTCTTTGTAGAAGGCTTATAAATTTTTTTAAACTTGTCTTAAAATATTTGGCTTTTGTTCCCGCTGCTGTGAATGGAGGTTTTATTTTCCTTCCTCCATTACATTTTCCAACTATTGTTGGTGTCTAAAAAAATTATTCTTATATTTATTCTTGCACGTAAAACTTTAGTGAACTAGGATCTCTGTAAACTCTTAATGTTTCTATTCATGTTTCATTGAGGCTCTGAGGCATATATAATAATGTAAAATCATCAGATTGCCTCTTCCTTACCAATTTTTGTATCTCTTGCTCCATACTGTTGTCTAATCACATTGGAATATTGCATAACAATGGTTATTTTATGTTGTTCTTGATATTAATGGGAATGTCTCCAGTGTCTCATTACGCATTACACTGACCGCTGGTTAGGCTGTACACACACATACAGGTACAAAATACAGAAACATCACGTTGTGCAAATCTACCTCCCCATGCTTCAGTTTCCTCAACTTTTACATTATTATATGTGCACGTATATAAATGGTTGTTTTGAAATTTAATGAATAAATATAAAATACTCAACACCTGGAACAGCACACAGTAAGCACTCAGTAAGTGTTAGCTATATGTAATTAAGTGTTTATATACAGCTATACATACACACATCACACTATATATAGCCTTTAAAAAGTCATTTACAGAAATACTTTCCTCCTACATAAACGATTTAGGGAAAAAAATCAGGAATGTGGATTGCATTAAAATGATATATTGAGATGATTATGTAATTGTTTCTTTCAGGTACTGATATTGTGAACAATATTAATAGATTTCCTAATGTAGAAACATAATTACATTTTGGGAGGATTGTATATGCTGATATTTCTCCATGAATTTTTATATCAACAACCATAAGATTGGCTGGTCATTTTCTTTACCTTATTTGCTTTGCCACATTTGGGCACCACTGTTCTGCTGATGTTAGAAAAAGGATATGGTATTCCTTCTAAACTTTTTCTCAGTGACAAACCAATTGTCCCATGTACCACAGGGAGCTAGACTAGACTGGGCCATGTGTTCTGTTCCTATATAAGCACCACTATTCCTAGAGATCTGATTTACTTGTATTCTGAAATGTGTCCCTGACCCCTTACTGTAAATTCCAGGGTAGAGTTTACTCTAGCATGGGGTCCAAAGAAAAGGGGACGGGCAAGAGGGAGACCTTATAACTTACAGACATAAAAATCAACCCTATATTATGCCCTCTTCCAAAAAGCACCCAAATATCCTGGACAAATTACATCAGGGCTCTGTGTCTCAGTTTCTTCAACCGTAAAATGGAGACAACACCACCACCAATAGCACAGGCTGCTATAAAGATGAAAAGAGTTAATATACACAATAACTTAGAACAGTGCTTGGCATATAGTCGATGTTAAGTATTACCTTAAAAGTTTATACTAAAAGTGAAATTGCAGTACAAAAAAAAGAAAACCTGATTTTCATTGTTTTCTTTTCTCATGAGTACAATTCTAAGGTTCCCCCTGTACTAACAAACAAGAAAGAATATTATGCAGGCGAAGCTTACAACTGTGTCTCACCAGCTCGTCTCATCACGTGTTTGTAGAACCAAGAACTCAGACGACACGGAGTTCAAACGCCCTGTGCTATGCTTTTGTTCATGATCTTACAATATTAATTTTGTTAAATTCATAAAATAATTTGGAACAATGTTTCTCAGAGGGAAAGGGAATAAGATTTAGTTTGGAAAAGCCAAACATCCCTCTCATTTTTTTTGTAAGAAAAACTACTGAAGATTTAAGTGTCATGGAATACTCTAGCTAATAAGGATAATTAGAAGGCAGTGGTATCAATAACTATGTAGTACCTTTGTTTGGTGACACACTGTAACTAGACTTACTGTGGCAATCACTCTGAAATGTATAGAAGTAACAAATCACAATGTCGTGTAACAGGAACTAACACAGTGTTGTAGGTCAATATACTTCAAAAAATAAACAAAAAAACAGAAAAAGAGATCAGATTTGTGGTTACTAGAGGCAGGGGGTAGGGGGAGGAGGGACTGGATGAAGGCAGTCAAAAGGCACAAACTTCCAATTATAAGATAAATAGGTACTAGGGATGTAATGTACAACATGGTAAAGATAATTAACGCTGCTGTATGTTATATATGAAGGTTATGGAGAGTAAATTCTGAGTTCTCATCACAAGGAAAAATATTTGTTCTAGTTCTTTAATTTTGTATCTGTGTAAGATGAGGGTGTTCACTAAACACTGTGATAATCATTTCATGATGCGTTTAAGTCAAATCTTTATGCTGTACATCTCAATCTTATTCAGTGCTGTAGGTCTCAATAAAACTGGAAGAAAGTATTAAAAAAAGAAGATAATGGTAGAAAGCTCAGTAAGAAACATGAGTATAAAAATGGTCAGGAACCAGTAATTTAGAAGAAATATATTGATTTGATAGTGGGTAGGAGTGAAGGGATGCGGGAGGTATAATTAGAATAAATTATAACAGGCATCTGAAAGGAAACAAAGATATTCTTGTAGAAAATGAGAAAACATTTCTTTCAGTTTAACAATAAAGGTGGTAGGTTGTGAAAAATTATTTAAAAATAAATGGCTATAGACAAAGATCAGCCATCGTCTCCTACCTCTCTCATAATTTCTTTAACATTTTAACTTCTAGTCACAGAATTTTCCTAAAGTAATAAATTGCTACACTTTTCAGAGTTAGATTTCTTCTAAGATCTGTAAGTTTTTAACTAGTGAAAAATTAAAGCCATAAAAGTTTTCTCTAACTGTTACTTATCAAATCTTTTATGTAAAAAAAAATTCCTATGACTTAGGAATTTATTTTCTTGATAGTATCATTAAATACAGAGTAACTTAGTTTTTATGGCATTTTTTAATTTCAGCTAGTTGATCAACTTTCAGTTAGTGGTACAACTAACACATTTTAAAAGAAACAGTCTGATGCAAGACAGGACAACTGCAGAGTGGTCCGTGATGATGCAGTCAAGCTGGATGAGGGGTTAAGCCAGCATTCCGTGAATTCATGTATTTGCTCAAGAAGTATCTGAATGTCTACAATGAGAAAGGGGTAATTCTAAGTGAAGATGATGAGAGAGGGTACAAACATGAATATAGTTGCTACCCTACAGAATATAAATTTACAAAGGAAACAAGATGAATGAACATCTATATGATATAGGGTCTGTCAAAATTAACGCTATTAATACAGATATATCATAGAATCGAAAAGACAGACACTGGCTCAGCTTTGAGAAGGTTCTGAGAGGTGACAAATAAGCTGAGTACACAGTGATGACAATGACATAATCCTATATATACTGTGGTGTACATGTCCACGGTAGGGGAAGACGGGGCCTGGGGCACGGTAAGGAAAGAAAGGATTTCCGCCCAGAGACATGAGAGATGATAAAACATGCAGAACACTGTGTGGTTAATACTGCTGTAGAGGAGGCTAGAAAGTCAGGTGGTGGCTGGGTCATGGAGAGTCTTGAATGCCATACCAGAGTTCCAACTTCGGTACTGGGTAAGCACCAGAGGGATTTTGGAAAAGGGAATGGCGTGTTTCTGCCCACACTTTAGAGGGTGATGGGGAACCACTGAAGGTACCTGAGAATGTCAATGACGTGTTTCTAACTACATTTTAGATGGTAATTCCAGCTGCATTAGTTTTGAGGGGGCAAGAAACTCAAAGACTTGTTAGGAAGCAATGATGTAACAGTCTGAGCAAAAGGTGGCTGGGATCTAAAGTTACGCAGGAAAAAAGAAACATATACAAGATATTTTCTAAGATGAGCCAGTGGGTCCAGTAAGGATTTGATACTAAAGACAGAAGAGGAAGGAGTAATAAAAAGATAATTGATGGCATCAAATGATACAGACACATTTGAATTTGTACTGCAGACTGGCTGAGACGGGGACACAGGATAGAGGTTATTGGTGGCCACGGGGGGAGCTATTTCAGTGAGATGAAGGCAGGTAGAACGAACAGGCAGCTGCTCTGGACCAAGTTTTTGTGTCAGAGACCCTTCCTCAGTCTAATGAAGGCTAGAGGCCTCTTTTCAAAGTAATGCTTTTAAGTGGATAAAATGAAAACATAGGTTGCATTGCAAAGAAGCCAATTATATTAAAATACAGTCATCAAAATATGTAAAAATGTGATAGTGAAATATATGCCTTTTATTAACACATTAAAATAACAAAATGTAGCAGCAGATCTAACAACTACCACGATTTGGAAGTAATTAAAAGTAAAAATGCTATTTCAGGGTATTTCCCTCAACTGGAACGTGATAGGGAAACTTTTATGATTGCTATGGGTGACAAAGGCATATAGGCTGTTATTAAAATTGGACTTGTTGCTTAATTCATAATTGAGAGAAAAGCTAAATTTCAATTAGAGGATATTAATGTAAAGATATAATTTTTTTCCTATCCAACATCACGAAGTGCCCAAATTCTATCCATGGACCCTGCAGGGAACCACAGAACAGAGACTAAAAACTCCCACTTCAGGAGTAAGTATGTGCTGAAGAAGAGATGATACAGCTTATGTATTCTTTTAATAAGTTTGGCAGGAAAGGAATAAGATACAGGATATTTTGGGGGGTGGTAGGGAGGGGTACATTTTTTTTCTTTCTTTTAAGCACTTTAAACCAGGAGATGGATTCAATGAGGCAGGAGACAAAAAACTATGCCCATCTATGTATGAATGAAACAGTGGGAATAAATGAAAGGGCAGTAACTCAGAGGGAAAAAGGAATAGCGGTGAGCTGGGAAAACAGACTGGGTTCAATGAGGCGACTGGTGGCCCTCCTTTACATCCTGTAATTCTCTGTCCAGGTGAACCAGCCCTACCTCCCTCAACTCCACGGTCCTTCCCAGCCTCCACAAGGCCCAGCAGGGCCAGGGCTGACCGGGAGCGAAGGGCGAAAGGTGAGGACAAGCACCCCTGGGAGGGAACGGCCAGTGTGCAGGAGCAGGAGGAGCATGTTTGTTGCTCATCTGCCTCCTCTTCTAACACATCTTCAGTTGTCCTTCCCAGATCTCAAGACACCTAGAAGGCTTAACGCTGCCACTTCGCAGTCTAAATACTCCCACCCTGGTTGCTCCGCCCGCTTACCCGCCCACTAAGAATCAAAATGCCCAAAGGAAGCTCAGTGAGGGCACTGAGAGGCTTAATGATGAAAGTAATTGTTAAACATGTGAGGGAGAAGAGTCTTGAGTAAGGGACGTTAAGTACAATCGACAGTCTAAGGAGAGCTTGTTAAACCAAATAATTATTTAGGTAAAACAACTGATGAAAGACTGTTACATGTAAGAACTTTAGGGTACTCCTGGTCTCTGGACCTCCTTCCTTGTCCCTGTGCCTTTCGTCCTCTGTGCTTGTGTGTGTGTGTGTGTGTGTGTGTGTGTGTGTGTGTGTACTTGCACACATGTGCATGGAGAGAAGGGGGTGTGAGGACAAAACCAGCTCACCCCATTTCTCTCGGAAGAGATTCTTAACTCATTAGGTTTGGTAAAGCAAAAAGCTGCTTTTGGGTGGAAACAAAGGTCTGGCCATTAAACAAATTAATCAGTCTTTCGATTCAGTATTTCTAAAAAAAGTTAACTGGTTTATTTTATCTTCTAATTCTGATTACCTTTTTAAGAGATAATACAAAAAGTTGAGGAAGAGGCCAGCACATGAGAAGAAAATTATTTCAGGATTTTGATCAAACGTAAATCCATGCTGAACCGCCCTGCTTATATTAGGTGCCTATCATCAGATAAGTACTCAACTGATTAAATGCACGTAACACTTAAGTGCTCATTTGCTATCAAAGTGGGAAATAAACATTTATGATCTCCCTGTTCTTGGGAGGAATGCTCAGGCCCAAGACGCAGCACCCGGCGGCTCTCCTGCCAAACTGGCATCCTGGCTTCTGGCTGTCACTCAGGAGCTCCAAAGTGCTTTCTCCACCTGCCACATCTTCACTCAGGTGCTCTCCCAGCATGGGATGGTCTAGAAGCTAAGCTGCAGATGCCAACCTGGCATGTGATTCCCAGCCACCCAGGCCAGTAGTGAAATTTTCCATGTCAATCAGACTCATAAAATTAATGTCGTGAAATTTTTTTTTATTATAAGCCAATTCCTGATTTTTTTTTTTTTTCAAAATCACATTTTAAACTTATACTACCTATACTCTGAACCTAGTCGACTCTCTTAGTTACAGCAAATCTTTCTAATTTGTGGGTCAGGATTTGACTTTAAACATTAGCTGCCTCTTGTTCCCTAGTGGTGTTCCTATCCCAAAGGGAGGGCTTAACGACCTTAAGATCAACCAGAGGCATTCTCTTTAATGAAATCAAAAGACCTGGAAAAATACTGAAAAGTAGAGAACTTAACGGGAAGTAAAAGGGCAGAAATTTGAAGCATTTTGGGTTTTTTTCCAGAAAAAAATTAATGTTCTCACAGGGCTCACTAGCATTGCCACCACTGTCCATTTTAAAGAATGTTGAGTTATTTCTATAATTCTGCTATTTCTCTTGGCCAATTTATTCACTCCATCCACGAATGGGTTAGGAAAGAAAAGCTGAGTGTTATTTCCAAAGCTTTACACTTTTGGGGACGAGAGTAGGGAGTATTTGGAAGATGCTCCCTGAAATGCTATAAAATGGTGAAGGACATAGTGGGGCCCATGGAAAAACGTGGCTGCTGGCTCAACTTCCAACCCCAGGAGACCCCAGGACACACTCGGAAGGGAGCCCACGAGGGCCAAGAGGTGTGGCGATCGGCAAGCAGAGAAGCCCCATTTAAGGAACTCAAATACTTTTAAAACAAACTGGGAAATCAGCTTATTTTGAACATTACACCATCCTATCCTTACACAAAGATGACAAAAAGCCCTCATAAGCCAAACCATTAGATTTACTTTTTTTATGCACACGCCTTAAATGATGATGATGGCATTAAATTCCAGCGTATATAGGTGTTTAAACAACAATAACAATAAAAATGAATGACCCGTATCTCAAGTACTTACATAATAACTCGCTAGGGGCTTCTTGACTTCAAAGATGAAATACAGACATTAGCACTAGACCAACTTCTTCAAAGCACTTAGGACAAAATCAAACAGACAGAATGGAGGTATACTCAGAATAGACACACAAAAATGAGAAATCAAGAGCAGATAGCCAGAAACAAATTTCAAAAACCCTTAAAGCCTCAATATCTATAAGTTAAAACTCTCTTCCAATTCCAAATAGCTCTGCAGCTAAAGGAAAATAAAAAATAAAATTATGAACATTAAAAATGGATGACAATAAAATTATAACCTATGAGATGTGGCCAAACTTATACTCCATGAAAAAATTAGTGGTGTGAGTATATTTAATAGAAAACAAGAAATAAAGGAATTAAACACTTAAATTAGAAAGGTTAACTAAATGTAAGACTAGATACTATAAAACTCCTAGAGGAAAACATAGGCAGAACACTCTTTGACATAAATCACAGTAGTATTTTTTTGGATCTGTCTCCTAGAGTAATGGAAATAAAAAAACCAAAAAATATACAAATTGGACCTAATTAAACTTAAAAGCTTTTGCACAGCAAAGGAAACCATAAACAAAATGAAAGAACAACCCATGGACTGGGAGAAAATATTTGCAAGCCATGCTACCAACCAGGGATTAATTTCAAAAATATACAAACAGTTCATACAACTTAATATCAAAAAACCAAACAACTCAATCAAAAAATGGGCAGGAAACCTAAACAGACACTTTCTCCAAAGAAGACATACAGATGGCCAACAGGCACATGAAAAGATGCTCAATATCACTAATTATTAGAGAAATGTGAATTAAAACTACAATGAGGTATCACCTCACACTGGTCAGAATGGCCACCATTAAAAAGTCCACAAACAGTAAATGCTGGAAAGGGTGTGGAGAAAAGGGAATCCTCCTGTTGGTGGGAACATAAAATTGGTGCAGCTACTATAGAAAACAGTACAAAGATTCCTTAAAAAACTAAAACTAGTTACCATATAATTCAGCATTATAGTCCTGGGCATATTACCTGGAGAAAACTCTAATTTGAAACTATACATGCACCCCAATGTTCACAGCAGTGCTATTTACAATAGCCAAGATATGGAAGCAAACTAAATGTCCATTGACAGATGTATGGATAAAGATGTGGTATATATGTGCACTGGAATATTATCCAGCCATAAAAAAGAATCAAATAATGTCATTTGCTGCAACACAGATGGACTTAGAGACTATCATATTAAGTGAAGTAAGTCACACAGAGAAAGACAAAGACCACATGATATCACTTCTATGTGGAATCTAAAAAAGATACAAATGAAATTTACAAAACAGAAATAGACTCACAGACATAGAAAACAAACTTACGGTTACCAAAGGGGGAAAGTAGGGGTAGGAGGGAGGAGGGATAAATTGGGAGTTTGGGATTAACATATATACATTACTACATATAAGACAGATAACCAACAAGGTTCTACTGTATAGCACAGGGAACTATATTCAATATCTTGTAATAACATAATGGAAAAGAAGCTGAAATATATATATATGTGTATAAAAACTGAATCACTTTGCAATATACCTGAAACTAACACAAAGTTGTAAATTAACTATACTTCAATTTAAAAAAAGTTTAAATAAATAAATAAATTAGAATTGTTAAAATAAGCAAACAAACCAAAATAAAGATGGACAAAGGAATAAAATTAAAAACATAAATAAGTAAATTAGGAAGCAAAAAAGTGTAGAATTGATTAATACAATGGAGAGCCGGTTCTAAATGATGAATGAATGAATGAAAAACTTTCTAGAAATGTGACCAAGACTGTCGGGGAACTCTATAAACATATAACATTACAGATGGAATGTTTGATGAAATGAAAGGGATTTTTTGCATAAATCTTTATGCCAATAAATAACAAACCATTGCCAAAGCTGACTTAAGAAAAGGTTGTAAAGGTGAATAACCATGGAACAAATAAAAACTCTGTTAAAGATTTATACCCTCTTTTCCATTCCTGACAAAGAATGCTATACCTATAGGTTTTATGAGTGTGTTCTAGCAAAACCCCAGCAACTTCCACATTACTGAGATTATTCTAGGGCACCTAAGAATGCGGAAAGCATTCAAACTGCTTTATGAGGCTAACATACTTAGGTTGACAAAACCCAACAAAGATGGCACCAACACTAACCAAATATATGTATAATCTTACTTACACTATATACAAAAGTCCTAATTATAAGAAAGGTAAGTTGTATAGTACATTCAAGTTATAAGAATACATATTAACCAGCAGATTGTATTCTATGATAGTAAATTTCTCTAATATTGGACAACATTGTTAATTCAATTTATTGCAAGTACTGATTAAAGGCTCTTGCATTGGATGGGTATGAAAGATGAGAGAGACATGAAGAATCAAGAACTTCTAGATTTTTTGGTTTCAGCAACTGAGAAGATGGTAGCAACACTTACAGGAGTGGAGAAGACTCAGACAGTAACAGATTTAGAAGGACAAAATTTTATTAGACAATTTCGTTTCAGGTACTAATAGCTATCCAAGATGTGCTGTCCCAAGGCAGCTGGGTCAAAGAGAGAAGTCAGGATTGGAGATAAGTTTGGTAGTCATCAGCATGTATGGTATTTAAAAATATAGTACTGGATGGATGGAAAACTGTAGAAAAAAGAAGAGACTCCAGGATCCAAATTTCAGTAACCTAACAATAGAAAGACACTACCTGGATTTGTGAATACCATATTTTCATGAGGTATATGTTGTTATACTTAATCACTTTTAAAAACATGCTAAATTAGGACTTCGGTACAAAAACTATTTAATGAAAATCTCATAATATCACAAGGTGGTTTTCCTTCTAGCCTCTGAAAACTTCAGTTTCAGTAGCACTGACATTTTCATGATTTGTAAATTATTTGAATCTTTTTTTTTTTTTTGGGGGGGGCTGTCATTTTCAAACAGTGTTCTAAAAGATGCCAAAGAGGCTAAGGAGGGCAATGGGAACCTGATCCTAAGCCTTCGTTTGAACAAAGGTTTTTATTCCAAGTGGCAAGTTTGTTTCATTTAATATTTTATAAATATCATATAATAGTGGACAATGGTGAAAAGCAGAGAGGGTCTCAAAATCTGTATCACTGATACAAGGATGGAATCATTAAGTGTGGGTTGAAAGCAGTAACATTTCAGCCTTACTGACATTTAAACCTTAAACTGACTGACCACATGTTCAATTTAAAAGGAAGAGAACACGAGTCAAACACGGAAAAAATATTTTTGAAGATGTGCCTGAAAGATACTTAGGTATTTAATAATTTAAAGGATTCTTCCCATAATATATAAATCTATTTTCAAGTTTCTCACATTTAACTTTTATTTGCAGGAACATGTGTATGTAAGTACAGGACACTTGTGTTAGGAAAAAATAGCCACTGGCATTTAAAAAGTTAAACACCAGAGAGAAAGACCCATTAAAATCAGAAATAAGCCCAAATGCCTACTATTAATCAACACTGTTCTATGATTTTAACCAATGCAATAAGACAAGAAAAAAAAAAGCTGAAATTAAAAAAAATTAACATTATTATTGGGTCACTGTAATATATCCTGAAAATCAAGAGACTCAACTCAAAAAGTACTGGAACTAAGTCCTATAATGTAACTAACAGTACATAAGAGAGTTCAGAAGGGTAACTAGATGGTTATTTAAAATTGAATAACTGTTCTTTATACCACCCACTACCAGGTATAAAATACAGGTTATATCAAGTATAAAACGTAATGAGGGGAAATCTCATTCATAAGAAATAATGATAGCGAACATCTCTCAAGGACTTACACTTCAATACACATCGTCAATTAATCTCTACAACCATGATATCATCATGACAATAGGTACTATCATCACAGTTTTACAAAGAAACTGAGGCTTAGGAAAATATAGGAAATCTGCCCAACACATGGCCAGTAGGTGTCAGAACAGGAACTCAAACTCAGTCTCTCTGACTCTACTGAAGGAGCTTCCTACCACTATAATGTCATTCTTGTCTCTCAAATTAACACAAACCGTGCAGGGAATTGGTGATGGGTGCAGAGTGCAACACACATGCATTTCTAATAAGCAAATAAATTGGTGCAACTTTTCCAGAGGGCAAAATTTGCATGATCACACCTAGGAATCTGTTTAAAATATATTCATCAATGTGTACAAAGATTTATATACATGGACATTTATCACATTGTTCATTACAACAATAAAAAACTGGGGATACACTAAATACTCAATAAAATGTACTTGATTAAATTGCAGTACTTGAATATGCTGAATGCCAATCAGCCAATAAAAATCATCTTTTAAAAGGATATTTAATGACACAGGAAAACACGATATACTTGAATGAACAGCAAGAAACAAAATTACATATGCATACAATTTTTTAAAAGGATGTGTTTACACTGAGTAGGAGACTTAAAAAAATGAAAACAGTGATCCCAGTCTCTAGGAGAGAATTATAGATGATTTTTCACTACTACTTTTACTTTTTCTGTGTTTGAAAAATGTGATAAAATAAATGTTAAAATACTTAACTCAAAATTTAATTTTAACAGATAAAATGAAGTAGTCAAAATAATAGAAAGGCAGCTTAGAGAACATCTCTCCTATTGAAAACTAATTTTTCTATGCATGATATTGTTAATTTTAACATACTTTATGACCATAAGTTTTGTTATTTAAGGTACTTTTCTATCTCAGCAAAAATAGAAATAATACCTACTCTATCAAAATAGATAATTTATTGTACATTTTCAGCCTTTTAGATCTGTACTAATCATTCAAAATTACCGCAAAATTCCAGGAAGTACCTAAAACATAAGATCACCAAATCAGTAGGGCAATTCAAAGAAAACAATGACTTAAAGATAAAACAAAAACAAAAGATAAAACAAACAAACAAAAAAGATAAAACAAAAAATGTCTAAGCCAACAGTTAGGAGGCAGCCTCAATTATATGGGAGACCTGCTCCCTATAAGCATACAAAATAATAAAAATAAATTATAATGTGAAAGCCAAGATTTGAAAACAGACTAAGTCCCAGAGTAAGGATAAAATTAAGCCCACATAATTCTGAATAGGAAATGAGTACAGATGACTAAGAACAAAGAACAGAAACTAATTTTAGCTTCACCCTGAAAGACATGAAGTAATAGTTTTGAAAGTCCTTTGAAAAATCTAAAATATAAACCGACATACTTAAAAGCAGTAACAGAAAACTTGACTTTTTATAGAAATTTTTAATCTGGTAATCCTGAATACTCAAGACACAATTAAAAGCCAGTGAGTAGATAAGACAACAAAACAAAACAAACAAAATCGCTGTCTAATCAATTCAATGAATAATGCTATATCATTTTATAATGATATTAGGTGCCTTCTACGTGCCAGGCATTTTACACTCATCACCTTGAATCAATAGAAACAACTTTGCAAAGTATGGCGTTTGATGAATGAGGAATCAGAGAAATTGAGTATGGTCTAGTCACAGCCAGGAAAGGGCAGAGCTGAGATTCAAATCCAGGTCTAGCTGACTTCAGAGACCCTAACAGCTCTCTCTGAAAGTGCGGCCTTCTAGTTCTCCAACCTAGACAATCTGAGAATCCCACAGGCCTTTAATAGCTGCCTAAATACTTGTACTTTAGCCATAATATTAGCTGTTGTCATTCAGTTTCACAGTCCACAGCAGTTATCTGCTGCAAATTAGAGGATGTGACAATGTCAACAGCTAACATCAAGGAGAAAAGACCAAAAATCACTGATATGAATCACTATGAATCATTGAGTCCTACTGCCATCACCACCTTAAAAAAAAAGTTAACAAGCATTGTTATTTAGTTTAGGATAAATCAGAAATCTTGATACCCTCTGTTCCATCACCTAGAAGAAAGGCAAAACAACAGTATAAACTTCACAGAACTGCTGAAAAATGAAGTTAGAGAAATAAGTGCTTAATACTATAACGGGCATAGAGTTGGTACCCAACAAATGCTAGCTACTATATTTCACAATAAGTAAAATTATAGGCTACGTATTAGTTGAAGGTAAAAAAATATAATGCATGTGTACAAATTTGTCCATTTAAAATAGTTAAGACTATAGTTTTAAGTTTAAGTTTAAAATAATTTTAAGACTTTTAGTCTTAATCACTTTTATAATATCCTTCCTTGCTAAATGGGGTAGATAAGGTTAATTATACTCTTAAAGGGCAAATGTATATGGCTGTTCAAGAAATCACATCATACATTCTAAATTAATTTTGAAATGTTTGGGTGCACTTATGTATACATATATTTGTGATTCTTTTCCATTATAGTTTGTTACAAGAAATTGAGTATAGGATTGCTTTGCTGTACACTTAAAACTAACATTGTAAAATCAACTACACTTCAATAAAAAATAAAATGAAATAAAATAAATAAAAATAAATTTTAAAAATAAATAAAATGAAAAAGTACTTCACAAATACGTAAAAAAAAAGGTGTATCAACTGTACTATTTGCTCTGCATTGATTATCTAATTACTAAAATTAGATATTGCTGCTCCTCCAACAAACTGTCAAAATTTTTTGAAGAGTGCACTCAAACATAGAATGAAATCCACTCTCTCACTCTTTGCTAATGAGTGTATGTATCAATACAACTTTTCTGGAACGCTTTTGGGCCATCAAAAACCTTAAGGCTTTGATCATTACTTCTAGGAATCCATCCTAAGAACAGAGATGCAGGAAAAAAAAAAAAACTTTGCTAGGATGTGCAACTAAAGCATTATGATATTAAAATACTGGAGAAAAACAAATGCCTAACTGAAGTAGGAGACTGATTAAGAAAATCATATGTTCTTAGGAAGAAAATGTTTGAAATATTTTTAATGTCATGAGAAAAATCCCCAGTGTATACGTTAAACAGGGATTGCAAAGTGGGGTACACGAAGCTCTACAAACAGCAGAATTCCAATTATACAAGAAAAAGGTACACCTTTTTTCAGAACCAAACTCCCAAGAAAGATGATTCCATTATATTGTTTAAGTCCTACAATAACAGATATATTTATGAACAGGTATTAGGTTACAGAGACCTAAAGATTTGGTACTTAGCTGAAATTGGGACACTTGTTCTGGCATTGTTAACTGAGACCTTCAGCAAATTATTTAAAACACCTGTGGTTTGGTTTCCTTATCAGGAAAAAAAGTATTAAAATACTTCTTCCTAGGAGAACAGTAAGTATTAGATGCATTAATACATGTAGAACACTTAGGACAGTTCTTGGTACGGCATCACCTACTACTATCAACCTTACATTACAATGCAGTAAACCAAGTGAGACTAAGCTGAGGCCTGAATAAAGGAGAGCGAGCCAGGCAAAAGGTGGGGGTGATGGGGGAAATGTTCCAGGCAGGCAGGAAGACTTAGGAATTTTCTTATTCCCGATCCACCTTTAGAGACGGAGTAATTCATCTTAAAGGCAGAACGCTTTGAATGCTCAGACATCTGCTTCTGGGCTCTAATTTAAGCTAGTTCACTGGGCATCAGAATCACTGTCAGTGTTGTGATGGGAAACCTCGTACACTACACTTTACGGGTGACTATTCCCTATTTCCATTTAAAGAAAGTAAAAAATCTTCGGTCATTGTATAGAAAAAAATTAAAGAGAGAAGTCCATCATTGTGCTGAGTTCATCATCTCTGGGTTCTAAGTATTTTGAAAACTCTTTATACTTCTCTACGTTTTCAAAGTTTTCCACAATGAGAACATTACATTTCTACAGTCAGAGATAAGAGTTGTAAAAATCAGTAAAAAATCACTACTCATAAAAAAACTTTGAGGTCTCTTTCTGCCAAAAAAGCCTCCTTTTTGTGGACTACACTGCTATTTAAACATTCACCATGCCGGATTGAAACACTGTCTTTGGATTTGTTTTCTTATGGACCTAAGCAACCTGCTGAAAAGATGTGGCCCTTACCTGCAACCTATCTGGCCAGACAGGCTTTCTGTTTTGTCCTGTCCCTGAACTACTTTCTACAGAAATGGCTAATATACTTCTCTTATCTTCCGTACCCATAATTCTAATGATCAGGCCTCTCTTAATTTTCAAACGATGTGTGTCAACATACAAACACACACACAATGACACTTTTTAGAGAACAAACTAAAAATAGTATCACAGAGGGAAAAGCGCCCAGTGGTTAAGGGCGTGGGTTTTAAAGTCAGACTCAGGGGATCAGACTCCCTTCTGCAACTTACTAGAGGTGTGAGTGTGACTTTGGGCAAGTTATTGAAACTTTCTGTGTCTCAGTTTCCTTACCTACAGAATGAAGATAATAAAAGCGATGCCTAAGTGCGATATTGGCACATCAGGGCACATACAATAGCTATAATTATGTCAGCCATAAAAATCAAAGCAAAGATAAGGTACTGCTATCTCCACATCACAGATCTGTAAGTTATCTTTATGCCATCAGATCTAAAAATTATACTGGGCTAGCCAGGGTGCAGCTTTCATAGGCCATCTCATTTAAATAGCTCAACAATCCTATAAAATCACTTTTCCAAGATATTGGAATATACAATATTGGAAATACATCTTGGGATGAAATAGATTAAAAAAAAAAAAAAAAAACCACAGTCTAACTTGTCATCATTTCCCTGAACTGTAAGTAACAGAACAGCAGCAGTGATCATGTTTTGGGTGAACCTTAAAGTTTTAGCTTTGTAAAGGCAAGAGGTTTCCTACGTTATTAGGTCTAGGAGGCATATTAGCACTTAAAGTACAAAATTTGGGGGAACATTCTCTATATTTGAGCCCCAGAATCTTGCTATTTTAGGTGTAAATTTGGAATCCTGATTTAACATGTTTTTGTTATTCACTGACCTTCTTAACATTTCTCTTTCCAATAAAAACTATCTTTGCCACTTTTATCAGCCACTACTCCTACCATCCATGGAACAGGGATGCTCCAGACACACTGGACCATCCACTCCCAGCTTCCCTGGACTCAAGGTATTCATTTGGAAATGACACCCACCTTTCAGGCCTGGCATGCCCCCTTCCCCAGCACCTGCACTTCCTTCTTCTTCATTTATGGCACTTAGGTTTTACATTCTCTGTTTATAACCTCTCATCTTTCAGAGCTCAGGGTCCTTACACAGCACCTACATTATAATTACTTATAATTATCTGCTGAGGGAGTAGAAATTTACAAGTCTCACACGAGCAATAACTGCAGATTAGTTTACAATCCTACATACTAACATTAAAAGGATAAAAAAAAAACCCTCCTACTTAATATCTTATGTTTGTGTTTTTAAAATTGCCATCAAATAAGATTGAGAGTGGAATTATTTTGAATGTACAAAAACAATGGAAGGTACTAAAAGGGTAAAAAATGATATAAAAATGGTATTAAAAAGGTATAAAATGATACAGCAACACTTTTATATCTGTTATAATAATTAAAATTAATTACTATACAGACCGTTGTGGTCTGCCAGAATGAAGACAAGCTAACCCAGCTGTAGAATGAGAAAAATATTTAAAAAAACACTATTTCCATTGTACACTTGGGGCCCAAATTTGCAGAAGTAATCCCTGAAAACATAGCTCCAGAGAAGCCAGTAATATAAAATAGGATACTCTTATTAGTCTAGTAATTAAAACAAAAATGTAGTAAAAGGAAGTGACTAATAAAAGCTTCCATCAGCAAACATTCCAAGTTTCTGTTTCTTATCCTTTAATATTTTCCATTATAATAAACTAGTTTCATTAGACTTTCATTATGAAAAGCAGGTTAAAAATAGAAACAAAAAACAATGGCATCCGTTTTTGTTGATTTATTTAAAAGTTCATTTTACTTTATAGTGTAAGTACTCATGTAATGACCAGATACTATAGATAGGACGGTAACTTACTTTTAAAGAAGTAAAATTCATCCTTAAACTAAGTAAAAATACTCAAACATTTTGAATTATAGATATAGTCAATTACTAGACCATTCTGATTTTCTAGGGAACCTTCAAATAGACAGGTGAAGGTAACTTAAAATCAGAATGCCAAGTTGGAAGAAAAGAGGTGAATAGAGAGGCAAGTCTGAAACAGGCGTCCTCCTGGGGTTATCACAGTAAGACATTTTTACAAATATTTGGTGAAGGTATCCTTATACTCAAACATCAGATAACACCAAAATTAAGAAGCTGCTACTAAAATTAATTGTATATGTGTAAGTGATTAAATAAACGGAAGCCATACCCTCATACCCTAAACATATGAAGACTTTTAAAAAATATAACACACTCTATTGTGGCTTCTTGTGGTTCATGGAAAGTCCAAAAACTGTGTATGAGACATATCCACTGTTTTCCACTTACAATATGCCTTCAAAAAACTAAATGAGGAAATTAGTGAAGAACTGCTGAACTTTCCCAAGTTTCTAAATATACTGAGCCTCAAGTATCACGGAAACTATTCCAAGATAGTAAAAAAAAAAACAAAAAACAAAAAAAAAAACCCAAAAAGAAAAAAAAACCCTGAATCAGTAAGCACCTCACGGGCCTGGGGATATTCCAACACAATCTTGCAACCAATAGGAAAACTTTCCCTAAATCTGGGTGAGTATTTCATCTTTTTATCACAAAACACAGAGCACAAACCGGGGTTGTTAACGGTTACCCGAATGGCAAGAAACCCAGCTGGGTAATCCGTACTTGGACGTTTAGGCCGTTTTGTTTTTGTTTTTGTTTTTTTAAGGACTTGAAGGAGTGAAGGACAGTTGAGGGAAGAAAAGCGGGATTCATTTCTCCAAGTTATATTTGTAACACCTCTTTGTAGAGAGATAAAACATGGAAGCCAGCCCAGCTAAAATGAACGCGGGGGTGAAAATGCGGATTCGGCTGGAGTCCGCGGGGTGCGGGGTGCAGGGTGCAGGAGGGCCGGGGAGGGCAGAGGGGTCTGCGCCACGGCCGGCCCGGGGGCGGCGGCTCGGCTCGGCCGGAGGGGTGGGTAAGAAGAGCTGATGGCTGGGGCTGGACCCGAGATGTCGGATGCTGCCTCACCCCACAAGCGCGCCAGGTCTGAGCCGCAGGAGCGGGGCTGCGGGTCCGTTTCCATCTGGGGCGCCGGCCCGCCTCCATGTTTCGGCGGCCGTGCCCCGGGGCGGCCGGAGCCCTAGGCCGCGGGGCCTGGGAGACCGGCCTCATCGCGCCCGAGATCCCGGTGGGGCCGGCCCTGCCCCCGGGGAGGATGCGCTGGGCTTTCCGCTCGGCCCCACCCGAGGCCCGGGAGCTGTGGGGGGGAGGGGTCTCAGCGACTCGACCTCAGGGGTCCCTCCCGTCTGGGCCTGGAGACCGCCCGGCGCGGCCGCCCCGGCCCCAGCCCCGGCCCCTCACCCCGGCGCTCGGGCGCGGCCTCCCGGCCCGCGGCCCTCCCCTCGCCCGGCTCCCTCAGGGCCACTGTCGCCGCTGCCCGCCCCTCCACCCCCTTCCCGAGGGACAAACCTGGGGGCCGCTCCCCGGCATGGCCGACCCGGCGAGGAAGCGGCGAGCCCGCGGCGGGGCCAGCAGCGACAGCGGCCACCTCGGCCCTCCCCGCGCGGCGCCGCGCCCGCCCGCCCTCGCGCCCTCCCGGCCGGCCGCGGCCCCGGAGCCCCCTCCCCCGGCTGGCACCACTCGCGCCCCCCCACCTCCACGCGCGCGCGCACCGATCTGTTGCTCAACCTACTTGCAGCCTCTTCTCCGCAGCCATCACCACATGCCCCGGCAGCCGGGCCGCCCCGGGACCCTCCGGCCGGCGGCCGCCTCTCCCTCAGCGCCGGGCCGCCGCGGCCGCCGCTAGGGCGCGGGCCGAGCGGGAGGCTCCCCCATGCCGCCCGCCCAGCCGCCGGCCACACGCCGGGGCCCCGGCTCGGCCCGCCGCCCGCGCCGCTGCTCCGCGGGGAGAGCGAGCCCGGCTCTCCCGCCGCCGCCTCGCCCCTCGCCCGCCCGCCCGCAGCCGCAGCCGCAGCCGCAGCCGCTGCGCCGCTTCCTCCTCCCCTTCCCTCTTCCCCTTCTCCTCCTTCGCCTCGTCTGGAGTCGAGGCTGGCAAACCAGCACCTGCTGCTGGAGATCACCGAGAACTGAAACAGGAAACCCCGAGCCCAGGGGAAAACCCGGGAGGCGTGGAGAGGGGTGAGGGGAGCCGCTGGAACCTGCCGGGCTCGACGCGGCCGCTGGGGCCGCCTCCCCTCGCGCCCGGCCCGGGGGTCCCGACCTCCCCGCCCCGCTCGCCCAGCCCGGCCCGGGCGAGCGCCTCTCCGCTCGGCTGGCTGCGCCTTCTCCAGCCGGCGCTAACACGGATCATTCCTCGGGCGGCCGAGGGAATCAGCGGCTGCCTTCCTTTCCCGTGGTTGTTTATTACCAATATTCCGTAATGAGGAAAAAAACCACACCCGGTATTAGCAAGACCAATAAGGGAATTTACACAGATGAAGCTGTTGGGATTTCATTCGGGGGAAGACTTCTTTCAGCCAGGAAACTGGCCTTGTTGGAAGTGGCAACGTGTCAAAATCGAGGCTAAAATGAATCCGGATCTCTTTCGAGAGGTTGGGAGGGGACACACCGCTCCACCGAGGTGGGCTCCTGAGTCGCAAGAGTGAAAAGCGCTGGGAGCAGAGGGCCCTTCTACGTCTGTGAATTGCCCAACGACACCCAGCACAATCTAGGTCAGCGTTTCAGAAATACTCAAATAATCTCACTCACCTGCCGGTAGAATGGTCAGCAGGCGCCTCACTCCTAGCCTTGGGCAGGAAGCGTCAGCTTTCAGAGTGAGAGGAAAAGGAATTTTCCTGGAATGGGCTCCGACCATGTGCCACAGACCTGGTAGCTGCTTTAAGTGCATTATCTCATTTAAGTGTCACCACAGCCAGGTGATCTAGGTGTTATAATCCCCTTTATCCCACAAGAAATTGAGATTAGAAAAATTTCCCGAAATCGCAGTTTGCGTAGAAGGATCCAGGTCTGTCTGCATTCAAAGCACATATTTATTTCACTGGACTAGAGTTTGTGTCTTTGATCACACTTTTCACCTTTAATAAAATTGTTTCTTCCCTTTCTGAACTGTTTTCAGTGGGGGCATCCTTGGTTTGAGCCTGGATCTGTTGAATCTGATCAGGCTGCTTAATGGTTGTGGTATCTATCCATGATGCTTACTGGGGCTCAAACTTTATAGTTCCTCTATTAAAACAAAACAAAACAAAAACTGCTTTTATGGCTCAGTTGAGCAGCACAGATGTCCCCACCTCTTTGGCCAGCATCTGTTGCTCTTTAGCTATGGATGATGGGATCCCAGCTGAGAGCATCCTGCTGGCTGGTCCCCTTGGCGCGTTGACACTGCAAGACGAAAAGAGAGCATCTCACTGAGCCTGCTTTCCACTTCAGCAGGCCAGTCTTGGGATCTCGTAAATGAAATAGTAGACTTGTAGGCTTCTTTTGGGGGCATCTGAGAGCATTCTGGTCCACATTTCTAGTACCACCTTTAAAGCCCTTCAGAAGCTTGGCAACCTGCTCTCTGCAGCCAGGTCAGTTTAAATTGGCAGGAAGGGAGGGATGCTCAGGAAAGCATTCCATGTTCACTGAGCCAAACCCTCAGAAGTCTCTTGTGCAGTATTAGGGAGTGGCAGGGACTTAGAAAGAGGCTGGCTGGCTGACAGCAGTAAGTGATGGCATCTGTGGCATGATTTTAGTGATGCCAGGAAGTTCCCCTACTCTACAATATGCTGCCCACACAGTCTACCTTATTTCCCTCAATTGACTCAACTGAATTCCATTAGATATTGATTAAGTGTGGTTATGGACCAAGGCATATATTAGACACTTTGGAGGTAAGAGACATGAATAATTATTTTAATTGCTAACATTTAGTGAATGCTTACCATGTTCCAGGCACTATTCTAAGCACTTTGCATATGTTCTCTCACTTCCCGCCCACAAAACTCCTCTGAGGGAATAGCTATCACTATTTCCATTTCACAGATGAGAAAACTGAGACCAAGTTTAAGGTCAGTAAATAACAGTGCAAGGATTAAAATATAGGCAGTCTAATTCTAGAATCAGGACTCACTGTGTGAATGATCCAGTTACTGCCCTTAATTACCTTACTCTGTAGTTGGGAGATAAAAGAAACATGAATGTTAAAAGAAAACTAAGACGACGAGAGAATTTATGTGTTAAATACGCGTCATGGGTAGCAAATGCAATGAAGGTTCAGAGGACAGAGAAATCACTTTAGGCTGGAGTGGTTGGGAGGACTCAGACTCCCATAGAAAATGATTCTGGGTTTCAAAAAGGGGCAACTTAAGCTGGGTAATGAAGATGAATAATATTTTGAAAAGCAGAGAGGATAAGAAAGTGCATTAGAGTGGAACAGCATAAACAAGGATAGAAAGCCAGGAAAATTTGGAAAATAGGGATTAAAAAAAGCTGGAGGGGGAAAGGGGGAGCAAATTACACACAGATTTGCAAAAAAGAGAGGGAGAGACAGAGAGAGAGACAGAGTTTGAGCTCAATGTAGCCTATATACAGTGGGGAATCTGAGAGGAATTTTGAGCAGAAGGTGACATGGAGAATATCCCTAATTTGGTGAAACCAATATTGTGATGATTATTTGGAAAGGGGAAGGGTTGAAGCAGGGAAACAAGTTTGAAGGCCAAGGTGGGAGAACTGACATGGAATAATGAAGAAATAGTGAGGGAGGACCAGTGAGGGAGACAGTGTGACTTAAAAATCACTGAGGCTTTGTAAAATAATTGGATCTACTTGCTAGAGATGAACTTAAGAAAAGGGAGAAGTCCAAGATGATGTGGGGGTGTGAAAGTGAAACCTGCAGCATCACCGACTAGAAAAAAAAATGTGACGTCTAGGGGTGGAGGAACTACTCTTTTGAGCAAATGTTTAGAATAGTTTGGTTTTAGGCATGCATTTGTGGTAATAGTGGGGATACACATGTGGAAATGTTTTATAGTATTATCTAGAAAAGGCAAAGAGTTGGGTAAATGAGACTTTTATCTGCTATTGCGAGAGGAAATATGGACATTTTCAATGGTCACTATTATAACAATAACCAAGCATGGCTGTTCATTTTCAGTAAACCAGAGCTGAAAGAAAATTCCTACCAAAAGTAAAATCCTTCTGTGGCTCTGCGATAAATGAGCATTAGGGAATTCCTCTTTTCTTTACTCCAAGTTATTTTTACTTAAAAGGAAAAGAGAATACATAGGGAATAAACTTCATAGGTTCAGAGAATGTTAGACTGATAAGAGAAAACTTAAGAGATCATTGAATCTGACCCCACTTTGCTGTTTGCAAATGGTGAAATTGAGGATCAAATTTTGCTTTATTTTTTAATTCTTATTTTTGATTGAAGTATAGTTGATTTACAAGGTTTCAGGTGTACAGCAAAGCAATTCAGTTTTATGTGTATACACACACACACACACACACACAGATATGTATTAATCTTCAGATTCTTCCCCATGATAGGTTATTACAAGACATTGACTATAGTTTGCCATGTTATATAGTAGGTCCTTGTGGTTGAGGATCAAATTTTGAGTGTCTGAGATTAAAACTTCAAAACAGGCATTAGGCAGATATAGCACACTTGCTATTACCAATTCTGGACAGCCAATTCATATTTTGGTGGTAAAATCAATCAGAATTTTGGTGGACCTCGAATTGTGACTTTGAAATGCACATAATTAAAGAATTTGAGTGATGATGGCAAAGCCTTGGGACAGCCGTCCCCTCACTAGTTAAAAGCAAATGCTTTGGAAAGAACAGGTTGGGGGCAGGGGGTGGGAGGGAGGAGAATGGGTGGCCGCTTTTCTTTCTAAAATAAGCACCCAGGTAGACAGTTCACACACCTGGATTCACACTGAAACCTGAAAAGACAGCTTTCGATGCCCATCCCCTCTTACTTGGCCACCTCAGCTTGGACCTTCCAGTCTCCCAGTCACCTTATCTAAGACCTCTAGGGGCTTCAGAAGAGATGGCCCATAGGTCACCCTCAGTTTCAAAGCTGGCACACACCCTGGCAACAGCTTCTAGTTCTGCCTAGTTCTGCCTAGAGCTTTACTAGTGGTGTCCTTAGGAGTTTTCTCATTGAAAATGTGTGGACCCACTGGCCACACTTGAGGATGCAAGAGAATTACCTCCCCTGTTCTCATCTCTCCTACCTTTACCATTTCTGCCAAAGCGCTTACCTTGGTTGAAACAGTGTCAGTCGTCCCTTTGATGAACCTTCATCTCCAGGTCTTTGGCCGGCACTTGATTTTTTCCCCTGTTGAAGAGCTTCTCACACATGGATCCGGGTGACTAGTGTGATTTTTCATTCACAGTTTCTTTTGTGTCTTTCAGAGAAGTTCTGGTCAATTCCAACAACCCATGAAATATAAAGCTTCCTTAATATTATTACCCTAAATGACCATTTCCTACACATGGTTTACGCAAGACGGCCACGGAGGGACAAAACTCGTTCTTACCTATGTACTGCAGTGATGGGTGAGAGTTGCTTTTTAACCCTGACGTCTTAGGGAAAAGAAACTAGAAGGCACGAGATCTGTGCTGCTGGCCAATCCCAGGGTTTCTTTCTTCTGATGAGTGACCACAGGATCTTGCACCAGCAGCATGACTCTTGTTTTCAGCATTGTGGGAAGCCAGACAGCAAGGTTTCCAATATGCTTGTATCACACAGTCACATGCTGCTGCTTCTACCTGAATCAGACAGTCTAGCTGCCCAAATGTCACCATATTTGGCCAACATAGGAATTTTGAAATATTACACTTAATATAAAATAAGAAAAGCTCCTAAGGTGGCATTTTGCCTTTTTGACAAGGTCCACATCTGTCATTGCAGTTCATCCTGGCCAGAAGTTTGAAAGCTTTTGTTTTAACGTGAAATTTCAAGTGCACCAAAAACATCCTCGTCACCTCTGCAAACATCTGTCATTTTAAAAGAAAGTTAGTATGTATGACTACAAATGCACAAAATTGACCTCGTTGGACAGAATTATGGAATTTTTCAGACTAGAGTATGTCTTATGTTAAAAGGCTACGTCACAGGACTATTAATGGCAGCATTATTTGCAAAGTCAAAAAATTAGAATCAACTTAAATGCCCATTAATAGGAAACTATTTAAATAAATTGTAGTATTGCCGTATATTGGCATGCCACTCACTCCACAGAGTGAAGTGGCTCCTTGTATATGAAATAAACTTCAAGACTCACTGTTTTTTGAAAAACTAAGGTAAAACCCAATGTATATAGTATGCTACCATTTGTGTGAAAGATGAAGAATGTCTCTGTGTTTGGTATTATAATGCATATAACATCTCTGGGAGGACACACAAGAAATCAGTATCAGTGTTGTCTCAGACAGGGAAACTGGATGATTTGGAAGCAAGGGTAGAAGACAGATTCATTTTTTACTCTACATGTAATAATGGCTTTCAAATTTTAAATTGGGTACTTGAATTAGCTATTCAAAAAAAAATTTTTTTAAGTCTGCATTTTTTGGTGATGTGTTCTATTGCCCACACCTTTCTATTTGATTCTATAAATAGGCAGATATTATTATTTTTAAATTGTTGAAAAGGAACAGAAAGGGATGAGGAAGTTGAGGGAGTCCTGTGAGTTACACGTGTGGAGTCTGGGGCTTCCCAGTCAAGGGGAAGATTCCTGTGACCATGTGGAAGGGGAGATCCCGTAATTGCTAAAGAATTCCCAGCCAGCATTAGTGGGATGGGTCACTTTTTTTTTTTCATAAACAATGTCATGGTCAAAAGCACCAAAACTCAGATTCTATGAAGATTTTTTGATGGGAACTGCTTTAACGAAGGGAAACATCCAGGGGAATTCTCAGCAGCAGATGCAGAAGTTCATGTAAGTCGCAGACATCACAAGTCGGCCGTAGGCCTGGGGCTTGTGCAGCATGCTGTTTTGTTTTCCCCATAATACTCATCACCTACAATTATATTTGCTTATTTATTTTATTGTGTATCCACCCATCAGAGTGTAAGCTCCACAAAGGCGGGAGCTCTGTCTGTCTTGTTCCCTGCGCTGTCCTCAGTTCTCCTGTGGCTGCCGTGTAGAAGGCACTTGGGTTGGTTCCAGACCACCGGAACTGGGGACCATAACACTCAAAGACTCTCCAGCCTGTGACTAATGATTTAGTTGTTGATCTGTTAGAAGACAGTAAAGACATGGCCAAGGGAACCAGGTTTTAAGACTCTGAAACTGTGGACAAAGCAGAATTTCAAATCTCAACGTAACTGGGGAATTAGAAAGATACTGAAGTGTGGAGGGACAAGGCAAGGAAACAACTGCTGGAACAGCAGAGCAAGGCAGGGCTTGGTTTAAAAAAAAAAAAAAGAAGGAAAAAATAAAAACCAGCCAACCAGCAAACAAATGAAAGCAAAGCAGTTCCCACAAACAAACAGCAAACAGCACAACAATGAAAGAGAAGAGATGGCCCATAATTAGGGCTGCAGTTTACAGGAAGAGCAGCGTTATAAACAGAACAGGTCTGACATTGTTTCAAATTAGGTAAGTGTTTTGACCCAAATGAGCAGCCGTGAGACATAGGCATAGATAAATGGCTGCACTGTATCCAAAACCGTTAAAAACCATCAGATGGCTCCTGTCTAGGTATCTCTTTATCTGCTGAGTCACATTACTGCTGGAGAGTTGGGTGGCTGGAGTGGGAACATCACCTTGATTTAGGGTCTACACTGGCTAGTCTAGGACAGGGGACTGGTAAGTGAAATTAGACGCCAAGCTCTGAGAGATACAGGGGAAACGGCCAGCCTAGGTGGTTCCAGGTACTCACTTCCAACCTTAGAGTAGAAATCAATGGGAAATTTACTCTGCCGGTTACTTTTCTTTGAATGTGGACATTCCAGGGGATAGTCAGCCAAAGAGCATCCAGGAGTCAGAAGTCAGAAGTCCAGCTAGGCAGCCATGGGTCCCATAAGCAAGTGCCACAGGCCCAGGCAAGAGATGATCGAGGCTAAACAGGTAAATAGACTTGAGCTATCCAATGGTGGTTTTTAACGGTTTTGGATACAGTGCAGCCATTTATCTATTCCTATGTCCATGGCCCTTCATTTTGGTCAAAACACTTACTTAATTTGAAACAATGTCAGTATTCCCCTGAAATGTTTCTCTGCCTCTTCAGTTATCATGTGACTTCCTCTAGTTCTTTTTAGTTTTATACACAGAACCCTGGTTTTTTGAGAAGGGCTAGGGCTTTTGGGTCATTTTTACAAGTATCTATTTTAAAAAGTGAGCGTTATCTGTCTTTGGCAGTCCCTACTTTTTAGTGGCGATCTTGCTAGAGAAATTCAGGAAATGGTCACTTTATTTTGGGTAACTACAAGAGGCAGCTCAGTGTTCAGTAAGCTTTGGCAAGGACAGCTTGTTTACTAGAAGACACTATCCCAATGAAATATATTATCACTGCTTTCTGTGTTGGCTAAAATACGTGTTTGTGAGAACATTTTTGAGCGTTGGTAGGTTTGGGTCTAGACAATTACTTATATTGTCTTGGTAGTCAGTTCTTTTTTTTTTTTTAACATTTTTTTTAATTGAATTATAGTCAGTTTACAATGTTGTGTCAATGGTAGTCAATTCTTTATGTACAAATACTGCACTGGCATTCCCCAAGGCTCTTTTATGTATGTAGATGACCAAGAGTGAAATGAAGACTGAAATACTTCAGCTGTAGAATCTTGAGTGGAGATAAATTTCACTGGCTTTAACATCTAGTACCTTGTAGTATTCTAGTATGTTATTTAAAATTATGACAAGAATAGATACTTATGGTAGAAAGTTTTAAAGACACATAAAAACAAGGTTTCAAAAATATAAATCATCTCTCATCCCATTACCCAGAGATAGCTGACCACCCTTGGCAATTTTTTTTTCCTTTTTCTTCCATTATATCTGTACATTCCACTCTCTTTCCTAACTTGGTTTTTGAGTTCCAGCACTGAAGATGAAATCAGAAAAGACATGGTCCATAACTTAAAATATATATATATGTATATATGTTTCTCAGAAAGGGAAGAGAAAAAAAATCAAAAAAAAAATCTAGAGAAAATACTACCTTAAGCATAATCAAGTGCCAAGCGTGCATGAGTCAGGGGCTCATTTGGTTAGCTGTGATCACCAGGATGCAGGTCTCAGAATACTTCTCTGTCCACCTTAGGGGTTCACTCATTCCACAGATGTTTACTGGGCACTGTGTGCTGGACCCTGTTGGGAGGTACCTCACTTCCTGAGGCTGAAGGCAGTCACTGCTTCCTTCAGTCTGTCCTGTTCACTGCCAACCTCTTAGCTTCTACCACCACCTCACTCTCCACCAGCCACACTCGCCTCCTTGCTGTTTCCCATCTCCAGAACGCTTGTCTCCAAATATCTACAAGGCTCGCTCACTAATGTCCTTCAGATTTCTGCTCAAAAGTCATCTTATTAGAGAAGCCATCCCTTAACACCCTGCCTAGAATATCACACATATCCTCCCTTCATATACCACTGGTTACCATCCATCCTCTAACCTTGCCTACTTTTTAGCACTTATAATATGTATATTACTTATATACGTATGTATTTATGTATCTTCAGATAGGATGCATATCTCTGTGGAAATTTATTTATCTGAAGATAAGAATGGAGGAAAGGTTTTTGTTTTTTTTTGAATAAGATAAAAGGGGAACAGACATGTCACCACTATGGAGATATATCACAGGAAATCTAGACAGACAGTAGCTATGAAGGTGAGGCTTCAGAAGTCCCCAAATGGGCACAATGATGAGACAATGTAATGAGGAAATTCTCAGATACGGAGGTATCTGCTCGAGATCACAATCAGCCAGAAGCACACTATCTAATCAGGTTGTGATTTACATCCTGGACTGTTTTCCTTTAGCTTCTGAGATACAATGTCTCTCCTGCTCCCCGCTTACCTCCCCTGACCAGTTTTTTCAGAGTATTTCTTCTGCTGTTGACTCCTACAAAGAATTCCTCTCTGACCCACGCCCTGCGTTTTCACACACATTCCTCTGGCACTGACTCCTTGACCTATATTCTGATGTTTGTTCAATCTCTGCCGCCTCTAATAACTGACACTGAGTAGGTGCACAATAAAAGCACTTTTCATTTATTCAAAATAAATGAATGGCCTTTGTTTGGCTCCTACTGTGTGTTAGCTATTGTTCTAGGAGCTGGGAAGTTCTCCTGCATTAATAAAGCTTATATTACATACCTAGTATACAATTAAACAAATACATGAAATCCATAAATCAACAAATGAATACAATAATGTCATGTACTAGCAAGTGCTCTGAAGAAATAAATTAGAGTGGATTCCTGGAAGGTCTGGGGTGGTGATCGGGGAAGACCTGTTTTAAATGGCATTTGAACTGAAATGATGCAAAAGGAACCAGCCGTGCAGAGGACATTCAGGTAGAGGAAGCAGAGAGTGAAGGAGCCTCGAGGCGGTGTTAGCTCAGGGGGTTCAAGGAAAAGAATGACCGGCAGTGTAGTGGAGCTTGGCGAGGTGGGAGGAGCTTGGTGGGAGTAGAGGCCAGAGCCTCTAAATGCTTCCTGTGTCCTCCTGTTTGCCCGGATCTCATATCTTACCATTATCTTACCCCTGGCCAGCCTCTCTTACTTGCCTTACTTGCCTGGATCTTGTAGGTTTTGAGTTTGTGACCCTTCTTGCTCTTGGGAAACTGCACTGGCAGTTTAAAAGCAAACTTCCATGCTTTTGTTGACCTCTGGGCCTCCACATAGTTTCCTCTTTCTGCCTGCAACACCGTCCCCCTTATGAACAAAGATTCAGCGCAGCAGCTCATCTCATTCTAGAAAGGCTTCTTTGATTTCGTCTTTCCAGGTTAGATGTCCCAGAGTCCCGTGTGATAACCAAAGCACGGAAAAGTTGAGTAGCTTTCCCCGAATAATGTGACAGAGTCAGGATTTGAACCCAGGCGGTCTAGCCCACACTCAACCACTGTGCTCTGGTCCCTGCCTCATAAGGCTGATGGGAGAATTACATGGGCTGACACATGGAAAATGCTTAACACAGCCCTGACCTTTGGAAAATACTCAGTAAATGTTAGCTCTAATTACAGACACAATCTCTGCCCTTGAGAAGCTTATGGTCCAATGCGGGAGATAAAAGTCTAGTAAATATGTTAATAAGTTGGAGAAACAATTTGAAAACCTAGAAGGATCTTTACAGTTTTAACTGCTTCTCTCATTTGCATCCCTTTCTATAGTACTTGCCACTTAATAACAGTGATGGTGACACTCTTAGGGAAAAAAGGTATTAAAAGGAGGAGCAGGTTTTATGGAAAAAATTATTGATAAAATTCAGTCTTAGGCATGTTGACTTTGTCTTCTGGAAGGGCTTCTGGAGCATCCAATTAGAGATGACAAATAGGCTGAACAAATGGCTGCATAATTTGGACCAAGGACCAAGATATGTGGGGCTTGTCACTAAAGTATCACCCTTGATTCCCCCCCCCATTACTTTCACTCCCACATCCAGTCTAGCCACCAGAACTTGTTGGTTCTACTTTCAAAATATATCTGTTAATCTGCCCTCTTTTCTCCTCTGCCACCACCCTGATGCAAACCACCACCATCTCTCTGCACCTCGCTTTCTTCATCTCTAAAATGCAAGTACTAACAGTGTTCACCTTACGGGATTGTATTGAGCCTTAAATAAGATAATTTATGTAAAGCACTTGGGATACTGCCTAGCATGTAGACGAAGGACAGGCCAAAAAGTGGAGAGAGGGTAAGATAATGTGGGGCTAAGGAATTCACAGAGCAAAAATTTCTGGAAGAACGGTAGTTATCAGAGGTTAGAAGATTGGGAACGTTCAACTTGTTCTGTCCTGTTCTGTGAGGACATACGAGTGGTGACATGGACAGTTGAGCAAGATTGTTCCACACAATGCGTTAATCAGAATAAGGTATACAACAATTATCTACAGTAAGCCTCAGTCAGTTAGATCTCTTGGTTAGAAGAAATAAGACTCAACTAGAATCTGGTTGACTCAGGTCACCTTTGATGAGTCACAAATTTTGTGTCAGGCCACCTTATAGACTGCTGACCAGTCTGTGAATTGGCTTCCGTTGGGGGTAGCTCCCCACCCTGTTCAATCAGTGGAGGCCAGAGAGGAGTGTGACCAAGCCACCATGGCAGGCTGGGGCTGCCCTGTCAACAGGGACTCAAGATGGAGCAGTTTCCCTTGGAAGTGGCAGGCACCAGAGTGGCACTTACAATTGAGAGGTACAATTATGTAGAGGAAAAGTAGGGGGTTGGAAGACTGGATTTTGAGTCCCAGCATTCCGATTCCACATTGAATTGGCTCTGTGTTTGAGCAAGCTAGCAAACTTCTCTAATGCCTGACTTCTCCCTTAACAAAGTGAATATGCTCATAATTTCATAGGTGTTTGCTTTGTGAACTGTAACCACCTTAAACCATACAGGTCCTAAATAACTTTTTTGTTTAGAAGGAAAGCTGGTTTTCATTGAATGGTTATTTGCTGAAGATTTTGTAAAGATTCTACTTAAAGTGGCACTACTCTCTGGGAATATGACAAGATATAATTTCCACAAAAGATTTCCTCATCTTTCAGAGATACAGGAAGAAGACGTTCCTTGATGCTCATGAGAGATAATGTGCTTAACGCCAGCAAGGGCAGTCTACACATGCGTGACTTACTGCTATGAATTTTCCTCCTAAGATGAAATGGGATAGAAGAACTAGTCAAGATCCTCTTCGAAGAAGCAGAACATTGTACTGAGGAACTCTGACAAGAAAGTGGAAAGACAATGAATAAAATGAGGGAAATCCAGTGGAATAAAGGGTTGACTTAAGATTTCAAAGCTGTTCTCGGTGATTGGGAATGAAAATTACTCCCAGTCAAGCAGTCTGGGTGCCTACGTATTGTGTGAGGGCTCTGGGACAGGTAAGAGAGAACACTTAAATGCTGACTCATCTCACATGTCAACACGCAGTCATTGCTAACTGGAAACTACATTCTGGAATTCAAAATGAAAATGCCCCAAACTAACGGCAAATGCTTTGGCAATGACTGCCAACCACCTTGTGGTTTTCTATGTTTTCTTCTCTTCTTAACCTAGAAGAAAACTGCCCTTCCCTTGCCCTCCAGCTACCAACATATAGCTGAAGTACTGTGCCCAATATTTTAAAATATTTTTAAATAAATACAATGAAATAGGATTCTGGTCGTACACAATGGGATTTATTTTGAAAATGTGTGGTGTTTGGCATCATCTCTAGAAGGACTTGAAAACCAGGCTTGTAGGTGATAGACCCAGGAGCCGTGTTCAACATCACACCACAGAAATATCCCAGGAAGCTATCAATGTTTCTCTTGACAGGTGCAGACACCACAAGTGGTGTTACCTCCAGCCTGATGCTGGCCTCAGTGGTGCTTTGGGAAATGAATGTAGCTTCTGCTCCTGCTGCTATTATTCTTGTCAAAATGACCTCTATGAGCTTTCTACTACTTTCATCACTGGCTCCTGGTTCAAAATCTGAGGTGGGTGCATCCAGTCAGAGGGGTCTAGACCATGTGCCAGCCGTCTAGCTGCAAGGGAGGCTGGACAAGCCAGTACCTGGAGTTTGAGCTTCTGTAGTGGGAGGTGGGTTCTGCCTCATAAGGTTTCTCATGCTTAGCAAAGAGGTTTAGAGGCTGGGGAGCCAAAAACATTAAAAATGTACACAAGGTTTGTCTTCTAAGAATGCTTGCTTTTGGTCAATAAACCGTTGATTTAATTTAAACAAGTTATTTTAGCCTACCACTCCCAATCTTCTAGATATTTCCTTTTAGCTCCCAGTTCTTGTTGGCAACTCCTGAGAAATCCCAAAGGAAGTGAAGGCAATACTGATTCATTTGACCCTTTTACCAAAGTAATTTTTTTCCCCTGTGGGATATTATATATATCAAAACCTTGAACATTTACTAGCATAAAAAAATGAAGATGTGTTTTTTTGTTGCACAAAGATAACTGTTAATATATTGAGTAAACAGTCATCCATAAAAATAATAGATGGATTAAAAGAAAAACTTATGTATTAATAAGATAATTTCCTGCTTAAGATATGCCATGATTAGGTAGCATTGCATTATCACCATCATCCTTAGGGAAGGAGGAAAATGCTAAATATTTTACATATTCTTAGATTTTTTTTTTTTATTTCAGCCCAGACCTCTGACAGTATACATACATAAAGAAGCCTCAATCTCTTTTTGTCTTCAGTGGAATATTTTTGTGGTCCAACACCTAGACTTGTAAATAACAAGCTCCCTTATCAGAGCAATCTAATAGTCATTTCCCAGTTGGTTAGCAATGCCAGTCATCACGCAGAAGCATCCCACATGTAAACATTTCTAATATCCATGGTCCCTGTACATCTTCCTTCAACCCCTATTGTAGCTAATTTTGAAGTTACACAATTTATCAGCTAGATGGGAATTAGAGTATCCTCAGAAGCCTGAGAGATTTTTGTCCATGTGTTCTTGGTCCACAGTGAGACCATCTTTTCCCAAGCGCTGTGATGAAGGGTTGTGTGGCTGGTCGTTGGTGCTTACTCAGTCTTTGTCTTTCCTGTGACTCATTATTGTTTTCTAGCTTGATGCTGTGGCCAGTCTCTCTTTCAGTGTGTCAGCTTCATTCATTTGGAAACGAAAGAGCTGTGCTGTGCCCCACGTCCTCAATGTCAGCAAAGCCAGCTCTGCTGGATAAAAACGCAGAGATGCATTTGCAGCTAGTGCAAAGTGCTGAGGGCTGTCTGTCTGAGCCAAGCAGACACGCTGATCGTGTTGAAGGCTCTGTTCAGAGGGGCTGAGGGGCTGGACGCCTAGGGCTAGTAACACCTCAAGGCTGGCCGTGGCAAGACATCTGCCTTTATTTTGTGACTAGGAGGTTCAGAATATGGCACGTAGGAGAGATGTGGGCTTGTGGAACTTGCTGTGAAGTGGTGACATGACATTTATCCCCAAGCTCCCTATGGGATGGGCACATTGTAAGGGGGAAATGAGTTAATACATATAAAGAACTGAGAACTATGTGTAGTTAAACTTTTTAATATGTTATTTCATTTAATCTTTACAACAACTCTATTCAGATGAGAAAACTAGGTCCAGAGATGTTGAGTGACTAATCCAAAGTCACACAGCTAGTTCATGATTTGGAGCCAGAATCCAAATCTAGTTCTCCCTGGCATCTACAGCTCTTAACCTTTACCAATGAACTCAGATTCAACATTTAGAATTATATTCTGTTGGTAATAGGAGGGGGAAAGTGCCATTTCACATGGAAAGGAAAAAGTGTGAGTTAAAGAGAACTTCCCTGGGTAATGCTCAGACAATGAAGGGTCCCTTGCTAAACAGATTGGAAGTTCTAGAATGGAGTCCCTCAAGCTATGGCCAGAAGCCATTTAAATTGCTGATGAGAGATTTTGTTGACTTGTATATTCTTCAGTGTATTTGCCCTTCTCCCAAATGACTTCACTATGTAAATAAACCCACAGGTGTGGGAAAATGGAGTGTGTGGTAATTGAGACAGGAAACGAACAATTTAAGAAGTCAAGATACCCTTGGGGTAGTGATGATAATCATAGTACCCCAATGCATGCTTTATTAATAAAAGAACTTAGAGATTGTCCCAAAATGTTTTGTATGTAGAGCAAGGTTATATGACAGAAGAATTAAGATCTTTCTGATCATAGTAAAATAATTTATATATAATTTTAACAAGTGTTTTGATAAAACCTGGATCCTTCCAAGAAAAGACACGTGGTTGTTTAAAACAGGAAGATTTACTGCAGTGAATTCTAGGAAGTCTGGGAGGCTCCAGATGATACAGTCCAGGCATCTCATGTTTTTCACAACATATTTGCATTGAACTGTATCACCTTCTAAGGGATGAATATCCTTTTGGGAGTAATGTTGCAAGGCAGCCAGGGTTGCCCAAGACCCCAGGGTACTGCTCTCCAGAATACCCTAGACCCTATCATTAAGAGTAAGAGAAGGGTGCCTCTGGGCCAGGGGTGCCTCTGGACAACTGGCTGGTCAACTATTAACTGAGTGGGTAAAAAGTACACCTCCCAAAGACCCAGCTTTCTGAATTTCAGCCAGATTTTCTTTTTTATTGAGTTATAGTCAGTTTACAAGGTTGTGTCAATTTCTGGTGTACAGCACAATGCTTCAGTCATGCACATATTCATTTTCATATTCTTTTTCACCAAGAGCTACTACAAGATCTTGAATATATTTCCCTGTGCTGTACAGTATAACTTGTTTATCTATTCTATATATACCTGTCAGTATCTGCAAATCTCTAACTACCAGTTTAGCCCTTCCCACCCACCTCCCCCTGGCAACCACAAGTCTGTATTCTATGTCTGTGAGTCTGTTTCTGTTTTATACATACGTTCATTTGTCTTCTTTTTCTAAAGTTTAGATTCCACATATGAGCGATATCATATGGTATTTTTCTTTCTCTTTCTGGCTTACTTCACTTAGAATGACATTTTCCAGGGACCTCCGTGTTGCTGCAAACGGCATTATGTTGTCATTTTTTATGGCTGAGTGGTATTCCATTGTCTAAATAAACCACAACTTCTTAATCCAGCCATCTGTTGATGGATCTTTAGATTGTTTCCATGTCTTGGCTATTGTAAATAGTTGAATTTCAGCCAGATTTTATTTCTCTGACTCCAAAATGTGCACAGTTGCCTCTCCTTAAGTTTTCCCATGGCATTTTTATATGGTACCCCCATGTGACTCTCACAGGACTTGATTGTGTAAACTGCTCTACATGTCTGTCTCTTTTCTAGAGACTTGGGAATGCCTTATGTTCACCATGTGCCTAGCACATTGGTTGGCACATAGCAGGCACTTTGTCGATAATTGTCAAGCAAATGACGTTAAGGCATAAAGGAGCAGGAAATTGTAAAGAGGACATGGGACGAAGATACTCTCCAATTGCAGTTAGAACAGTTATGAGTAATGTAAAAGTCCTTCATTTGAATTGCATTGCCCTGTGGCTCAGGTTCTTGATGGGCGTGTGTCTTGTGGTGTTTGCAGCGACCTCCGGTTCAGAGAGGCCAGTTTGGGGGCTGAAAGAACCACAAAGAGCCTGTACTTTTTGATAGAGAAACCATGAGTTTGTAAAAGAGCCAAAGACAGCTTAACATGCGTTGATTCCTAACTTAGATGGTAACCTCCGTGTTAACCACAATCTCCAATATTTGGCACATAGGGGCCTCTCAATACACCACAATACAATTTGTTGAATGAATGAGTAAAAGACGGAGAATTTACCACTACAGAAGGCTTAAGCCTAAAGAAAATAGAGGACAAGCAGGAAGAAATGGAGGAGGTGGCTTGTAAACTCAAAAGATAGCAAGTGAGGGCTGACATGGGCCATATCACCTGACAGTGGCTAGACAGAGCTTTTACTGCGAATTGGGCTCGGAGGACCCAGAGGTGTCAGCCACTGGGCTGAAATGTTGACTTCCCTTCTTAGAAAGGAGAAAGCATGCACTTCTCTCAGAGTAGCTAAGACTTTTCTAGCCCTGTTTTTTTTTCTTTTATTTTAAGAATATTACATATGAAACACTCTGTTGGGGATGGACATTAATGATCCCAATGACTTTTTTTTTAATAGGAAACCAAATAGAGGACTTAATATGGCTATTTCTTGCTGGTTTTGTTGATAAACATCTCATTTGACAGTTCGATTTGATTCAGTGCCATAGCATAGTACCTAGAAGAACAGACGGATTGCATATCATAAAAGATAATGTCTAAGTAATACCACTCTCAGAGAGGCCCCTGATCGGAGCTGGGTAGGAGACAGATAATGCTGAAGTTGCCTTCTCTGTCCAGGGCCTGATATGTCAGTGGTCTCTGCGGCTGGCTGAGATCGATTCGTGCTTTGAAAATAAAAACGGTAGCGGTCGTACTGTCATCCTATGATTAATACATAAGCTCCTTCAGTATACACTTGGATGACCATTTCTACCTCCACACAGAAACGGACCAGTGAATCATAAGTGTCTGAGACACGGAGGGGAAGCCTCTTTTTCCTCACTCAACTTTTCAGAATTAAACATAAATTAAAAATTCAATAGAACCATCAAAAGCCTATATAGTCAGCTCTGTACGTTGTAAAGCAGATCCTCTATTTTCTGATGACACACAAAAATATCTTATTTTTCCTTCATTAAGGTAGACAATAACAACAGCAAAGTTATGAACCTTGATATAACTAGATTCGTAATAACAGCTCTGTGCTGACATCTCTTCCTGATGGATGTCTTGCCTGCCTGCCAGCATGACATTTCCTCATAGCGTCACTTACAGACTTACATCACTGGATGCAAATTTCCCTTTTCCTAACGTATACAATATTGGTTGGTTGAGTTTTTTTTTTTTCCTGGTTACTCATATATTTGAAGATGTTATCAAAGAAAAAGTTTTATTTTTTTTTAACCTAACAAAACCATCAGCTGCTATCTTTTCAAATTTCCTTCATTTCTTTCCCTTCTTTCTCATCACAAGTTCTTTTATTTCAGAATTCCTGGAGTATGGGCAGGAATCACCAGGGTCCCAGAAAAACCCTCATAGTACTGGGTTCAAACTAGAGAATCCATGCTTTTTTCTTCTCTTTTACTATAAAAAAATCAGTGATATCACCCAACTCTGGTAGAATTGTCTATCCAAAAGTAACATTAAATTTTTTCTACTTATGTGTTTTGGATCTGCTTGAAGATTCATTAATTCATTTATTAGTTCCTTCACTCAACAATCGTTATGGATCAGATACTATGCAAGGAGCTAGGGGTTCAAAGATAGTTTAGTGAGAAGACAAGCATTAAAAGCAAATGTTCACAATGATATAAAATAAGGTTAGTAAAAAGCATTGTAGGACCTATAATAATGATACAGTAAACTCTACTTAGAGATATCAAGGAAAGTTTTCTTACTATATGTTTAAAGACTGAGTTAGAATTAACTTGGTAAACAGCGCAGGAAAGAGCATTCTAGAAAGATGGGATATCAGAGGTAGGAAATGATGGTACATTGGGGGAAATGCAAATATATCATAACAGTTAAGATGAAAAGTGGATATGGAGGAGTTGGGAGTAAGGAAGCTGGAAAGGGTGGTTGGAGCAACATCGCAAAGGACTTTGTCTGCCGTGTTCATCATGGAGAGTTTCAACTTTCTCTTTAAGACAGGCCACAGGGAGCTGTTGAAGAATTTTAAGCAGGGAAGAAATATTATAATGTTTAATTTTGGAGAGATGAATCTGGCTTCAGTTTAGAGGCTAGGTTATAAAGCGATTAAGGCTAGAAACTTCCCAATTTCCCTTGACATAAGTGTTGAAATACTGGTGTGAAAGACTTAGAGGTATCTCTTACCTAAGTGCTGGGTGGAGAGTGCTAGAAGGTAAATATGAGAATTATGTCTGAGACAGATACTGGGGGTGAGTTGAAGTAGAATTGTCTAATTATTACCCCAATAGGGAAGAAAAATAGACACCAGTTCTTTCATACCCGAAAGATGAGAATTCAGATGGGAGATGCAGTGTTGTGCAGTGAAAGATTTTAAAAGCTTTATTAGCAAAGGGTAAGTACATCTCCAAGAATGGGAGGTGGGCTGATCTAAGGGAGGAAGAAGCAGCAGTCTCTGTTTGCCCCTTCTCTTATGTGCCCTCGCTTAGAGGTAGTTTTTTGATTGATGGCCCTTGCCCCTGGAATGCTTAGTCATATTTGTCCCCATGTCCTTACCCATGATGCACACGGAAAAACCCATGGCGGGTGGCCTAAACCACAATGCTAATTATATTATAATGAGCACCTGGGTCATGTTCCATTAGGTCCTTTTCGCTACTGTGCTACTGCGGCTGTTGGGTCCTAACTGGTTTCTTGCTGGCACTCATTTAGGGGAAGTGAAGCCCCTTTATGCTGGAGGTGGGCATAATGTCATCTTCTGGACCATCCTCCCTCTTCTCCATCTATCTGCCCGGCGCCCCCACTTACCTAACTACCCAACTCAAGGGGAACCATCAAGGCTGGGCCAGAGACACAGAAAAGACAAGAGCAAAGAGCACCAGACTGAAGTTCATGGAACAGGTGGTGGACGGAGTAAACCCCAAGGATGGAAGCCAGTACCTGCATGGGGACAGTGAGGACGGTTTTCACACACGTGTGTAGCACAGCTACATATTTTCACACCTCTGTATGGGCAGAATGGTTCTTTGAAAATAGCCAGGATGAGACAGACCAAAAGCAAGGACACTCATTAGAACTTGATCGTAGTTGTCCAGTCAAGAAACACATAAGAACAAGAGAGGAGCACGGTTGATAAGGAAGAGATGGATTTTAGAGCTTTTCAGTTGCTTTGTCTTGGGATATTTTCCAAGATAAATGAAGAACAAAATGTATCTCTAGATAATGAATCAGATTAATTTATGGTAAGTGGTTATTGTCGGTTAAGCTTTGGAGCTTAATTTTGGAGACTATCAAAGACAATGCTTTTAGCTTTCACATAATTAATACTGAACCTCTCTGGCCATAGACTCAAGGGCCAATTGTTTATGAATCCATCCTTGGCTCATGATAAAATCTCATTGATTGCATGTAGGAAGATACTTGTATTCTTATTATATATGGAAGGGGACATCCTCCAGGCCATCTAAAGTAGTTTCAAGCTTTGAATATATAAATTAAAAAGAAGTAGCACAGGGAACTCTATTCAATACCTTGTAGTAACCTATAATGAAAGAGAAAATGAAAATGAATGTATGTATGTATATGTCTGACTGAAACATGACGCTGTACAGCAGAAATTGACACAACGTTGTACACTGACTAGACTTCAATTAAAACAAACAAAAAAAGAGAGATGGGACCAGAACGCTTACCATTGGAGGCTATCATCTGACTTGTGCTACCCTTGTTTTGTGTGAATGTGAATAATCAGAGCATGTACTGAACTCATGCAACTTGGCCCAGAGGCGCTTCCTGCCTCCACAAGGAAAGGGCCTTGACAGGGCACTGACAATTGTAAGGAGCAGTAACGAGGTGCCTCTTCTTCTCTATGACACAACTCTTCCCTCCTGTCCTCTACTCCTCCCCGTTGACCTCCCCTCTGGGCCCTCTCACCCTCTTTCCCAGACAGTGGGGCTCTGCCCTCCTTTCTAAAGGTGGCCATCCTAACTACCCATGTACCCTATGGAAAGATAGCCGCCCTAAATCCTAACATCCTTCTTTCCAGGCTGTGATGTTAATCCCTACAGGCATGCCCTGGCCCAAAGGTGGCTGCACTAAATCTCTCTCTGTCCCTTTTTCAGGGAGAACAAGAAGGGAAACAATGCAAACTTACTCTCAAACAGGCAATCACTCCACAGTCTTATATCTTTCTTTTCTGACTTCTTTATGAGATGAGAGTGGTACCTAATCAGTGAAGGAACTAAATGGCTCTGTGACAAAACGTGGTCACCTAAAGTAGAATTTAAGAGGTGTACTCAGATGAATTGCAAGACCAGGGATCAGGTTCGGTTTGAGAGCAAAGAAGCTGAGACATACAAAGTTTATAACTGATCAATCAAACCAAGCATAGGGCGTCCTACCTTGATATTTTACAGTTATTTTATGAAATAATTTCCAAAAGTTAAAATTTAATTTATTTCATGTGTGGTTACATGTTTGCTTGTCTCTTTTGGGTTGCAAAGAAAAGACATGTTCCAGTGACTCTAGGATTAAAGAGCCATCAGCTGCTCAGCTGTAGTGTTTGCCTCAATCATTTGTTAACTCCTTCGCCTCAATCTCCCTCAGCTTGAGTGTTTTTCACGTTGAATTTCTTCAGTGAGAGGGCTTGGGGCAAGTGACTGGGATGGTTGATCATGGGGCTTCGAGGTCAGCTTAGAACATCTCTTGTCCTTTTACCTTGCTAACCAAGCCAGGTTCATTCCTGCTGCCTAACCGCCTTCACCAAACACCTGTAGCAAGGGTGATGCGGTTATCAATCTTAGTAGGAAGCAAGGAAGGCGACTCGAGATGGAATTTAGAAACTCTTCTAGCTCAAAAAGATTCCTATAGAAATAGAAACATCCTTCCCATTTCAGTTTAATAAAGTCCTGTTTTTCATAGTGCAATAATATGTACAAATGGGTTTGGGAACCACCACTATATGAAGGCTAAGAAGAGGAGGCCTTTTTCCTTTACACCATTCATTGGCTTACTTTACTTAAAAATTTTTTTTATTTTTGTTAAAAATTTCACAGTTAAATAGCTTTATTTTTATATAAATTGTAAATTGGCCATTTTACGTAAAATTAAATTATATAATATAAAATATATTTGTCAGTACATATGCATATACTTATCTGTAAATATAGTACAATATGGGAGACAATATACAAACAGACAGTGGCCAGACCATATATACAAGTAGAACTCTGGCCCACAACCTGTAGCAACCCGCCCAGGAAACCAACCCCCTTGTCTCCAATAATCAGCCTAGAAAGCCAGCCTGCTATAAATCAGCCTTGCAGGAGGCCAGCTTGCTATCTCTCATGACAATCCAGGAAGCTAAACAATAACTTTTGTAACAATCACTCCAAAATGACCAGAACTTGATTAATAACTAACAGTTTCCCTGGTTTCTGTCCCTGCTTCCAACTGAGGACCAACCAGAGAAAGCCAAATGTGCACCCCTAGCCAGTCACTTAGGGTGCCCCAACTCCTAGTCAGCCCCTATCCATTTATTTAAATTACAAAAGCAATTCACAAAAAATTCTTACTCTAATAAGCTGACTCTTATAAAGTTTATCTATTTTTGTACGTCATACTGGTCAAATAGCAATTTCAAATAGTCCAATCTAATAAAAGAGGTGTAACCTAATGAAAGATTCAAACAATAGAAAATATACAGAACAAGATGTTAGAAGTTGTTTGTCCTGACTTATCACACTTCCCTTCCCAGAAGTAACCTTTTTATCTGTATATTTCTATGTCCATATCACTTTTTGAAGTGTATCCTTCCAGCCTTTCTGAACACTGACATGATATTGACACATATATATTTAAAATGACTATAACTCAATAAAAAAAAGTTAAAAAAAAGAATGAGGGTAAAGAAAAAAAGAAAAAAATGTGTAAGTGGGCTTATTCTATATGCATTGCTTTACAAATTACACTATGCATATGAGATTTTTGCATGTCATAAAATTTGGTCTGCCTCATTCTAGTAATAGTAATACATTTCATAAGATTGTTTCACAGTTTATTTGACTATTTGCTTACTAATTCCCTTTTTAATATGTAGCTATATTTTTTAAATGTTTTGGACAGTACTAAAGGAAGATCCTAATGCATATTCATTCGTACACATGAACATAATTCCTGTAAATTAAATTCCTAGAAATAGAATGGCTGGAGAAGAGGTATATGCATTTAAAATTACATGGTAAGTACAGTAAGTACTGCCAAATTCCCTCCCAAAAAGAGTTTACCAATTTATCCACCAGCAGTGACTGTGTTCCCACATCCTTGCTTATACTAGACATTATAAATCTTTTAAATTCTTATTAATCTGATGGAAGAAATATAATATTATGTTAAAATACATTTCCTTGATTACTAGTGAGGCCAGACAACTTTTGATGTGTTTTTATGAGTCATTTATATTTCTTCTGTCAATTATGTTTTTGCAACCTTTGATTTGTATGTAGATTGAATATTAATTCTATATTTTTTGTGTTCTATCATGTTTTACTAGTATTGTCTTTTAACTTTATTTGTGGTAAATCTCATCATTAAGAAGTTTTTAGTTTTATTTAATTGAATCAATCAATCTTTCCCATTTTTAATTCTGGAGTTGTATAATTTAAGAAAGCTTTTCAGCTTTCAGATTTCAAAATTACAGCCTAAATGTCCATCGACAGAGGACTGGATAAAGAAGATGTGGTATGTTTATACAATGGAATACTATTCAACCATTAAAAACTGACAACATAACGCCATTTGCAGCAACATGGGTGTTCCTGGAGAATGTCATTCTAAGTGAAGTAAGCCAGAAAGAGAAAGAAATATACAATATGAGATCGCTCACATGCAGAATCTAAAAAAAAAAACCCATAAATACAAAACAGAAACAGGCTCATAGACTTAGAACACAAACTTGTGATTGCCAGGGGGATGAGGGGTGGGAAGGGACAGACTGGGATTTCAAAATGTAGAATAGATAAACAAGATTGTACTGTGTAGCACAGGGAAATATATACAGGATCTTGTGGTGGCTCACAGCAAAAGAGAATGTGACAATTAATGTATGCATGTTCATGTATAACTGAAAAATTGTGCTCTACACTGGAATTTGACACAACATTGTAAAATGACTATAACTCAATAAAAAAAAAAGTTAAAAAAAAGATTTCAAAACTGATTTTTTTTTTATTCTGGTTTCAATTCTGTTTTTCACCATTAGTTCCCTATTACATTTGTCATTTTTTTTGTGTGTATATACGTAAGTTGAAGTAAAGGTCTGGTTTCATTTTATTTTTTCCAAATAGATATTTATTTTAATACTATTTGTTCAGTGAGGATGTCCTTTCCTAACTGATTATAATGCCACTTTTATGGAATATACTGAAGTCCCACTTAATATATGAGTGTCTCTGGACTTTATTCTGTTTTATTTATCTATATATTTCTATATTCATATCACTTTAATTTAAGTACCATAGCTTTAGAGTATTTTTTAAAAATATCTGGGAGAGCTCTTTCCTCTTATAATTCTTGTTTTAGAAAAATCTTGACTATTAACTTATATTTTCATTATCATATGAAACAGCATCAGCAAAGGGTTCGTTATACTCTTGCTGAAGTTTATCTAGTATTACATTGTATTTATGAATTAATTGGGAAAAAAAGATATTTTTACAATTTTGAGTTTTTCCATCCAGAAACTTTACAATTTTTATATTTAGTTTGGTCTTTAAAAAAAAATCCTTATTTTCTATTATTGCTTTCTTCATTGTTTTCTTTTACTCTTTTTGACATATTTGCTCATTATTTTATAGTTTTGATTCTATTGTGAATGGAATAGATTTCCATTGTGCTTTGAAATAATTAAGGAAATAGAAATGAAATTGATTTTTATGTATTGATCTTATGTCTGATTATCTAACTAAAATTCCTGTGAGTTCTAAGATGTTTTCAGTTGACTCTTTAATTTTTTGGATAGACAATCATTGGTAAATGGGAAATTTGTCTTTTCTTTTCCAATATTTGTACCTCTTATTTCTCTTCTTGTAATATTATTTGACAAGCACTTCCAGGATCATGTTGAATAGCAGTGGTGTTAAGAATCTTGTTTCACCTCTGAATTTAATGGTAATGCTTCTAATGTTTCCCTATTACTTACATTTGCTGGGTGTTTCAGGAAGATACTCTTATCAAGTCGAGGAAGTTTCCTTCCAGTTTCACCCTAGTTTTCTAACTTTTTTAAAAAGAAAATCACATTTAAAAACTGCTGTATGATGTACACATACTAATATGTACAAATATTAAGTTTTTAGTTCATTGAGTTTTGCCAATTGCATTTACCCATTTAACCACCACCCAAAATAAGACATGACTGTGACCTCCGGAAATTCCCTCATACCCCTTGTCAGTCAATTTCTTTCCTTTCCAGAGGTAGCTGCTTTCTGATTTTGTCACCATTGATTAGTTTTGCCTGTTCTTGGACTTCATTTAAATGGAAACACTCAGTATGTATTCTGTTGTGTCTGATTTCTTTCCCTCAGCATATTGCCTCAGATTGACATACGTTGTTGCTCGTGATGGTAATTGCTCATTTTTCTTTCTGAGTAATATTCCATTGTGTGACTATACCACAATTTGTTTATCCATTTTTTTGCTCATGGGCATTTGAGATTGTTTCCAGTATTTGGCTACTATAAATAAAGTTTCTGTAAGTATTCTTATGAAAGTTTTTTCGTGTGTGTGAAAATACGTTTTACTTCTCTTTGGTAAATACCTAGGAGTGGAATTACTGGTTCATAGGTAAATATCTGTTTGCCTTTATAAGTATCTTCCAGAGTGTTCTCGAAAGTGGTCGCACCATTTTACACACCCACCAGCCATGTGTGAGGGCCCAGTTACTCCTTGTCCTGTCCAATATTTGGTGTAGTCGGTCTCTGATTAAGCCGTTCCAGTGTGAATGAAATGCTGTCTCGTTCTAGTTCAATGAGCATTTCCTTGATGACACTGGACACCTTTTCATGGGTTTTCCCCCCACTCATCTTCTTTCATCAAGTTACTGTTTAAATCTTTTGCCCATTTTAAAATTGGTTGTCTTTTATTGATTTTAGGGGCTATTTTTATATTTTGGATACAAATATATTCTATCATATATTGATACCGTAAATATATTTTCCTCTCATCTGTGGCTTACCTATCTTTTTTTAATGTTGACTTCTGAAGAGCAGGAAGTTTACATGTTGATGAAATCTGATTTATTTATATTCTATTAATGCTTTTACTATCCCTTTCAAGAAATGTTGACTTATTCTTAAAGTCACCAGTATAATTTCTTGTTTTCTTCAAAAAACATTGTATTAATTTTTGCATGCAGAGTGAGATGAGATTGATTTATTTTTTCCCATAAAATATTTAACCCACAGAATTCACTTGGTGCCTTGATCAAAAATCAGTTGAGCATATATAAAGATTTATTTCTGAACTTTCTATTCTGTTCTTCTGATTTATTTGTCTATTCTTATACCCATACCACACTGTTTTGATTATTGTAGCTTTGTAGTATATCTTTAAATCAGGAAGTAATTTCTCAATTTGGCCATTCAATTCCTTTCAATTTCATATAAACCTTGTCAATTTCTATAAAAATCTGGTGGGCATTTTAATAGGGGGTATTAAATTTATGAGTTAATTTTGAAATAATGAACATGTTAATAACATTGTCTATGAATCCATAAACATTTACTTAGAACTCTGTTAATTTTCTTTAGCAATGTTTTGTAGTTTTTCAGTGAGAGATCTCACTTATTTGCTGTGAGATATATTTCTAGGGATTTTATGTTTTTTGATGCTGTTTTAAATGTTATTTAAAAAATTTTTATTTTCTAATTGTTTGGTGGGGGCAGTTATGACAACAACTTAACTTTTTATATGGTCTAATCCTGCTAACTTCACTTATGAATTCTAGTGGTCTTTGTTTTCTGTAGATTCAGTGGGGTTTTCTAACTACAATCATGCTGTTTGTAAATAACAACAGCTTCTCTCTTCATTTTCAATACTAATGACTTTTACTGTTTTACTTTATTACATTGTTTAATACGTTTCCTCCTTCTATTTTTAGTAACTCTGTTTTAGATATTTTAATTTATGTTGTGAGATTAATAAAAATGCATGACTGTTATGTCTTCCTTTGTGTCTACAAGTTATAGTATACATTTTAAAAATTGTGATTAATTGTACGCAACAAGATTTATCACGTTACTCATTTTTAAGTGTATAGTTTTTTGGCATTAAGTATGTTTGCATTGTTGTGCAACCATCACCACTATCCATCTCCAGAACCCTTTCATCATCCCAGACAGAACCTCTGCATCCATTATATGCTAACTCTTCAGTCTACCCCTTACCAAACTCTTGGCAACCACCAGTCTACTTTCTGTCTCTATGAATATGAACTTGACTACTCTAGGTGTCTCATATAAGTGAAATCCTACAGTATTTGTCTTTTTGCCACCAGCTTATTGCACTTAGCTTAATGTCCTCAAGGTTCATCCATGTTGTAGTGTGTGTCAGACTGTTATTCCTTTTTAAGGCTGAATAATATTCCACTGAATGTATATGCCATATTTTGTTTATTCACTTGTCTATGGACATTTGGGGTGCTTCCACCCTTTAACTGTTGTAAATAATCCTGCTATGAACATGGTGTACAAATTTATTCCATAAAATCCCTGTTTTCAGTTCTTCTGGGTATACACTCAGAAGTGGGATTGCTGGATCACATGATAATTTTATGTTTAATTTTTTGAGGAACTACCATACTGTTTTTCCACAGCAGCTATAACATTTTACATTCCCACCAGAAATGCAAGGGTTCCAATTTCTCCACATCTTTGCCAACACTTGTTAAACTTTTTTGTTTGTTTGTTTTTAACACTGGCCACCTAGTGGATATGAAGTGGTATTTCATTGTGGCTTTGACTGCAGTTAGTTCCCTAATGATTAGAAAAGCCAAACATCTTTTCAGGTGGTTATTGTTATTTGTATAACTTTTGGAGAATTGTTTATTCCAGACCTTTGCCGTTTTTAGCATCAGGTTCGTTTTGTTGTTGTTGTTGAGTTGTAGGAGTTCTTTATATATTCTGGACATTAATCATTTATTAGATATGACTTGCAAATATTTTTTTCCTATCCCATGAATTGTCTTCTCACTCTGCTGACAGTGTCCTTTAATGCACAAAAATTATTAATTTTGATAAAGTCCAATTTATCCAATTTATTTTTTCTCTTGTTGCCTATGCTTTTTGTCACATCCATGAAATAACTGTCAAATCTAATGTCATTAAGCTTCCCCCCTATGTTTCCTTCTGAGGAATTTATAGTTTGGATTATTCCTTTCATCAGTGTGAAATGTCTTGTTATGCTGAATTAGTGCATTTTACCTTGAATTCTACTTTGTCTGCTTCCATACCAATGCAGAAAGGCTGAGTGGGCAAAGGATGGTGTGGAAACTGTGGTAGCTAAAAAGGAGCAGAAGGCAGGCAGGCAGGCAAGCGCCAGACAAACTGGCCAGAGTGGAGATGCTGAGGAAATAAAGCGGGAGAGGACAGGCTGAAGGCAGGAAGAGTCAACAAGATTTCTTTTTGAAAGCAAACACCCCACCTCCCTCAAAGACTTTTCTACTGCATCTAAAACTCTGTCCTCGAATCTCAATTCAGGAAGCAGGAGATTGTGTTTGGGCAACAATAATGCATCCACCATTATTGTATCATACAGAGTGGTTCACTGCTGAAAAAAATCATCTGTGCTCCACAAAGTTACAGAAAAGTTGCAGGTTCAGTACAAAGAACTTATTTTTCCTAAACCAGATGAGCATAAATTGCTGACCTGATTGATGTCTTATCACTCCCCTCCCCCTGAATAGGTATTTCCTAGAACGAGGACATGGTTCTATGTAATAACTCAACCACGAAAGTCAGGAAATTAACAATGATACGTCTCTACTACTCAGTCCCCATATGACATTCAAGTTTCACCAATGTGGTCCCAATATTTAATGCCTTTTATAGCAAAGGGATCCAGTTCTGTATCCTGTGTTACACTTAGTTGTCATGTCTCATTAGATAGTTTCAGTTTAAAACAATTCCTCAGTCTTTCCTTGACTTTCATGGTGTTGATATTTCTGAAGATAACAGACCAGTCCTTTTGTAAAATGTTTCCCAATAGGGGTCTCTCTCATGGTTCCTCATAAATAGGTTGAAAGCATGCTGCTTTGGCAGGAAGATGACAGAAGTTTGTTGAGTTTTTCTCGTAACCTTTCAGGAGGTGCGCAACATCAATTTGCTCTATTCAATTTGGTCACACTTAGTGTCTACCAGTCTTCTCCACCATCAAATTACTATTTCCTCCTCTGTAATTAATAAGTGTTTGGCATGGAGGTACTTGAAAATATCCCTTTTCTCATCCTACAGTTGATCTCTGAAATGTTTAACCTTCATGGATTCACAGTTTTCTATTTTGTTTAATTCTTATCTTAAATTTATGCAATTTTATTCATTTTACTATTTTATTCCTATTTTGTCATTTTACTATCATTACCTAATTTGATGCTCAAATTGTCCCTAATTAGGTTACTAGGAGCTCTTTCAAGCTGGCTTCTGTATCCTTTTGCCATGTTCCTATCATTCTTTGAACATTTTCTTATTTTTTGGCATAAGACATTCCAGGCTTACCTTATATTTCCCTTGTCCAAGCCTTGGAATCAGGCATTTTCCCAAGGAATCCTGTTTTGTTTTGGGTTTTTTGTGGAAACCCCTTCCTCCACAGTCCCCCTGCTCTCCTGCTCATGGCTCTGACTCCCCTCACAGGCCACCCCTGCCTGGGATACACCTGTCTCCCTGCTTGGACTCTGACATCCTGTGCTCTCCCAACATGGACACTCTTCTAGCCTGTTCAGGCAGAGTCCTTTGAAAAACCCAAATCAGATCATATCACTTACCTGGCTCAAAACCCTAAAAGTGTTACCGAGTGTGAACATTTTCTGCTTGCTGCAGGACAGGCCAATAAATTGGGAGACGAGGGGTTGGGGCAAGGAATAATGAGTTTATTCGGAAGATTGATCCCAGCAATCTGGAGGCTTCAGAGACTCCTCGGTGCAGGTGATACATACCAGTGCGATCCTCCCAAAGTCCCTCTCCCTGATCTCGTCTGAATGGCTATTTATTCACGCTCAGAGGCAGGAAGCTCACCATTCAAAGAACACCATCTGAAATGGCCAGATGTGCTCTGGGGATGAAGAGAGTCCTGTGTTGAGGTGGAGTGTTCTTCTCAAATTGGGCGGACAGGCAGTGGGGGATCGAATATGACACACTTTCATACATTATGAATTTAAATATCAATGTGTATTAATACAGAGACATTGTGGGATCAACTCCAACATTGGCTGCAGTCTTCGAGTGAACCTAAGCCAGTGAAGTTTCACACCAAGGATAAGCTGCTTTAGATTGTGCCTTCAGACCTGAGAGTAGCTTATTCCCCTCTACCACTAGATCGTTACATTGTAAGATGGTGCAAGCACGGAAGTGCCCTTTCCTCATCACTGTTGACTTTGGGCAAATTACCAAACTCGTTAGTTTACTCACTTACAAAATAAAATAAAATAAAATAAAATATAGAGATTGATTAGATGTGTTTTAGTTGGGCTCCTTTTGGCTTTAGAAACGTCCTCAGGGTTCCTCTCTCTGTCCTTCTTGTTCAGCCTTTCTTTTCCTGTAGACCTGTTCTAGTCTCACCTCTCTATCATTTGTCTTCTTCTGTGTCCTCTGAGCCTCTATTTTCTTAGAACTTTGACCTTTATCTGGTCCGTTGTGAAGATCTCACCTCTCTCTACTTTCTGATGGTTCTTAATTTTCCATTTCTGCCTCTCCTGTCAATTGTTTAGTCTGTCAGTTTCCACTTAATTCCTTCTACCTGAAAGGAATCTGATTGGCCCAGCTCAACTTTTTGAAAAAAGTTCACCCAGGTACAGATTGTTGGCCAGCTAATAGATGAGGTCATTGAGATCAACTCCCATCCTGACATGGTAAGTTACAGTCTGTGAGTGATAAGGGTTTGTTGGAAAACATGGCGGCTGTCCCTTAGCAGGACTATAGAAAGTCATTGTCCCTTAGAACTGAGTGTAATTGGCAGGAATCATTTAAAAAAGTCATTTAACCCCAAACCTCTTTTGACCCTCATCAGTTCTATAAGTAAGACATCATATGTCTCACATCCACGTTTATTATTGTGATCATTTTGACACTTACGATCTTTTTTTTACTATATGTTAATGTGATTTATAATATTCATCTATGTAAAGGAATTCTAGAAAATAAACACAACATTACCAACGGTTTTTAAGGTTGTTGACTATTTTAGGCTCAGTAAAGATGTGAGGTAATTCCCTTACATTCAATGCAACAGATTTTTATTGAATGCCAGTGATGGACCAGACCCTGTTCTAAGTAATGGAGATGATACAGTAGGGAACAAAGTAAACAAAATCCCTACCCACAGGGAGCTCACATTCCAGAGAAATCTAAACAAGTTTTTGTCTGCTTGCTTCTTCTTTTCAAAAAATCTTCAAGCATAAAGAATTATTAACAAAAACTCGTATTTCCCTTACTCTGTTAGATCTCAACATTTTGCCACACTGGGTTAGTTTTTTTGTTTGTTTGTTTTGTTTTATTTATTTATTTTTACAGGAAAACATTCCATATAGATTTAAAACTCTCTGATAGCCTCCCCTCCTCAGATGACTATGGACTGAATCGTGTCCCCTCAAAATTCCTGCATTAAAGCCCTAACTCCAAGTGTGACTGTATTTGAGGAAAGGGCCATAAGGAGGCAACTCTTCTCCTGCCATGTAAGGACACAATGAGGAGGTGGCCATCTAAAAACCAGGAAGAGGGTCCTTACCAACCAGAGCCTTGATCTTGGACTTCCCAGCATCCAGAACTGTGAGAGAAGGAATTTCTGTTGTTTAAGTCCCCTCGTTTATGGCATTTTGTTATAGCAGCTGAGCAGACTAAGACATAGAGGTGAGCCCTATTCTGAATTTGGTGTTTATCAACCCAAAGCAAGACTTTTACTACATCTGTGTGGACCTGTGAACAAGAACTGTGTGGTTTTTTGTTTCAGTTTAAGAAACTTTATATAAATAGTACCATGCTCCACACACACTGCATATTCTGAAGACGTGGTCTATTTTCATCACAGCTCCTTTGAAAATTTGATGAAAGTTACGGCCAATTTTCCCACAGGGAAATTGTGCAGTATTTTGTATATAATTTATGGGAGTTCATTACCTGTGATGCTCAATTATGAAACCCAGATTAACAATCTTTGCATTAGTTAGAATTACTCCTCAGAATATACACCGCACCATATTGTAATGTCCCTGGTCATGTAGAAAGAAAGTAAGTCATGACCACTGTTCCATGCTTACTGAGACTGGAGAGTGGACTATATTTTAGACAGATATTTAATAATAAATGTTGGAAATAAAAATGATTTTATTTCAATTGGCCAGAACATTGAATTATCTACATACCCCATTTTTCTAAATAATTGAGGTCCACAGCAGAGAATCACACAGTACTGGTATTAGTTTGATAAGGAGTTAATAAAAAATAGGGTTCATTTGAGATGACAGGAAGGGTTTTGGCTGTTACAAATGACTAGAATGCAAAAAAAAAAAAAATTTCCTGTAATTTAGTGCCTTGATTGCTACAGTTATTATCAAATCCCATCTTGTTCCTCTGTAAAATGTGAGGACACTCGAGTACTTCCCTAGGAAATTGGAAAGCAAAGGATTTTTTAAATCACCCGGTGTGAAGTTTCTTGGAAAGAATGCCCAGCATAAGAATGTAATTGCCTTTTGGCATGCTGCTAGGTGCCTCAGCACTGCACTGTGCTTTCCTTTGAGAGCAGCAAGAATACCGAGAAAGACCTTCAAGGCCAAAAGAACGTTATCAGATGAATTGCCACCCGCCATGATCACAGAAAGAAATATTGATGTTAAATAGAGCCATTTGAAAACTCACGTAGAGGAAAAAGCGTGTGGAAGCCATTAAGATCTGATGAACCGCGCCAAGTTTCAGGAAGGCAAGGTTAAGCTGTCCTGCAGAAAACAGCACAGGTCTAAAATAAAGTGGGACATTATCTGGGCATCACATTCCTCTTTCTGTTGAAGTCTAGCATGGTCTGTCTTTGTCAAGGAGGGCTGCCAACTGTGAAGGAGACACATTCTGAGATGAACTCCGGAGCAAATATTTCCTGGGCAGAAAGGAATAGGAAAAGTCTTAACTATCATAAAGGTGAGAAATTGAAGATAGCATATATATATATATATAGTCAGAGAGATAGAAGTTTGCCAACAAGAAGAATCAGTGGGAACAAAGATCATTTTTAGTTCATTTGGAACACAAAGAGAAAGTGACAGAGAGACAGAAAGAGAGAGACTGAGGAAACTGAGTTACTATTACCCGTGGTGAGATGGGCCCCCTGGCATTATTCTAATAGGCAATTTCTGGATGGACAGAACAGAACTGAGGACCAGTGTGCACCTTTGAGTCCATATCTATAATCTATATAAATAGATATATATATATGACTATGGATATAATTACCTTGAGATGAGGAAATTATCCTAGATTACCCTGAATTTGCCCTAAATGAAAACACATGTATCCTTAGGAGAAGGAGGCAGAGGGAGATTTCATACACACACAGAAGAAGAACAGGCCCTGTGACCACAGAGGCAGAGATTGGAATGACGGGGCCGCGAGCCAAGGAGTGCCAGCAGCCACCAAAAACTGGAAAGGCCAGGAATGGAGTCATCTGGAGCCTGGAGGAAGCACGGCCCTGCTGACACCTTGATTTCCACCCATTGAAACTAATTTCAGACGTCTGGCCTCCAGAAGTATGAGCCAGTAAATTTCTTTCTTTTTTTTTTAAGACACCCAGTTTGTGTTAATTTGTTGCACTGTCCATAGAAAACTAATACAGAGACCAAGGTAACCATTGGCAGCAGAGCCTCACACAGCAGAGATGCCAATGATTCCGCACATGATGAGTCTTTGAATGAGGGTCTGAGGGTTAATAGGTGCCCCTCACATTCGTCTCCTGGACATCTAAGCAATGTGAGTTTCCATGTGAGTTTCCCAAAGTAAGAATGAGAAAGTATAGGAAAGAATCAAACATGTATTCTGCTTTTTCTGTTGAATTTTATTTTATTTTTGGGGGGGTAGGTAATTAGCTTTATCTATTTATTTATTACTTTTGACGGAGGTACCAAGGATTGAACTCGGGACGTTGTGCATGCTAGGCATGCACTCTACCACTGAGCTATACCCTCCCCCTCCCCCCGGCAGAACTGTATTTTAGAATAGACAACAACCGTATTCCTGAGGGAACCTTTTTTTTTTTTTAAACACAGAAAAAGGGGATGATAGAATTGGAAAGTCACCAATTTTTAACCTCCAGTGAAAAAATGGAGGCAAAAGTCAGGGAAAGGTCATCAAGCTAAAACTGCTTGATGTGGTTCTCAAAGTCTGCTGCTCACTGGAATCACTGAGGAGCTCTAAGCACTGTTGATGCCACTAGAAATGCTGATGGAATTGGTCTGGAATGGGTTCTAGGCATCAAGATATTTAAAATCTCCCAGGTGATTTCTGATGAGCAGGCCAGATCATTGTCGCCAAAAATCACTCCACAGATTTTTATTTAATTTTTTTCTGTCTGTCTGTCTGTCTGTCTGTCTACCTACCTGCCTATCTACCTCCCTCCCTCCCTATTTATGCTAATCACACAAGGAGAAGCCTGCCTTACAATGGAGAGATCTGACTGTCAGAGCCTCAACCCAGTGATCAAATTTAGCATCACTGTCCTTAGAACTACCAGGCAGCCTGTACCTTTGATGTGATGCACTACGTGATTGTATAATGATGAGTATAAAATAATGTCCTTAATTGTGAAAAATTTCTTGTAAAATCAGAAATTGTAACTGTGCTAAGTGCTATGAAGGAAAGATAAACACAGTGACAGGAGAGAGACTAATGGGACCAGACCTAGATGAAGAGGCAGGACCCTGCAGTCCTGGGTGACACACGTAACGGTGAAACTCCTAGCTCCTTGACTCTTCCTGCTGGCTGTGTCTCTCAGACCTCATTTTTGCCACGTCCTTTGGCAAGTTCAAGGTGGCTTCACAGAGGAGTGGGAAGCTTGTTTTATAGACTCAGGCAAGTGCCCCGTGGCCTCCTCCTCCTCCTTCACACCCACCAGGGTAACAGAGCCCGAGAGGAGAGCTGCCAACTCCTGCCCGAGTGCCCCCCACTCTGACGGCCCGGCAACCAGATCGCCTTCCACTGACACTCAGGAGCCAGCTCTTGAGTCATTGTCGTGGCTGTGTCTTCCCACGGAAGTGTGGCAGACTGGCTTTCGCATCAGGCAGTCCTGTGTTTGAATTCTTTCTCTGCCACTTAGCAACTCTGTGACCTTAGGCATCATTTAAGCTCTCTGAGCACCGATTTTTCTCAACTATCAAATGGGAACCATAATACCAACATTACAATATAATTGTGAGGACAAACTGAGTGCGAGGAGCTTAGGAAAAGACCTTGTGCATCGTAGGGGCTCCATGAATGGCAGTCCTTTTGCTTTGGGCTCTGCTTGCCTTTTGAACTGGAGGAAAGAAAGACTGGCCATGTGGGAGTCTGCCTTGTGCCATCAGTGTGTGCATTTTCACCTGATTCTTCCCTTATGAGGCTTCTCTGAAGTCCAACATCCAATCTCAGGGTCTCTGCGCAGGACGCATCCTGTGACCTCCGCCTCGCCTCTGAGTTCTGTCCCCAGGCCACACTTGTGAACCCCCATTCAGTGCTTGTGCTCACTGGACCTTGCACCTAGTCGAGCTGGCAGGCGATCAACTCAAAAGCAAATAAACAGTATAATTCTTAGAAGTCCTGCAAAGAAAATAAAACACAGCAATTGGATGGAGAGTGAAGAGGGCAGGAAGGGTTTTCTTTAACTACGATGGTCAGGGACTTTTTTTGTTGCTGTTGAGGAGACATTTCAACTGAAGGGGGTGGAGGTGTAGCTCAGTGGTAGAGCGTGTGCTTAGCATGCATGAGGTCCTGGGTTCAATCCCCAGTCCCTCCATTTAAAAAAAAAAAAAAATATATATATATATAATCAACCAAAGGGAGTCCCACAAAGATGGGAGGAAAGAGCTTTCCAGATGAGGGCAACAGCTGGTGCAAAGGCCGAGGCTAGAATCAGCTTGGGAGCTTTGAATGTGAAAGGAGCTGAGTGGTGAGAGATGGGGTCAGAGAAGGAGGCAGGGGTCAGATCACTCAGAGCTGGGATAAGGAGTTGGAAAGCCATTGGAGGACTTTCAGCAGAGAGCACATGCCCCAATTGCCACCTTAGAAAGATCACTCTGACTGCTGTGTGGGTAATGGTCCATATAGGAACAATGGTGGAGATAGGCTGACCAGGGAGAGGTTATGATATAGTCTAGGAGAGAGGATGGCGGCTTGGATTAGGGTTACAGCAGCAAAGATGGTAGGGTTGGTATGCTTTGGAGCTGAACATCAGAACTTAGTAATGGGATATGGGTGTAAAGGAAGGAGAAGAATCAAGAATGACCCCCGATTCTCCATTTAAGCATCTGGTAACTGGTGATGACATTTTATTAGATAGGAAAGATTTTGGGGGTAAGTGGATTTTGGAAAAGAAAAATGAATTATGCTGTAGTCATATTAAGTTGGAAATGTTTATTATGTAACCGAGCAGGACCCTGGGGGGCCTTCCAGGGCCAGATCCCTCCCCCATATCCTCTGCTAGCTCCTCTCGGAAGCACCCAGATAACAGTATCCCATGTACATTTCCTGAGTTTTTCAGATGCTTACAACCACCACCAAAGGAAAGAAATGAACTGCTTGGTGATTGAGAGCATGTGGCCCCAGAACTTCTGGCGCCTCGGGGTTGATAATGTTGACCACCCTGTTCCCTTGACATCAACCAATCAGAGAACTGTGCACAAGCTGATCACCTACCCTGTGACCCCCCACCTCCCTTACCTGGCTTTTAAATAAGTTTTGCTGAAACCCTTTGGGGAGTTCGGGGTTTTCTTGGGCATGAGGCACCCCGTTCTTTTTGCTCAGCCCTGCAGTAAACCTTTCTCTGCTCCAAATGCATGTGTCAGTTTGTTTGGCCTCATGGTGCATTGGGCACACAAACTAGCCTTTGGTAACAATTAGACAACCAGCTGGAAACAGCAAGTAAACAAGACAAAAACAAATCTAGAGGAGGAAGACCCTGGCTTAAGCCATAAATTTGAGAGTCATTAGCTTATTAGATTAGATGGCATTAAATGTGTGGGGAAGAACACAGATCAAAAAGAATAAAGATCCAAGGATGGGTACCTGGGACGCCTGAACATGTAGTGAGATTAGAATCCTCCTGAGCCCCTGGGCTCACCTTATCTAATGCTACCCTCTTTGTGGCTCAGTTCAAAGCCAGAGGCTCTGTTTTTTGCAGTCAATCCTGGTTTGGCCTTTATCTCAACCCCAGCTGCTCTTACAGGCTGTCGCCCTTCAGTCACGTGGGGCCTTGCTTGGTTACTTTATCTCTTTGTGTTGCTTTAGTCTTGTTGCCCCATCTACACTGCTGCCTCCTGCTGGGCAGTGCACATGTCTAGCAAATCCCTGCAGCATCTTCAAAATCCAGCAGAAAACTATTAAGCGCTCAGAAGTTCACGCTGATCGACGAGACAAGTTTGCATGAGAAGTGCCGTGTCGGGTCTTTGGCACGGCTGTGTTTGTGACCCCATATCCCCTGGCACCCTCCCTCCAGAATGGTGCCTCCAGGCAGGGATAAACCATCGTCTCCACTATGGAAGATTAAATAAGCATCAGAAAATCTCCTAGCAAGGCAGGCAGGCAAAGAAAAGCACAAAAATGTGCAATTGCGTTCTTGGTAAACAAAAAAACAAACAAACAAACAGAAACAAAGCAACACAACAGAAATTCACCCCAAACTCCGTTAGAAGGGAAAAGGCCTTCAGCGTCCACTCTGGGAGCCTGAACACAAGATCTCGTTGTTGAATGAGTTGACCCAGTTTGAACACTAAGTAGGGTTAGCCCCTTTTACGTTTCTAGAAAGCTGACATTACTGAAAGGCTTGTGGCAGGGTGTTTTTCTCTGTGTTTCTCTTTCTTGATTGCATGTTACAAGTTGCCTGCAGCTTAAAGAGCTGTTGGATCCTTAGCTGTGGCCAGGATGCTGTCTGCTCACAGCCTGTGGAGCATCTGATCAGCAGCACAGAAGACAAAGAGGCTTGCAGGAAGGGGGGCGCTGGGAGGAAGGGAGGAAAATGGAAAGGAAGTGGTGCAGGGAAGCTGGGGAACCCAAAGGAAACCGTGGCAGCAGAGATGGGTAAGAAAGAATAAGGAGACGCTGAGGGATGGAAGGGAGATGAAACTGTCAGAAACAAAGAGAGGATAAGATTATTGGAAAAAGAACAGAAAAGCACAATATGGAACATGGATTGGAGAAGAGAGAATGAATGTAAAAGTAGTTAGAAAAAATAGATGAAATGTGGGTTAATGGGAAAATTATGTACTAAACTGGAAAAAACAGTACCTCCTTTTAGGGTATACTTAGGAGCACTTTAAGGCCTTTGGAATACTTGGCCCAGAATGATGTGCAACAATGCCTTTAATGGAATTAACATAATACATTATTAATTAACTTTAGTGCTATAGCACATGGTTGAATTCATGTGGAGAATCTGAAAAATTATATAATGCATAAATTGAAGGTTAAAAGGAAGAAACTGTTTTCTTTAGTTACTACAATACCAACTTACTAACATAGGGTAATCACAGATATTTCTACTAGGAATGAGACCAAAACTAACGTGAATAACAAAACGCAGAAAGCAAAGGATGTTTTTTCTCCCTACGGCGTCTGCTTTACAGCAAGACTATTATGTTTACTTACCATAGTCACATTCACAAAATGATAGGATATAATGTTGGAAATTATCCTATGAGCACGTTTGCCCATTCCCTCTGGCTCCAAATGCAAATCCTAAGACCTAAAATAGTTGGGAAAATTTGACAATGTTCAACATGGATCTATAGACGCTGTAATCTTTACTATGATTACTAGGAGCTCAGCCAGTTTTTAGCGACAGCTGAACACCCATGTATCCATTCTCCCTAAAGTCATCAATCCAGAAAGATCGAGGTCCCATGGACTGTCCACCCATGGTCCATCCATGGCCCATCTGGACTAGTGGGAGTGGCCAATCTTTTTGATGTTTCCTGGGTAATTCACACCAAGAAGGGTGGGGAAGAGACAGGATTACTGAGCACAAGCCAATTAGTTGTTTTGTTTCTTTCAAATATTAATTTTGGCTCTTGCTGGCACAATTGAAATTAAGAACGGTATCAAAAAATATGAGATCTGAAATAACTCGATTGAAAAAAATGCGCTAAGGACTTGTACAGATGTTTCTCCAAAGAAGACATACAAATAGCCAAGAGGTATGTGAAAAAGTGCTCAACATCACTAATGATCAGGGAAATCAAAACCACAGTGAAATATCAACTCACACTTGTCTGGATGGTTATCATCAAAACAAAAACAAAAACAAAAACCAAAACAAAAACAAAAACAAAAGACAATTGATGGTGAGGATGAGGAGAAATTAGAACTCTTGTATGCTAGTGATAGGAATGCAGAATTGTGCAGTGGCTATGGAAAATGACATAGAAGTTCCTCAAAAAAAAAAAAAAAGAACTACCATATGACCGAGCACTCCCACTTCTAGGTATTTATCCAAAAACATTGAAATCAGGATCTTGAGGGGATATTAGCACTGTCTTATTCATTGCAGCACTATCACAGTAGCCAAGATGTGGAAAAAACCTAAATGCCCATTGACAGATGAATGGATAAAGAAAATGTGGTATACATAAACAACGAGAAACTATACAGCCTTAAAAAAGAAGGAAATTTTTGTAATACATGACAAAATGAATCAACCTTGAAGATGTTATACTGAGTGAAATAGACCAATCACACAAAGACAAATACTGCAAGATTCCACTTACCCGAGGCACCTAAAACAGTCAAATTCTTAGACGCGAAGAGTGGAATGCTGGTTGCCAAGGGCGGAGGGGAAGGGGAAGGGGGTTGCTAATGAATGGACATAAGGTTTCAGTTAAGCAAGACGAGTAAGTTCCAGAGATCTGATGTGTAGCATTGTACCTGTGTCAATGGTGCTGTATTGTACACAAAGAGTTGTTAAGGAGATGCATCTTATGTTAAGTGTTCTTACCACAATAAATCAAATCAAACGAAACAAACAAAAAAAGCAAAGAGCAGTGTATTGCTACAAATGTTTTAACTGATGCTCTGTTTTTAATATCAAGAAGTCCAAATACATTTTAGAAATAATGACAAAAATTTATTTAAGGAGTGCTAACAATACACTAGACCTGAGCAATGGTTAGCTGCAAAATATCTGTCCATCCTCTGGCACCAAGAAGCCAAGTGGCTTGTTCAGTGGGCACTTCTATACCCCATGAGCCACTGAGCTACTCTCTGGTTTCAAGGGCCCTGAGAACTTTTTTTATGCAGTCATGTCAGGTCCAGTGTAGACTCTGGGTAAGTTCACCCTAAAATATGGAGAAAATTGGCTGTGGCTTTGGACTAGTTTAAGAAGTCCCAAGGATCCTGGAAGAGACCGATGGCAAGAGGTCTCCTGGGTGACTCAGTAGCTCTGGGACCAGGTTTTAGCTCAGAAATAGAAGACCCTTAGTTAAGGGAGAACCACAGAAATTGGGGTTCCCAGGTGTTCCTCAACAGTGTTGCCCATTACCGAGGCCATTTGCTAGGGAAAAGGATTTGGGAAAGGAAGGTTACATATCCCCTTCTCAGAAGTTTAAGAGCACAGCATCCATGATAGAGAAAACAATACAAGTGAATGCAAGCCCCCCTGGAAGGCCTGCGTTCCATCGCCCCAGTTTTGGGTTGGAGACAGGCACACTAAACTACGGAGGTGAAGAGATTTGCTCAAGTTTGCAGCCAGTCAGAGATGAGGCAGCTCTCTCTTCCTTCCACAAAACTGCATCCCTTATGGATAATCAGAAATGTTTTATGTCCCCACTGGACAAAAAGGGGCCAATGAGATAAAGCCCCTAAGCCCACGCCTCGACCCTTGGCAGGTGGCTACGCTATACTGCGCTTTAAATTACAACCCATCTTTTCAGACGTGGCCTCCTCGCCTTCTCCCAGGGCAGTAGGCGGGGAACGGGATGCTCCCTGGAAAGAATGACCAGCAAGGCTTTTCGCAGGGACACTGTGTTTGGAATGACTCCACACTTGTCTTAATAGGCACGACCCTTCCTCCTGGGACACATTTTTCACTGTCATGTCTGCCTTGTAGCTTGAATCAAGGCAGTGATTCATTTGAGTTTTTTCACATTCTCTCATTACTCAAAGAAGCCTTGGATCATTTACAGTTTGGGCCTTGGCCCGTCTCAGCCTTTATTTACAAAGAGGCATGAACACTCTCCCGGCTCCTATAGGGAGGGCGTGGTTCACGTTAACCCTATTTCCTTTTGTTCACAAGGTCAGTATTTTTGTCTCCTCACATAGGTTATTTTTATGTATCTGATAAAAAGGAGGCTCAAAGAAGACTTTTAAGTGCCCTTGTCACCCTGTTGCTTTGTCTTTTGCCGACCACCTCTCCTGTGGCCCAGAGTGGTTTCTCTGGTGTGTACAATTGCAGGAAGTGGATTTTGGCTCAGTGTAAAGGCAAGCCAATAGCAGTCACAGGCCCCTGGAAAATAAGATTAGGTTCTCCCAGGAGTAATGAGGTTCCTGGCTTTGAGGTATGAAGCCTGTGCCTTGGTAAAGGCTGTGGGCCAGAGATTCATTACAGACAATACAGGCACCACAATCGGGGCCAACATTCGAGTGTTTTTCACGCTCAGAACAAAGAAAGCCCAAGTGAGGCTGACCAGCAGGCTCAGATGAGATTTCGCCAGGTTCCTTTCAACTGAAACTGTACCTAGACACGTGTACTGAGACCTCTAAGAAACGCCTCAGGTGCAGTGTGTTTCTTAGAGTTGCTGACAGGGAGGGATCTTTAGAGATCATTTTTGTTGAGCCTTTTTTTTTCTAATAGAAGAAAGTTAGGCTCCAACAGGTGAAGCATTTTTTTTCCAAGATCACACCACCCGTCATGTTTGTTTTTTCAAAAAAAAAAATAGTCAAACTCCATGGATTACAGAGCAGGCAGAACACTTAAGGCATGAGAATATTCTAAATTTCCCTTCTGACTCGGGTTGGAAATTCCTACCTCTTTAGCTACTGTTGGAGCTGCGTTTGGCCAAGGGACTGACTCTGCCCCTCTGTCAGCCACCCTGACACATGAGACGTAGGGGAAGAAAGCAGTGGTGGTGGTGTGGGTTTCTGTTAAGACCTCAGAAGCATCACCCGGGAGAAGCAGTTGAGCAACAAGCAGGAAGGGAGTTAATGGTTTCCAAGGTGTGACTGAAGGGGGTACCATGGTTACCATTCCATATATCAATGCCAATAATCATTCTACAAGAACAGTTTCATTGGGGGCATTTGCAATCATCTTAAAGAGTTCGCTATATAAAATCACAGTTAATGGATCTATCTCTATCCGTTAACTTTTCAGTTAACCATTAGCATTTTGAATATCTCCCACTGCCAGGCCGGTAATGTTATCTTGTAAGAGATACAGGAAAGAAAGGCTCTCCAGGGGATGGTATGTCAAACCAGGCACTTTGAGGTTGAGAACTTACCAGGACGATCAGGTGGGACTCAGGTAGAACCAGGTTCTAATGTCAACTCTTGCCATTTACGTGATTGTGACCTTGGGAAAGTTAGATAGCTAATATATGTAAGCCCAAATTTCCTTATTTCTGAGAGGAATAATAATAATTATCCCTATTAGGGTTTTTTTGTTTTTTGGTTTTTTTTTTTTTTTTTTGAGAATTGATTAAACAGATCTGTAAGGCACTTGTGAGAATGCTGGGCACATACGAGGTATTTCATGAATGTTTCTTATTTCTGCTGTTATATCAGAATCAAAGAAATGGTTTGGTTTGAATAGCGAACAGAGAAGACCCCAAAGAAAAGGCATGCCTACAAATGAGGTTTGCCTAAAGCCAGCTTTACCCAGGCAGTCTTATCTCAAGAGGGAAGGTCATGCATCAGAAAAAACCCAAGGAAAGCAGCCCTGTGGACCATATGGCAAAGGTCCTCTCCCCTTCGCGTGAGCCCTTGGAGGGTGGTGCGTGTGTGTTGCTCCTGTTTGCGGGACATCTGGTGTTTCCAGTATACCTTTCAGTCTCATTTTTCCTTCTTCTCCCAACCTTCCTGAAACTCTGCACTCCAGGTATTTGGTTGTTTCTTCTGCCTGGAAAACATCCCATTCAACTGCCTTTGCTAACATCTGGTTTGAATGTCAGGTCTCAGCTTAGCGGGAACTCCCCCGGGGACCACCCCCTCAACTCGCCTGAGCTGAGTGCCCACAGCACCCTGCCAGAGAAGTTATGACATTTACCATAACCATTTGATCATGCTTGTCTTCCCCTCCAGGCTGTGAATTCAGTCAGGGCAGGGGCTTGGTCCCGTGTACCCCGAGCTTCTATCATGACAACTGGTATTTAAGAGGAACTCAGTACACACTTATCAAATAAGTGAGTGAAAGAATGAATTCCCCGCTGCAGTCTGAGGGAGAGGAAGTTGCTTTGACTTAATCCGAGCATTCCTTCCTAGCTCATATGTTAATTCTAACCTGAAAGGTCCTTGCTGAGATAATGTCTTGATTGTTCCTCTTCCCCTTGTAGAAATTGTCCACTGATTATTTAAATGTCAAAACATTGGAAGGCTTTTCATAAGGTTACAAAATAATACAGGTAGGGGTCATCTCTGCTTGTCAAACCTATAGTTGACCAGGATCTTGGTGTTTTATTAGATGAAGAAGAACGCATGTCTCTTCAGCTGGTGGTGGAGATGTCTTCCGAATAAATATAAACCACAGCATTAAATCACTGTGAAATGAAAACAGAGTGGGTTTTTTTTTTTTTTTTTCTCTCAGCTGGAATCTATTTGCGCTATTTTGGATACAAAAGACTTTCAATTACTTTCCTCTATGTTAGGACTTTCCCAGTTTAGCACATGACCTCTTTTTAATCAGGTGGTTAACATGGGGGGAACCATATATTTATCATTCAAACCAAGGTACTTTTGAGTTCCAGCCTGTGTCCTGGGCCTGGGCACAGTTCCTCTTTGTGTTGTGTGCTCAACAGATGAAAAAGGAACCACAAACACCTTTCTCAAGAGGGGATGGGAAGGCGCATCTACTAACATGTAGTTTAAGATGCACCTAGAATTAAAAACCTTCATCCTGTTGCTCTGCAATAGAGCTTTGAAGTGGAAGAAACACAACATGTGATGGTATGGGTCTTATCTTTCCACTGAAACAATTTATTTGGAAATGATTTCAAACTTGAACAGAAAACTTGCAAGTCCAGTACAGAGAACTCCGAGATCTCCCTCACCCAGATTCCTTAACTGTTAATATTTCACAGCATTGGCCCCAGCTCTGTCTCTGGGTGTGTGTCTCTCAGTCATGTGACTTGGACAAAGGAGAGGAAAGTCCATTTTTCTTATGAAATTAATGGGAGTAGTATCAGCAAGAAGACTTGGGAAACAACCAAACAAGAGAGGCTAGAGACTGGAGAACAGAAGTATTTCTGGAGGCAACCTCCCTACGCTGAGGACTGTGCTGACTGCTTTGGGAGCATCCCCTCTTTAGCTCCTGGGTAGAACCTTCGAAATGGGTGTGATTCCCACCTCTCAGAGAGAAAACTGCTGCTCAGAAAAGATCAGCAACTTGCCCAAGTTGCCGCAGGTTCGGAACTGGCTGAGCCTGGGGGTGCCATCTTAAAGCTTCTCCATCCATCAGATCACACCCTGCCATTGTAAAAAGAGCATTCAATTGGGAATAAAAAGGCCCAATTCTGCCACTAAAGCTGTGTGGTCTTGGACAAGTCACTTCAATTCACAGAAATTCAGCTTTCTAATTGTAGGAAGTCTAGACTAAACTAATCTCAAGAGGTTTTCCAGCTCTAAACTCTTGGAATTATTTAATAAGAATAATATTTTGGCTGCCTCGCTGACAAAAGAACATTCAGTCTATTACTCACCATAAGAATAGGACAGATAGGACCTGGAGGAAACAGTGATTCCCCCCATACATTGAGTTGTCTATTACTGAGCCTCTTTAAATATGCAGATTTATTTAATCTGTGAATAATGATCTGCGGGTCCTTGACCTTTGGCTGCTCTTCCCTCTCTGCTGGTCACTGTGCTTGGAGTTTCCAGTGTTGGAATAACTCTGAAGGATAAGTGTTGAGAGCGCTTCCGATGAACGGACTGAAGGAGTGGATTGAAGGACTCTGCTTTTCTTCATCAGGTTGGTTTTGAATTCACCCTTGGTGGCTTAGAGGTCATCCTGTCTCGGTACAAACTTCCTTGGATAGTGCATTCCATCCTCAGACAGTTCCAAATACATATATATATATATTTTACTCTTTAAAAATGGAAGTATAATCAGTTTACAATGTTGTGTCAATTTCTGGTATACAGCACAATGCCTCAGTCATACATGAATATACACATATAATCGTTTTCATATTCTTTTTCACTGTGAACTACTACAAGATATAGAATATAGTTCCCTGTGCTGTACAGTATAATCTTGTTTATCTGTCTTATATATACCAGTCAGTATCTGCAAATCTCGAACTCCCAATTTATCCCTTCCCACCCCCATTCCCCTGGTAACCATATTTGTTTTCTATGTCTGTGAATCTGTTTCTGTTTTATAAATAAGCTTATTTGTCTTTTTTTTTTTTAGATTCCACATATGAGTGATCTCATATGGTATTTTCCTTTCTCTTTCTGGCTTATTTCACTTAGAATGACATTCTCCAGGGCCATCCATGTTGCTGCAAATGGCATTATTTTATTCTTTGTTATTGTTGAGTAGTATTCCATTGTACAAGTATTCGTCTTTCAGGTCCTGGGGTATGCATACCCACGGAGTTATGCAACAATGTTTCAAGAGGTCCCCAAACAAGCCATAAGATAAATACAGGACAGTGTTTCACATTAAGCTGTTGATAGTCAAAACAATTTTTTTGAACTTAAACACTGAGTCTCATGATTTCTTAACGTAAAAGCTGAGAAGCCCCAACAATCTTATCACTGGCATGGATTTTTTTGCCTTGCCCCCCATGATCTGGAGGTAAGCATTGTCTTTTTTCTGTCATTAAAGATTCTGGGGTTCAAAAGTTTGAGGTACAGTGACAGTTAAGAGTATAACATAGTGCCTCATATATAGTAATGTCAAAAAAAATAGCCATTTTTGTTAATATCATTCTATTAAGCTCAATTTCAAGCTCAATTTTTACATATTTCTTAATCCCAGCTGTAACTTTTCCCTTATTGTTTCATTTCTATACAAAGGAGAATTACTTCAGCATTTGACGCCTAGTGAAGGCAGACCCAGCCTCCTCTCACTTATTCTGAATCCATTCCTTGGTTCTGAACCCCAGAGGTTCCAAATCTAATCCTTGGGAAGATAGTGACTCTAAGATCATCAACACATGACAAACATGTGATGGCAGCTGACCTCTCTCTCCTGAGACCTTTTTCTTTTGATTAATATTCCTAGTTCCTTGAACATTTCTTCATATGAGTTTTGTCACATGGTTTTATCAAAATGGTTCTCTAATCAGCCTGGTCCCCTCTTAAAAGAAACTCTGATTTATCTGTACCTCTCTGAAAGAACCGATCCAACTGTACTAAAAGATTTCTCCACTGAAGGCTGATCAGCTTTAAGAGGGGCAGAGAGAGGTCAGCTCCATCTTACTGAATTTGTTCACAAATAATAACTGGGAAGCGTGACATAAGGTATTAGACAGTTAAAGTTATCTAGTTGTTCAGCATTCCCTTCCTCCTTCCCTACCGTCCCTCCTTCCTTTCTTCCTTCCGTCCTTTCTTTCCCACCTGATTTTCTCTTCCCCAATGGAGTCTGTCTATTAAGATTTTAATCTGAGCTCCCGTTTTCTCCTCCCTGGGGACTGGGTACCGATGCCAGCGAGGCCAGTCTGCTCTTGTCTCCCTGGAATGTGAATCTGGAACAGGAGGACAGCAATTCTGAAAGTAGTTGGGTTTCCTTCCCATCCTAGCAAATTCCCTTGCTCATACTGTTCTTCACATGTGGTCCCGTTGCTACAGTTCCTGCTTTCTAGCCTTCCATTCTTTCTGTGGACCTCACACCCTCCTAATACACCCTTTGGCTTAAGCAAGCCGGAGTTGCTATCTATTGCTTATAACCAAAGAACTCTAACTAATATCGTTACCATGGGACATGGTGGTGTGCCTACCCATTGCGTAAATACCTCTACAACATCTTTCCCTAAAGGTTTCTTTAATACTTTATTCAAACAATTTAAAAAACCATAAGTAATCTGCTGTCTTTATTTTTGTTGCTAAAGTTTCATACTTCCTTACCTGGTGAGATCTCAGCCAGATATCTGACTGGGAAAAGCAGACATTTCCTCTGGGCAGTAAATGCTGAGATGAAGTTAGTCGTTCAAGAAGTGTAATGGGAGTAATGTTAACAAAAAAACTGGCCTCTGCACCCCTGAAAGGCGAATTCAGAGACAGAATTTGGGAGCAAAGAAAAGAGCAGCTTTATTGCTTAGCCAGGCGAAGGGGAGGTACCGAAGGCTGGTGCCTTAGTAACCGTGAATCCGTCTCAGGGTTGGGGCCTTGAGGTTTTTATAGAAAACCTGGATGGAACAGAAAAGTTGACAACGCTCAGGGTGTTTTACAGGGTGTTACGCTCTCTTCATCTTGATAAGCACTTGCTGTTGTTACGGAAGAACTTAGGAGGGTCTGCCCATTTTCTTGAAGTTCAGTCCATGACCTTCCTTCAAGACCTCTAGGGTAAAAGGATAAGTTATTCTAAGAAAAGGATGCACAAGGAGGAGAGCGTGTCAGTCATGAGACCAGTTTAGCTAGAAGTGTGGGCCTGAACCATTCAAGAGCCATCTTATCAGTTTCCTGCTCTCTCAGCAACACCTGAGAAAGGACTGGGGCGAGGAAGCTGGATGGGGCAGGGACAGCCTCAGGCCGCTGTGCAGATGTGGCGGCTCTAGCCAGCCCAGCAGGGAGCTCCAGAGCAAAGACCACCTTCTCGGGGAGCCTGCTTTGGACAGAAGCAGCCAGCCCAGTGCCCTCAACCTGCAGCCCTCGGCAGAGGACTGTGGATCCTGGAATGGCTTGAGCATCTTGCAACCTAAAGGGAGACCTGAGCCGTGCACTCCCATGGCTGTCCCACTGTCCCTCTGAATCAGGCTCTGAGTTCACTCATGGCGTAACTGCTCAGTGCATGGACTCGGGGGCCAGATAGTGTCGGTTGGAATCCCAGTTCCAACACTTGCTTCTGTGTGACCTTAGAAAACACTTTAAACCTCTCTGTGCTGTCTCACACCCCTCATCTTTAAAGAGAAGATAAAATCAGTAATAACCTTATAGAATTCTTGTAAATCTCTTACACAGTATATTAATATTAATATACTGCATTAATATGTTATGTATAAAATTATATTTTATTAATACATTAAAATGCTTAACATGGTATATATTGCAGGAACATATGTAGGTATAAAATACTTGCACAGTATATATTTGCTATTATTTATTTATTCACTGACTGTCAGCTATATGCCAAACCCCACTGACCCACCTTGTGGGAGCATTCAGATTGCCTTCTCTGAATCAGCTTAGTTGTCTTTGGAGCATTGAGTACCAATTACCTTTTGTTAAAAGCACCTCTGAAGATTTGGAGCACGCATCAGTGACAGCACTGGGATCGAGGACTGAGCTCATGGTCCTGTGTGCAGACTTCATTGTTCCTGGTGCTTATGATTTTTTTAAAAGATTATTTTCTTTTTCTTTAAGTGATCAGCTTTGGTCTCATGGGCTAACTGCATTGTGGTGGCTCACCTGAGCTTTAAATGCCAAGCTTCCACCGGTTTGGATGTCGAGGTGGAACAAGGAGCAGGCTTCCCAAACCATCACAGCCATGCAAGGAGGTAGGACCAATTGCAACACTTTCATGAACTATGGAGAAAGGACTTTTCTAAAAGAAGTCCCCTAAATACTGTCAGGAAGATCACTTTGTTTATTCTGCAAACACTGAATGATGTAGGACTTAGAGGTCCCAGGTGCTACTTCAAGTGCTTTAAAGCATCACTGAATTTAACTCATCTCACTTCTCTATGATGTAAGTACTTGATTTAAGTACTATCAAAATCCCATTTCACAGCCGTGGCAATTGAGCTACGGGGAGGTTGAATGACTTGCCCAAGGAAAAAGGCTAATGAGAAGCAGAGTCGGACTTTGCACACAGGTAGAATTCGTGTCTCCAGGGTTTGTTTTCTCAACTACCAGACATTCTGTCCCCTGAGTAAGTGCTCATCTTAAAATACATCCTTTGCTTCTACCACTGAATCATAAGGACTCTTTGGAGCATAAATCTTTGAGAGGAAGGTCCTAATTTACCCTGGGGCTGAGGATCCGTCTATCCTGCTTTTGAGTGGAGCTCTTAAATTGTGGGATTTTGAATTTGTGCTACCCTGGGGACGTTTAATTTGGAACCTTACATTGGAGCCCAACTGAACTCTTCAATGCGCCTTGGATCCAATGTGCCAATCACCTGGCATAAAACACTCAGGACAAGTTCCCAAGCCTATGCCACGTCTGAGGACAATAAAATTGATTGCTAGTTGGCAAAGCTGACATATTTCTAAGAGTGATGGGAGATTTTGGGTTTAGAAGCATCACTTTGCCTTAGGTTTATTTATTATTACTTTATACTGTATGTGCAAAACAACTTTTTTTTAACTCCTATTTTTCTTTTTTAAATTTTATTTTATTGAGTTATAGTCAGTTTACAATGTTGTGTCAATTTCCAGTGCAGAGCACAATTTTTCAGTTATACATGAACATATGTATATTCGTTGTCGCATTCTTTTTCACCGTGAGCTACCACAAGATCTTGTATATATTCCCCTGTGTTATACAGTATAATCTTGTTTATCTATTCTACATATCTGTCAATATCTACAAATTTCCAACTCCCAGTCTGTCCCTTCCCACCCTCCTCCGCCCGGCAACCACAAGTTTGTATTCTGTGTCTATGAGTCTGTTTCTGTTTTATATTAATGTTCATTTGTCTTTTTCTTTCTTTTTTTTTTTTTTTTTTAAGATTCCACATATGACTTAACTCCTATTTTTTGGTGTGTGAATTTGTGTCTGATTTTCCTGTGTCTCACCTTTCACACATAGATGGAATAATCTGGCAAATGGCAACATAGCAGAATGACAGCATTAGATTTTCATATCAGGCTGTCATGACTTTTAGCAGATTTTCAGAAAGCAAAACCCTATTCTAAAGAGAAAAAGAAGATGTAGAAATCCCTACGAAGAGAGGATACTCACAATCAACTAAAACTCACTCAGTAGCACTGAACTGGGAGTTAGACAATCTGGATTCCAACCCCAGCTTTTCCATAAATTCATTGTACAACCTTGGGCAAGAAAAGAGTTCACTTCTCTGGGTCTTAGTGACCAGTGACTTCTATGATAATTCCAACCTCAGTAATCCGTAGAATTTTTAAGAAAGGGTAATGGCATAGCATTCTGGTGAGATAAAAATAAAGCAGTATTTATCATATTGATTCCTTCCTCACTGCCCTCCCCCCTCCCTACCTCCACTCATTGTAAAGCTGTGTATGAGCTATTGTCTAGTCAACAAGAGATAAATTACCCTGGAGTACCATTTACAATAGGAAATAAAGTAGATGGTAAATCTCTGCAAGAATCTTATAGAAACAAACGATCATAATAATATTATTTCCAATGACAGTCTTAATTCAGTTCTAGAGCTGGGTTAGCAGATGAAGCTGGGGGTGTGGTGTATTATATTGATCTAAGCGGATGTACTTGGTAATCTTTCATAACAGAGATCTGTAGCCACAGTGAGAATTTTTTTTAATTCATTAAGCTTATCTTTCCTCCCATGTCGTCTTCTCTCCAGTGGGAGAAGACTGTTACCAACAGTTACCAGCTACGGTTACCAACAGAGTAGATCTATACATAAGCCAAGCTTTCTGTTTCTTATTTTAAAAATAAAGAAAAAATTTATTTTAAAAATTAAAAAAAAAAAATTTATACAATGGAATACTACTCAGCCATAAAAACCGACAACATAATGCCATTTGCAGCAACATGGATGCTCCTGGAGAATGTCATTCTAAGTGAAGTAAGCCAGAAAGAGAAAGAAAAATACCATATGAGATCGCTCATATGTGGAATCTAAAAAACAAAAACAAAAACAAACAAACAAAAACAAAGCATAAATATGAAACAGAAACAGACTCACAGACAGAGAATACAGACTTGTGGTTACCAGGGGGGTGGAGGGTGGGAAGGGATAGACTGGGATTTCAAAATTGTAGAATAGACTACACTGTATAGCACAGGGAAATATACACAAAATGTTATGATAACTCACAGAGAAAAAAATGTGACAATGAGTGTGTATATGTCCATGAATAACTGAAAAATTGTGCTGAACACTGGAATTTGACACAACATTGTAAAATGATTATAAATCAATAAAAAATGTTAAAAAAATAAAAATAAAGAAAGCCAGGGCAAAAGGAAAAAAAAAAAAAAAGAATGCCACTATAAATTTTAATTTTACAAACACCACAGCAGAGAGAAGCTACATTTTTTACCTTAATGGCATAATATTTAATCAGTTAATTCTTGCAGTCAACCAATATTTCATGGATGCCTGCTGTATGTCCTAGGCACCTGGCCAGGTGCTGAGGATACACTGGAGACTGAAAATACATCTTACAGTCCATGGGGCAGTCAGACAAGAAGAAAGTAATTTCCCCAGGATGTTAACTGTGGTTCGTGTTATAAAGGAAGAGCACAGACAGCTCTGAGAATGTGTGCCTGGTGGGGCCTGCCCTGGTCTGGAGCAAGAGGTCAGGGAAGGTTTTCCTGAGGAACTGACTTTTGAGCTCAAAGATTAAACAAAAGTACTGTCCATGCTGCTGCAATGACACGTATTTCTGTAAGTCAGACTGGCTCAGGCGTGATTGGTAGGTCGGGGAACAGTGTCAGTATCAGGTGAAAGTCACATCCTTTGATGGTGTAGATTTCTGCCAGCACATTAACCACAACTAAGTAACGCAGCTGAGGGCAAGACCCATGTGCAGAGCCGAGCGCGGCAAAGAGCAGGAGACGAGGGCACTGTGCCCAGGGACCTGCCGTCCTGTTTCTCCCCCGGTTTGGATGCATGCTTCATGGTAGAAGTATTTATTGTGTGGTTCTGCTGATTTTTCAGCATTTGCCCTTGTCTCTCTGTAAATTGGAAACCTCAATCCCTCCTCACCCCCGTTCACCATAAAAAACTTTACTTTTGGGGAGACTCCTATGTTTATAATAGTATTTCTTTATTTACTAGGAATGTAATGTCTTTTGAGTGGGACCACCATTTTCTATTGAATTTATTCTTGTTTTTTTTCTGTTGCTCAGCTTAGGACAGTGCATAGATTTTGAGTCGTTTGTCCCAAGCTTAATTTCCCTTTAAGATTTTAGAAAGCAGTAGAGATGTTTTCAAGTAACTTCCAGCAGAATCACCTTTGTTTGAAAGCAAACTCACAATTGAAAAGTATACACAGCAACTATAAATTTTAATTTTTAAATGAAACTCTTTTTCAAAGAGCTCGATGTCAGTATGTTAAATTTCTGCTTTTTAGTTTAGTCAAAACTTAAGAAGTATACAGCTTTTCCTTCACCTTTCTACATAATCTGGATATAGAAAAGGTATTTATTTGACTTTTCAAGGTGACAAACTAATTTCAGTTGAACACCTTTGCATATTGTCTTTGACTTGTGAATTATTTTTACTTACCACTCACACATTCTCTCAGAAGTATCCTAGTCCTATATTGAGGAGAAAGTATTTAAAAATACATTTTATTAAAGTGTACTTTGCATATTTATAGTAGGATGAACTTTGGTAGATGTGGTCACTGCCTCAAAGCTCCCTCCTGCTCCTTCCCAGAAGGTCCCCCCTACCCCAGTTCCAAGCAACTGCTGACTTACTGTTGGTCACTGAATATGGCCAGTCTTCTCTAGAGTTTCATATGACCAGTGGTAAAGCAGTTTCTAAGCAGGAGAGTCCACTGCAGGTGCTAGTCTGGCTAGCCAGTCCTCCAGAGACCTGGCCAGGGAGCCCACCAGAGCCGGATGGATTCAGGCAGCCTTCACTCACAGCACGGTAGGCAGCACTGAGTTCTCATTGGTTCTCCTTACCCCCAAGACCCGTTGGGGTGATGAGGAGGAGAGCCCAGGTGAATGCTTATGCACACACGGTGGATCTGCATTACAGCTGAATAACACTGAGCCCAGGAAACCCCTAACATTACAAAGGGACTGCCAGGAAACCCGTCCATCCTCCCCTAAGGAAGCAGACATGATTCTTATTCTCCTGGTCAGGAAACAAACCTGCCTGCCGACTTAGAGGAAGATTTATCTTTATAGCCCTGGAAGGTCCCATGGAGAAGCAACCTGGAGGGACTTGAGCGTAAATATCGAGCAGTATAACATAGATGCATTTGAAGAAATGATGTTCCCAAATCTCAGGTTATTAGAAGTCTCCTAATTGTTCCAGAACTTATGTGCCCTCGATTTTTCTACTATATCTACCACACTTATTAATATTGTCTTCATTGAACTTGAAGAACTCAGTGTCTCTCCTCCGCTTGATACTCAACATTATTTCTCACATTTGTGATGACGAAGAATGAGCTGGGGTCTTAACATAAATCCAAAGAGTAGAACTTTTTTCCTTTTAACTCTACACTTAATGGAGTGCAAAACCAAGTAAACAGAGCCAATGGATGTTAAACGCAGCATCCAGCTCTGATCCACAATTATAGCTAACCAAGGAAGAGCTGCAATGATATTCTGAAATACATCTTATTTTATTATTTTACAGAAAATTATTAAAATAAAAAAATAGATGAGTACAGCTTAGCAATCAAAAATCCTCCTATGAAGCTGCTACAAATTCAGCTTGAGAGGTCATTGCAAATTCTCCCTGGCTCTCTAAAGATAATCAGTTTCTTTTGAATCATACTTAAAGGAAAGTGGCCTTTCAGCTTGGTGAGTGAGCTAATCTTCTGGGAATCTTTTTCCCCCAAAGAAGAAATTCCTCTGAAACTGTATAGTGCAAAAATACAAAAAAAAAGGGGAAAAAAAAATCTTAGGTTAATAAACAAATAAGAAATCAGCACTGATTGGGTCATTCAACTACATTGTCCCTTTTTATGTCTGGGAAGAGCTACCATGCTTTTTTTACCAGCTAGAAATGAGGGGGGAATGTTCTTAATAGAAGATGGAATTAGACATACTATTCAGCTGCCCAACAAGCCAACCTCTAGTGCATCTTGTCTGACAGTGAAAGGACCAGAAGGACCCTCCCAGACTAGCGAGGGGACATTTAGAGACAGAAAGGTAGCATGACTTGTAGCAGCAGTCATGTTAGCATCCTTCATACTCCACTGTCCACTGAGTAATAAAATCTGTTGATTAGTACATTTATTTAACGTACATCCTTCATTACTATTGCTAATAATTATTCTTATTACTGGTGAACTATTTGTTATATTCCATTTCTGGCTATTATTATTCTTCCTGCTATTATTAGGAAAAGAATCAGCTTCCACTGTTAGAAGGGTTGCACCCAAACTAGAAACTATCTTCACCTGCTGTCAGAGCTTTCTTTTCCTAGAGTAAGAACGTGCAGTATTGTCACTATTGTCACTGTTCCCCGGGCAGAATCACACTGAAATAGACTCTAGGTGCAGTAAAACAAGATTGAGTGCAGACTGTGAAGTCATACCCCTAGAACCTAGAACTTGTCACCAACCAGAGGATCTGGCTCACCTGTCCTCTGGAAATAAGACTCAGAGCCCACAAGAGTGGTGGGAGGCTGGACCGTAAGACAGGCAGTTTTGGGTTGTATCTCCTTGGTCTTCTACATCAGAAATGTGGTGTCTATGGGACCCATGAAAAACAGGTTTTTCCAGAAAATTTTGCAAATACAATCACTGAGATGATTAAATGTATGTGTTGGCGTTGGAGGGTAAGAACACTATGGAAGAAATGATAATGTATTCTTATGATTTTCATAATAAAAACATTTTGGTTGGAACTGCCACTTCTGGTCGTGAGCTAGTAACAGGCTCCGGAATTACCCTCCCACCACAACCAACCAGACAAGTGGGACAGAAAACAACAGCAGTTTCAGATATTGAACAACAGGAAATGCAGTGCTGTGGTCCCTCTGAGGAGGGAAACTAATAAGGTGAGCCCTGCAGTTACCCCAACTTTTAGCCTGGAGACAATTTCTGGAAGACAGCACAGGGAGGTGGAACCCAAGCAGAGCCCAGGGTATTGCTGAATGGAGGAGACAGGTTGGCGTCTGGGGAGACTGAGATGGTGGGAACTTACAAGGCAAGCGCACTGGAGCAGAGGCAGATGTGGAAAGAGTACCAGACGTGTGTCCAGGGATCTGCTGGAACTGTGGACTGATTACCATTCTCCCCATGCCTGGGGTGAAACTCCTCAAGGCCAGGGAAAATTAACTTCAGGGGAAAAGGTAACTGCCAGGCAGCTAGGAAGCAGGACAAATCCCAGAGCTCACAAAGGACTAGAAATCTTTCCAGTTTCCAGCAGCCAGAGTAGAGAGATACTGCTGACTATACAAGACACTCAGTTGAGATCCCAGAAAGTTCACACATTGCAGTGGGACAAAATCATAGGGGAAAGACCACTTCAGACTTTTACCACTGAAGAGTTTAAAAACAAGCCTTGATTAATCTGCATATGACTTAATTGCATGGTAAGAAAAAAAATCCAACATTCGTTAAATAAGTAAAGACAGCAAAACCCAGCACTCAACTGTATAAAATGTATTATGTTTATAATCCAAATAAATCACTAAAATAAAATAAGGAGGAGCAAGGAAAATGTGGCTCACAATGAGAAGAAAATAAGTTAACAGAAATATACTCAGAAATGACAGAGATAATAAAATTAGCAGGCAAGAACACTAAAACAGCTCTTACAAATATTTTCAGTATGCTTAAGGCTCTAAAGGAAAACATAAACATATGAGGAGAGAAATGGAAGAGATGAAAAAGAACCCAGGGGGATGTCTAGAGATGAAAAATAAAATATGTCAATGAAAATACCACTGGAGAGGATTAACATCAGATTAGACACAGCAACAGGAAAGAGTAGTGAACTTGATAATGTAGCAAAAATCTATCCCAAACGAAACAACCAAATCTGGGGTGTGGGATGTTTCTCTGTGAATTCACTTATAATTATATCCCATAGGTTTTCATAGATAATGTTCCATTATAATTAACATCCAAATAGTATGCAATTGCAGTCCTTACTTTCTCTTTGAACCAAGAGATTCTAAAACAAGGAACGTTTCTTTTTTGCTCTCTCATTCTGTCTCATACTCTCCCTCTCTCCCACCCAGGATCCTGCCTTCCCTCTTTCTCTTCCTTTCTTCCTTTTAAAAATTTGAATTGGAGATTTATGGTGTTTATTTTAATAATTATTCTTATTTTTTTCTTTTACTATGGTCAGATATGGTCCTCACCATTTCAACAGTTTGAAATTGTTGAGACTTCTGTTGCTAACTAATATACTGTTAGATTTTACAATATTCCATGGCAATCTGAAAAGGTATACTCTCTGTAAATCAGGCATTTCTAAAGATATTAAAATACTTTCATTATTTATTGATTATTTATTTTTATCTACCTAGTCTTTTGGAATGTAATCATCATATTAACTTCTTCACCTCCAAAGTAATTTATTCTGGGGGGAGGTTATAACTCAGTGGTGGAGTGCACACCTAGCATGGATGAGGTCCGGGGTTCAATCTCCAGTGCCTCCACTAAAAATAAATAAAAAATATCCCTAAATAAAAAAAGAACTGCAAATTAAATAAATAAATAAGCCTAATTACCACTCCCTCAAAAGTAATTTATTTTTAACTTTTAAACTATATATATTATGGTATATTATTTGGCAATACACTTATGATAATAGTCATTGTGAATTTTCACGTTTTAATAAAAGTGACTCTGTTATATTTAATGTTTTTATCTTTGATTTCTACTTTGATGTTTATATTGTAACTCATTTTTTTGTTGTTTTTTTGTTTTCCTTGCAGTGAATATTGGCGTAAAATATTCCACCTTTTATCTTAACTTTTCTGAGTCATTTTTCTGCCTTTTCTCGGTTTTGTTTATTCTCTATTTTGATACAGTGTTGTTGGTTTTTCTCTTAAAATTTTCTTTCAGTGATATTGTGAATTAAAGTCCATAATTAATTTCACTCATGATTTCTTTTAATTCTCTAGATACAAACTTTCTCAAGCTATTGATATAAAGTAGTATCTAGTGGCTGTCACCTGTTAAGATGAATAACATTTCTTCCATCTCCCAGGCTTTTGGGTTATACTCTGGGACTTTTGCCTAGAGAACTACTGAATTGTTAACATATTATTCTTTCTAAATTTGTTATCTGTTCTCAAGAATTGCAGTTGCATCTTCTTTTACGACCTTATTTGCTCAGTCATTTAGGTTTGGTTACGTGTTTTAATTCATGTATCTGGGTGTTTCATGTCACTGCATCTCCATCTGTTGCTTTATTTGCATCTTCTCTTTGCCACTAGTACGTAACCTCAAGTCATTTCTGAGTAGAGTATATGGGTTGTACGCATTCTGAAGATTTGCATATTTGGTAAGATCTTTCTGTTATCTCTATACGAAAAGAACACTTTACCAAGTTATAGAATTCAGTGTTATAGCTATTTCCCTTAAAAACTATTGTGATTTCCTTTTCTTTCAGCATTTAATGTTGCAACGATGTTTGACTCCATTCTGTTTTTTGTTTTTGGTTTTTTGTTTGTTTGTTTTTATTGAAGTATAGTCAGTTTACAATGTTGTGTCAATTTCTGGTGTACAGCATGATAGTTCACACATCTACATACATATATTTGTTTTCATATTCTTTTTCACCGTAAGTTATTATCAGATATTGAATATAGTTCCTTGTGCTATATGGTATGAACTTGTATTTATCTATTTTATATATATTAGTTAGTATCTGCAAATCTCAAGTCCACAATTTATCCCTTCCCAACCCCTTTACCCCATGGTAACCATATGTTTGTTTTCTATGTCTGTGAGTCTGTTTTTGTTTTTTTAATAAGTCCATTTGTCTTTTTTTAGATTCCTCATATAAGTGGTACCATGGTATTTTTCTTTCTCTTTCTGGCTTACTTCACTTAGAATGACATTCTCCAGGTCCATCTATGTCCCAGTCTGTTTAAAAAAATTTTTTTCTTCTCATAGATTACCTGGGGTGCTGGATGTTGTTGGATAATGTTATCAATTCAATGATTCGTAGCCTGAATAGGGTAGAAGGGGAACTGGAGTCACACGTGGGTCAGAAGGTGGAGGAATCTATATGTTTGTCACAGAAGTTGTGTTTCCACTCTTTGATAAAATTATTGCAGCAGAAGCCAGGGTTTTTTGACATTTGATGTTTTGTTCAGCCGGTCCTCTAACTCCAAGCACACAGGGTGGGTATACCTTTCTCTAGGATCGTCCCTGGGGCTTTTACCCACTAAAATTGGGAGACTAACTTGTCATTGTGGAGGACGGTCCCTTCTACAGTGTCCCAAATTATTTCTAATTTGGGAATGCGTCTGAATGTATCAGGAGGAAATGGCCAGGAAGAGAAAATGTTTTGGAAGAGAGAGCTTGCCGCTAGCTGGCTTCCAGGGGCTGCCCTGCTCCACGTGTGCTGCAGTTAGCTCCAGTAAAAACGTGCTTTCGCGAGGAGTGAGTGGTCTCCATCTTTCTCACGGTCTTTCCTGCCCTTTCAGAACGGGATTGAGGGTCCTGCCTCCTTCTGCATTTCAGGAAGTGCGTCTCACGTAGGAAGGAATCCGCTCTGCCCTGGAGAAACTGGGCAGCGAGCTGAGTCACT